>NC_092745.1:73911488-75111488 GCF_047496795.1 Chiloscyllium punctatum
CCCACACCCCCACCCCTCCTCTACCCACCCCCCCCACCACTTCCCCTACCCACCCCCCCCAAACCACCCCTCCCCTACCCACCCCCCCCACCCCTCCCCTACCCACCCCCCCCCCACCCCTCCCCTACCCACCCCTCCCCTACCCACCCCTCCACCCCTACCCACCCCTCCCCACCCCTCCCCTCCACACCCCTCACCCCTCCCCTACCCACCCCCCCACCCCTCCCCTACCCACCCCTCCCCTACCCACCCCTCCCCTACCCACCCCCCCCCCCACCCCTCCCCTACCCACCCCCCACCCCTCCCCTACCCACCCCTCCCCTACCACCCCCCACCCCCCCCTACCCACCCCCCCCTACCCACCCCCCCACCCCTCCCCTACCCACCCCCCCCACCCACCCCCCACCCCTCCCCTACCCACCCCTCCCCTACCCACCCCCCCACCCCTCCCCTACCCACCCCTCCCCTACCCACCCCCCCACCCCTCCCCTACCCACCCCCCACCCCTCCCCTACCCACCCCCCCCACCCCTCCCCTACCCACCCCACCCCTACCCACCCCCCCCACCCCCACCCCCACCCACCCCCTCCCCTACCCCCCCCCCCCACCCCACCCCTCCCCTACCCACCCCTCCCCTACCCCCCCCCCACCCCTCCCCTACCCACCCCTCCCCTACCCACCCCCCCACCCCCCCCACCCACCCCTCCCCAACCCACCCCCCCCCCCCACCCACCCTCCCCCCCACCCCACCCCCCCCCCCACCCCACCCCTACCCCCCCACCCCTACCCACCCCCCCCACCCCTCCCCACCACCCCCCCACCCCTCCCCCCCACCCCCCCTACCCACCCCCCCACCCCTCCCCTACCCACCCCCCCCCCCACCCACCCCCCCCACCCCTCCCCTACCCCCCCCCCCCCCACCCCAACCCACCCCCACCCCTCCCCCACCCCCCCCCCCCCCTACCCACCCCTCCCCTACCCACCCCCCCACCCCTCCCCACCCACCCCACCCCTACCCACCCCACCCCTCCCCACCCCCCCACCCCTCCCCTACCCACCCCTCCCCTACCCACCCCCCCACCCCTCCCCACCCCCACCCCTCCCCTACCCACCCCCCCCACCCCCCCCCCACCCCACCCCCCCCCCCACCCCACCCCCCCCCCCACCCCTCCCCTACCCACCCCCCCACCCCTCCCCTACCCACCCCCCCACCCCTCCCCTACCCCACCCCCCCCACCCCACCCCACCCTCCCCTACCCACCACCCCCTACCCACCCCCACCCCCCTACCCACCCCTCCCCTACCCACCCCCCCCACCCCTCCCCTACCCACCCCCCCACCCACCCCCCACCCACCCTACCCACCCCCCCCACCCCCCTACCCACCCCCCCACCCCTCCCCTACCCACCCCCCCCCACCCCTACCCACCCCCCCA
Source organism: Chiloscyllium punctatum (assembly GCF_047496795.1). Lineage (NCBI taxonomy): Eukaryota > Metazoa > Chordata > Chondrichthyes > Orectolobiformes > Hemiscylliidae > Chiloscyllium > Chiloscyllium punctatum. Next base: position 73,912,924 of record NC_092745.1, read on the forward strand.
CCCCTCCCCTACCCACCCCTCCCCTACCCACCCACCCCACCCACCCCTCCCCCTACCCAGCCCCCCACCCCTCCCCTACCCCCCTCCCCTACCCCCCCCACCCCTCCCCTACCCACCCCCCACCCCCCCCCACCCCTCCCCTACCCACCCCCCCACCCCTCCCCTACCCACCCCCCACCCCTCCCCTACCCCCCCCCCCCACCCCTCCCCTACCCACCCCCCCACCCCACCCCTACCCACCCCTCCCCTACCCACCCCTCCCCTACCCACCCCTCCCCTACCATCCCCCACCCCCCCTACCCACCCCACCCCTACCCACCCCCCCACCCCTCCCCTACCCACCCCTCCCCAACCCACCCCCCCCACCCCTCCCCTACCCACCCCCCCACCCCACCCCTACCCACCCCCCCACCCTCCCCTACCCCCCCTCCCCTACCCACCCCCCACCCCCCTACCCACCCCTCCCCACCCCTCCCCTACCCACCCCTCCCTACCCACCCCCCCACCCCTCCCCTACCCACCCCTCCCCAACCACCCCCCACCCCTCCCCTACCCACCCCTCCCCTACCCACCCCCCCACCCCTCCCCTACCCACCCACCCCTCCCCTACCCACCCCTCCCCACCCACCCCCCCACCCCTCCCCTACCCACCCCTCCCCTACCCACCCCCCCACCCCTCCCCTACCCACCCCTCCCCTACCCACCCCCCCACCCCTCCCCTACCCACCCCTCCCTCCCCCTACCCACCCCTCCCCCCCTCCCCCCCCCCCCCTCCCCTACCCACCCCCCCACCCCTCCCCTACCCACCCCTCCCCTACCCACCCCCCCACCCCTCCCCTACCCACCCCTCCCCTACCCCCCTACCCCACCCCTCCCCTACCCACCCCTCCCCTACCCACCCCTCCCCTACCCCCCTACCCACCCCTCCCCTACCCACCCCTCCCCTACCCCCCCTACCCACCCCTCCCCTACCCACCCCTCCCCTACCCCCCTACCCACCCCTCCCCACCCCTCCCCTACCCACCCCTCCCTACCCCCCTACCCACCCCTCCCCTACCCACCCCCCCACCCCTCCCCTACCCACCCCTCCCCTACCCACCCCCCCACCCCTCCCCTACCCCCCTACCCACCCCTCCCCTACCCACCCCCCCACCCCTCCCCTACCCACCCCTCCCCTACCCACCCCCCCACCCCTCCCCTACCCACCCCCCCACCCCTCCCCTACCCACCCCCCCACCCCTCCCCTACCCACCCCCCCACCCCTCCCCTACCCACCCCTCCCCTACCCACCCCCCCACCCCTCCCCTACCCACCCCTCCCCTACCCACCCCCCCCACCCCTCCCCTACCCACCCCTCCCCTACCCACCCCCCCACCCCTCCCCTACCCACCCCTCCCCTACCCACCCCACCCACCCCTCCCCTACCCACCCCTCCCCGACCCAACCCCACCCACCCCTTCCTACCCACCCCCCCACCCCTCCCCTAACCACCCCTCCCCTACCCACCCCCACCCACCCCTCCCCTACCCACCCCTCCCCGACCCACCCCCACCCACCCCTCCCCTACCCACCCCTCCCCTACCCACCCCCCCACCCCTCCCCTACCCACCCCTCCCCTACCCACCCCCCCACCCCTCCCCTACCCACCCCTCCCTTACCCACCCCCCCACCCCTCCCCTACCCACCCCTCCCCGACCCACCCCGCCACCCCTCCCCTACCCACCCCTCCCCTCCCCACCCCTCCCCTACCCACCCCGCCACCCCTCCCCTACCCACCCCTCCCCTCCCCACCCTCCCCTCCCCACCCCTCCCCTACCCACCCCCCCACCCCTCCCCTCCCCTACCCACCCCCCCACCCCTCCCCTCCCCACCCCTCCCCTCCCCACCCCTCCCCTACCCACCCCCCCACCCCTCCCCTCCCCTACCCACCCCCCCACCCCTCCCCTCCCCACCCCTCCACTACCCACCCCCCCACCCCTCCCCTCCCCACCCCTCCCCTACCCTACCCACCCCCCCACCCCTCCCCTCCCCACCCCTCCCCTACCCACCCCCCCCCCTCCCCTACCCACCCCCCCACCCCTCCCCTCCCCACCCCTCCACTACCCACCCCCCCCCCCCTCCCCTCCCCACCCCTCCCCTACCCTACCCACCCCCCCACCCCTCCCCTCCCCACCCCTCCCCTACCCACCCCCCCCCTCCCCACCCCTCCCCTACCCACCCCCCCACCCCTCCCCTACCCACCTCCCCACCCCCTCCCCACCCCCCACCCCTCCCCTACCCACCTCCCCACCCCTCCCCTACCCACCCCCCCACCCCTCCCCTCCCCACCCCTCCCCTACCCACCCCCCCCACCCCTCCCCTCCCACCCCTCCCCTACCCACCCCCCCACCCCTCCCCTCCCCACCCCTCCCCTACCCACCCCCCCACCCCTCCCCCTCCACACCCCTCCCCTACCCACCCCCCCCACCCCTCCCCTCCCCACCCCTCCCCTACCCACCCCCCCCACCCCTCCCCTCCCCACCCCTCCCCTACCCACCCCCCCACCCCTCCCCTCCCCACCCCTCCCCTACCCACCCCCCACCCCTCCCCTCCCCACCCCTCCCCTACCCACCCCCCCACCCCTCCCCTACCCACCCCTCCCCTACCCACCCCCCCCCACCCCTCCCCTCCCCACCCCCCCACCCCTCCCCTACCCACCCCCCCACCCCTCCCCTACCCACCCCTCCCCTACCCACCCCTCCCCTACCCACCCCTCCCCTACCCACCCCTCCCCACCCCTCCCCTACCCACCCCCCCACCCCTCCCCTACCCACCCCCCCACCCCTCCCTACCCACCCCCCCACCCCTCCCCTCCCCACCCCCCCACCCCTCCCCTACCCACCCCTCCCCTACCCACCCCCCCACCCCTCCCCTCCCCACCCCTCCCCTACCCACCCCCCCACCCCTCCCCTCCCCACCCCTCCCCTACCCACCCCCCCACCCCTCCCCTACCCACCCCTCCCCTACCCACCCCCCCCCCACCCCTCCCCTCCCCACCCCCCCACCCCTCCCCTACCCACCCCCCCACCCCTCCCCTACCCACCCCTCCCCTACCCACCCCTCCCCTACCCACCCCTCCCCTACCCACCCCTCCCCTACCCACCCCCCCCACCCCTCCCCTACCCACCCCCCCACCCCTCCCCTCCCCACCCCCCCACCCCTCCCCTACCCACCCCCCCACCCCTCCCCTACCCACCCCCCCCTACCCACCCCCCCACCCCTCCCCTACCCACCCCTCCCCTACCCACCCCCCCACCCCTCCCCTACCCACCCCTCCCCTACCCACCCCCCCCACCCCTCCCCTACCCACCCCTCCCCTACCCACCCCCCCCACCCCTCCCCTACCCACCCCTCCCCTACCCACCCCCCCACCCCTCCCCTACCCACCCCTCCCCTACCCACCCCCCCCACCCCTCCCCTACCCACCCCACCCTACCCACCCCCCCCACCCCTCCCCTACCCACCCCTCCCCTACCCACCCCCCCACCACCCACCCCTCCCCTACCCACCCCCCCCCTACCCACCCCCCACCCCTCCCCTACCCCACCCCTCCCCTACCCACCCCTCCCCTCCCCACCCCCCCACCCCTCCCCTACCCACCCCCCCACCCCTCCCCTACCCACCCCTCCCCTACCCACCCCCCCACCCCTCCCCTACCCACCCCCCCACCCCTCCCCTACCCCACCCTCCCACCCCTCCCCACCCCTCCCCTACCCACCCCCCCACCCCTCCCCTACCCACCCCCCCACCCCTCCCCTACCCACCCCCCCACCCCTCCCCACCCCTCCCCTACCCACCCCCCCACCCCTCCCCTACCCACCCCTCCCCTACCCACCCCCCCACCCCTCCCCTACCCACCCCCCCACCCCTCCCCTACCCACCCCCCCACCCCTCCCCTACCCACCCCCCACCCCTCCCCTACCCACCCCTCCCCTACCCACCCCCCCCTACCCACCCCCCCTACCCACCCCCCCACCCCTCCCCTACCCACCCCCCTACCCACCCCCCCACCCCTCCCCTACCCACCCCTCCCCTACCCACCCCCCCACCCCTCCCCTACCCACCCCTCCCCTACCCACCCCCCCACCCCTCCCCTACCGACCCCTCCCCTACCCACCCCCCCACCCCTCCCCTACCCACCCCTCCCCTACCCACCCCCCCCACCCCTCCCCTACCCACCCCCCCACCCCTCCCCTACCCACCCCCCCACCCCTCCCCTACCCACCCCCCCCACCCCTCCCCTACCCACCCCTCCCCTACCCCACCCCCCACACCCCTCCCCTACCCACCCCCCCCACCCCTCCCCTACCCACCCCCCCACCCCTCCCCTACCCACCCCTCCCCTACCCACCCCCCCCCTACCCACCCCCCCACCCCTCCCCTACCCACCCCTCCCCTACCCACCCCCCCACCCCTCCCCTACCCACCCCTCCCCTACCCACCCCCCCACCCCTCCCCTATCCACCCCTCCCCTACCCACCCCTCCCCTACCCACCCCCCCACCCCTCCCCTACCCACCCCTCCCCTACCCACCCCCCCCACCCCTCCCCTACCCACTCCCCCACCCCTCCCCTACCCACCCCCTCCCCTACCCACCCCCCCACCCCTCCCCTACCCACTCCCCCACCCCTCCCCTACCCACCCCTCCCCTACCCACCCCTCCCCTACCCACCCCCCACCCCTCCCCTACCCACCCCTCCCCTACCCACCCCCCCACCCCTCCCCTACCCACCCCTCCCCTACCCACCCCCCCACCCCTCCCCTACCCACCCCCCCCACCCCTCCCCTACCCACCCCCCCACCCCTCCCCTACCCACCCCCCCCACCCCCTCCCCTACCCACCCCCCCACCCCTCCCCTACCCACCCCCCCACCCCTCCCCTACCCACCCCCCCCACCCCTCCCCTACCACCCCCCCCTACCCACCCCCCCACCCCTCCCCTACCCACCCCCCCCACCCACTCCCCCACCCACCCCGCCCCTACCCACCCCCCCCACCCCTCCCCTACCCACCCCGCCCCTACCCACCCCCCCACCCCTCCCCTACCCACCCTCCCCTACCCACCCCCCCACCCCTCCCCCCTACCCACCCCCCCCCCTACCCACCCCCCCCACCCCTCCCTACCCACCCCTCCCACCCACCCCCCCCCCCCTCCCCTACCCACCCCTCCCCTACCCACCCCCCCACCCCTCCCCTACCCACCCCTCCCCTACCCACCCCCCCACCCCTCCCCAACCCACCCCTCCCCTACCCACCCCCCCCTCCCCTACCCACCCCCCCCACCCACCCCCCCCCCCCCCCTACCCACCCCTCCCCTACCCACCCCCCCACCCCTCCCCTACCCACCCCCTCCCCCTACCCACCCCCCACCCCTCCCTACCCACCCCCCCACCCCACCCCTACCCACCCCTCCCCTACCCACCCCCCCACCCCTCCCCTACCCACCCCCCCCCCCTCCCCTACCCACCCCCCCCACCCCTCCCCTACCCCACCCCTCCCCTACCCACCCCCCCACCCCCCCCTACCCCACCCCCCCCACCCCTCCCCTACCCACCCCCCCACCCCTCCCCTACCCACCCCCACCCCCTCCCCACCCCACCCCCCCACCCCCACCCCACCCCACCCCCCCCCACCCCACCCCCCACCCCACCCACCCCACCCACCCCACCACCCCCCCCCCAACCCACCCCCCCACCCCTCCCACCCCACCCCCCCACCCCCCCCACCCCCCCCCTACCCACCCCCCCCCCCCCACCCACCCCCACCCCTCCCCTACCCACCCCCCCCCCTCCCCTACCCACCCCCCCACCCCCCCCCCCTACCCACCCCACCCCCCCTACCCCACCCCCCCACCCCACCCCACCCCCCCCCCTCCCCTACCCACCCCCCACCCCACCCCACCCACCCCACCCTACCCACCCCCCCCACCCCACCCCACCCACCCCACCCCTACCCACCCCCCCACCCCTCCCCAACCCACCCCTCCCCTACCCACCCCCCCCACCCCCCCCACCACCCCACCCCACCCCACCCCCCCCCCCCCCCCCTACCCCACCCCCCCCCCCACCCCCCCACCCCTCCCCTACCCCACCCCTCCCCTACCCACCCCCCCACCCCTCCCCTACCCACCCCTCCCCTACCCACCCCCCCACCCCTCCCCTACCCACCCCTCCCCTACCCACCCCCCCACCCCTCCCCTACCCACCCCCCCACCCCTCCCCTACCCACCCCCCCACCCCTCCCCTACCCAACCCCCCACCCCTCCCCTACCCACCCCCCCCACCCCTCCCCTACCCACCCCTCCCCTACCCACCCCCTCCCCTACCCACCCCCCCCCTACCCACCCCCCCACCCCTCCCCTACCCACCCCTCCCCTACCCACCCCCCCACCCCTCCCCTACCCACCCCTCCCCTACCCACCCCCCCACCCCTCCCCTACCCACCCCTCCCCTACCCACCCCCCCACCCCTCCCCACCCCCCCACCCCTCCCCACCCCTCCCCTACCCACCCCCCCACCCCTCCCCACCCCTCCCCTACCCACCCCCCCACCCCTCCCCACCCCTCCCCACCCCCCCACACCCCTCCCCTACCCACCCCCCCACCCCTCCCCTACCCACCACTCCCCTACCCACCCCTCCCCTACCCACCCCCCCACCCCTCCCCTACCCACCCCTCCCCTACCCACCCCCCCACCCCTCCCCTACCCACCCCTCCCCTACCCACCCCTCCCCTACCCACCCCCCCACCCCTCCCTACCCACCCCTCCCCTACCCACCCCTCCCCTACCCACCCCCCCACCCCTCCCCTACCCACCCCTCCCCTACCCACCCCTCCCCTACCCACCCCCCCACCCCTCCCCTACCCACCCCTCCCCTACCCACCCCCCCACCCCTCCCCTACCCACCCCTCCCCTACCCACCCCTCCCCTACCCACCCCCCCACCCCTCCCCTACCCACCCCCCCACCCCTCCCCTACCCACCCCTCCCCTACCCACCCCCCCACCCCTCCCCTACCCACCCCCCCACCCCTCCCCTACCCACCCCTCCCCTACCCACCCCCCCACCCCTCCCCTACCCACCCCTCCCCTACCCACCCCTCCCCTACCCACCCCCCCACCCCTCCCCTACCCACCCCTCCCCTACCCACCCCCCCACCCCTCCCCTACCCACCCCTCCCCGACCCACCCCTCCCCTACCCACCCCCCCACCCCTCCCCTACCCACCCCCCCACCCCTCCCCGACCCACCCCTCCCCTACCCACCCCCCCCCCTACCCCACCCTCCCCTACCCACCCCTCCCCTACCCACCCCCCCCACCCTCCCTACCCACCCCTCCCCTACCCACCCCCCCACCCCTCCCCTACCCACCCCTCCCCTACCCACCCCCCCACCCCTCCCCTACCCACCCCTCCCCTACCCACCCCCCCACCCCTCCCCTACCCACCCCCCCACCCCTCCCCTACCCACCCCTCCCCTACCCACCCCCCCACCCCTCCCCTACCCACCCCCCCACTACCCACCCCCCCACCCCTCCCCTACCCACCCCCCCCACCCCTCCCCTACCCACCCCCCCACCCCTCCCCTACCCACCCCTCCCCTACCCACCCCTCCCCTACCCACCCCCCACCCCTCCCCTCCCCACCCCTCCCCTCCCCACCCCTCCCCTACCCACCCCCCCACCCCTCCCCTACCCACCCCTCCCCTACCCACCCCCCCACCCCTCCCCTACCCACCCCTCCCCTACCCACCTACCCACCCCTCCCCTACCCACCCCCCACCCCTCCCCTACCCACCCCTCCCCTACCCACCCCCCACCCCTCCCCTACCCACCCCTCCCCTACCCACCCCCCCCACCCCTCCCCTACCCACCCCTCCCCTACCCACCCCCCCACCCCTCCCCTACCCACCCCCCCACCCCTCCCCTACCCACCCCTCCCCTACCCACCCCTCCCCACCCCCCCACCCCTCCCCTACCCACCCCTCCCCTACCCACCCCCCCACCCCTCCCCTACCCACCCCTCCCCTACCCACCCCCCACACCTCCCCTACCCACCCCTCCCCTACCCACCCCCCCACCCCTCCCCTCCCCACCCCCCCCCTACCCACCCCCCCACCCCTCCCCTACCCACCCCTCCCCTACCCACCCCCCCACCCCTCCCCTACCCACCCCCCACCCCTCCCCTCCCCACCCCCCCACCCCTCCCCTCCCCACCCCCCCACCCCTCCCCTACCCACCCCTCCCCTACCCACCCCCCCACCCCTCCCCTACCCCACCCTCCCCTACCCCACCCCCCCACCCCTCCCCTCCCCACCCCCCCACCCCTCCCCTACCCACCCCTCCCCCTACCCACCCCCCCCCACCCCTCCCCTCCCCACCCCCCCCCACCCCTCCCCTACCCACCCCTCCCCTACCCACCCACCCACCCCTCCCCTCCCCACCCCCCCCACCCCTCCCCTCCCCACCACTCCCCTACCCACCCCCCCACCCCTCCCCTACCCACCCCTCCCCTACCCACCCCCCCACCCCTCCCCTACCCACCCCTCCCCTACCCACCCCTCCCCTACCCACCCCCCACCCCTCCCCTACCCACCCCTCCCCACCCCTCCCCTACCCACCCCCCACCCCCCCCACCCTCCCCACCCACCCCCCCACCCCTCCCCTACCCACCCCCCCACCCCTCCCCTACCCACCCCCACCCCTCCCCTACCCACCCCTCCCCTACCCACCCCTCCCCCACCCCTCCCCTACCCACCCCTCCCCTACCCACCCCCTCCCCCCACCCACCCCCCCCACCCTCCCCTACCCACCCCTCCCCTACCCACCCCTCCCCCACCCCTCCCCCTACCCACCCCCCCACCCCTCCCCTACCCACCCCTCCCCTACCCACCCCCCCACCCCTCCCCTACCCACCCCTCCCCTACCCACCCCCCCACCCCTCCCCTACCCACCCCCCCACCCCTCCCCTACCCACCCCCCCACCCCTCCCCTTCCCCCCCCCCCTCCCCTACCCACCCCTCCCCTACCCACCCCCCCACCCCTCCCCTACCCACCCCTCCCCTACCCACCCCCCCCACCCCTCCCCTACCCACCCCTCCCCTACCCACCCCCCCACCCCTCCCTACCCACCCTCCCCTACCCACCCCCCCACCCCTCCCCTACCCACCCCTCCCCTACCCACCCCCCCACCCCTCCCCTACCCACCCCTCCCCTACCCACCCCCCCACCCCTCCCCTACCCACCCCCCCACCCCTCCCCTACCCACCCCTCCCCTACCCACCCCCCCACCCCTCCCCAACCCACCCCCCCACCCCTCCTCTACCCACCCCACCACCCCTCCTCTACCCACCACCCCACCCCTCCCCTACCCACCCCCCCACCCCTCCCCTACCCACCCCCCCACCCCTCCCCTACCCACCCCCCACCCCTCCCCTACCCACCCCCCCACCCCTCCCCTACCCACCCCCCCACCCCTCCCCTACCCACCCCCCCACCCCTCCCCTACCCACCCCCCACCCCTCCCCTACCCACCCCCCCCTACCCACCCCCCCACCCCTCCCCTACCCACCCCCCCACCCCTCCCCTACCCACCCCCCCCTACCCACCCCCCCACCCCTCCCCTACCCACCCCCCCCACCCCTCCCCTACCCACCCCCCCCCCTACCCACCCCCCACCCCCCCCTACCCACCCCCCCACCCCTCCCCTACCCACCCCCCCCTACCCACCCCCCCCACCCCCCCCTACCCACCCCCCCACCCCTCCCCTACCCACCCCCCCTACCCCACCCCCCCACCCCACCCCTACCCACCCCCCCACCCCTCCCTACCCACCCCCCTACCCACCCCCCCACCCCTCCCCTACCCACCCCCCACCCCTCCCCTACCCACCCCCCCCTACCCACCCCCCCCCACCCCTCCCCTACCCACCCCCCACCCCCCACCCCTCCCCTACCCACCCCCCCACCACCCCACCCCCCACCCCACCCCTACCCCCCCCCCACCCCCCCACCCCACCCCCCCCTACCCCACCCCCCCCCCCCCCCACCCCACCCCCCCCCACCCCACCCCACCCCCCACCCAACCCCACCCCACCCCCCCCCCACCCCCCCCTACCCACCCCCCCACCCCTCCCCTACCCACCCCCCCACCCCCCCACCCACCCCCCCCCCCCCCCCCCACCCACCCCCCCACCCCCCCCACCCACCCCACACCCCCCCTACCCACCCCCCCACCCCCCCCCTACCCACCCCCCCCACCCCCTCCCTACCCACCCCCCCCTACCCACCCCCCCACCCCTCCCCTACCCACCCCCCCACCCCCCCCTACCCACCCCTCCCCTACCCACCCCCCCCCCCTCCCCTACCCACCCCCCCACCCCTCCCCTACCCACCCCCCCACCCCCACCCCTACCCACCCCCCCACCCCTCCCCTACCCACCCCCCACCCCTCCCCTACCCCACCCCTCCCCTACCCACCCCTCCCCTACCCACCCCCCCACCCCTCCCCAACCCACCCCTCCCCTACCCACCCCTCCCCTACCCCACCCCCCCACCCCTCCCCCACCCACCCCACCCCTACCCACCCCCCCCACCCCTCCCCACCCACCCCCCCACCCCACCCACCCCTCCCCTACCCACCCCCCCACCCCTCCCCTAACCCACCCCCCCACCCCTCCCCTAACCACCCCTCCCCTACCCACCCCCCCACCCCTCCCCTACCCACCCCCCCACCCCTCCCCTACCCACCCCTCCCCTACCCACCCCCCCACCCCTCCCCTACCCACCCCTCCCCTACCCACCCTCCCCTACCCACCCCTCCCCACCCCCCCACCCCTCCCCTACCCACCCCTCCCCTACCCACCCCTCCCCTACCCACCCCCCCCACCCCTCCCCTACCCACCCCCTCCCCTACCCACCCCCCCACCCCTCCCCTACCCACCCCCCCCACCCCTCCCCTACCCACCCCTCCCCTACCCACCCCCCCCACCCCTCCCCAAACCACCCCCCCACCCCTCCCCTACCCACCCCCCCACCCCTCCCCTACCCACCCCCCCACCCCTCCCCACCCACCCCCCCACCCCACACCCCCCCCCCCACCCCTCCCCTACCCACCCCTCCCCTACCCACCCCCCCACCCCTCCCCTACCCACCCCCCCCTACCCACCCCCCCACCCCTCCCCTACCCACCCCCCCACCCCTCCTCTACCCCACCCCCCCACCCCTCCCCTACCCACCCCCCCACCCCTCCCCTACCCACCCCCCCCACCCCCTCCCCTACCCACCCCCCCACCCCTCCCCTACCCACCCCCCCCTACCCACCCCCCCACCCCTCCCCTACCCACCCCCCCACCCCTCCCCTACCCACCCCCCCTACCCACCCCCCCACCCCTCCCCTACCCACCCCCCCACCCCTCCCCTACCCACCCCCCCACCCCTCCCCTACCCACCCCCCCCTACCCACCCCCCCACCCCTCCCCTACCCACCCCCCCCACCCCTCCACCCCTCCCCTACCCCACCCCCCCACCACCCACCCCCCCACCCCTCCCCTACCCACCCCCCCACCCCTCCCCTACCCACCCCTCCCCTACCCACCCCCCCCACCCCTCCCCTACCCACCCCCCCACCCCTCCCCTACCCACCCCTCCCCTACCCACCCCCCCACCCCTCCCCTACCCACCCCCCCACCCCTCCCCTACCCACCCCTCCCCTACCCACCCCTCCCCTACCCACCCCCACCCACCCCTCCCTTACCCACCCCTCCCCTACCCACCCCCCCACCCCTCCCCTACCCACCCCTCCCCTACCCACCCCTCCCCTACCCACCCCCCCACCCCTCCCCTACCCACCCCTCCCCTACCCACCCCTCCCCTACCCACCCCCCCCACCCCTCCCCTACCCACCCCTCCCCTACCCACCCCCCCACCCCTCCCCTACCCACCCCTCCCCTACCCACCCCCCCTACCCACCCCCCCCTCCCCTACCCACCCCTCCCCTACCCACCCCCCCCCTACCCACCCCCCCACCCCTCCCCTACCCACCCCTCCCCTACCCACCCCCCCACCCCTCCCCTACCCACCCCCCCACCCCTCCCCTACCCACCCCCCCCCTACCCACCCCTCCCCTACCCACCCCCCACCCCTCCCCTACCCACCCCTCCCCTACCCACCCCCCACCCTCCCCTACCCACCCCTCCCCTACCCACCCCCCACCCCTCCCCTACCCACCCCCCCCACCCCTCCCCTACCCACCCCCCCCACCCCTCCCCTACCCACCCCCCCCACCCCTCCCCTACCCACCCCCCCACCCCTCCCCTACCCACCCCCCCACCCCTCCCCTACCCACCCCCCCCTACCACCCCCCCTCCCCTCCCCTACCCACCCCCCCCTACCCACCCCCCCACCCCTCCCCTACCCACCCCCCCACCCCTCCCCTACCCACCCCCCCACCCCTCCCCTACCCACTCCCCCACCCCTCCTCTACCCACTCCCCCACCCCTCCCCTACCCACCCCTCCCCTACCCACTCCCCCACCCCTCCCCTCCCCACCCCTCCCCTACCCACTCCCCCACCCCTCCCCTCCCCTACCCACTCCCCCACCCCTCCCCACCCCCCTCCCCTACCCACTCCCCCACCCCCCTCCCCTACCCACTCCCCCTCCCCACCCCCACCCCTCCCCACTCCCCCACCTCTCCCCACTCCCCCACCCCTCCCCTCCCCTCCCCTACCCACTCCCCCACCCCTCCCCACCCCCCTCCCCTACCCACTCCCCCACCCCCCTCCCCTACCCACTCCCCCTCCCCACCCCTCCCCACTCCCCCACCTCTCCCCCCCCCCCCACCCACCCCCCTCCCCACCCCTCCCCTACCCACTCCCCTACCCACCCCACCCCCACCACACGCCCCCTTCTCTTCTCCCCTCTCCCCACTCCTCGCTCCTCACTCACGGTAGTTTCACCTCCATCCTCCTTCTGGTTTAATTTTCCCGCTCGGTGTCGCTCCATCTTTATTCCGGGTGATTCTCTTCGCGTTCGTGTATTTCCCAGGCTTCACTTTCCCCCACCAAAGCACGGTCAAGTCTTTCAGTGTTTGTTCTGTAGCGGTTTAATTCCCTTCTGTACCTTAACCACGTCAGAGTCCCGGATGAAATTCAATACATTTGGAACAAATCAACGGATTTACCTTCGGCCCCCGAAGAAATCTGAGAAAATCTGTGGTGGGATAAAAGTATGAAAATAAAAAGGACAGGGAAACAAACGTCAGTCAATAAACTGGATAAGGGAACGAGAGGCGCTTAACTTTGTTCTACTTACACTACCCTTTGTTTTGTTCTGTGTTATAAAATTAAGTTTGTAAAGATTAATTAAAACAGGAAAGTTTGAAGCAACTTTGGTCCGGAAACCGGAACTATCGTTTGAGACCGGGTTCTTCTCGGGACCCGGACGGTAAATAGTGAGGGCGGCTTCCTCCCCCATGTGGTTTCCATGGTGACAGCCAAGGCCCAGGCAGCGAGGTGAGAACTAACTCCAAATATATTCATAAACTGGAAGGCAACTGGCATATTTGGTAATGTTATTAAAGTCCAGGGACATTAACTTTTTTGGAAGTATAAATATTGGAAAGTTGCATTATAGTTTTGTGAATGCGAAGAAGTTGCAATTTAGTTGTGGTCCTGATCTAGTTCAGATATTTAAGATGTAAAAGTTTTCTTTCCACTTATACTGGATGTTTTAAATTTCACTTGTTTTGCTTTAAGACGCGACCAACAGGGCGAATTCATAATAAAATGGGAAAACTACTTTTTCTGAAGATATTCTAATTCTTAGCATAGTAGAGGAATAAGAGGGGTGTTTTGTAGCAATTTGTTTGTAAACTCGGAAAGGGTTAGAAAGTGTGAAATTGAATGAACGTTTGGAAGCAGTAGCAAGGGCACTAAGTTACGTCATGGAAAAGTTAGTGGAAATGTCTTCAAGGAATGCAGGGAACTTAGATAAATATTTGATGTGATGAAAATGGAATGCATCTTCATGTAATTAAAATTAGTTCCAGCTTCATAAATAGGATTTGCAAATACATCATCTCAACTCCAGGCCATCACTGTCTCCTAGACACAGATGCTTCATCAATCACCTTCCCTTGGGGTGTTTGCTGTTGTTTGGACAATGTTTAGTTCCATTCACAATTTCTCTGTTAATAAAACCGTTCATGTCTGCATGCAGCTTTATCATTTTATTATCAGTATTTAGACTTGGTGTCATTAATGGCAATAATATTCCTGCCAGGTAAGTACAAAGCAATGACTACCATCAAGAAGTGAGAGCATAACCCTTAATATTTGAAGATATTGCAATCATCAAAGCCCTTACTATCAATGTCCTGGAGTTGCAAGTGACCAGAAACTTAAGTTTACCAAGCATATAAGTACTGCAGCTACGAGAGAGAGAGTCAGACCGTAGTTCTTGAGTGCAAAGTTGCTTAGTCCCTTTCACCCCATAGCTTTCCATGTTGTTTTCATCTTTTCATCTTACTTTGACCAAAAACTTAACCGCTTGAGCCATGTCAATAATGTGGTGACTTGTGCAGGTCAGCGGCTGCATGTTCTGTAGCATATAATTCATTTCCCGATTCCTCAAAATCTGTCTGCCACTTAGAATGGACAAATCAATAGTAATGGAAAACTTTCAACTTGCCTGAATGGTTTTAGTTTCAACAACACTGAAGATGTTCAACACTATTATTAACAGGAAGAGTTCAGAAGGATATGGGCCAAGTGCTGGCAAATGGGGCAGGATGAGCTTGGGAATCTGGTCGGCATAGATGAGTTGGACCAAAGGATCTATTTCTGTGCTGTACATCTATGACTCTATCAAGGACAAAGCAACCTGTTTGATTGACATCCTAACCACCACTTCAAATTTTCAAAAGATGTTGCATCATTGGTAAAGAGTGGGTGCAGTTTAGTAACTGACCAAAAGTGGAATCTGCCTTTAAAATTTCTAACTAGTCTTCACTTCTGAATAATCAACATTTGTCACTTCCATATCCTTATAATATACTAGAAGCAAAATAATAATAAATAAAGTGGTTGGTCGATTTACAAAAGCCCCATGCTTCTGGAATCTAACCCATACCTGGGTTACTTGCCTTTATCACTTTGATGACTGTTGGTATTTCGTATAAAACATATTCTTCTGAATTTTCAGAATGTCCATTCAGCAAGGAAGCATCACAGCTACTTCATCTGTGCCCAGGCAAGCTGAATCTGGCAGATCTCAGTGCACCGAAGACGAGATTTTTTACAGAAACTGTAGAGCAGCTTACCTGACCGTATTTCGAACCAGTTTAGAGAATATCACTTCCAAAGATCAACTCTGTCTGGGTAAGGTTATAATTAAAACAGTAAATACTGTTAAAAAAGTTTTTATACTTGTATTTTTGAATTTATGTTTTGAAAATAACCAAACACCATTATGCTGCAAGTTCTTTGAAATGAAACCGTATTTATGTTAAATTGCTGTCTGCCAAACAGCAGGGATTACTTTTGTGAAATAAAACTGTCAGATTTAAAGTTAAGTTCAAAATATTATAGGTAAGTTACGTTATAGGGTGAACAGCACTTGAGGCTTAACATTTCAACATGAACAACTGGTATAATGCAAAAATGAAATGATACAGATTTTGGAAATTTGAAATAAAAACATTACTCTGGAAATATTCAGCAGGTCTGACAGCATTTGGGGAGAGAGAAACTGTTAACTTTTCAGGTCCATGACCTTTTGTCAGAACAGCAGAAATCTATTAAAGGTAGTTCACATTATTAAAGCTGGAAAGCACATTTCAAATCTTCAGTATGATAGCTAATAAATTATTTTTAAAGTGCAGTAACTTCAGGTTAAGCAAAAGTAATACAGTTCAACAAACAGAACATTAGATTAATTAATCATTGGTGTCGCTTAAAAGATTAATGATGGCTAGGACACCAGGAGACCTCCTGATTCTTCAAAAATACTGGCATGATTGCTTACGTCCAGCTGGGGCCTTAGTATAAACCTTATCCAAAAGACGGCTTACTTGAAAATCCAGTACTTTGTGAATACTGCACTGAAATGTTGACCTAGATTATGAATTTCAGATCTGGGATAGAGTTTTAACCCAAGGTTCTCCATGTGAGAGTACCATCATTGAACAAACTTAACACCTGCTGCATGTGCCAATATATCACATTGAGCATTCTGTCTTTCCTGGGCATGTTAAATTTTTATGAGACTGGAATGCCTGTAATTAATGAACCATATAGTACCTCGCCATACTGATGGAAAGTCATCAACCTGAAACTTTAAGTTTGTTTGTGTTTCCATATATATGCTGAGTAATTCCAGCATTTTCTGTTTCTGTTTCATGCCTTTTACAACTTGGGTTTCCACAGGAAACACAAGGATCATTTCAACAAGTCCTGTGGACAGAGACCATTAAACCACCTTTCCAAACTTTCTTTCCACCCATAGCACCCATGTTTTTATTCTGTCTGTAAATGCTGGTTGAGAGGGAGCTTATAAGGTGGTTGGAGTTTCAAGTAGTACAGCTATAAGATGATAGTTCTTAGTTGTTAGAATCTGTTTGTTTGTAATAAATAGTAGTTCTTGTTAAGTACACAAACTGATCCATGTTTTCTGTCAATCTAGGTCTAAAACATGTAAATTGGGGGGGGTTCTGAGTACTTTTTAAAATATGTAACTTTTGAAGTGACCCCAGCAATAGCAGGACTTGTTTTCCTGTGCTGAACTCCTGTGAGGTGTATCAATAAGAGCATCGATAAGAGTGACCACCACACAGTCCTTGTGGAGACGATGTCCAGTCTTCACACTGAGATACCCTCCATTGTGTTATGTGGCATTATCACCATGTTAAGTGGAATAGATATCAGGCATGAAACAAATCTAACAACTCAAGACTGGGCATCCATGAGGCTCTGTGAATTGTCAGCAGTAGTAGAATTGTAATCCTGACACAATGTGCAATGTCATGGCTCAGTATTTCCCACAGTCTACTGTTGCCCTTAAGCTCGGGGATCAACTCTGGTTCAATGAAGAGAGTAGAACAATATGCCAGGTGCAGCACCAGTATTTTCTGAAAATATGGTGACAACCTGATGAAGCTACAAAACAGTATTAACTATCTGCCAAACATCGTAAGAACTAAGTGATAGACAGAGCTAAGCAATTCATAACTAACTGATCAAATGTCAGCTTTGCAGTCCTGCTGCATCTAATTGTGAATAGTGGTGAACAATCAAACAACTCACTGGAGGCAGAAGCACTACAAATATCCCCACAGTGATGGGGGAATCCAGCACATCAGTGCAAAAGTTAAGGCAGACAACCTTTCAACATCCTTTAGCCAGAATTACCGAGTGGATAATCCATCTTGGCCTCCTCCAGAGGTCCCCTGCAGATGCCTTGTCAGCTGATTTGATTCACTCCAGGTGATAGCAAGGAACTGCTAGAAGCAATAGATACTGCAAAGGCTGTGTTCCCTTCTAACATTCTGGTAATAGTTTTGAAGATATGTGCTTAGTGCAGCAACAGTTCTGGCAACTGTCCTAATATGTGAAAAACTTTGCAGGCTTGTCCTGTACACGAAAAGCAGAACAAACCCACCCCAGCCAAGCACCACTTAATCAGTCTATTCTCAAGCATACGTAAAAGTGATGGACAATGTCCTCAATAGTGCTATCAAGTAGCACTTGTGCAGAATAACATGCTCACTGACGTTCAGTTTGTTTTTCACCAGGTACTCCATTCCTAACCGCAAAGTATTTGTTAACATATGGACAAAAGAGCTAAATTCCATATGATGGTTTAAAAATATTTTCATTTTTTCTCTCATAGTACAATTTTGATGAAGAATCATCAGTCTAGAATGTTTCTTTCCATTGTTGCTGCCTGGCCTGATGAGTATTTACAGTTTTTCAATTTTCAGTTTTTATTTGCTGTTCTATTTATCTTGTAACATTGAATTTTTTCTCGAATATCAGCACAAGGTTAGACAGATCTGAAAAGTGTATGTTTGGCAACCATGATAATTATCTGATACATAAAATAATTAATCTGCAATAAAAAGAGTTTAGAAAGAGCTCAAAATACAATAACTATAGGAAAAAAAGTTGGAAAAGACTCAAATCATAATTCTTATCAAATTAGAATTTACTTCAAACCTCTTTGCAAAACAATGTTATTCATTTATAAGCCCACTACAATGGACAAAAGGAAAATACTGAATATTTTGAAAATCTGAATTTTAAAAATGCTGGAAATACTCAGCATCTATAGAGAAAATATTATATTTCTGTTCAGTAACAACCTAAGTGGTGGGATACAAACTGTTTACAGAGAGATATTGAAGTTGGCAAAATGTTGGCAGATGGAGCACAATGTGGGAAAATGTGAAGTTGTTCATTTCAGAAAGGGGGGAAAAAAGAAGAGAATATTATTAAAATGCAGAAAGGTTACCAAAAGCTGTCACAAAAAGGGACTTGGGGGCTACTTGTCCATGTAAAAACAGAAAGCTAGCACATAGATACAACAAATAATTAAGGAGCCTGGTGGAATGTCGGCCCTTATTTCAAGAGGTTGGAGTATAATAATGGGAAATCTTACTGTGACCCTGTACAAAGTGTTGATGGAGACCTCATCTGAAGTACTGTGAACAGTTTGGTCCCCTTTATTTAAGTAACAAAATTATTTCATTGGAGGCAGTTCAGAGCATATCCACTAGGATGATCTCTGGTATGGATGGATTGTCTTCGGAGCAAAGGCTAAACAAAAGGGACTCTACTCACTGTAGTTGAGAAGAATGAGAGGTGATCTAATTGAAATTTATTGGACTCTTAAGGGGCTTGGCAGGGCACATGCTGAGAGGATGGTCTCTCTCATGGGAGAATCTAGGATCAAAGGTCATTATATCAGAATAAAGGAGTACTAATTTAAGATGAGACATGGAGGAATTTCTTATCTCAAAGGGTTGTGAATCTTTGGATCTTCTTGCCTGAGAGTGTGATGGGGCAGAGTCTTTGTGTTTATTTAAGGTAAGAAATATGGATTCTTGATCTGTAGGAGGCATCAAGGCTTTATAGGGAAAAGACAGGAAAGTGATTGTGAAGAATATCGGAAAATATAATAATTCTATTGAATGGTAGAGCAAACTGGAGAAGCGGAATGGCTTAGTCCTGTTCCTGTTTCTTCTAATCTTATGGTCGTTCAGCAGCGTTGACAAAAGTATTCCCTGCACTTTCTACGTTTATTCCACCACAGTAGACATCATACTTTGAATGTAAATAAGTTCTGAAATTAATGATGATGGAAGAAAAGTTAAATGGTTAGAACTGCTCAAAATTCAATGGGTATGAAGGATTGCATGTTTTTTAGCATAATTTACCCTGTTACTAAAATTCTTCAGTTAAGCACATCAGACCAGAGACTTGGCACTTCCACTGGACTTTATTTGAATTCATCTGAGTGATGGCAGCAATCAGACAGAGGTGGTTCTGACTGGAATGTCTTCATATACACACTGATAAATTCTGCATCACTATGTAGTGTATTAATGTCATTTTGTTTCAGAAGTTGCTCAGGATGCTCATCAAGTAAATAGATTTGTCTGTGTTTCTACACTGGAATTGTCTTCTGATTAATTTAGTTATCTAATGATAGACTATTTAAAAATGTAATTTAAAATAGAATTTTGTCTTTATTTATATGTTACTAATTAGTTTATTTAAACGATTGCATAATTTGTTTATATCATAGTTCTCCAGCAGGCTGGAAGAAATCCTTCCAGGAAGACGCTTGAGAAGTACTGGACTCAGCATACCAAGAAATTAAACTTTGATGACTTTTGCGAGATTTTGAAAAATGAAAAACGTACAGGCAAGAGTGAATTGTTGAAAGCTTTCAAGAAGCTTGATCTAAATAGTGATGGCTACCTTACACATGAGGAGCTTTACAAAGTTCTCACTACTGTAAGTGCTTATCTTCTTTTGTTAAAGAAAGTAGAATATATTTCCAAACCTCAAATGGTAACCAAAGGCTATCAAACTCGTCCAAATCTACAATTGCAAGATGAAGAATTTGAATATTATTTAAATTCATTACATGCCTCCTTAATGAATGTAAGCCAAAATGTGAGTGATGCCAATCCTTTGCCCAACATTGCTGCTCTTAGATCGGCACTTTGGGTTGTTGGAATGTCCCCCTCTACAGCCATGTTGCTGCTCTACATGTTCTGATCCCAGAATTTGAGCCTGAAATGATATAGGAAGTAAGTCTTCCCTTTCACCTATCCCACCTCACAGATACGAGGGGGGGCACCAATGTTGAGGGTTCTCGAGGAGGAAGTGCTGTTGTCGATCTTCACTGCCGTCTGTGGGTCAGGAAGCTGAGGATCCAGTTGCAGAGGGTGGAGCCAAGACCTAGATGCAGGTTAGGCAGTGTCAGTGGAGGGACAAACAGAGTTTACATTTTAAGTTGATCTTCAGAACTCCTTCAGTGCTGCTTCTGACTCATCGTAGAGTGGTGACCAACATAATAATCCGGATATTTGGTTTGATTTTCACAACACATATTGTGATCCATTTAAACAGAACCACTGTAGCAGCTGCCCTGAGTATTTTCTCAACTCCTATCACTGTTCATCATGTGGTATAGTATGGCAGGGAAAGGGAAGACAAGATGCCTGACCCTGACAAATTATAACGCAGAATTTTGCATCAAATAACCAGAATATTGGTTTGTTTAAATACAGATGTAATTTGCATGGCATTAAGCAAGTAGAATGTTGCCATGATGTCACAGGCCCAATGGAAATATTTGCTAGGTTTCTTAATGATCATGAAAAATATAGTCATCTCAATATTTCAATTAAATTTGTATTCTTTTATTATAAAGTGAACAGCTTTATTACTCTGTATCATCGTGCTGTATATGACGCAATGACTTGTATCACTTTCATTTCACTGCAGAATGGCGAAAGGATGACACATGAAGAAGTGAAAATGATCATTGGTGAAGCTGATATCAATAAGGATGGAAAATTAGATTATACTGAGGTATGACAGCAAGATTGCAATTTTGAAATTTAATAATTCTTATATTTATCTTGTTTGCAATAGGATATCAAGCTCAGGATGTATTAGATATCTTGTTATATCCACCTTAGGAAAGTGTGCGCATTCTTTAGCCCTACCACTCCTAGCACTGGGTACTTTGATTAAATTTGTGGCAATATCCCCAATTTACCATGTAATTAAATCAGGTTTCTAGAAAATACTGACCTGATTCCATTTCTTCAAAAGGACAATTATTTATTCCAAACCAATAAATACTAACCACAGGCAAAACAAAACGATGAGCGAGTTTTGAGAGGATTTGTAGCTCAGGTTGAGGTTCTGGATGTAGGTTTGCTCGCTGAACTGGAAAGTTCATTTTCAGACATTTTGACACCATACTAGATAACATCATCAGTGAGCCTCCGAATGAAGTACTGGTGGCACGGCCCACTTTCTATTTATGTGTTTAGGCTTCCTTGGATTGGCGACATCACTTCCTGTGGTGATGTCATTACATGTAGTTATGTCATTTCCTGCCCTTTTTCTCAGGGGGTGGTAAATGTGTTTGTTGAAAGAGTTCCAGTTGGAATGCCATACTTCTAGGAATTCTTGTGCATGTCTCTGTTTGGCTTCTCCTAGGATGGATATGTTGTCCCAGTCGAAGTAGTGTCCTTCCTCATCTGTATGTAAGGATACTAGTGAGAGTGGGTCATGTCGTTTTGTGGCTAGTTGATGTTCAGGTATCCTGGTGGCTAGTTTTCTGCCTGTTTGTCCAATATTGTGTTTGTAACAGTTCATGTAAGGTATTTTATAAATGACATTAGTTTTGTTTGTTGTCTGTATAGGATCTTTCAAGTTAATTCGCTGCTGTTTTAGAGTGTTGGTAGGTTTGTAGACTACCATGATGCCAAGAAGTCTGAGTAGTCTGGCAGCCATTTCCGAGGTGCCTTTAATGAAGTGGAGTGTAGCTAGGGTTTCTGGACATGTTTTGTCTGCTTGTTGGGGTTTGTTGCTGAGAAATCAGCGGACTGTGTTCATTGGGTACCCATTCTTTTTGAATACACTGTATAGGTGATTTTCTTCTGCTCTGTATAGTTCCTCTGTACTGCAGTGTATGGTGGCTCGTTGAAATAATGTTCTATTGCAGCTTCGTTTATGGGTGTTGGGATGATTGCTTCTGTGATTCAATATTTGGTCAGTATGTGTTGTTTTCCTGTAGACGCTGGGTTGAAGTTCCCCATTATCTGTTCGCTCTACTGTGATATCTAGGAACGGCAGTTTGTTGTTGTTTTCCTCCTCTTCAGCGACTTTTATGCCAGTAAGGGTATTATTGATGGTCTTGAAGGTTTCCTCTAATTTGTTTCCTTTAGTGATGATGAAGGTGTCATCCATGTAGCAGACCCAAAGTTTGGGTTGGATGGTTGACAGTCATTTTAAATCAAAGAGACTACATTGAGCAAGCAAACGCACTACTTGCAGATACCAACATTTACTAACAAGTGATGATAGATCCGACCCCACAACTAGAGAACCGAATCACAGCCCTACTCAAAAAGCTGGAGAAATAAATAAGACCAACTTCCAAAAAATGAAACCAGACGGATCCAACACACCATGTTTCTACGGATTACACAAAATTCACAAAGCTGTAGCCCCCCTCAGACTCTTAGTCTCACTACCTGGAACACCAACTTACAGATTAGCCAAGGGGCTACACCAAAAACTAAAACACTTAGTCAAAGACTCAGGCCAATCCAACCACTCCACCCAAGAATTCCTGAAAACCATCAATGACGCTAAGATCGAAGAGGATGAAATAATGATGTAATAGCCCTGTTCACATCCATCAACGAAAAACCTAAGACACATACCCCAAACACCACCAACATCATCAGCAAGGAGAATATCATCAAGCTAGTGGACTTATGCCTTACCGCCCACTTCATCTTCAACAACAAAACCTCCAGACAAACCAATGGAAACACCCATGGGATCTCCTAATATCAGGGTTCTTAGCAGAGACAGTAATGCAGAGACTTGAACAAACAGCTCTGCCAACCATCCAACCCAAACTTTGGGTCCGCTACGTGGATGACGCCTTTGTCATCACTAAACAAAACAAATTAGAAAAACCTTCAAGACCATCAATAATATCCTTACTAGCATAAAATTCACTGAAGAGGAGGAAAACAAGAACAGACTGCCATTCCGAGATGTCACATTAGAGCAAACAGCTAATGGGGACCTTCAAACCAGCATCTATAGGAAAACAACACATACTGACCAAATACTGAACTACAGAAGCAATCATCCCAACACCCACAAACAAAGCCGCATTAGAACATTATTTCAATGAGCTACCATACACTGCAGCACAGAGGAACTACGCATAGCAGAGGAAAATCACCTGTACAGTGTATTAAAAAAGAATAGGTACCCAATGAACACAGTCCGCTGATTTTTCAGCAACAAACCCCAACAAGCAGAAAAACACGTCCAGAAATTCCAGCCACTCCCCCTAAATCAAAGATATCTCTGAAATAACTGCCCAACTACTCAGTTCTCTTGGCATCATGGTAGCCCACAAACCCACCAAAACAAATATAAACCAGCAGCTGATGAACTTGAAAGACCCTATACAGACAACAAACAAAACTAATGTCATTTACAAAATACTGTGCAAGGACTGTAACAACCACTACATTGGATAAGCAGGCAGAAAACTAGCCACCAGAATACATGAACATCAACTAACCACAAAAAGACATGACCCATTCTCACTAGTATCCTTGCATACAGATGAGGAAGTACACCACTTCGTCTGAGACAACACATCCATCCTAGGACAAGCCAAACAGAGACACGCTCGAAAATTCCTAGAAGCATGGCATTCCAACCAGAACTCTAGCAACAAATACATTGACTTGGATCCCATTTACCACACCCTGAGAAAAAGAACAGGAAATGATGTCACCATAGGAAATGATGTCACCAACCCAAGGAAACTTAAACACACAAATAGAAAGTGGGCCATGCCACCTGTGCTTCATCCAGAGGCTCACTGATGATGTTACCTAGCATGGTGACGAAACATCTAAAAACTAACCTTCCAGCTCAGTGAGCAAACCTACATCCAAAACAAAACTATGACTTATTGATGGAAAGTTCTACCAGTTGAAACTGTCACCACATAGATGCACACGCACTCGTAAACATGACTAATGTTATATGTAAATGAAAATCACTAAGGGAAACACAGTTCAATAGCAACAATCCATAGAATTTGCTTCCCAATTTACTTCTGTTGTCGATTCCCTTTCTGGAATCTGTCACTTCTTCACAAGTGGCAGTTAGTACATTAATTGTAAAGTCTTTGAATTGATTAAAGACAACAGTTTACAACAACTGGTGAGAGAAAATAGCTGTTTTAGGTCAAGAATTTTTCTACCTCTGTAGTGTTTATACATGGCAACTGTTTAGCTACTCAGAAACCAATTTGATGACCTCTGGCATCTGCGACTAGTCACACTTAAAGCAATCAGCACACTGTTGCTGGCTGAAGCTTACTCTGAACATAATCTTGTGCCATTGCACCATGACTCACTTTCCCCATAAGACCGTAGGAAGTAAGGCCATTCGGCTCATCGAGTCCACTCTGCCATTCAATCATGACTGATGGGCATTTCAACACCACTTACCCGCACTCTCCCCGTGTCCCTTAATTCTTTGCGAGATTAAGAATTTAATGTCCCGGCCTCCACTGCAATGATTTCCACAGGCCCACTTCTCTCTGGCTGAAGAAATGTCTCCTCAGTTCCGTTCTAAATTGACCCCCTCTAATTCTGAGGCTGTACCCATTGGTCCTAGTATCCCCGCCTGACGGAAACAATGTCCCAACGTCCATCCTTTCTAAGCCATGAATTATCTTGTAAGTTTCTATTAGGTCTCCCCTCAATCTTCTAAACTCTAATGAATACAATCCCAGGATCCTCAGCCATTCTTCATATGTTAGGCTTACCGTTCCAAGGATCATCCGTGTGAATCTCCACTGGACACGCTCTAGTGCCAGTATGTCCTTCCCAAGGTATGGGGCCCAAAACTGGACACAGTATTCTAAATGGGGCCTAACCAGAGCTTTATAAAGTCTCAGTAGCACATCACTGCTTTTACATTCCAACCCTCTTGAGATAAACGACATTACATTTGCTTTCTTAACCATGGACTCGGTCTGCAAGTCAACCTTCACAGAGCCCTGTACTAGCACTCTGAGATTCCTTTGTACTTTGGCTTTATGAATTTTCTTACTGTTTTGAAAATAGTTCATGCCTGTGTTCTTTTTTTCCAAAGTGCAAGACTTCCCATTTGCTCACATTGAATTTCATCATTGAATTTCTCCTAAACTGTCTAAATCTTTCTGTAGCTTCCCCACCTTCACAGAACTGCCTGCCTGTCCACCTATCTTTGTATCATTGGCGAACTTTGTCAGAATGCCCCCAGTCCCTTCCACCAGATCGTTTATATATAGAGTGAACAGCTGCGGCGCTAACGCTGAACCCTGCGGGACACCACTTGTCACCAGCTGCCATTCCGAAAAAGAACCTCATATCCCAACTCTCTGCCTTCTGTCAGACAGCCAATCCTCAATCCATGTCAATAGCTCTCCTCGAACACGGTGGGCCTTCACCTTACTCAGCAGCCTCCCGTGAGGCACCTTATCAAAGGCCTTTTGGAAGTCTAGGTAGATAACATCCACTGAGTTTCCTCAGTCTAACCTACTTGTTACCTCTTCAAAGAATTCTAACAGGTTTGTCAGGCATGACCTCACCTTACTAAATCCATGCTGATTTGTCCTATTCTGACTCTGCACTTCCAAGAATTTAGAAATCTCATCCTTAACGATGGATTCTAGAATTTTACTTACAACCGAGGTTAGGATAATCTGCCTATAATTTTCCATCTTTTGTCTTGATCCTTTCTTGAGCAAGGGGGTTACAACAGCCATTTTCCAATCATCTGGGACTTCCCTCCACTATTTCTTCAGCCACCTCCCTCCAAACTCTAGGATATGACTCCGAGCCAGGAGATTTATCAATTTTTAGACCTTTTAGCTTTTCTAGAACTTTCTCTTTTGTAATGGCTATCATCCTCAACTCTGCCCCTTGACTCTCCTTGATTGTTGGGATATTACTCATATGTTCCACTGGGAAGACTGACACAAAGTATTTATTAAGTTCTTCAGCTATTTCCTTATCTCGCATCACTAGCCTTCCTACATCAGTTTGGTGCAGCCTAATCTCTAGTTTTGCCTCTTGTTTGTTTCTTATGTATTGAAAGAAACTTTTACTACCATTTCTAATATTCTTATTTGATCCTCTCCTTCCTTATTTCTCTCTTTGTTATCCTCTGTTTGTTTTTGTGGTCTTCCCAATCTTCTGATTTCCCAGTGTTCTTGGCCACATTATAGGATTTCTTTTTCTCTAATACATTTCCTGACTTCCTTTGCCAGCCATGGTTGCCTAATTCCTTCCCACCCCCAACCCCAGGAAATCTTTCTTGCCTTTGGAATGAACCTGTATACTGTATCACCCAGAAACTCCTGCCATTGTTGCTCTACTGTTTTTCCCACTAGACTCTGCTTCCAGTCGATTTTTGTCAGTTCCTCTCTCATGCCCTTGTAATTACTTTTATTTAACTGTAACACCATTAAATCCCATTTTGCCTTCTCTCTTTCAAACCGCAGACTGAAAGCTACCATATTATGATTGGTGCCTCCTAAGTGTTCCCTTTGAGATCTTTTATAAAGTCTGGCTCATTATATAGCACTAAATCCAGAATAGCCTGCTCCCTTGTGGACTCTATCAAAAGCTGTTCCAAAAAGCCATCCTGTAAGCATTCCATGAATTCCCTTTCTTTGGATCCAGTGGCAACAATATTCTCACAGTCCATTTGCATATTGAAGTATCCCATGATCACCGTGACTTTACCTTTCTGACATGTCCTATCTATTTCCTGGTACATCTTTCACCCCGGTCCTGACCACTGCTGGGAGGTCTGTACTTAACTCCCATTATGGTTTTTTTGCCTTTGTGGTTCCTCAACTCTACCCATACAGGCTCCACATCATCTGACCCTATGTCATTCAGTGCCATAGATTTAATTTCATTCTTAACTAACAAGGCAACCCCGCCCCATCTGCCCACCTTCCTGTCTTTTCAATGAGTTGTAAATCCTTGGATTTTTACCTGCCAGTCCTCGACCCCCTGCAACCACGTCTCTTGATGCCTACCACATCATAATCATTTACAATGATTTGTGCTGTTAATTCATCTACTTTGTTGCGAATGCTATGAGCATTCAGGTAAAGCACCTTAATGCTAATTTTCTTATCCTCATGATTTCCATCACCTTTAGTAGTATATCCTAAGTTATCCTTTTTGCTTCATTCCTAGTCTGCCTCGAACTTAAACCCTGCACACATGCTAATCTGCTGCTTATCTTCCTACTTGACTCACAAGTGTAAAGTCCTAGTCACTACCCTATTTATCCTTTTTGCCAGAACACTGGTTCAAGATCAGTTCAGGTGGAGACCATCCAATTGCTACAGATCGCCCCAGTTCCAAAACTGATGCCAATGTCCCATGAAATGGAATCCCTCTTTCCCGCACCAATCTCTTAATGACGTGTTTACTTCTCTAATTTTCTTGTCCCTGTGCTAATTAGCACATGGCTCAGGCAGTAAGCCAGAGATTCTAACCCTTGAGGACCTTTCCTTCAATTTTCTTCCTAGTACTTGATACTCCCCAAACATGTCCTCCTTCCTAGCCTTGCCTATGTTGTTTGTGCCAACGTGGACCACAACAACTGGAGCCTCTTCCTCCCGCTTCAATATCCTTTCTAGCTGGTTGGAGATGACCAGCACCCAGGCACCGGGCAGGCAACTCACCGTGTGGGAATCCCGATCTGGCTTTCAAAGGATACTATCTGTCCTCCTAATTATAGAATCCCCTATAACAACTCCTTGTCTTTTTGCTCCCCGCCTCTTTAATGGACTTCTGCACCATGGTGCCATGGTCAGCTGGCTCACCCTGTCCACAGCCCTTTTCCTCATCCATACAGGGACCAAAAATCACATACCTGTTGGACAAGGTCAAAGGCTGAGGCTCCTCCACTCCTGAACTCAGAATCCCCCTACCTGCCTCACTTACAGTCACACCCTGTTGTTCCTGATCACTAACTGAATTTGAATTACTTAATCTAGCCAACAGTTTGTAAAGCAAAAGTGAAAACACAACTCATCATGAGTTCCAGTAACTTGTTTTCAAAAGTGCAGCAATTCCTTCCTTAGTCTTAAAACATCCTCTTCCCATTCCAGTTCACAATCAAAAATAAACAAAAGAAAGAAGATATGGTCTTTACAATTTTCAGATCTTTTCAGATCTTTCCAGAGAGTATTGCGTCAAGATGAGTTTGGATCCATTGTTTTATATTCCATTGATTGTTCATCCCCACCACATACAAACAATAACATAGCACAGCGCTTTGGCCCTCCAAGCCCTCCCCACCACATTTTGCCTTTCCATTCCTAAAACTGTCTTCACTTGCAATATCCATATTGCTCTATTTCCTTCTATTTCATGTATTCGTCCAGGTACTTCTTGAATGCTGGTATTGTGTTTGCTACCTCTACCTCTGGTAACGCTTTCCAGGCACTCACCACTCATTGTGTGAAAACCTTGCCTTGCACATCTCTTTTAAACATCTGCCCCCTCCATCTTGAACCTGTGTCTTATTAATTGACCCCTCCATTCTGAGGAAAAAGCCTCATACTTTCCATTCTAACCATGCCATTCACAATCTTATATTAGGTCTG
Source organism: Chiloscyllium punctatum (assembly GCF_047496795.1). NCBI lineage: Eukaryota > Metazoa > Chordata > Chondrichthyes > Orectolobiformes > Hemiscylliidae > Chiloscyllium > Chiloscyllium punctatum. The sequence goes on from NC_092745.1 coordinate 73,941,929, forward strand.
TCCTCAACTTCCTGCTTTCCAGTGAAACAAACCCAGTCTATTCAACCTTTCTTCATAGCTAATATCTCCCACACCAGGCAACATCCTAGTAAACCTTTTCTGTACTCTCTGCAAAGCATCCACATCCTTCTGGTAGTGTGGTGACCAGAATTGTACACAATGTTCCAAGTGTGACCTAACTAAAATCTATAAAACTTCACCGTAACTTGTCTATCATTATACTCCGTGCATCTTTCGATGAAGGCAAGCATGCCATAAGCGGTTTTTACTACCTTATCCACCTATGCTACCACCTTCAGTGATCTGTGGACTTGCTCACCCAGATTCCTCTTTACATCAATATTTGTAAGGGTCCTGCCATTCACTGTATAAATTCCATCTGTACTTCATTTTCCAAAGCACATCACCTCACATTTGTCCAGATTAACCTCCATCTGTCATTTTTCTGCCCATGTCTCCAACTGATCTATATCCTACTGTATCCTCTGACAACCCTCCACACTATCAGCAACTCCACCAATCTTTGTATCATCTGCAAACTTACTACTTAGACCAGCTACGTTTTCTTCCAAATTATTTATGTAGATCATGAACAGCAAAGTCCTAGCACTGATCCCTGTGGAACACCACTAGTCACAACCCTCCATTCCAAAAAGCATCCTTCCACCTCTACCCTCTATCTCCTATGACTACGCCAGTTCTGTATCCATCTTGCCTGCTGACACCTAATACCATGTGACTTCACCTTTTGTACCAATCTGCCTTGAGGGACTGTGTCAAAAGCTTTACTGAAGTCCATGTAGATAACATTAACCACTGTTCTCTCATTAATCATCTTTGTCACCTCCTGAAAAAAACTCAATCAAGTTAATGAGGCATGACCTCCCCTGCACAAAACCATGCTATCTGTTCCTGATAAGTTCATTGTCTTCTCAAGCGTATAGATCTTGTCCCTGAGAATCTTGCCTGTAACTTCCAGGATTATCCCTGCTACCTTGCTTAAATAATGGGACAATATTGGCTTTTCTCCAGTCCTCTGGGACCTCACCTGTGGCCAAAGAGGGTACAAAGATGTCTGTCAGTGCTCCAGCAAGTTGATCTCTTGCTTCCTTCAATATTCTTGGATAGATCTCAACAGGACCCAGGAGAGTTATCTACCTTGATACTTACTAAGAAAGACAACATCTTTAATAGCAATTTGGCTTAGAAGCTTAACAGTTCCTTACCAAGATCATCCTCCTCCAATTCCTTTTCTTTGGTGAATACTGACGCACAATATTTGTTTAGGACCTCACTTACCCCTTCTGGTCCACACATAGATTCCCTTCTTTGTCCATGAGTGGGCAACCCCTTTCACTGTCTACCATCTTGCTTTTTAATATATGTATAAAAAGCCTTGGGAATCTCCTTAATCCTGTTTGCTAATGACTTTTCATGACCCCTTTTTTGTCCTTCTAATTCCTTGTTTAAGTTCTTTCCTATTTTCCTTATATTCTTCAAGGCATTCATCATTTCCCATCCTCCGAGACATTACATATGCTTCCTTTTCCTTTCTGACCAAAGTCATAATATCCCTGGTCATCCAAGGTTCACATAACTTACCATACCTATCCTTCATTCTCGCAGCAATGCACCACTCCTGAACTCCTATCAACTGCTGTTCGAAATACTCCCACATATCCGATGTTGTTCTTTGCTGTCCACTACTCCTCCAATTTTGGTGTCATCTGCAAAGTTACTAACCATATCTTACATTCTCATCCAAATCATTTATGTAAATGGCAAAAAGAAGTGGGCCCACCACTGCTCCTTGTGGCACACTGCTGGTCACAGGCCTCCAGTCTCAAAACCAACCCTTTACCTCCATCGTTTGTCTTCTACCTTCGAGTCAGTTCTGTATCCAAGTGGTTAGTTCTTCCTATATTCCAAGAGATCTAACCTCGCTAACCAGTCTACCATGAGAAACATTGTTGAATGTCTTATTGAAGTCCATATTGATCACGTCCACAGCTCTGCCCTCATCAATCCTCTTTGTTACTTATTCAAAAAACTCAATCAAGTTAGTGAGACGATTTTCCACTTACAAAGCCATGTTGACTAAGCCTAATCAGTTCTTGCCTTTCCAAATTTATGTAAATCCTGTCCCTCAGGATTCTATCCCACAGCTTGCCCACCACCACCAATGTCAGGCTCACAGGTCTATTGTTCCCTGGATTTTCCTCGCTTCCTTTCTTAAATAGTGACACTATGTTAGCTAACGTACAGTCTTCCAGCACCTCACCTGTGGTTATTAATTATACAAATATGTCAGAAAGGGGCCCAGCCATCATTTCCCTAGCTTCCCACAGAGTTCGAGGGTATACCTGATCAGGTCCCGGGGATTTTTGTACCTTTATGCATTTTAAGCCATCTAGCACCAACACCTCTGTAATATGTTCGATATCTTCTGTATCTTTCTCCACAGTAAACTCTGATGCAAAATACTAGTTTAGTATCTCTCCCATCTCCTCCGGTTCCACACATAGGTGGCCTTGTTGATCGTTGAGGGGCCCTATTCTCTTTCTCGTTTTCCTTTTGTCCTCATGTATTTAGAGTCATAGAATTTTACAGCATGGAGACAGGCTCGTCAGCCCAAATTGGTCCATGCCGACCAAAATATCCATCCATGCTAACCCCATTTCCCTGCACTTTAACCTTCTAAAGTGTTCCTGTCCATGTATTTATCCAAATGCCTTTTAAATATTGTTAATGTACCCATCTCAAACACTACCTCTGGTAGCTCATTCATATGTGTACTACCGTCTGTCAAAAAAGTTGAAGGATGAAGTCAGGAGGGTGAAAAGGGGGCATGAGATAACCTTAGCTGAGAAGAGTAGGGTGTATCCAAAGTATATTCTTTAAGTATATTAAAGGAAAAAGACTAACTAGAGAGATAATAGGTCCCCTCAAGGACTAAAATGGACATGTATGTGTGGAACCGTGGGAGATGGGCTAGGTTCTCAATAAACATTTTCCTCTGTGTGTTTACTGTGGAGAAAGATATGAAGACTTGGGAAACGGGAAGTTAGTGGTGATATCTTGGGGACAGTCCATATCACAGTAAAGGAGGTATTGGACATATTAAAATGTATGTAGGTAGACAAGTCTCCTGGTCCTGACCAGATATATCCAAGAACCCTGCAAGAGGCAAGAGAAACAATTGCAGAGCCCTGCTGATATATTTGCATCATCGTTAGCCACAGGTGAGGTCCTGGAAGACTGGAGAGTAGTGAATATTATGCCCTCATTCAAGAAGGGTAGCAAAGAGAAACCTGGGGACTATGGGACCAGTAAGCTTAACATCTCTGGTAGTTAAGTTAATTGAGAAGATTTTGAGGGATAAGATATACATGCATTTGGAAAGACAGGGTTTGATTAGAAGTAGTCAGCATGGCTTAGTGCATGGGAGATCATACCTCACAAGGTTGTTAGAGTTCTTTGATGAAGTGACCAGGAAGGTTGATGAGGGCAGGGTGGTAGACAGCCTATATGGATTTCTGTCAGATCTTTGATAAAGTTCTACGTGATAGGCTGCTCTGGAAGGTTAGATCGCATGGAATCCAATGGGAGCTGGCGAATTGCATACACAGTTGGCTTGATGGTAGGAAGCAGAGGGTTATAGTGGAAGGATGCTTATCAGACTGGAGGCCTGTGACTAGTGGTCTGCCTCAGGGGTCCATTTTTGTTTATTATCTATATCAATGATTTTGATGAGAAAGTACAAGGCATGCTTAGTAAGTTTGCAGATGACACTAAAATAGGCAGTATCATGGACAGTGAGGAAGGTTATCAGAAGTTGCAGCAGGACCTTGATCATTTGGGGAACTGGCCAAGAAATGCAAATGGAGTTTAATATAGATAAGTCTGAGGTCTTGTATTTTGGAAACTCAAATCAAGGTAGACATTCCATGGCCTCAAGGAGTATGGGGGAACAGAGGGACCTTGGAATTCAGGTAGACCGTTTTCTGAAAGTGGAAACATAGACAAGACAGTGAAAGAGGCTTTTGGCACACTGGCCTTCATCAGTCAGGGCATTGACTATAGAAGTTGGGAAGTTATGTTACAATGAAACGTTGGTGAGGCCGCATTTGGAGTATTGTCTTCAGTTTTGGGTCACCTTGCTATAGGAAGAATGTTATTAAACTGTAAAGAGTGCAGAAGAAATTTACAAAGAGGTTGCCAGAACTCCAGGATCTGATTTATAGGGAGAGATTGGACACGTTAGGACTTTTATTTTGAGCATAGGAGACGGGGGAGGGTATCTTTATAGAAGTGTATAAGATCATGAGAGGCATAAATAGGGTTGGGGAATCAAGGACTAGAGGACATCAGTTTAAGATTAGAAGGGAAAGAATAAAAGGAAACCTGAGGGGCAACGTTTTTACACAGAGGGTGGTACTAAAGTGGAATGAGCTGCCAGTGGAAGTTGAGCCAGGTACATTAACAGCATTTAAAAGACATTTGGACAAATATGTGGATAAGAAAAGTTCAGAAGGATGTGGGCCAAATGCAGGGAAATGAGGTTAGTGTGAATGGACATTTTGGTCAGCATAGACTAGTTTGGGTCAAAGGGCCTGTCTCCTTGTTGTTGGACTCTATGACTTAGGTTTCCTTTTATTCTATCTCCTCTTACCTTAAACTGATGCCCTCTAATCTTTGGCTTGTCCTTAATCCTAATTCCCAGAGTTTCCTCATGTCCACTTTTTGACCTCCTGATTTCCATATCCTGCCTTATCTCCCAAAAGTAGGGCAGGTTTTGCACCTTCTCCAGTAGGTACATCCACATACCGAATCAGAAACTTTTCTTGTATACACTTAACAAATTCCTCTTCATTCCAAGTCCTTAACACTGTGGCAGTCCCAGTCTATGTTTGGAAAGTTAAAATCCCCTACTATAACCATCCTATTATTCTTATAGACAACTGTGATCTCCTTACAAATTTGTTTCTCAATTTCCTGCTGACTATTGGGAGTTCCATGGTGTAATCCCAATAAGGTGATCATTGCTTTCTTATTTCTGAGTTTCACCCAAATATAGTACAACCTTGATTATCCCAACATCAATTATTCGTATTGTTATCCCTAATCGAAACGCCACTCCCCCTCTTCTCTTGCTCCCCCTTCTACCCTTCCTATAGCATTCATATCCTGGAACATTAAGCTTCCAGTCCTGACCATCCTTGAGCCACGTCTTTCTAATTGCTGTGATATCCCCATCCCATGTTCCCAACTATGCACTGAGTTCATCTGCTTTACCTGTCAGGCCTCTTGCATTGAAATAAATGCAGCTTAATTTATCAGTACTACTTCATTCTCTGCTCTGTTCCTGTCTGCCCTGACTGTTTGACTAGCTCATTTTCCCAACTGCACCAGTCTTAGACTGATCTCTTTCTCCATTATCTTCCCTGGGTTCAAACCTTCCCCCCCACCCCCAAACCACTGTCTAATAGTTTAAATTCTCCTGGGCAGCTCTAGCAAAGTATATTAGTGCAAACCACCCTTCTTATACAGGTCACTTCTGTTCCAGAAGAAATTCCAATTATCCAAAAATTTGAATCCTTCTCCCTTGTACCAGCTCTCAGCCACACGTTCATCTGTTCTATCCTCATATTCCTATTGTCACTAGCTCGTGGCTCCAAGAGTAATCCAGATAATACCCTCAAGAACTGCCTTTTTAAATTCCTGCCTATTTTCCTATACTCTCTCCTCAGAATCTCTTTCTTTTCTCTTCCTATGTCATTAGTTCCAATGTGTACAGTGACTTCCTGCTGGTCCCTCTGCCCTTTGAGAGTATTCTGTCCCCACTCTGAGATATCCTTGATCCTGGCTCAAGAGAGGCAATGCACCATTCTGATGTCTTGCTGTCAGCTGCATAAATGTCTGATTAAAGAGTCCCCTATCACAATTGATCGCTTGGAACCTGATGTACCCTCTCATTGAATTAGAGACAGTTTTGGTACCGGAAATCTGCCTGTCAGTGCTACATTCCCCTGAGAGTCCATCACATTTTCTGAAACAGAATACTTGTTTGAAATGGGGATAGCCACAGAAGACTCCTGCATGATCTGCCTCTCTCTCCTACCTTCCCTGGAGGTAGCCCATCTACCTCATTTTATCTTTGGTTTACCTCCCTTCTTATAATTGCCATCCATGATACCCCTTGCTCCTGTAAATTCCTCATTGCCTCTGAGTGCCACTTCAACCAATCCATGCAATCCAATGGAATTTACAACCAAGCACACTTCCTGCAAACATAATCATTGCTAACATAGAAACTCTCCTGAATCTCCCACATCCGACAGAAGACTACATCGCTCTGTTGAAGGTAATATTTGCACCTTTTTTTTGTAAATATATTTATTAGCAAAACAAACTTCTTTTTGCTTTACAAAAATATAAAGTTAATGAAAATATAACAAATACCAGTATAATTTTAAAAATGCAAATTACAATATAATTGCTGTCTACTAACTACTAACCTACCCTATTATACAAAACCAAACCAAACACTAAGCAAAACAATACCAATAAATAAATTAGTGATTAATAAAACAAGAAAAGACATAACGAAAGAAGACGCAAGAACACAAAATAACAACGCTCTGCACAAGGCTCCCAAACAAAAAACGGGAGCATTGTATATATACCCATATTAACTTAGGAGTCACCCCTCCAGGTCCCAGGGCTCAATAAACCTAACTGTCCTGGCTAAATGAACACCTTATTTTAGATAGCAGACTGATCTGTGTCCAAATAATGCAAAAAGGGCTACCATGTCTTATAAAAAAAGTCTGTTGTGTGGTACCTCATATTTGAGAAAAAAATCCAAAGAAATGTGCTCCATAATTAATTTCCGCGATCCCAACAAGCCCGATGGGTTCTCAGACACCCAATTCATCAGAATATTCTTCCATGCACAGTAAGTGAGAATATTAAATAGTTTCTTCCCGTGCTCATCTAAAGATGATAAATTCGGTAGACCCAGGAGGAGAGATATCGGGTCTACTTTAACTTCAGTCCTCAATACCCTCCCTATCTCTCCCGCCACAGCGCTCCAATAGACACAGAACCTGTGGCATGTCCAGAAGCAATGGGTAAGAGTACCTACACTTATTTTACATTTGGAGCACATTGGAGATGCCCCTGTTTTAAACTTCGCCAGACTGTCTGGTGCTAAATGAACCCTGTGAAGAACTTATAACTGCATGGTGCATGTCCTATTACAGATTGAGATCTTTCTCATGTTCTCCCATATGTTCTCCCACGTTTAAGAAGTGATCTCCATTCTTAGCTCTTGCTCCCAAATCTCTCATAACCAGTTAATATCCTGCTAGGCCCTACCACCCAGCAGGCGATAGAGGGCACTAACTGAAAGGGTGCTTGTGGAACGTAGCAACAACCTCTCTGTATCGGGCTTATACGGCTTAGTGAGAAGTGTAGTCTTCTGGATGAAATCCCTAACCTGAAAAAAATGGAAACGATCTCTGCTGGGCAGCCTGTATTTGTGGCTCAGTTGTTTAAAAGATATTATAAACCCCCCCTCAAATAAGTCTCCCAAACTGCAAACTCCTCGCGCTACTCAAAGTTTAAACCTTGAGTCCGTCATCCCTGATTGGAACACTGGCATACCAACATGGGAGTGACTGGCAAAGTTATGGATAAGCAGCCCTCGCTCTGACACATTGCCCTCCCTGCCTTGACCATAATAATAACAATGGGGTTCCAGCAGTAGTCCATAACTATCCTCATCTTATCCATGAACAACAGGTTAATAAGAGGGAAATTTGCCTGGGAGGCCTTGATAACCAGCCATATTGATTCTGGATTGTTACCTGCCCAATTGCACACGAAGGACAGCAGGGAACTCAATTGATACCTCTTGATGCTTAGGAAATCAACTCCTTGAGGCAACTGTAATTTAGTAAGTTTGATGAGGGACTGCCCATGATGCCAGACAAAGGAACTAAACCAACCCATAAGTTTCTTCAGCATTTACCTGGAAAACATTATAAGAAGCGTACACATGGCATAAAGCAAACGAAGATGACATTCATCTCAATAAGGGTTATTCGGCCCAACCATGAAATTGGAAGAGCCGCTCATCTCTGGAGATCCCACCTAATATTGTCGAACTGGTGAGCAAAATTAGTCCGAAATAACCGATCAAACATGGGGGTAATAAAGATACCTAGGTATCAGAAACCTGCCCGTGATCACTTAAAAGGGAACCTAGGGCCACCTTCAAACTCTGGCACTTCCTTGAGGTCCCCTAAAGGCATCGCCTCTGACTTTGCAAAGTTGATCTTATATCCTGAAATAGCCCCAAATGAATTAATACATTGTATCAGAAGAGGTATGGAGATCATCGGGTCCGATAAAGTAGAATGACATCATCTGCATACAGTGTAATCTTGTGTACCCTTGATCCTACTTCTGGAGCGCTTATGTGGACGTTCTGACACATGGTCTCTGCCAGCGGCTTTATCACTAATGTAAACAACAATGGTGAAAGGGGGCAGCCTGATGTCTACCATTGCCAATCCTAAAGTTTTCAGACTTCACCCCGTTGGTGATGACTGCGGCCAGACGTTGGCAATATAAAACCTCCACCCACCTAGCAAAGATCCCACCCAAACCAAACCGCTCTAAGACATAAAAGAGATGCGGTCATTCCACCCGGTCAAATGCTTTCTCTGCATCTAAGGAAATCATCAACCCCTGGATTGATCATTGCTGACAAACTTGGACCACATTCAGCAACCTTCTAATATTATTAGAAGACCTGTGGCCCCTTATAAAATCTGTCTGGTCCTGTTTGACAATATAGGGCAACATCTTCTCCAATCTCAGTGCCAACATCTTAGACAGAATCTTAAAATCTGAATTTAATAAATGGGCCTGTATGAGGCACAATCCTTAGGATCCTTTTTAAGAGTGAGGGAAGTATTAGCTTCTCTCAAAGATGGTGGTTGGCATTCATGCATATGGGAGTGATTGTCCATTTCCAGCATCGGCTCTGACAGAATCCCTAAAAACTCCTTGTAAAACTCACTTGGAAGACCATCAGGGCCTAGCACTTTCCCACTCTGAAGTTGCCAAGCTGCCTCCTGTATTTCTTGAACTGTCAAAGGGACATTAAGGAGAGAGGCCTGTTCCAGGGTTACCCCCGGAAAGTCCAGGCTCTTAAAAAAGACTTCCATCTTGGTCCTCCTATCCTCGCAACCTTCACACCAATACAATTCAGAGTAAAAACTCCGCAAAGCCTTATTAATTCTTTTGGCATCGTATGTTGTCTCAAACTAAAGTAATGGATCGGGAAGCACGCTTTTTCCCAGTCAGATACACTAAATACTTCCTAGGCCTATTCCCATACTCAAACAGCCTTTATCTAGCAAAAGCAAGTTCTTTCTTTAGCAGTTTGTGTAAGTATTGAATTCAAGGCAGCCTGGAGGGCTGTGATCCGCTGAGGTTTACTCACCGAAGGCTGAGCAAAATGTGCCGCGTCAGCAGCTTTCAGCTGCATCTCATGTATCTGCTGTGTTCCTCCTCCTGTTGTTTCTGGCTAGACGAATAGGAAATAGCTAATCCTCTAGCAAAAGCCCTAGTGGTCTCCCGGACCACCAGCCGTGCCTGAGGTGATAGTCAAGAACTCCTGAAACTCTGTCAAGAAATACTCCACAAATTTGGAATCCTTAAGGAGAAAGGGATCCAGATGCCAGTGTCACAAACCTAGCCCCTTACTCTTGGCCTTAACCTCCAAATATACCACTGCGAGATCAGAGATAGCTATATTCCCAATTTTACAACCCATAATTGAATCCAGAAGGATTGAGGGAGCCAAAAAAATCAATCCTCATGTGACATTTATGTGGATTTGAAAAAAAGGTGAAGTAGGGTGAAGACATCTCCAAATGTCCACCAGCCCTAACTCCTCGCATAAATCAGCCACCTGCTTGACCTGTGAAGAAAAAGTTGGGGGCCCACTTGATATCCTGTCCACTGTCTGATCCAAAAGGCAATTGAAATCCCCCCTCTATAATAATGTGCTGTGTTTCAAAGGCACTCGAGAAAATGCACTAATCGGAAATTTGAGAGGATGCGCCGGAGGGCAGTAGACATTTAAAATGCCATAATCCTCCCCATGTACCATATCACAAACCACCCTTGCTCATCTTTCACCTGCTTTAATAAAGTGAACAAAACATTTTTCTGGATAAGTACAGCCACTTCCCTACTTTAAGTAGTAAAGGATGAAAAGAATACCCGATCATGACCCCCTTGTTGTAACTTCAGTTATTCCATCGTCAAGATGGGTTTCCTGCAACAGGGCGATATCAACCCTTTCCCTCTTAAGGCTAGAAAGCACTTTTTTCCTTTTAACAGGCGCATGGCTTCCCTTATGTACCAGGTGCACCGTTTAACAAGACACATAGCCATATGCCCTTTCAGAGACCTTTGGAACCCCGGAAGCCTGCTTGAAATGCGCCGAGCACAAGTAAATAGAGACTCATAGAGTTGCAGAATTGTGTATACAAAAACTACTCTATCATAACTACAAACAACTTTTGCTACCAAAAAACTACAAAGAAAACCAACTGTAAAACCTTGAATGGGAGACTCACCCCCTATCCTTAGGGGGCACTCACCCTACCAATCCCCTCCTGCTCAGCTCCTTCAGGCCCGGACTGTGCCCCAGCCTTCAGCAAAATAAATAAAAAAGATGATCCTTAAGTCAACAAAAGAAGACAAAGTCAGGATAAGCACTCCGTCCATCCCCGGCTCCATGTCACCCCTACTTGTGACTAAAAGAGAAAAAAAACAAAAAATAGGAAAACAACAAAGGACACCCACAAAATTTCCCATGATAAAATCCAGTTATAAAAATATAATAGGAACAACATATTCCAAGATCTTTGTGTTTTTTAATAAAAAATTATTAGGGAAAGAGAAAAAAATGGAAAAGGCAAAACACAGGGAAAGAAGGAAAAGAGGACGAACACTTACCGTATTCTTCAGACCAATCGGTCTATTTTAAAGTGTCTACAAAGTTCTTGGCTTTATCCGCCGAGTCAAATGTATAAACTGAGTCCTCGTGGCTGAAACGGAGCACTGCGGGGTACCTCATGGAGCACTGGATGCCTAGGTTCCTCAGCCTCATTTTAACTTCATCGAAGGACTTCCTCTTTCGAACTACAGCTGCCAAGAAATCCTTGAAAAACACGATTTTTGACCCCTTGAGCCCTAGTGCTTGTGGATCTGTCCCCAGTAATCTGGAGCCTTCTATTGCTCATTGTTTGTCCCTGTATATGAGGAAGTGCACTAGAACCGGGTGGGGACTCTGTACCAGCTTAGACCTGTGCACTGCCACCTGATAGGTCCTTTCAATATGCAGCCGTCTGGATTCAATTTGAAGGCTAGGAAATGCAGCTGTCAGTTTTCAAAGAAGCTGACTAGCTTCCCACCTTCTTCATTCCCCAGAAGCTCTACGATCTGAAGATTTGTCGCAACCTGATCTTGCAAGGCCTGCACTTCCTACTCCAGTACCTGGATTCATCCAAACAAAGATTCAATTGCTGTTTCTGAGGCCGTGGTTCGACACTTCATCTCTTCCACCTGTTCCCTGAGGCCCTGGATCTCCCATTCATGCTTCTGCAGCATGGACGTGATGGGTTGGACCTGGGCATGGATCTCCACAATTGCAGCTTCAACCTTCGTAGTAAGTCTTGCCATCGCCGCCGCCAATTCCTGTGAGTCCATCAGGTCCCCTGGGGGTTCGGGAGAGGCCGTTGCTGTGGCCTCTGGCAAGCCCAGTGCTGGAGGGGAGTGTTCTCCTTGCTGCTGTTTGCTCGCTCCTTTTCCTTTAGGCATCCTTCCCACTCCAAATTGTCAACAAATATGTGTTCTTCAAGTTTTTAAATTAACAATTCCTCCATACAAGTTGGCCAGCGATGGTAAAAAAAAAACAATATATGCCTTGGCTGTTCGGCACCACTGTCCACGGCAGTTCTGCTGAATCGCCGCCATATTGCTGAGTCAATATTTGCACCTTAACATTCACCACTCTTTGTATGATAAACCTGCCTTGCACATCTTTTTAATTCCCACCTCCCCTGGTACCTTGAACCTGTGTCTCCGAGTAATTGACTCCTCCAACCTTGGGGAAAGTCTCATACTTTCCACTCTATCCATGCCATTCACAATCTTACAAAGTTCTGTCGAGTCACCCCTCAGTCTCCAGCATTCCAGTGAAAACAAATTCAGTCTATCCAACCTTTCTTCATAACTAAAGTCCTCCATCTCAGGCAACATCCTGCTTATATCTTGGCTACAGCTCTGAAATAGAAATTAGAACTGAGTTTCTCTCCCCAATACCCTCTTTGTCTTCAAAGACTTTGTTGTTCCAATACTTTGACCCCTTGTTTCAAATCCCTGAGCTTAACTTACCTTCCCTGCTTCCCCAAGCTCCACACCAATTATTTCCTGACTTCGTTCCTTTATCAGTTTCAGCATGAGAAACTCTTTATCCTGAATAATTTTAATGTACACCTAACTCAATTTGTCCACTTCCTAATTTCATTGCAGTCCTGTCCTCCATGCACTGCTGCTTCTGTTTAAACTCTTCAATTCATGTTTACTGCTTCCATCTCATCCATGCTAATGCATATAATCTCTCTCAGTCACAATCCAGGCCTTCACTGACAACTTTCTTGCATTTCTCACCACCTATGTTTGCTACTCCCTTTCAGTCTAACTTTCTTATGTGTCTACTGTTCAATAAGCTCTCCCTCAAATCACTTTCATCTACACAGTCAAACATACAAGTGTTGATTCTTTGGTTGTCCATTTTCATGATACTTTTTGCAGATGTTCATGTTGAGCCACCATTCACCCCTCTGCTTGGTGCACTTATCCACAGTACCTTTTCTCTTCCAGCCTGGTTGTGTCCCCTGTTCTGGCATCACTGTTTTCTCCTTCCTACTTGAGGGGTTCAGATATGGTAGAAAAGTACTGTTGTGATGGAAATCTGAAATAACAACAAAATATTCTGAAAATATTCATTAGGTCTCATAGATTAGTATGTTTCCCCCTTTTTATTTGAACGGTGGCTATTGATGATTTTGTTTTTCACATTTATACTTTCTCCAGACCCTTTTTTTTGACATGTCCCATTACCAACTCCTTATTGCCTCACGCCATCATCTTTTTTCACGATTATTCTTTCCTGCTTTCTGCCCAATCACATTCCTTACCAGCTATTCTTTCTTCCATTCTCCCTGCCTTTCTTCTCAGCATCCCAGTTTTCATGAAGAAGAGTCATCACCCTGAAATATTATTTTCATTTCTCTTGGCATAAATAGTGCCAGATCTGCTCAGTATTTTAGTACTTTGTTATTTTGGTTCAGGTGTCTTTATCTAGCACATAACTGGTTTAGCAATCTATCATAAAATCTAGCTGGAGCACATCAAGCACTATTTGGTCTTGTCTCCCCTGTCAAAACAAGTCACTTTTTCAATACTGAGGGAATTTCACATAGTTAACGCTTCTGTCCAGATGGAATGTTAGACTAAGGTTCACTTTATCAGCTTAGTGAATATATAAGATTCCATGATACCACTGGGAAAGCACAGAGTAATTGCAGCGATTTGGCTAACATTTCTCTCACAATCAATTCAAACGCAACAGTTTGACTGGCTTTTAATCTTATTGATGTCTGTGTGACCTGGTTTGTGAAATTGAATTGCCACATGTGTCTGTAATAACAAGGACTTCATTAACTGTGAAATACTTTAAGGTGAGAAAAAGCACTGTCTGAATGCAAGTTGATCCTTAATAGTGAGTGTGGCATTCTTTCACGATCATATAATGTCAGCACACCTGCACCTTCTAATGGCATTTAAATAGTGATAACAATCAGTTTTGTGTACACTAACTTTCGCCACCTTTCTCCATTCCTAGCTGAGACCAACTGAAGTGCCTTTAATGCTACTGGGGGCAGCACAGCGGCTCAGTGGTTAACAATGTTGCCTCACAGCGCCAGGGACCCAGGTTCGATTCCTGCCTCTGGTGACTGTCTGTGTGGAGTTTGTACATTCTCCCCATGTCTGCATGGGTTTTCTCTGGGTGCTCTGGTTTCCTCCCACAAAGCAAAGATGTACAGGTTACGTGAATTGGCCATGCTAAATTGCTCATAGTGTTCAGGGATGTGTAGGTTAGGTGTATTAGTCTGGGGTAAATGTAGGGGAATGGGTCTGAGTGAGTTACTCTTCGCAGGGTCGGTATGGACTTGTTGGGCCGAAGGGCCTGTTTCCACACTGTAGGGATTCTATATCTATGTCTATTTGATTGGGATCAACAGACATGACACAGATATTGAAACAGATCCTGTGTGTTATTTTGTAGCTTGCTGCTTTGTAAACTAGCACATTGCATGAACTTGTTTTATGTTTAATTAAAGTTTGATAAGGTGCTGTACAAAAGGTTAATTCATAAGGTTGGATCAAAGGGGATTTGAGGTAATTTATTAGTCTGGATAGATGACTGGCTGATGGACAGAAGATGGAAAGTCATGATAATTTTTTCTGCTGGATGGCAGGATGTAACTAGTGGGTGCCACAGGGTTTGGTCCTTGGACCCCAGTTATTTACAATCCACATTAACGACTTGGATACGGGGATAGAAGGCTGTATAGCCAGATGTGCGAACGACACAAAAATAGGTGGACGATAAGTTGCAATGAGGAAATAAGAACCTTACAAATGGATTTAGATAAATTAGGAGAGTGGGCCAAAATGTGCTAAGCAATGGAACTAACAAAGGCTGAGGTTAGGCATGGGGATTGCAATGGGAATGAGATCAAGGGAAGAACAGACGTATCCAGGGAGGTAGTGAAAGGTCCATTTGAAGACGACAGAAGGAATGGGAGATGAAAGAAGAAGACTTTCAAAATTCCTAGAGGGGGAAATTATATCTGCAAGGGGAGAATAGAGGGTAAAAGACTCATGCAAAGCTCACCATTATCTTGTAACAAATCCTTTTCCAAATGAGAATGTTGGAGAATGTGCAGTGCAAAAAGAGGGCCCCCAGATCTGTTTGCACATGTTGAGGCACAGCCAGCACATATCCAAAACAAGATATTGAAACTGAAAGTTTGTAAAGCTAATACACGAGCAATTTGTAAAGACCTTTATTTTGAAGTTAAACAATCATTTCACATTAAAGGCATTAAGGTCTAAAATCTGCAAATATCTGCCTTCCAACCATTTCCAGTCATTTGTTAATGATTCACAAGAAGGACAACTATGATTCCAGCATTGCTAATACTAGAGGTTTGAAACGCTAGGGAACAGGAATTAATGCGTAGTCATTCACACCGGATTATTCACAGGCCAGTGTGTATGAGAGTTAACAAGTTAGGGATGAAGCTGTGCAGTTGCTTCATTCTATCAGCTCCGCATGTAGAAAAAATGTAAGGGATATAGAAATAAGAGTAAAATACTGTGGATGCTGGAAATCTGAAATAAAATCAGAAACTGCTAAATAAAGTCAAAAGGTCTAGCAGCATCTAGGAGATAAATAAGAGTCATACTGGATTTAAACCATTAACTCTGTTTCTGTCTCCACAGATACTGTCAGACCTCTTGAATTTTTCCAGCACATTCTGTTTTTATTTAAGGTTTATACACAAGATTTGATAGATGTGAGAAAGCTACAAGTATAAATCAATTACAACTTAATGTTTTCAGCTACTTTTGCAGACTTATATTTTCTATGGTATTATATTTGCATATTTTGCTTTATCAGAATGTACAGTAACATACATTGAGTCTTTTAGTCAAGCTGTGTTTACTGATATTGTAGAGCTAAATTTACTGCACATTGGTTGCTAAATTTACTGATGACATAAAGATAGTTGGAAAGTAGGTTGTCAGCATAGCATCATGAAGCTCCCGAGAGAAATAGATGGATAGAGTGAGTATGCAAAGATCTGGCAAATAGAACATAATGTGGGAAAATGTAAAATTGTCCCTTTTGGCAGGAAAAGTAATTATGTTATCTGAATGGGAGAAATTCCAAAGGCAAAAGTGAGGACTGCAGATGCTGGAAACCAGAGTTTAGGTCAGAGTGGTGCTGGAAAAACACAGCAGGTTAGGCAGCATCCAAGGAGCAGGAAAATCGACGTTTCGGGCAAAAGCCCTTCATCAGGAATGAGAAATTCCAAAGCCCCGAGAAGCAGAGGGATCTGGGTATCCTAAAACATGAATCATAAAAGATTAGTATGCAGGTACAGCAAGTAATGTGGAAAGCCCATACAGCAGTATAATTGATTGTATGGGAAATGTAATACAAATTGAGTAGGTTATGCTTCAGTTATACACCGCATTTGTCAGACCATGCCTCGGGTATTATGTACAATATTAAACTCCTTAGTTTCGGAAGGATGTAAATGGGTTGGAAGGAGTTCAGAGAAGGTTACCTGGAATTGGTACTATTCTCTTTTGAAGAAAGATTAGACAGATACGCTTGTTTCCACTGGAGCTTAGGAGAATTAACAGAAGACTTGACTGAAATATATCAGATCCTAAGGGTTTTGACATGGTGAATGTGTAAAGGATGTGCCCAGTTGTGGGAGAATCTAGAAGTTGGTATCACTACTTAGAATTTCGGAGTCACCCATTTAAAACAGAGATAAAGGCTGCAGGATGCCACTGAATTTCTAATGTATTCCAGATAAAGCCATCCTGTTAATGTCAGAGCATCTCTCCTTTAAGCCCAAGGACTGTTCAGTAATGCATGCTATACTCCCTAATTAGAGTGGTGACAGTACAGTAGTAGTATATAGAGTGGTGACAGTAACGACATGATGACATTTCTGCTTGTGAAGGAAGGCAGAACTATCTGAAGCTGGTGTTTCCTTACAGAGAGTAGTAATGTCAATCGCAGTCCATTTTACTTTAGTTGTCCATTGCGTTGGTGTGGTTTCCACTTTAAAAATTCACTCCCTTCACAAGAGGTGCAAGGTGCTAATAGTATGTATGAGCTAATAGCTGCATTGCAACAATTCATCGTAACTCTTTCAACAGTACATCTAAACTCTGAACAGCAAGCAGATGCATGGGACAGCCATCACCTGCAAGCTCTTCTTTCACTGTCTCTGAATCAAAATCCTTGAATTCCCTCATTAACAGTACTGTGGCTGTACCTATATCATTTGGACTACAGTAATTCAAGAAGGTGACATACTCTACCTTTTGAGGCCAATTAGGGATGGACAATAACCCTACCAACAACGTCAATAAATCATGAACAAATGTAAAAATTGGGGAATCTCAATTCTTCAGATTTTTAATCATTGGAGATTATTAAATAATATAACTTTTTAACATTGTCTATCTCTTTCTCTCATTCTTCCCATTTCTTTATTTTATTTTCATGAGCTGCTTGACATTAAATTTTAGCTTACTGGATTCTAACTTAGAATTCTCCTACCGGCTGTTACCTTCTGTCTACCTTAGTAACATTTCTTCAATCTGATTGCTCAAATGTATACACAGTTATTTGTCCTGTTCATGCAGGCACTAGATCCTCTTTAGAGGGTGCTATGCTGTTTTGGATTTCTAATCACTGCAAGTTCCAATGGAAAACTTCATAAGACATCTTTAGGCAAGTGTAAGTGCAGTCACTGGCTTGCATCAGTAGTTTACTACTGCATGCAAAATCTGGACCATTATATCCAGTCAATTACAGCAGTGAGGGAGAATGTTTGCTCTATTCAGGCCATGTTGGCATTTATCCTTGACCCCAGCATTACAGTGGAACCTCGAATGGATATAGACAAGTTGTTGTAATGCGTGGTCAAATACAGAATAGTGCAAAGTGAGTTTGGTAGAAAGAACACACAGAGTCAATGCAGAATAAAAGCATACATTTATAGAGTACAGGAGCAGAAGGGCCTAGTTGTAGATATGCATTAGTTGTTGCAGATGGCCGGATAGGTTGAGGGCGTGGTTAATAAAGCGTACAATCATCTAACCTTTAATAAAAGCGTCATAGGATTTAAAAGAAAGAAAATTAAAGCAACATGCTGCACTGGAATTCTGAAATGAAACATTTAAAAAATGAAGAGTCACATCAGACTCAAAACATTAACTCTGTTTATCTACAGTTGCTGCCAGACCTGCAAAGCTCCTGCAGTATTTTCTATTTTTATTTTAGGTAATGTTGAACCTGTATAAAATTCAGGCTTGACATTAATTGAAACATTTTATCCAATTTTGGTGGCACACCTTGGGAAAGGTATGAAAGTTTCAGACAGAGTGCAGAAACAATTCATGTGAATGGTGTCGGATGCAGAACGTCACTGTTTTCTTTGCAAAGATGAAGGTTAAAAGGAGATTTGATAGAGGTATTCACAATTAGGATGGTCTGGACAGAGTAGATAGGGAAAAAATATTTCCATTTCTGAAAGGATCAAGAATGGGAGAACACAAATTTAGAGCACTGGCAAAAGAAGGAACTGAGACATGAGGAGAAACTTTACTTAGTAGCAAGAAGTTAAGGTCTGCAGTGTACTGCCTAATAATATGAAGAGGCAAGTTAAATGGAGTCATTCAAGAAAAGAGTTAGACTATTATATGAAAACAACCATGTGGCAACTTACAAAAGTGAGGAAATGGCACTAGGTGCATTGCCCTTTTGGACAGCCAGTGAAGTCACAATGGACCAAATGCTCTAATCCTGCACCCTGACAATTCTGTAATTCAGTGAATCTTCCTCCACCACTTTCTCAGCCATGCATTGCAGATCATAAGCATTTTATAACAATGTCTCCTATGGTCCTTTTGACATTCACCTCAGAGTTATAGAAAATAGGATCAGGATTAGGCCATTTGGTCCATCATACCTGTTCTGCCATTCAGTATGACCATGGCTGATTATTCTGTTCCCATTTTCTCCTCATATATTTTGATCCCTTTAGCCCAAAGATCTATATCAAACTCTGTGAACAAATTCAGTGTTTTGGCCTCAACCATTTTCTGTGGCAAGAGAATTCCATGGGCTCACTACTTTCTCTGTGAGGAAATTTCTCCTCATTCTCAGTCCTACATGGCCTACTCCATTTCCTGAAACTGTGACCTTAAATTAGTATCCTATGGTTCTTGACCCTTTTACCAATGAGAACAATTACTTGGGATTTACTCTGTCCTCATTCAGCATGATTTTGAACACCTCTATGACATCTCTTCTGAACCTTCCCTTCTCTCAGGAGAAAAGCCCAGCTTCTCCCGTGTATCCACATGTAACTGAATTCGGTCTTTCCTGAAATTATTCTTGTAAATATTTTCTGTACCCTCTGCAGTGTCTTGTCCTTCCTAATTTATGGTGCCCAGGTTTGGGCACGGTATTCAAGTTGAGGCACGTGCCAGTATTTTATAAAGATTTCCTGTTTTTTCCGGTGTTTATAATCTATGCTTCTTATTTGTGAAGCCCAGGATCCTTTATTAGCCATTTTCAATCTGCCCTGCTATACTCAAAAAATTGTCCACATACAGTACAAAAGCAATTCTTCCTAAAAGAAAAGAGATATTTCAGTATTTGTTTTTCATTTATTTAGGCTACTTTTCTGATTTATATTTCATTTAAAAGTAACTTGTTTTCTGGAATTGACATACTGATTTATCTATGTACAAAGAAAGTTACAAAGTAATGTACTTCTTCATTTCACAGTTTTGTAAATTATTCCTGGCAACAGTTGAAACAAGTCAGAAGACTGCAGTTGCAAGATTAGAGGCTATGACCAAAATGAAGCAACAACAGTTTGGAAGTTCGACAGTCGCTTCATTGGAACTTTGTTCCTCACCTTCATCAAAATCACTGCTGGCAACTTCTCAAAATCCTGAGACAGATTTAATCCCCAAAGGTAAATGTGAGCACAGTATTTGTCTGCATCATCAATCATATTTAGAAGAGAAATGATTTTTAAAATAATTTATCAGGATTATTTGTTAGTTTGATATTAGAATTTCACTACTTCATAATAAATTGTTTTTGTGATTACATTTTGATATTCTACAAACCCCACATAGGTATAGTATGTTTTTTACTTAATCTAAAAGAAATTAGAGTTTGTGTTTATGAAAGTATTGATTACTGTAATATGGAATTACTTTTATTGAGTAAGTCTGATTGAGTAGCCTTGCAGGAGGTCAAGTTTTGGAATAGGTGTTTGAAACGTTTTTCATCTTGGTAAGCCAAGATTACTTAAAAGGGTTCTTCCAAATATTGTGGTTGCATTCACATTTAAGTTCACAAGAATTTTGGGCACTTTGTGGACTGCCATGGAATTTGGGAGGTGTCTGAAAAATTGTGTGTGGGCAGTACCAATGTCTTTTTTTCAGTGGCAGATGGCAAAACAAGTGAGAATGGCATATAGTTCTCAAAAAAAGGGAAATAAAAAGTTTGAGGTTTTTTTCAGCTTATTTAATTGTGATTGAAACCTGCAGGTTGACTGAATTAACCAGCCATGAGACTGGGTACAGGAGGTCATTCAAGAAGTGTGAGTAAGAATAAATGTAGCGTTGCTAGGAGACAGTATAGCAACTGGAATTGATACTATTCTCTGCAGCAAGGAGCGCAAGTTTAGACGGTCCAGTGTCAGAGTTTGAGATCGTCGCTTCTGGGTTGGAGTAGAGCTTATGGAAAGGGGAGCATCTAGTGGTCATGGACCAGATTAGTATCCATCACACAAAGAGAACTAAAAAAGGCATTCTGCTGAAACAATATGCGAAGTTGAAAGTTGGGAGTTAAATTATAAAACAGAACCTCAAATGTAATAATTTTTGTGTTTCTAACTGAGCCACATGCAAATTGGCAGAGTATGAGGAAGATTAGAAATGTGACACAAAGACTGGTGTGGGAGAAGTTGGTTCTGGTTCATGGGGCACTGGCACCAGTACTCTACCATTTGAGCTGAAATCAACTAGAGCATGCTGGGAGTGCTGGTGTTCTTGCAAGACTCCCAACTAGGGAAGTAGAGAGGGCTTTCAACTAAATGAGGTGGGTGAGGGATCAAGTTTGGGTAAATGTAACAAATCAAGAGATGGATTCGAGGCAGAAAAGCAAAATAGTAATATGGTAAATAAAAGAATGACAGGAAGGGACTGAGAGAAAATAAACTAAGAATAAACTAGCAGTCAAGACTAGATGCTATGAAGATAACAAGGACAAGTGAAAGTAGAGGGTGTGTACCTGAATGTGAATAACAAAGTAAATGATTTGATAGAGGAATTTTGAAGCGAATAAATATGACTTGATAGCCAATTCAGACATATGGCTGCAGGATCACAAAGGTTATGCTCAGAATATATGACATTAAAGAAGAACGGAAAGCTACATAAAGGCAGAGGGGTATCACAGCTAATTAAACATGGTTTTAATGCAATAGTTGGAAATGATTTTGGTTCAGGATATTGGGATGTAGAATCAGTTCAGGTAGAAAGGAAGAACAGTGGGGGACAGAAGTTGCCAGTGGTAATAATCTACAGGTCTCTGAGTACTAATCATGATATAGCACCAAGTATATAAGAAGAAATATTGGAGCATGTTCTGGAGCCAACCAGAGAGCAGGATGTACTACAGTTGGTATTGTGTGCTGTGACATGATTAAGAAAGATCTCAGAGTAAAGGCCCCTCCAAGTATTAGTGATCCTAATATGATTGAATTTTATATCTAGTTTGAAAGATGAGTATTTTAAAATTAAGTAAATAAGTATGTGATTTTAGAACTCTGCTTGAAAAAGGGGTGGAGGTGGTCTCATTGAATATTTTTAAGGTGAAAGAAAATAGATTATTATTGGGCAAGAGAGTCCAAGGTTATCAAAGGTAGATGGGAACAAAGAATTTGAAACACATGTACATCAGTCATGAACTTATTGAATGGTGAGGCAGTGTTCAAGGTCAAATTGTCATACTTTTGCTCCTATTTTCAGATTTGTAAGTACAAGAAGCATTACAAGTTAACTTGTATACTGGACAGAGATAAGTTAGGATGTTCAATGACTCATGAATGCATATGAGGTATGCCAACTGTACAAACCCCAGCATTGAAGGAAGTTTCTAGATGCACATGACTTCGGACAAAAATAAAATTAGACACATTCAGAGTGCAAGGGGAAGATTACATCTTTGTAACAGATTACTTCTCTGGATTTCCCATTGTTCAACAACTTAACAATACAAGTACAACCATTGTTGACACAATAAGCATTATTTTCACTTTATTCAGCACACCAGAAAAGATAGTGTCTGATGATGGACCGCAATTCACTGGCAAACAATTTCAAGATGTGTACTGAGTGAGAGTGACACATATCATATCATCATACAGAACTGGCTCAGTGGTAGAAGATGTTGTGAAACTTGAAAGGGTTCAGATAAGATTTACAAGGATGTTGCCACGGTTGAAGGATTTGAGTTACGGGGAGAGGCTGAACAGGCTGGGGCTGTTTTGTCTGGAGCGTCGGAGGCTGAGGGGTGACCTTATAGAAGTTTACAAAATTATGAGGGGCATGGATAGAATAAATAGACAAAGTCTTTTCCCTGGGGTAGGGGAGTCCAGAACTAGAGGGCATAGCTTTAGGGTGAGGGGGAAAGATATAAAAGAGACCTAAGGAACGACTTTTTCATGCAGAGGGTGGTGAGTGTATGGAATGAGCTGCCAGAGAAAGTGATGGAGGCTGGTACAATTGCAACATTTAAAGGCATTTGGATGGGTATATGAATAAGAAGGGTTTGGAGGGATATGGGCTGGGTGCTGGCAGGTGGGGCTAGATTGGGTTGGGATAACAGGTCGGCATGGAGGGGTCTGTTACCATACTGTACATCTCTATGACTCTATGACTGTTCCTTTGCTGAAACATACTATCAAATTATTTATCATCTATTCTGTGGAACACTAATGGTGAAGAGATTACCTTCTGCAGCAGAACTTATGCTCAGAAGGCAAATGTTAGTTATTTTGCCCAGCAACCAATTATGTAACCATTCCAAATCATTGGACTTGCTTCTTCAAAGATAAGGGGTTTGTAAGAGATTCATCACCAGTGAGCAGGTAGAGAAAGACCAAAATTGTTCACTGGGCAGAGAATGCAAGTCAGAAATGCAAATATAAATACAAATATTTGGACAGCAGCACAAATTTCTAAACTATTACAGTCATTACTGATAAGCCATGAGACCTTGAGAAATAGTATCATAGAACAGACCATTTTCGCACTCAAGCCTGCTCCACTGTTCAACAAGATCATGGCTGATCCGACATTCCTCACATCTACTTTCCTGATTTTTTTCCCCTTAACACTTGATTCCTCTACTGATCAAGAATCTATCTCAGCCTTAAATATACCCAAGGACTCTGTCCCCAAAGCTATCTGTGGCAAGGAATTCCAAAGATTCAGTCCTCAGGGAAGAAATTCCTTCTCATCTCAGTTTTAAATTGGTACTCCTTTATTCTGAGATTACGCCCTCTGGTGCCGGAAGACTGGAGATTGGTTAACGTGGTGCCGCTATTTAAGAAAGGTGATAAGGAAAAGCCAGGGAACTATCGACCGGCGAGAACAAAGAACAAAGAAAATTTTACAGCCCAGGAACAGGCCCTTCGGCCCTCCAAGCTTGAGCTGATCCAAATGTACAGTCTAAACCTGTCAGTCAATTCCTAAGCATCTGTATCCCTCTACTCCCCACCTACTCATGCATTTATCCAGATGCATCTTAAATGAATCAACCGTGCCTACCTCTACCACCTCTGATGGCAACGCATTCCAAATGCTCACCACCCTCTGTGTGAAATACTTGCCGCGTGTATGCCTCTTAAACTTTCCACCTCTCACCTTGAAAGCGTGACCTCTTGTTTTTGAATCCTTCACCCTGGGAAAAAGCTGGTCTCTATCCACCGTGTCTATACCCTTCATGATTTTATAAACCTCAATCAGGTCTCCTCTCAATCTCCTAACCTACTCAACCTTTCTTCATAGCTAGCACCTTCCATACCAGGCAACATCCTCGTAAACCTTCTCTGCACCCTCTCCAAAGCGTCCACATCCTTTTGGTAATGTGGCGACCAGAACTGTACACAGTATTCTAAATGTGGCTGAACCGATGTCTTGTACAATGTTAACATGACTTGCCAGCTCATATACTCAATACCCCATCTAATGAAGCCAAGCATGCTATATGTCTTCTTGACCACTCTATTCATTTGTGCAGCAACCTTCAGGGTACAATGGACCTGCACTCCCACATCTCTCTGCCCATCAACTTTTCCCAAGGCTCTTCTGTACATTACCTCTCATTTGTCTGAACTGAAAGCCATCTGCCACTTTTCGCTCAACTCTCCAGTCTATCTATATCCTCCTGTATTCTCTGACAGTCCCTTATGCTTTCTGCTACTCCACCAATCTTCGTGTCATCTGCAAACTTGCTGATCATACCAACAGTGCCCTCTTCCAGATCATTTATGTATATTACAAACAGTGGCCCCAACACTGACCCCTGTGGAACACCACTGGTCACCTTTCTCCATTTCAAGAAACTCCATTCAACTACTACTTTGTTTTCTGTTGCTCAATCAGTTCTTTATCCACCTAGCTAGAACACCGTGCACACCATGTGACTTCACTTTCTCCATTAGACTACCATGGGGAACCTTACCAAACGCCTTACTAAAGTCCATGTATTTGACATCAACAGCCCTTCCTTCATCTATCAACTTGGTCACTTCCTCGAAGAACTCTATTAAGTTGGTAAGGCACGATCTCCCCAACACAAAACCATGTTGCCTATCACTGATAAACCCATTCTTTTCTAAATATAAATAGATCCTATCCCTCAGTACCTTCTCCAGCAACTTTCCCAACACTGACGTCAGGCTCACTGGTTGGTAGTTACCGGAATATCCCTGCTACCCTTCTTGTACAGGGGGACAACATGAGCAACCCTCCAGTCCTCTGGCACCTCACCTGTATTTAAGAATGCCATAAAGATATCTGTCAGGACCCCAGCTATTTCCTCTCTTGCCTCCCTCAGCAACCTGGGATAAATCCCATCAGGTCCTGGGGATTTGTCCACCTTAATAGCCTCTAGCCTACCCAACACATCTTCCCTACTTATGTCAACGTGATCCAGACTAATCAATCTTCTATCTCTAATCTCAACATTCATCATGTTCCTCTCCTCAGTGAACACTGATGTAAAGTAATCATTCAGAATCTCACCCATTCTCTCAGGTTTGACAAACAGTCTTCCTTCGTTATCCTTTAGTGGACCAATCCTTTCTCTAGTTACCCGCTTGCTTCTTATGTACGAATAAAATGCTTTGGGATTTTCCTTAATTCTGCTCGCTAAAGCTATTTCATGACCCCTTTTTGCCTACTTGATTCCTCATTTAAGACTTGTCTTATTCTTCCGATATTCTTCCAGGGCCCGTTCTGTTCTTAGCTAGATAGACCTTATGTATGCTTCCCTTTTCCTCTTGGCTCGTCATACAATTTCTCCTGTCATCCACGGTTCACGAATCTTGCTCTTCCTATTCTTTGCCTTCAACGGGCCATACCTATCCTGCACTGTCTTTAACCTATCTTTGAAAGCCTCCTACATCTCAAATGTGGACTTCCCCTCAAATAGTTGTGTCCAATCCATATTTCCGAGCTCCTGCCTAATTTTGATATAATTGGCCTTGGCCCTGTTTAGTACTGTTCCCTTAGGACCACTCTCTCCTTTATCTACGGGTATTCTAAAACTTACAGAATTGTGGTCACTGTTCCCAAAGAAATCCCCCACCGCAACTTCTACCACCTGTCCTGGCTCGTTCTCCAGTACCAGGTCCAATATGGCCTCTTCCCACATCAGACTATTGACATACTGCTCTAGAAAACTCTCCTGGACGCTTCTTACAAATTCTACCCCATCCAGACCTCTGATTTAAGTGTATCCCAGTCAATGTTGGGAAAATTAAAACCTCCCATCACCACTACCCTATTGCCTCTACATCTTTTCATAATCTGTTTACCTATTTGTTCTTCTACTTCACACACACTGTTGGGAGGCCTGTAATACAGCCCCAACAGTGTGACTTCACCCTTCTTGTTTCTTAGCTCCACCCATAATGCCTCACTACCCTGATGTTGTTGGAGGGAATTCTGAGGGGCAGGATGTGCATGTATTTGGAAAGGCAAGGACTGATTAGAACTTTGTCCATGGGAAATCATGTCTTACGACCTTGATTGAGTTTTTTGAAGAAGCAACAAAGAGGATTGGTGAGGAGCGATGGACGTGATTGATATGGACTTCAGTAAGGCATTCAACGTTCCCCACGGGAGAATAATTAGCAAGGTTAGATCTCGTGGAATATAGGCAGAACTGGCTGTTAGGATACAGAACTGGATCAAAGGTTGAAGACAGAGGTTGGTGGTGGAGAGTTGCTTTTCAGACTGGAGGCCTGTGACCAGTGGTGTGCCACAATGGTCAGTGCTGTGTCCACTACTTCTTGTATAAATATATAAATGATTTTGATGTGAACATAGGAGGTATAGTTACCCTCAAAGTGCAATGGGATCTTGATCAGATGGGCCAATGGGCTGACGAGTGGCAGATGGAGTTTAATTTAGGTAAATGGGTCATGCTGTATTTTGGAAAAACAAATCAGAACAGGATTTATACACTTAATAGTAACAACCTGGGGAGTATTGCTGAACAAAGAGACCTTGGAGTGTAGATTCATAGATCCTTGAACGTAGAGTAGATAGGATAGTGAAGAAGGCATTTGGTATGCTTTCCTCTATTGGTCAGAGCATTGAGTATAGGAGTTGGGAGGTCATGTTGCGGCTGTAAAAGGCATTGGTTAGACCACTTATGGAATATTGCGTGCAGTTCTGCTGTCTGTCCTATTGGAAGGATGTTGTGAAACTTGAAAGGGTTCAGAAAAGATGTACAAGGATGTTGCCAGGGTTGGAGGAATTAGGCTAAACAGAGAGGCTGTTTTCCCTAGAGCGTCAGAGGTGGAGGGTGACCTTACAGAGGTTTATGAAATCATGAGGGGTATGGTTAGGATAAATAGACGAGGTCTTTTCCCTTGGGTGGGGGAGTCTAGAAATGGAAGGCATAGGTTTAGGGTGAGAGGGGAAAGATATAAAAGAGACCTTAGGGGCAACTTGTTCATGCAGAGGGTGGTGCATGTATGGAATGAGCTGCCAGAGGAAGTGGTGGAGGATGGTACAATTGCAGCATTTAAAAGGCATCTGAATGGGTATATGAATATGAAGGGGTTAGAGGGATATGGGCCAAGTTCTGGCAAATGGGACTAGATTAGGTTAGGATATCTAGCTGACATAGATGAGTTAGACCGAAGGGTCTGTTTCCGTCCTGTACATCTCTATGACTGTATGGTCCTAGACTCTCCCATGAAGGGAACATTCTCTCAGCATTTACCCTATCAAGCTCCTTAAGAATCCTATGTGTTTCAATGAGATCACTTCTCATTCTTCTCTACTCCAATGAGTAGGGTCCCAACCTGTTTAGCCTTTGCTCAGACGACTATCTTTCTAGATTGGGGGTCATTCTAATGAACCCAGTGATCATGATGCTACATTGCAAAGGAACAGAAACCAGCTCAGACCAATGTACTTCAATTATGCACAAAGAGAGTGAGGGAGAAAATTCTGATGAGGATGATTGTGCAGTGATGTTGAGTTACAGCAACTAGTATGAAGATAATAAATTGGTCAATCATGAGAAACTGACAACAGCAGTTGGGTATACATTCATTACAGAAAAAAATGTCAAACCTACAAAGTATCAATTGTCAAACCTATGAAGCATCAATTGAAAATTCAGTTGTTAATCTTTCAACTAAAGATTGGCAGCAAATGTTGGTTCAGCCAGGAAGGTTCTCATCCCATGAATGAATTTGAAGCATAAACAACATTAAGGGCTTATTGCTAACCATGACCTGAAATGACCTTGGCAAACATATTGTGGTTCCAGTTGACCCTGGCATGGTGAGGGATCCTGCAGAGCTGCAGGTGCCTCCTCAGTCGTCATGTGTACTTGAAGGCTGGTGTCACTGGCAGAGAGGATGAGGACCTGCTGAGGTCTTGAGAGGAACCTCCAGGTAAAGAAGATAGCTGCTGTTCTGCTATTGCAAGGCACTTACTGAAATTGCCAAGGAGCTGGTGGAAACTCCAGACACAGTTTGCCACTGCTGCATTGAATTGCTGCAATAGGAGGTAGGATTCATACAATCTGACATCCACTAACTGCTGTTGTGATCCTGTTAGAGACTATTAGCATTGACAAGGATTCTGAAGAACTATTGATTAACTAACAGAACTGCACCACTTCATTTCACATTTTTAAATTGGTTTAACTAAAAACCAAACTTTACTATGTACCAAAACAAATTAATTGGAGCAAGCATCACTAACATATTAATATTGTTTATAAACACTTCAGCTGTAAACTTCCACTCATGGCCCATTCACCTAAAGTCTCAGCCTTTAATAATGTTTGATTGGGTGAATAGTAAGAAATGGCAGTTGAGTACAGATATAATAGGAAAGACGTCAGTTTCCACTTAGCTTTTTCTAATTGCCAGGATTTTTGTGAATGGATAATCTCTGTCCATGATTTAAAAAGTGGCAGCATATCTTGGGTCTGCTAGGTTAACATTATTATAAGTAGATTCTAGTTATCAGCTACTAACGAGATGTAGTCTGTGCCTTTTACCGTATTACAGGCTCTCTGATATTCCAACTGACCCGGATGTAAAACTGAAGGATTCTAACTATATGCATCACTTTATTCCAGTTGATAGCAGACTTCCATCAAGAATGTCATCTGCTCGAAGTCGCAGGGCCTCAATTTCTTCTACCATCACTATGGGACCGATCACTACAAAAGGTCTGAAATTAACTGAGCCCAAAGCAATGAAGGTAATTCACACAGTTTCTAATTTCAGTCTAGGAAGAAAATCCTTTCTTACTCGGTTGGAGAAGAAAAACCCCACAGTTAATAGAAATCTGAATAGAATAAAGAAAAGTAACATGCCAGAAGCAGAGGTTTAATCTGCTTCAGAAAAACGAAAGCTGACTGCTGTTTTGTGTGAAATCCATAATCAGAATGTCAGCGTTTTATGTCTTATTGATATCTCTAGCCACATGTGTGGGGTAAATTAAAACTTGCTCGCAAACATATGGTAATAATTAAGTATTGGCAAAGCAAGGAAGGGAATAAATTTAATTCAAACAGTTTTTAATCTTTTTATTCATTTATGATATGCAGTTATCATTAACAGAGCCAACATTTATTGCCTATTCCTAATTGCCATTGAGAAAGTTGCCTTCATGAACTGCATCAGTCCTAATGGTGGAGTTAGACTGCTCGGGAGGCACTTACAAAATTTTAACTCAGTGACAATGAACCAATGACAATATATTTTCAAGTCAGGATGGTGTGTGAATTCAAGGATAATTCTGTTGGTTATATTGCAGTACTGCTCTACTTTTTTTTTTCCTTGGCCAGAAAAGTTACTGAATGCAAAAATGTTATTTATCCACAGAGACCCTTGTATCCATACTCAAAGAAATAGGTCCAGATAATGAACAGAGTGAAATTTGCACCATTGGTCCAATTGACGAGAGTTCAGAAACAGTGCAGCAGCCCCAAAGGCATAGTTGACAATACACCTCAAACTATTGTAGCAACATTACTGTTTACTAGTCACTCCAGCATTGTACTTTTGCAGTCTACCCTCTGTGTATTCTTGTTGCAATCAATTTAAATAGACAAATAATAAATAATTAATGATTTCCCTTCTTACACTAGGTTTTGTGAAATCTGTAAATACTTATTTTTGAAATATAAGGTTTAAGTTACAACAGCAGTATTAAAGAAAAAAATGCTGGAAATCTAAAATGATGCACAACTCAATATCCTGGAAAGACAGCAGGACATTCAGTGGGCAGTATTTATTTATTAGCTTATCCCTACATGTGCCCTGAGGGCATTGAGCCTTGATACTACACAGTTTATTGACATCAGCTGATTTGGGGTATCTTGGTGAAGTGGCCATCTTCATGAGAAAACATAGATACTGATCTTGAGCAGACTGTTTGAGAGTAATAGGTATTGCTGCTGAGTCCATTCATTTTCATATCCCAATACCTATTTGATTATTGATTTGGCATCTAAATTTATAATATTGCCAAAACAGTTTTCTCCTTTATTCAGCTGTTACTTACCTGTGTCAGCACCTACACCCCCCTGCATCTGACTACTCTAAAGTAGTAACACATTTTTCAAATCAAATAGGTGTGGCTGACGGGGGCAGAATTTATTGCCCATTCTTAATTATCTTTGAGAAGATGGTGCTAAATAACCTTCAATTGCTGCTGTCCAAGTGGTGTGGGTAAACCCATGGTATTATTAAGAAAGGAGTTTGAAGGACTTTGATTCAGCAACAATGAAGGAATGGCAATGAAGTTCCATCTTAGAATTGAGGGGAACTTGCTGATCACATGATAACGAATTCAGAATTATCTCTTGTAATCATTTTCAACTGTTTGTGTGCTACAATCTTAGAGCAAGCTTCATATTCCATATTTGCTGTTCTGGTTGAAAAACTTTAACCACAAGCTATCCATTTCCAAATTGCTCCAGGTGAAATTGTGCAATGTGTAGTCTTTGAGTATGAGATCCTGAATAACTGAAGAAAGCTTGATAAAATGTGGGACCAGTTCTATGCCTTTAGTGTGATGTAATCCTGAGCCATATTTATATAACCCCAGGTTCAATGCATGTTCCATGCTGAGTTAGCTGATTTTATCCAAGGTGGTGATAACATGCTGCAGTTCTTGGTGAGGAACATGGCTAGCAAAACACAGTGGTAGGGGATAGGTGGTGTCAATTCAAGTGAGCATTAACACAAGTCAGCACATTTGAGAGGTGCAAAAATTGAGACATAAACATAATGGCAAAAAAATGAATCTGATTTAGGCATCGATGTATTATGCATGGCTCAGGCATCGTATAATGAAAGAATAGGGAAGTGATTTTATAGGTTGCTGGAATTTTCAACAAAATGGATTGGGAATGTACTAGATCTCTATTGCATTTGAGACAATTTACCAATAGATTGAATCTTTTAGGGAGCCTGATCCCCGATTGATTATAGCAGGTCAAGTTTTGGAGTTACAGGTTCTTTTTCTGTTTTGTTTCCATATTTTGATCTCTGGGATAAAAAAAACTACAGAAAAGCAATATTGACTACACATATTGCTTGCTTGTTTCAAAACTAGAATCACCCTCTTTCATTTTAGTTCCTAAGGGGTAAAGATAACATGATATTGACTTTGTAAAGTCAATATTTGTGTAGTGTTAATGTTGATTTTTTTCCCCTTCTTTTCTGTCCTTCCTTCATATCTCAATTTCTGTTAGATTTTCCTTTCAGCATTCAGTACAATAACAGCTGTAAATGTTCCAAAAGAAAATTGGAAAATGTTACTGTTCTGGTTGTGAATGGGAGCCTGGAGACCTTCTGTAAAAATTGTGCATTGATGATTCTAGTGCTGCAGCACAGAGAAATAACAGAGCCACATCTCACTTGACACCTCTTTCTCTTCCCTACAGTGCAACCCAAAAACACAAAGGCAGCATAAATATATGATGAAACAGAAAAGGTGTCATGGCTTCCTATATTAAATGTCTGAATGCAGAGTCTCATTGGGATCGTATTTCAAATTCTCTTTCCGAGTAATTATACCCCTTAGGCTCTTTTGTAGATAATTCTATCCCAGTAATAGCTTCTACCAAAAAAGACATCTGATGCGAGAAACACTCTGGTGTTGTTTTATTTTGAAATCTTGTTTTGTTTAAACAATATGGCAAAGTGTTGTAAATTATTGCAGTATATAGTTAAGCTTGTTAAAGAACTGCACACTAGTTTTATTTGCATCATCTGGTTAGTGAAACATTTTAGGAAATGGAAACCTGGACAATGGGAAGTAGACTGAAATATTCCTTTCTTGACTTCACTAATTATGTTATCAAATAACCACCACATCACAGTTTTTTGCAAATTAGTTACTGCTCACTCCTGTTCAGCAGAGATTGGGTAAAATAATAAAGCATTTAGTTGGTGGTTTTAGCTTCTGGTGGCAAATTCAAAATAAACAGTGGCACATTAACCTGGCGACAGTTTGATTTAAAAAAAAACTGAAACCACATTTAAAATCTGTGCACTCTTTTGCTCACTTGCAAACTGAACTTTGTGAATAATGTTGTGCCTAGAGCATTGCGATGTCATAATATATTACAGCCCAACCTCTGTCTGCTCTTTGTGATCTGTGGGTCTGTCTTGTTTTTAATCTTGAATTTTGTCTCAGATGTTGGAATTTTTAAAATAAGAAAGACGTTCATAATGTATTGATCTTACACGATATTATCTGTTTCAGCAGAGTTAAAACAGATTACATTTTACTTGTAAATTATGATGAAAGTAGTGTGGTGACTTCATCAATCACATTTCATTGCTGTTAACTGTGCAGAGGATATCAGATGGGTGATGCACTGTTACAGCAATTGTTTCTCAGGTGAGATTGCTGGCAGTATGTATGTTCGCGAAATAGACCGTTGGCCAGAATAACCTGTTGCTGATCAGATTTTTCCTTTTGTGATCTTCTTGTGGTTCCTTCATTGAAGATGTGGTTCTGTGTAAGATGAAGGCTTAAAGTAGTACTTGGCTAATTAAACCAAGGGCCTAGTTTCAATTCAGTGTTAACTGATCTCATCTGAGATGGTGCTTATTTTGGCCTCCATGCCTGTGAGCTAGAGTTGTAAACTTTACCATGGTTATTGTTATTTCTTATTATTCAGTGATCTTTACAGGAAAGTACATCAGATATTGCATAAGGGATTGATCTTATTAGCTGTCAAATTATTCTAGAGTAAATTAGTTTGCAACTAAGTAGGGGTGGCATGGTGGGTCAGTGGTTAGCACTGCTGCCTCACAGTACCAGGGTCCCAGGTCTGATTCCAACCTCAGGTGACTGTCTGTATGGAGCTTGCACATTCTCCCCGTGTCTGCGGGGTTTCCTCCGGGTGCTCCGGTTTCCTCCCACAATCCAAAGATGTGCAGGTAAGGTGAGTTGGCCATCCTAAATTGCCCGTAGTGTTAGGTGCATTAGTCAGAGGGAAACGGGTCTGAGTGGGTTACTCTTCGGAGGGTCGGTGTGCACTGGTTAGGCCGAAGGGCCTGTTTCCACACTGTAGGGAATCTAATGTAATCAAATGTTCTCTGTCTAAGTTATACATGAGGGATAACCATATGAATAAGATAGCTGAGATTCATTTGTGTCTGTGGATCTATACTGCAGTGTTTTAAAAAAAAGATCCATTCAGCCAGTAAAAACAGAGGCAATGGGAGATTTGTAAAAAAAATCATGGAATTGACTCTGTTCCACATTATCTATTGATTTGATTGTTTTTAAAACAGCAAGATTGATTAGATTCAAATGAGATGGGTATTAACAAAAGTGAAATAAATACAGGCAATAAACAAAAAACAGAGTTTAAGAATTGACCAGATTTTGTTTAAAAAGTATCTTATTATTGAATCAATGCAAAGTCAATGATTTAATAGCTAACATAACAGAATAAGTTCAGCAATTTGTTCACTGTTCAAATTATGCAAGTACTAAAGAAACAAAGTTTAAAATTAATAAAGAGGACACTGAAATATTTTCTGCCATTGAAATGTTACCAGGCCAATCCATTGAAGTTTACAGTTGCTTTTGACGTGAGTGGCTTGCTCAACCATTTCAGAGGGCAGTTGTGAATCAACCTCATTGCTGTGGATCTGGAGTTGCATGTGGGCTAGACTAGGTGAGAATGGCAAACTTCCTTCCCTAAAGGACATCAGTGAGCCAAATGGATGTTTCCAGTAATGGTTACACAGTCATCTGTAGATTTTTAATTGCAGATTTAAAAAATTGAATTCAAACTCCACCATCTGCTGTGACACAATTCAAATCCGGGTCCCCTAGAACATTAGCTGAGTTTCTGAATTAATAGTCTAGTGATAATACCACTAGGCTATTGCCTACCTTTTAATCACAGATATCAAAAAAGCACATGACATTTGGATGAAAGTGCGAAACATATAATAGCTAAATTTGATGACACAAAAATAAATATGGAAGTAAGTTGTGAAACGGGTGTAAAGAGTGCAAGGGCACATAGATAAGTGAGTGGGCAAAGATTTAGGAGATGGACTTTAATGTGGGTAAATGTAAACTAATTAACTTTGGCAGGAAGAACAACAAAGTAGCATATTATTTAAATGGAGCAAGATTGCAGCATTGATGTACAGATGGATCTAGGTGTCTTGGTTTATGAATCACAAATCGTTAGCATGCAGGTATGGCAAATGATTAGGAAGGCAAATGGAACGTTATTTATTACAAAGGAAATGCAATATAAAAGTAGCAGTGTTTTGCTACATTTGTAATTGGGCATTGGTGAGGCCACATTTGGAGTACTGTCTACAGTTTTTATTTCCATATTTAAGCAAGAATGTTGCATTAGAATCAGTGCTGAGAAGGTTCACTTGACTGATTTCTGGGACGGAAGGCTAGTTTTATGAGGCAAGGTTGGGCAAGCTGGGCCAGTGTCCATTGGACTTTAAAGGAAAGAGAGGCGATGTTATTGATACATGTAAGATCCTCAGGATCTAAGGCAGATTGGGTGCTAAAAGGATGTTTCCCCTTGTGGGAGAAACTAAAATTAATGGACGCAGTTAATATAAGAGGATGGAAATGAGAATTTTTATCTTTCAACAGGTCATAAGGCTGTGGAATTCTCTTCTCCACACACTGATGGAAGTAGGGTCATTGAATATTTTTAAGGCTGAGGTAAATCGATTCTTGATTAACAAAGATCAAAAGTGATTAGCAAAGATTATAGATACTTAACAAATTATCAAATTATCATGGGAATTTGAAGTTGAGGCAAGAATCATATCAGACATGATTGTTGGAGCATGCTCGAAAAGCCAAATAGCCAATTGTTGCTCCTAATGTTTTTTTTTGAGTCCTTGTGCGTGAGTCGGGAAGAAGAGGAGCATAACTTAAAGGAGGAGCATCATTCTACGTAACAAGCAAGCAAAAAGAAAACTGTGTTATGATTGACTGATTTTTAAAATAATACTGCATATGAGATTGTATTGTTGAATTTACGTGTAAAATAATTCTTGACAACCACAGAGAAATACAGCATTTATGATGAATTGTGTTAAAAATATCCTTCAGTGGATGCAATGTGTTGACTTTCCAATAGAAATCTGAGTGACTAGAGCGCCATCTGGTGAATTTTCAGAAACATACTGCTATCACAGAATCATGTAATTGTCACAACACAAGAGGAAGCCATTCAACCTATTGTAGGCATCATTTCTCCCAATGAGCAATTCACCTTCCACCTTCTCTGCTGAACCCTGTACATTTTACCTTTTCAGATAATACTCCAATGCCGTCTTGAATGCTTTCACTGAGCTTGTCTCCATCACATGTTCAGACAGCACATTCCAGATCTGAACCAGTCAATACATGAAGAAAAATTCTTCTCATGCTTCTATTTCTTCTTCTGTTTATTTCCTTAAAGCTGTGCCTTTCTTCTGAATCCATCCATGAGTGGAAAATTGCCTACTTACTATATCCTATTCTGTTCAGACCCCTCAAAATTTTGAACAGATCTATCAAATTGCCCCTCAATATCCTTCAATAGAAATAGTTCTGACTTCTTCAATCCATCTATGCATCTGAAGTTCCCATCCCTAGAAACATTCTCATGACTCCTTTCTGCACTGTACATCAAATGCTTTCACATCCTTGAAGCATGCCATCCAGGACTGCACACAATACTACAGTTGAGACCAAACCTGTTTTTTTGCTAATTTAATATGATTTCCTTGCTGTTGTATTCCAAGCTTCTACCAATAAAGTGAAAAGTATTGTATGGTTTTTGAATTGCTGTCTGAACCTGTCCTACTATTTTCAATAACTTATCCACATGTACATCCAAGTCCCTCTGCTCTTGCACTACTTTAGAATTTTATCCATACCTTATTCTCCTTATCAAAATGAATCACTTCACACTACTATGCCTTTCTCTTCAAATTGTCTGCCTGTTCCACCAACTAGTTTATATCCTTTTGAGGTTGAACCCTATCTTAATCAAAATTTTTGTATTATCTACAAATTTTAGAAGTTGTGGTCTGTACACCATGGTGTGTTCATTAATATATATCAGGAAAAACATGGGTCCCAATACCGATCCCTGATGAACTCCGTTACAAATTTTCCTCCAGTCTGACAAGTATCCATTATTCACTATTCTGTTTCCTGTCACTCAGCCAATTTCTTATCCATGTTGCTGCATCCATTTTATTCCAAGAGTGCAATGTCTGTTTGAACTAGGCATTTGTGAGACTCATACATACCATGTTTTACTGGGCTTCAAAACTGGAAATAGAATGATGTTACTATCAAACAAACACTTTATTTTAAGAGATGACTGCCAAATAATGCAGAGTGTATTTTCAATCATTTTGTTCCATTTAATTCCACAAGCAACCAAAGAATTCATAGAGCAAAGCTTTTAACATGCTTTTAAGTGCCAACTTCAGTTAGACTGCACAGTGTCCACATTGTGCTTCATTGGTTTCAGTCTTACATTAAATGTGTTAGCAAGGCAGCATCTGCATTATGAGCGGCTATTAACAGATTATTGAAAATACCTCTGCAGGGCCAAAAGAACAGATGGGAGGGAGCACATTGAGCTTTCCCAGCACTCTCATAAAAAACAATCCTAAAGGAAACAGATAAGGCTAGCATGATTTTATGCCATTATTTTACTGTTAAGTAAGTTGTTGTTTATTTCAAAAGAAAAACACAAGGTTAAGGAAAGTTACACTTGAGTATCACAAATAGACCAATATGGCCATTTTCTTTCTTTGATCCCTATTTCAGTGAGGTTGCTGCATGGAACAACCAGACAGACCAAGCATACTTTCAAATGGCTGGAGAGGGGAGACAGGCCTAGGGAATGCAAATATCACAACACTGTAAAATTGTTATTACCCAACTAAATTATGTTCCTTTTGTAAGATGTAGTTTCATTCTGAGAACAGGTTACCTCATGTACCACCACCACCACCCCACTCCCCTGTGCTGTTGCGCTAGCCAAGGAAATGTTTAAAAATAATAAAATACCAAAACTAGATGAATCAAAATATAATATTGTCACAAGAAAAAATACACCAAATGATGTATTGTTTCTGATTATTATTATTACTATAATATTTGTGAAAATATTTCTTAGCACCAATTAAACATTTGTAGCAAAAAACCTTTATGCCATTTATTGATTCTTTCTAACTTGCTTAACACAAGTCTTTGTTGTAGATTGATAGCACGCACTAACTATGACCATAAATTGCTTCCTCATAAACAATATGAGGTGACCATATAGTCTAGGATCTTTCTGAAGTTAGTATTGCAATTCCTGTACCTTCCAACTGCAAAACCAATGAAGCGTCTTGCTGCACCAGTGTATTTTGTTTACATAAGAGATTATTTAAGTTGTAAAATATTATCATTATATGAAATGCTAGAAAATAAATGCTGCATTCTAAATACTGTGCCTCTAACAGATTTAATCCCAGTGTTTTCTCCCCAAAAATACACATTATTCATAAAATACATAAAAATATATAATTAACAGTTCAAATTTGACATTACATAAAGTGTAATATAGTTCAAATTCTTCATATACTGTATGCCACAATCTGCAATGCCCTACCACATTTACAGGTCCCATTTACAATGTACAATTCATTTAAAAGAATAGCACCGGGGGGGTTTTACATAAATCCTGGCCCCCTATATATGAGGACAGCAGGGGTATAGACCGTGGCCTTTCCTCATTTAGACTTTTTGGTGGCTGTCCGAGGCTTTTGTGCATTCCATAGCATTATTCCTAAACCTTGGAATGTGCCAGTCATGGACAGCTCTTTTCACAGGACTATTAAGAAATTTTGGGCAGACCAAAAAACATCTCTTGTCGAATTGATCATCCTCCAGCAGCTGATGATATTTGTCTTTGTGCACATCCATGGGCTAGTCTGTCGAGTTCAGAATCCTGCATTACAGACTTGCTCAAAATAAAATCCACTGAATTTCATTCTTAACTGCCTTACAAAAGGACATGGTCAACAGTTTCTTGTTCAGTGTGTTGCCTCAAAGAGAGCATATAGTCTATCAAATTCAGTATCAGTGAATCAGATCTCCAATACAGTGTCACACATTGCAGACATTTAGATTCAATTCTATGTTTATCATCTCATGTTGAATTCTCTATCTCAGTCACACTGCCTCAAGAAACTGTTGTGAGAAAGCCAGACAAACACAGTACATAATTTCAAAGTGTTATGGGTTGAGGCAAGGAGATGATCCATGACCTTTCGTGGTGTATGGCATAAAACCTGAAACAAAACAGAATATTACGGACTGAAGCTTAGCAGCAGTCAGCTGTGGTTTTCGTTTGGTAAATGTGGGGGAAAAAGATCTGCCACTCTGCTCACCCATAGCATGACTACATAAAAAATCAGAAGTTGGCCTGCAAAACACAGAAATCGAGCCTGCCAACACATACAGAAACTACCCAGAGTGCCTCAGTCTTGGCCAACAGGCCAACATGGAAACCAGACGTGGCCAAGCCAGCCCCAGACCAGAGAA
Organism: Chiloscyllium punctatum; assembly: GCF_047496795.1. Lineage (NCBI taxonomy): Eukaryota > Metazoa > Chordata > Chondrichthyes > Orectolobiformes > Hemiscylliidae > Chiloscyllium > Chiloscyllium punctatum. Next base: position 73,980,809 of record NC_092745.1, read on the forward strand.
TACACTTCCTAAAACAGCTTTCACTATCGGCTCCCAGCCCACATCAGTACTGCAGTCCCAACACCCTAAGGGCAGGCTCCCTTCCCATTGAAACCAATGCTGCAAAAACAAACAGGCAGACCGAGAGGCCCAGTAGACTTCACTCGCAGGAGGAACACAGTGAACACACCTGAATGCCAGGAGAAGGGACATTTACACATATTCGTGCAGATGGGAAATACAATGAAGAATCCTCTAGAGGACACACCCACTCACAGAGATGACTGGAACCTCCTGTGTCAATTACAAATGAATTCCTACTGCCGGATGCTTGATTTACTTCCATTCAGTTTATTCTTGTTTTAATCTCTTTATAGTTTTCACCAGTGTACTGTAACTGCTTTGCAATTATCACTTTTGTGTTGCACCCCTATAAAGCATGCTTCCATCTTCTGTTCTGGGAAGAGCATTCTGGCCATTTGTGCAGAGGATCAGTTCTGTGTTAACCTGGTCAATTTCTCTTCTGCGATATTGCTTTATTAATTAAACTGCTTGTCAATTTCACCGCGATCTCTCGTTTGTGAGCTCAATTTCTCCAACAGTGAGTAACATGGTTGATTTCTGTCTGTAAGCCTTATGGATTTTCTTGTGCTGTCTTCTCAAATGGTGTATAGTTAATTATACACGATGCTGTTATGGCACCCTAGTTGGAAGGCAGAATACTAGCTATAGTTAATTTTTTTAGCACTGAACATGTCGGATATAGGGTAATTGGTCCATTTCTTTGCTGATGGGGACCTTGTTGGATGGGGATGTGCATGATTGCTGCTCATTGAACATGTATTGATAAGATTATATAGAGAAAAACTGCAGAAAGCAGCAACCCGTAAGAACTTGGAGGTATTTGTGCAATAAAACATGGAAAGCTGGCACATAGGTATAACAGATAATCTGGAAGGCTTGTTTGAAGAGGGTTGGAATATGGGGATAGGGAAGTCTTGGTACTGTTGTAGGAAATGCTGGTGTGATCACATCTGGAGTAAAGTGAGTGGTTTTGGTCCCCTTATTTAAGGAAAGATATAGTTTCATTGGAGGGAGTTCGCAAAATATTTACTAGGATGATCTCTGGTATGGATGGATTGTCTAATGAGCAAATGCTAAACAGGTTGGGACTCTACTCACTGGAGTTGAGAAGAAAGAGATGTGAACTTATTGAAACGTATAGGGTTCTTAAGGAGTTTTACTAGGTACATGCTGAGAGGATGTTTCCCTTGTTGGTGGGTGGAGAACCAGAGGCATAGTCTTAAATTAGAGGGGTGCCAATTTAAGACTGAGATGAGGAGGAATTTCTTCACTCTGCGGAGTGAGTGTCTTTGGAACTTCTTGCCAAAAGAGACCTTGGGTACATTTAAGGCTGAGATGGATAGATTCTTGATTAATAGGGGAATTAAGGGTTACGGGGGAAAAAAACAAGGAAGTGAATGTGAGGAATGTCAGATTGACTATGATCTTGTTGAACGGTGGAACAGGCTCAAGGAGCCGAATTGCCTATTCCTGTTCCTATTTCTTATGGTTATGAATGATAGAGGCCCAGAGGAGCAAGCAGAGACCTGGAGTCACCATTTTATAGCTGTGACTCGAATGTCTGGAATTGTCACCATCTTTTTCTATCTGTCAGGTGGGAAAATGAGAAACTGCCTATAAGTGAGGCAAAATGATGTAATGATAGGATGTCAGTGCACGATAATAGTCTTCTCAGCTTAGCTGTTCAACGCTTGGTTGGAAAGTACCACTTTGCTCTAGGCAGGGAAACCCTCCAATGCTGATCTCACATGATTCTCCCAACTTTCTCACCAATACCCACATTCTTCAGAAGATTCTACTCTTATATATTTTCAAAATGAAGAAAAAGTCTCAGTTCCACAAAACAGTTTGCCTTAAATTAAATTATTTTCTCACTATGTCCCCCTTTGTTGCGTTTTGTGTCCAAGTATCTGTAAATTTATAATCTGCAGGTTGAGAATAAATTTCAAGTGTGAGAGCATTTGATTTGTTGTATCCCTGAGATTTGAAAAAAACATGTATACTTACTGGGAAGTTGGCATTTTCATTGCCTTGGAGGTGTTTTTTGTAAAATTACAGAACTTGGACAGAGGATCTCGATATGTATGTTAAGTATAGAAATTTATAAGATTATTCAATGTACTGAATTATTGATCCTACAGATGACTAACAATTCCACGTTTCCCTTTTGTGCCTCAATATATCCAAAAGAAAAATGACAATTTGTTGACTATTTGTGCTTATGAATGAGCATTAATTGATAAACAAATCCAGTGTCTTTGTTCCATTTTTATTCTTTCCCTTCTAGAACTGGCAACACACTTGGTCAAAGGGATGCTTTTTCCTGGAGGAAGATGGTGGAATTGTCAGTCATCGGTATAGACTGGAATTACATCAAACAACAAATGTTTGCCTTACCATCAGACCATTAAACCTCAGCGAAAGTGAAGGTATAGTCTGCCAACTATTCTGCAACACTTTAACACTATGGTTAGACATTTTTAATACTGCAAACAATCCAAGCTAATGCTTATATGGCACCTTGTCAGCATGAAAAGAGGGCAATTTGCATCATGAGATACAGCATCGTAGAACAGTATGCCTTCTCAGAACAAAAATTTCCTAACCAACATGTTACATATGTTCAAATCTGAAATGAAAACATAAAATGCTGAAAATTCTGAGGCAGCATTTGTGGAGAGAAGCAAAATCACTGCTTCAGGTCAACAGCCTTTCATCATTGACATGAAGCATTAACTCTTCGCAGATGCTGCCAGAGCTGCTGAATATTTCAAAGCCATCCTAAGTACAATCAAGACTTTTGCCATAAATAACATGGAAGACCAAAACAATCTAAACTGGCTATAAGCAGATAGATCACCGTGGACAGGCGGATTCGGATTTTTGCAGTCAGGCTGACTATGGAAGCCTTTAAAAATTGCAAGTGGGGCCTGATTTTTGGTTTCCTGCCTCTATTTTTGTCCCCAGGAATTTTCAGAGATCAAATATAATGACCCTACAATTTGCAATGCTGACCTGGATGTTTCCATTGTGGGGATAAGCACCTTATACCCTGCCACAGAATTTTCTTTCAACTAGGCCAGAGGTGGGGAACCGTTTCATGTTGGAAGGCTGCATTATGTTAGTTGTAATCTAATAAGATCGCATCCAAGAAACTTCAATTATATATTCTTCAAAATTCACATTATTTTGTAAAAATCTAACTAGAGTCGCATTATAACTAAATCATGAGCATAGCGGGTGTCAAAATAGCCCTTATGACTTACCAAATTTTTAATTGTGGCGGTCAGTCTGTGAGGGTTATTTTTTGAATTTTCTTTTACTCTCTGGTGTTTTAAATACATTCATTTTAAGATTAAAATAAAAATAATAAAGGACGAAAAAAGCATATTAATAAAAAATAAAAGACTTGTATTTGGAAATGGATATGGATTCTGGAAATGTTCCCACTTCCTGTCTCATTAGTGAAAATTTAGTCTATCGTGTTTAGTCAAGATTTAGACTATAGAATTACAGTAGGTTTTAGGACTGATTCAGGAAGTTGCTGTTTACTTAAAGAGTCGTGTGGAATCTTATGTGAATAAACTTGCAGACACAGTACTGGTGGCAGAAGTTCAAATTACAATCATTTAAGTAATAATTGAATATTGCAAAGCGGAGATGTTGGGATTCCTCTGGGTGGATGAATTAAGACAAATTGTGAAATAACTCCACAAAGGATGGTATCCTGTCACCAAGTCACCCTTTATTTACACGTGTACAATACATGGACTCGGACCAGTTAGCTCAGTCAGTCCCCAGAGTGAGGATAATTCTTGATACTCCTTTTTTAAAATTTTATTAAATAATAGTTTACAAGACAATTAACATTAACAGCTGTATACAGAGAAACATCAATTTACAAGGAAAAGGAGCGACAAAGCCAATCCCCAAACCCTACTGTTCAAGCAGTTTTCAGGGAAATGAGGACAAACCTCAAATCCCAAGACTCCTGTTTATTTCTGTCAGCCAGGACTCTGTGATTGGCCCAAGTTAACAATCCCAATCGGGGAACTCATACTCAACGAAATCCACCTGGCCAACCTTATTCTAATCACTACAGATTGAATAGTATTCCCCAGATCTAAGTATTTTGTGTTTATACATCACCCAGCAACACACAGGCTGATATTGTTTGTGCTGTCCTTGCAATTCCAGTTACATTCAACTTGATAACGAAAAGTAAACTTGGAGACGCTACATCTTGAAAGTTTTGTGTTTCTCTTTTTAACTTTCTCATCTACTCATCTCACTGAAATACCTCCTGTTTTTTTGCTTCTTGCCTCTTTTAAAGAGCCTAATGTCAGAATGGGAAGAATCAGTTCAGTTCATGTGGTTTATGAACATCACGTTATATTAGTGTTCAGACTTCACACAGGTCATTTTCTTCTGCCGTAGTAATGGCTGAGTTATTTTAGCTTATCATCTTGATGTCTGGAATTGAAAATACCAGGTTGATTTATGCTTCTGATTATTATCCAATGACTCCTAAAGGAAAGTGTACCTATGTATAAAGACAGAAATGTGTTCACCATACGCTAGGGGTAGCAAAATTCTAAATACTTTCATATACGTGTTTATCATTTTTATAAGCTGAAAATGTATTGCTGGAAAAGCGCAGCAGGTCAGACAGCATCCAAGGAGCAGGAGGATCAACGTTTCGGGCATGAGCCCTTCTTCAGGAATGAGGAAAGTGTGCCAAGCAGGCTAAGATAAAAGGTAGGGAGGACGGACATGGGGAAGGGGCGTTGGAAATGCGATAGGTGGCAGGAGGTTAAGGTGAGGGTGATAGGCCAGAGTGGGGCTGGGGGCGGAGAGGTCAGGAAGAAGATTGCATGTTAGGAAGGTGGTGCTGAGTTGGAGGGTTGAGACTGAGATAAGGTGGGGGGAGGGGAAATGAGGAAACTGGAAAAGTCTGAGTTCATCCCTTGTGGTTGGAGGGTTCCTAGGTGGAAGATGAGGTGCTCTTCCTCTAGCCGTTGTGTTGCTATGGTCTGGCAATGGAGGAGTCCAAGGACCTGTATGTCCTTGGTGGAGTGGGAGGGGGAGTTGAAGTGTTGAGCCACAGGGTGGTTGGGTTAGGTTGGTTGGTCCGGGTGTCCCAGCGGTGTTCTCTGAAACGTTCCGCAAGTAGGCGGCCTGTCTCCCCAATATAGAGGAGGCCACATCGGCTGCAGCGGATGCAGTAAATGATGTGTGTGGAGGTGCAGGTGAATTTGTGGCAGATATGGAAGTATCCCTTGGGGCATTGGAGGGAAGTAAGGGGGGCGGTGTGGGCGCAAGTTTTGCATTTCTTGCGGTTGCAGGGGAAGGTGCCGGGAGTGGAGGTTGGGTTGGTGGGGGGTGTGGACCTGACGAGGGAGTCACGGAGGGAGTGGTCTTTTCGGAATGCTGATCGGGGAGGGAAGGGAAATATATCCCTGGTGGTGCGGTCCGTTTGGAAGTGGCGGAAATGACAATGGATGATACAGTGTATATGGAGGTTGGTAGGGTGGTGGGTGGGGTTCTGTCCTCGTGGCGATTGGAGGGATGGGTCTCAAGGGCGGAGGAGCGGGAAGTGGAGGAGATGCGGTGGAGAGCATCGTCAACCATGTCTGGGGGGAAATTGCGGTCTTTGAAGAAAGCGGCCATCTGGGTTCTTCGGTATTGGAACTGGTCCTCCTGGGAGAAGATGCGGTGGAGACACAGGAATTGGGAATATGGGATGGCGTTTTTACAGGGTGCAGGGTGGGAGGAGGTGTAGTCTAGCTAGCTGTGGGAGTCAGTCGGTTTATAGTAAATGTCTGTGTTGATTCGGTCGCCCGAGATAGAAATGGAGTGGTCTAGGAAGGGGAGGGAGGAGTCTGAGACGGTCCAGGTAAATTTGAGGTCGGGGTGGAAGGTGTTAGTAAAGTGGATGAACTGTTCAACCTCCTCGTGGGAGCACAAGGTAGCGCCGATACAGCCATTGATGTAGCGGAGGAAAAGGTGGGGGGGTGGTATCATTTTTATAAACCTTGTATACAGGACATATCTTCCCTCTTGCTACAAATCAGGCTAGGTTGTGATGCCCCATCTAGTTCAACAGCTATAGACATTCATGTCCTGGGTTTGAAGAATGGCTATTTAAGTGAAGAAGAATGCTAATCTCTTGCAGAATGGCGCAGCCTCTGAAAAGGAAACACAATTATGAACTTCTAACTACTTAAAAAAATTGGTAACCACAGCTTCAGTGCCTTCACAGTATTACATTGACTATATGTTTTATCCTTATTGCATTTTACTAGTCTAGATGGAAAATGCATGAAATTAATGTATATGTATTATTTAAAAGCCTAAAGCAGTGCAGAGCAATACATTTTGTTACCTTTAAAAATGTAGAGTTTTTAATACATATTTTACTAATCCTAAGGAAGTTCCCTTCTGTTTGACAGGTGCAACCTCACAAATCTTTATAATGGCAGCACATCAATCACCCAGTTCAATCATTCACAATATGAGAAATGTGCATTCTGTAGTTTCATATCTTTTTTATGAATTTAGCCTGATATGGCTGCAGAATTTCAGACAGACTATTTATGATGTGAAATGGAAGCAGACTAATTTTGTCTCATAATTCCCCTGTAAAGTATGTTTAAATGATTCCCCAACCATTTTGAGCACCCTATTCATTTTTAAATGTTTTATTCAACATGCTGTAATCTTTGATTATTTGAATTCTAAACAACTTCTCTACAATGCTATATATCTTTATCAGTTGTAATGTGACACACTTGCAACACAAAATTTCACTAAAAGGAAAAAAGACTTTTTTCAACAATATACCTTTTTGTTGGACATATAGCAGTATTTTAGTCACAGTAACATTACATTTTGTTTCATATGCTCAGAAAAGCAATCCTCCTGGATGAATGTGGATACCTCATTATTTGTTTTGAGGAACAATGGTGATTCGGAAGTTCTGGAAGTTGTATGTGTCACAGAATTACGAGAAAAAGAGGTCAGAACTGCCAACTCAGAAATCAAAATTCCAAATGTGATCTTGTTGGCCAGTCACTTGTCTTGACTAATTCATTGATATGCAGAGAGATTAATAACTCCAGATTTGTTTTTCATCACGCATGAAATCAAAATCACGAAGGAAACTGTGCTTCAGCTGGACTTGCTTTGCTTCCTCTGTCCACGAATATTCTGTTTCCTTGTTGGGTCATAGTTTCCTTTCATCCTCTGGGACTGGCTGTGGTTATTAGTGGGCCTTTTTATAATGGATGTAGTTGGTGTTGCAAAAGCCAAGCCTAATTTTTTTCTCTCTTTGGGTGCTTAGATACATCTTCAGTGAGGCTCAATACATCCCAGATACTTATGAGTTAGGAGCATAAATAGGCCATTTGGCACTTCATCCAACCCACCCATTCAATAAGATCATGGCTGATATGTTTGTATTTTGAATTCCATGTTCTCATCTATCATGACAAACTTTTATTCCCTTGCCTAATAAGAATCTGTTTTTGTCTTAAAAATATTCACTGATCCTTTTTTTTGAGGCAAAGATTTTGAAGAATGCACAATCCTCTGAGAGAAAAATACCCATCTCATTTCTGTTTTAAAAGGGTGGCCCTAACTTTAAAACCATGCTGCCTTGTTTCTAGACTCATCCACAAGAGTAAGCAACCTTTCCAAATCCACATTTATCAAGACTGTTCAGGATCTTAGGTGCTCCAATCAAGTCACCCCTCACTGTTCTAAACTCCAGTGAAAACAAGCCCAATCTGTCTCAATTTTCTTCATAAAACAATCTGCTCTTTTTGTTATCAATCTAAGAAACCTTCATGAACTGTCTATAATGCACTTCATCCTTCCCTAAATGAAGTGACCCACAGTCTTTGAGATGTGGTTTCATTGATGTCTATATAGCAGAAGTACGTCGTTATTCTTTTTTTCTGTTCAGTTCCTTTTATTTAAAAGATAGTATTCTTGGCCTTCTTAATTTACTTCCTGGCTGAATTAATAAGTTTAGCATAATTTTGGTCATTTTATTACAAATGACATATTAAACTTTTCATAATGTGCACTTGTTGGATTAACCAGTTGAGACACTCAACACTATAATTTAACCTGTGACCATTGACAATTTAGTACATGCAAACATAGAGATTTGGAGCAAGAGTAGGCCACTTGAGGCTTGCTCCCTGTTCAATAGGTTGTGGCTGATCTGATTGCTCCACATTCCTGCCACCCCCAATAACTTTACAACCACTTGAAAATACACAAAGTCTCTGCTTCAACCAGTTTTTAAAGAAGAGAGTTTCAAACTTTCATGACCCTCTCGTACAAAATAATTTCTCTGTATCTCTGTTTAAATAGGTGACCCCTTATTTTTAAAGAATGGCCCCTAGCTCTGGATTCTCCAAACAGGAAATATCTTTTTCTATGTCCAACTTGTGAAGACCACTCAGGCTTTTATCTGTTTCAATCAAGTCCCCTTCTAAATTCCAAGGGATACACACCTGGTCTTTCCAAACTTTTCTCAAAGGATAGGCTGCCCATTCCAAATATTAGTCTAGTGAACCTTCTCTGAATTGCTTCCAACACATTTACATTCTTCTTTAAATAATGAAACCCAATATTGTACACAGTACTACAGTCAGGTCTCATGCCCTCTGTAACTGAACCATAACCTTCTGAATATTTTAATTTAATTCCCTCTGCAATAAACAATAGCATTCTATTTCCTACTTCCTGTACCTGCATACTAACCTTCTGCGATTCATGCATTAGGGGACCCAACTTCTTGCATCTCAGAGTTCTACAATCTCTCACCGTTAAGTGGACAATGTCATATTTTCCCATCTGATACACCATTTGTCAGATCTTTGCCACTCACTTAACTATCTATATCACATGTAGCTTCTTTATGGCCCCTTTCTCACGTATTTTTGTGTCATTGGCAAATTTAGCAACCATACCTTTTGGTTACTTCATTCAAATCATTTAGAAAAATTGGAAAAGGGTGAGGCTGCAGCACTGATCCTTGTGGCACAATGACCATTACATCTTGTCAACTAAAACAAAGACCCCTTTATGTCTATGCTTTCCTGTTAGCTGGCCAATCTTCTATTTATGTCAATATATTATCCTCAAATCATGCATGATTAGTTTCCTCAGTAACCTTTGATATGAAGTTTGGAGAATTAGTATGAACGCATCAACTATCTCATTATCTACTACTTTTAAGACTCTCCAATGAAGTCCATCAATTCAAATCCCTCATGGACTTGTCAGCCTGTAGCTTTTACAATTTGTTCAGTACCATTTCCCTGGTGATTGTAATTTCATTGAGTTCATCAATTCCTTCCACTTCTTGATTTACAGCAATTTCTGGGATGTTCCTTGTAAAATCTTGTGAAGACTGATGCAAAATACCAGTTTAATTCAACATATCCTAATTTAATTCTGCAGACACGTTTCCTGTAGACCCAAGGAATTTGTCCTTTTTTTAAAAATTTGTCTTTTTAAAATATTCATATAAACTCTTACTATTTGTTTTATATTTCTAGCCAGTTTTCTCTTGAAGTCTAATTTTCCCTGCTTATTCTTTGCTGTTTTTAAAATTCTGTTCAATTTTCTAACCTGCCAAAAAACTTTATGCAATTCTACTTTTATTCTATAGGTTTGGTAGTAATTTTATCTTTTTAGCAAGTTATGTATGATGTATGTGAATTTTTAAACTGTCAAAATCTCTGTTGAGCTTAGGGTCAACATTGGTCCCAAGTGACCGGAATCTGGAATTAAGGATCTAATGGTGACAATGAATCCATTGCCAATTTTTGGAAAAATCCATCTGGTTAACTAATGTCATCTAGGGAAGGAAACTAACGTATATATGACACCAGACCCATAGCAACATGGTTGACTATTAACTGCCCTGTAAGCAATTGGGGATGGGCAATAAATGCTGGCCAAGCCCTAATCCCATGAATGAATGAAAACAAAACCAGTGTAAAACCAGTATTATATTTTAGGAATATTTGTGTGCACACTAATCCAAAACCAACACAACTGATCAAACTGAAAAAGTCATTAATTAAGTCAACCCTAAGAAAAAGAACATCATATCTGATATTTATCATTGATCAGAAAATTTCTAACATCCTGATTCAGAGAATCGTAAATTTGGAAACTACATGGGAGCAAAGCAGTTTTGCACTAGTATTTGAAATAACAATAGAATATATTGAAATTCACTGCATGTCAATCATTATTTGGGATAGTGTACTGATGTAATCTCCTTTCAAATAATGTGATCTACTATTCCCTTTCCAATCATCAATCACTGTGGATTTCTAATACTTCATTTCTTTTTAATTGTCTGCTATTTTATTTGATGGCTTTGTGATGCTTTACCAAATAAGTAATTCAATTTGTTTCTGGCACAATATGTCTGTCTCATATTTCACAAACCTTGCATTCAATTTGCCATAATATCAAATGTATATTATCATTCTTAATCAAAAATATGGTGCCACAAAAGATTTATAACTATGTTTAGGATCACAAACCCACTAAAGTATATGGAATTTTACATTTACGATTTATTAAGAGCCTTTTAAACTTAATCCAATTATCCATTTTTCCTGTGCTTTATACATGTTGCAGACTTCTTTTTTATAAAAGCTGTGACTGTAATTTTTGTTTTGAGTTCATCTGGACTGGGTTTCAAGGAAGCAGAGATTTTATTTAACCTCCTTTCTATCTGAAGTTTAAGAGTTCAAGTAACATTTCTTGGCCAATTGTTTTCTGAGACATTTTTAAAATTATAATATTCAATAATGATTAGTCAGCCTAAAATAGTTTAGTGTTGTCTGACTGTATTTTGTGCATTGTAAAGACTTTATTGGTATAGGAAAAGATAGAAAACAAAAGGTCACCTCTGGCATAAAATCTGATATAAATTTGTGTATGAATTTGGGGCTAGCAGGTCAGAACAATGAAGAAAATATTTTAACATCTGCTAACTTTGATACAACAGAAGTTTGGGTGGAAAGGAGAACTTCGTTCTGGAGTTTATCACCTTCTCCCATTTACCACTGGCTGCAGACTAAGAAAAAGGAGAAAATCAAAGACACGTGAAGCTAAGCTGGTCCACAGAGAAGATGGCAACCTAGCACTCACCAAGGAATTCAGGTCGGTTTTATTTTTAAATGGGTCTGATCTTGTGGCAGAGAAACTTCCATATTAATATTCGTGTTGGACAAGTCCATCTATAGCACTTGGATGGGCAAATGAGGAAATGCCCAAGAATGCAGAACTAATGGAAGGATAGCAGGATGAGGACAAGAGTTCAAATTTTCAAACTACGTTCAGAAAGAAGTAACCAATAGTGTGATAAAAGTTTTAAACATTGAGAAAGAATTGTAGTTTTATGTGTATTTGTGTATAAATATGCAAATCAGTGTGTAATGCTGTAATAATGTTTGGTATTCTTAGCATGTCTCAGACATGGCACTGCAGTTCTCTTGGCCTGTTGCAGAAGACCGATAACATACCTGCACAATACCTTGTTGCTTCTGATTAACCATGGGCATATGACAACAACAGCAACTTTTACTTTAACAGTATCATCTAATGGCACATTTTGCTAACATGTTCCATTTTTTACTCAAAAAGAATGAGATAGTAGCTTGTTTCTTTTCTGTATTCTGATAATACAACCTGTCCATTCTGAAATGTCTTTTCATTTTAATAGAGCTGCTCTGTCAGACATCTTTGAAATCATCGATTTAGATGGCAATGGCCTACTGAGCTTTGACGAATATAATTTCTTTGAGTTGAGGACCAGTGGAGAGAAATGTGACAGAGAAGCCTGGGTTGTGTGCCAAGGTGAGATGAAAAATTTTATTCAGGCTCTAGAAATTCTCATGTTTTCGCCTTCTAATCGTCATCACACATTATTATTGATGATTCACCTGAACGAGTTATTCAGTGACTAAGGGTTTCAATACAGGGCTTAGAAGTTTAAATCTAGGAAATTACAAGTAAAAGGGAACTTCTGCAAGACAATTTCACTTTAAGGATAGTAGAATTTTGAAAAATGTTTCCAAGAAAAGATTGTTGAAGCTGACAGTTTAAGCGATTAAAAAGGTTTGATTTTGAATGCGGAAGGAATTGAGAAATATGTGCACCGTGAGAAGGAGAAGATAATTCTCAGAGAGTTGGGTTTGTGGGAGTCAAAATTCTCTTTCTGTTCTCCTAAAGATTATTGTGTTTTGCGTTTATTGCAACTCTTCCAGATAAGCTAGATGGTGGGCATGTTTTGGAAACGCATTAAAACTGTTCTTCACAAGAAAGTATGAGTATTAAATGCCTGAAGTTAAATGTTGTTCATAAGGTCCAAGCATATTATTTTCTAGTCAGAGTTCTATTCCATCCCACACACCATTAACTCCAACTCCACTGATTACTTATTCCCCACATATATATAAAATGTATTTATACACCCAATCAGATTCTCACCTAGTTATCCCTTCATTCATATATAACCATCTCCTGTAACCAAATTCAATTTGTTCTTAGGCAACCCTGGCAGGCCTTGCTAGATAATGACAAACTCATCTTTTTATGTTTTACTATATGTGTACCATAATAACTAATAACAAACAAAAGACATAAATTGACAGTATAACTTATTCCTGTTTTTTGATTGTATATTACACCTCCAAACATTTTTTTTCCAGAATTTCAAATAGTTACTCAGACCATACTCCTTCCTTGATAAAGCCATCAGACAGCTGACTGCTGCTGTAAATCCACTTCAGTTTGGAGATTTCTCCATTTTCCAGCTTATGTTTCAAAACTGCAAAATCAATCCTTAATGTTTTGTTATTCATACAGGTATATTGCTGCTGACCCCCTTTTTAGAATTTTTCCAACATTTTCAGTAAGAAATTGCCATATTTACTACCTCAATAGGAGTGAGTGTTTCTGCCACAAATATCCTTTTGCTACTTTTCTGATCTGCTTAGAGTCCTAAGCTAAAGGGCAATATTTGCCTCCCTCTCCCAAAAAATATATGAACCCTTCTGCACTTGAGAAAACATCTCAGAGATTTTTGCACAAGAAACATTACACTAAAAACATTAAGTTTCATATTCCCAGCATCTCCCAGTGATGGGAATTTCAAATCACAATGTTCCATTTAATTTTTTATCAATGTTCTGTTCACCTGAATAATATTTTCCACCTTTGGATTTTTCATAGCTATACTCAACTGTAAAACCTCAAAGCGGGCATCTGGCCTTGTTCGTATACCTAGCAAGTACGCCCACCCAATTAGACTTCACAGTTCTCTGTTTCAGTTTCAGAAGCCACTGCATCTTTTCGTGAGGCCCTACTTGTCTAACAACATCAAGGTTAACAGTGAGTTTGAGAAAATTTGTAGCTGAGGTTTAGGTTCTGGATGTAGGTTTGCTCGCTGAGCTGGAAGGTTCATATTCAGACGTTTCATCACCATACTAGGTAACATCTTCAGCGAGCCTCCAGATGAAGCATTGCTGATGATTCCTGCTTTCTATTTATATGTTTGGGTTTCTTTGGGTTGGTGATGTCATTTCTTTCAAGTTCATTAGCTGCTGTTTTAGTGTGTTAGTGGGTTTGTGGGCTACCATGATGCCAAGGGGTCTGAGTAGTCTGGCAGTCATTTCCAAGATGCCTTTGATGTAGGGGAAAGTTACTAGGGTTTCTGGACGTATTTTGTCTGCTTATTTGGATTTGTTGCAGCTAATGAACTTGAAAGACTCTGTAGACACAACAAGCAAAACTAATGTCATTTACAAAATACCTTGCAAGAACTGTAACGAACACGACATTGGACAAACAGGCAAAAAACTAGCCACCAGATACACGAACATCAACTAGCCACAAAACAACATGACCCTCTCTCACTAATATTCTTACATACACTTGAGGAAGGACACCACTTCGATTGGGACAACACATCCATCCTAGGACAAGCCAAACAGAGACACACACGAGAATTCCTAGAAGCATGGCATTCCATCCGGATGTCTATCAACAAACACATTGACTTGGACCCAGTTTACCATCCCCTGAGAAAAAGAACAGGAAATGACATTGCCAACCCAAAGAAACCCAAACATATAAATAGAGAGCAGGAATCATCAGCAATGCTTCGTCTGGAGGCTCGCTGAAGATGTTACCTAGTATGGTGATGAAACGTCTGAACATGAATCTTCCAGCTCAGCGAGCAAACCTACATCCAGAACATCAAGGCTAACATTTTTGAAATAAGGTTGCTAAAACAAAGTGACACTTGATTCATTCTGCTTGATTTCCCATTCAATGTACTTAAAAACCCCAGGAGCCTGCCTTTTAGTTTTGAATTCTGTTTTAAGCCCATTTATGGCACTGTTTTCAAATTCACTACATCCACCCCACAAAAAAATCATCTACATGCACCATTGAAATGGTGACTGAAAGCTGTCCCTCCCATTGTGCCAGTCAAACATGGCAGGATGTACAGTGAACTGGAGACAAGCCAATTTTTATGAAACAGACTGATCTCTCCTTCAACGTACAAACTGACAACTGTCGTACATTGAGCCTTATAGCTGTGTAACATATGGTCGTGAGAAGTACACACCTGGTTTCTTATTGCCTTTCTTTAAGATCTGCAAATTTGCAATTCATATCAAACAATCCTGAAGAGTGCACCTGAACAGACTCATTCTCAAGCTGTACAATTATTATTTATCTATCAGCCTTTATCAATAATCTTGCCTAGGTCTCTCCATTCTTTAAGCCCCTCTTTTTTATAATTAACCACAGATTTTGGAGCCGTTCCTATACATTGAAGGGTGGCAAACGTAACCCCACTATTTCAAAAAGAGGTAGAAAGGAAAAAGCACAGATTAACAGACTTGTTAGCCTAACATCAGTAATGGGGAAAATACAGTCTATTATAAAAGAAGTGTTAACAAGGCACTTTGAAAGCAATAACAGGATTAGACATAGTCTGTGTGAGTTTATGAAAGGGAAATCATGATTAATCAATCTTTTGGAGTTTTTAATGGATGCAACTAGTAAAATAGATAAGGGAGAACCGAGGTGGAGGGCCAGTTCAAGGCCCTGGTTAAGAGGCTAGTGGGCAAAATTAAAGCACACGGAATTGGGGTAATATACTGGCATGGATTGAGAATTGGCTGAAGGACCAGAAACAGAGAGTGGGAATAAATGGGGCTTTTTCCATTTGGCAGGTGGTGACTTGTGGTGTACTGCAGGGATCAGTGCTTGAGCCTGAGCTATTCACAATAGATATGAATTGAATGGATAAGGGAACCAAGTGCAATATTTTGAAGTTTGCTGAAGGCACAAACTAGTTGTAATTATGATTTGTGAAAGGGATGCAAGGAGACTTGAAGGTGATTGAGATAAGTTGAATGTCTGGGCAAACACATGGCAGATGCTGAATAATATGGATAAATGTGAAGCTATACATTTCAGTGTGAAAAACAGAAAGGCAAATAATTATTTAAATGGCGATATGTTGGGACATGTGGATGTACAATGGGATTTGGGTGTTTTCGTACACCAGTCAATGGAAGTAAGCAGGCAGATACAGCAAGCAGTTAGGTAGGAAATGTTTGCTACGTTGCAGAAGTATTTGACTTTGGAAGTAGGGATGTCTTGCTGTATTTATACAGGGTCTTGGTGAGACTACACCAGGCGTATTATGTGTCGTTCTGGCCTCATTATCTAACAGTGAATATACTTGGTGTAGAGGGAAAGAGCGAAAGTTCATTGCTGTTAGCTTGGATTGCAGGACTATCATATGAGACGAGATTGGTTCAACTGCCTTGTTTTCACTAACACTTAGAATAATAAGAGGGGATCTGATTTGAAATGTACAGAATTCCAACAGGCTGGACAGATTAGGTATAGGGAGGATGTTTCTCAATGGGAAGTCTGGACCCAGCGGTTACAGTCTCCAGATGTGTAGTAGGCCATTTTGGACTAAAATGAGGAAACATTTCTTCGTTCACAAGGTGGTCAACCCTTAGAATTCTCTGCCACAAAAGGATGAAAAGTTTGTCACTGAATATATTGAAGAAAGAGATTAATCATTTTTTAGGTATTTAAGGCATTAAGTAGTATGGAGAGAAAGCTGAAATATGGCATTGAGATCAGCAAGGGGATCAGCCATGGCCATACTGAATGACAGAACGCTCACATGACTGCATGGCCTACTCCTGTCACTAGGATATTTGTTTCAACTGGGGGGAAGCCTTGAACCAGAGGCATAGTTACAGAAGAAGGCGATATTTATTTAAAATTTCTTCTCCCAAAGGATAGTAAATGGGTGGAATTCTCTATCCCAGAGAGGTTAGATCCACAAGTATTTAAAGAGGAGTGAGATAAATTTTTGAAATATCAGAGGCTATGACGAGCATCATTAAAGTTGAGGCTTGGCACAGATCAGCTGTGGTCTTGTTGAATGGATGCACACCCACACCCCCACCCAAACCCACCCCACACCACACCTCCCCTCCCATCAAAGATACAAGTCTTGAGTATTCTATCATACTCCTGACTTGTAACTTGTAAATGATGGGCAGGATTGTATCTTGTAGATGAGTCAGGAGCTGAGTTACACACCGCAGTATTCCTAGCATCTGACCTTCTTGTGTAGCCAACGTGTTGATATGACAAGTCAAGTGAATTTCTTGCCAGTGGTAACCCCAAGGATATTGACAGTTGGGGATTCAATGGTGGCAACACCATTGAATGTCATGGGGTAGTGGCTGGACTGTCTGTTATTGGAGATGGTCATTGCCTGGCATTTGTGGTATGCATGTTAGTTGCCACTTACCAACCCAAGTCTGGGTATTGTCCAGATCTTTTGTATTTTGACATGGACTGTTTCAGTATCTGAGGAGTCACAAATGGTGCTGAACAATCATCAGCAAGCATTTCAACGTCTGACCTTTTGATGGAGGGAAGGTCATTAATGAAGCAGCTGAAGATGTTTTGGCCTAGGACGCTACCCTGAGGAACCTCTGCAGAGATATCCTAGCGCTGAGATGACTGACCTCCAACAATCACATTCATCTTACTATGTTCCAGGTAAGACTCCAAATAAGGCGAGTTAGCTCCATCATACCCATTGATTTCAGTTTTGCAAAGGCTCCGTAATTCCACACGTAGTTGAATGCATCTTAATATCAAGGGCTGTCACTCTCACCTCACCTCTGGAAGTCAGCTCTTCTGTCCATTATAGAACCAAGGCTGTAATGAGATTAGGAGCTGAGTGGCCCGGGTAGAACCCAAGCTGGGCGTCACTGAGCAGGTTATTGCTGAACAGATACTGCTTGTTAGGACTGTTGATGACACCCTATATCACTTTACTAGTGGTGACTGGACAGGTTGGATTTGTCCTGCTTTTTGTGTGCAGCACATACCTGGGCGATTTTCTACATTATTGGGTAGATACCAGTGTTGTAACTATACTGGAAGAGCTTGGTTAGGGAGGTGGCAAGTTCTGGAGCACCAGTCCTCAGTACTAATGCTGGAATATGATCAGAACTTACAGCCTTTCCACTATCCACTGCCTCTAATCGTTTAGTGATATCACATGAAGTGAATCGAATTAGCTAAAAACTAATATCTGTGACTCTAGGCGTCACTGGAAGAGGCTGAGATGGATCATCCACTTGGCATTCTGGGTGAAGGTTGCTGTAAGTACTTCAGCTTTATCATTTGCACTGATGTGTTGAGTTATTCCATCATTGACGATGAGAATATTTGTAGCGTCTTCTTTTTCAGTGAATTGTTTAATCCTCCACCACTATTCATGACTGGATGTGGCATGATTGCAGAGCTTAGATGTGATCCATTGGTTGTTGGATTGCTTAACTCTCTCTGTCACATGCTGTTATGTTGTTTGGTATGCGTGTAGTCCTGTTTGTTAGATTCAGCAGGTTGGCACCTCACTTTTAGGTTTGCCTGGTGTTGATCCTGGCTTGCCCTCCTGCACTCTCCATTGAACTAAGGTTGATTCCCTGGCTTGAGGGTAATGGTTAAATGGGGATTATGCCGAGCCATGAGGCTGCAAATTATGCTGGAGTACAATTCTGCTATTGTTGATGACTCACAGCGCCTCATGGATGCCCAGTCTTGAGTTGCTAGATCTGATTAAAGTCTGTTCCATTTAGTATGTTGATAGCAACACAAAAAGTAATGGAGAACATTCTCACCGTGAAGGCAGGACTTAGTCTCAACAAAGACTTTTGGACAGATGCATCTGCAGGTGGAAGATTGGTAAAGATGAGGTCAAGTATATTTTTCCCTCTTCTTGGTACCCTCAATATCTGCCTCAGATCTAGCAGTTATTTCCTTTAGGACCCATCCACCTCAATCAGGAGTACTGCTGCTGAGGCTGCCTAGGTGGTAGACATTGAAGTCCCCCACCTGAGTACATTTGCGCCCTTACTGTCCGTATTGCTTCCTCCAAGTTTTGTTCAACATGGAGAGGTACTGATTCATCAGTGGAGGGAGGATGCTATGTGGTAACCAGCAAGATGTTTCCTTGCCCATTTTTAATTTCACGGGAACCAGAGTCAATTTTCATGACTCCCAGGGCAACTCCCTCCAAACTGTATATCAGTATTCCGCCTCTGCCAGATGTGTCCTGCATGATGGGACAGAACATATACAGAGAAGGTGATATGTCTGGGATATTGTCTGATATGATTCTGTGAGAATGACTGTGTCAGGCTGTTGGTTAGCTAGTCTGTGAGACAGCTCTTTCAATTTTGGCACTAGCTCCCAAATGTTAGTAAGGAGGACTTCACAGAATCGCTAGGGTTGTTTCTGCCATTGCCTTTTTCAGTCCTTAAGTCAATGCTGGGTCCATCCAGTTTCATTTCTTTGTTGAGATTTTGTAGTGATTGATACAACTAAGTGGCTTCTTACATCATTTCTGAGAGCAGTTGAGAGTCAACCACATTGCTGTGGGTCTGGAATCACATGTAGGCCAGACCAGACAAGGATGGAAGGTTTCCTTCCCCAAAAGACATCAGTGGGCAAAGTAGGTTTTTCCAACAATCGATAATGGTTTCACGGTCATCGATGGATTGTTAATTCCAGATATTTTAATTGAATTCAAATGATCCTGGCAGAATTCAAACCTGGGTGCCTAGAATGATAACTGAATTTCTGGATTAATAGTCTAGCTATAATACCTAACCCTAGCATTACAGAGACAAGTTATCACCTTGGAGTTGTGTCTGTGGTCACAAAAACTGCCTTCTGACTTTCCTCCTCCATTAACTCTGGGTGCTCTGATTCTTCCTTGTGAACTGATCTCTGAAAGAGTCTCACATTTTCTTGGAAGCTTCAGCGCTCCAGGAACAATTGACCACACTACAGCAGATGAGCAGTTTCTGGATCAACCACTCCAGAATATGCTAGGTAAAGCAGAAGTACGAGACAATTCATGACACAAGAATAATATAAGAGTGTGAGGATGAGAGTGAAACAGACTTGTCTGTGCTTTTGGAACTCAAGTCCAATTACACTGCAGTTACTTTAACAGAAAGTCTGAATTGAGTGATCTGAGCAGTACTGCAGTACCATAGATGGAGGAACCATTCATAGGTGAGCAAGTAAATATCTAATGAATACTAATGAGAAAAACTCTAACATTGGGAATGTCAGGCATCTTTTTCATTGCTGACACACCCCACCTCCCCCAACCCCACTGAAGGTGCATGGAGGTACATGTTTTCAGCCCCCTGTTTGTTAGTCAGCTTGTATACAATATATCTCAAACTAATGAATGGATTTCAGTGAAACTTGATAAACAGGTGGAATATGGCCTGAGGAAGAACTGATACGTTTTTGGGAAAGAGATGGATCTCCATCCAGATCCTGGATTTTTTTAAAAGTATTAATTATTTTTGGTTAAAAGGGAATATTGACCTTTTTTAAAGAACGTTTTCTTTGGAACATTGTTGACTATTTTATAATGTCTGCTGCTGATGGAATTTGTCTCAAAACCTGAGCAAAGTTTACAGAGCAAGTTTGAATATGGATTGGCCTGAAGCATTCTCAGTGAGTTGGAAGCTCTTCATAAAAAGATTTAATTTTTTTTCACTTTGTGAGCAAAGACCACCAACCAGGCAGGGAAAAACCTCATAGGAAGAGCTGTGTAATTTAACAATGTTGAGTCAACACAGTATGGCAGAGGTCTGTACTCTAATGAGTGCCCTCTTCACTTGTTTCCTTTGTGGTTACTACTAGAACACCCAAATGGTATAATGGCCAGATGGCGGCCTCCTTTATTGTGAGTTTTATATTGTCCTGTTTCTAGGGTGCTGAAGTAAAACTCACTACAAATTGGGAGGAACATCTTCTGGAATGGGAGGAAGAGCAGGAAAAGGACATGGTCTTCATTCAAACCATTGATATGAATGTGAGGTCTTGAAAAAGGAATTTAAGGACTTACAAACTAAGCTGAAAAGGTCTCTATAGTGATGTACGGATAGTAGTCCGGGAAACAACAGCCTGGGCAATTTGCAGAAAATTGAGCAAGTCTGTATTTGGCTGCAGAAGGAGAGAGGTCACGTTCTGTGGGAATTTAAGCAATTATAGCAGCAATAAACTGTCCCAACAGGAGGACCTGCATCTGAGTGAAAGTTTACAAATACATTCTTGAAGAGATGGTAAACTGATCAATGGGGGCTGATTTAAATTTGCATGCTGGGTGTTGTAGGATGGTAGGATTAGGGAAAGTGCAGGCTAAAGATTAGAGATTAATCAGAGAGTGGGTAAAGCTGTTGGAAGAGCAGAAAGTTCATTTGAAAGAGGGCAAACATTTTCTCACAGAGAAATGAGAAAGAAATGGATTGTGAGGCACTTCTGAAGGCTATTAGGGATGGACAACAATGCTGGTCTTGTCAGTGACTATGAAAAATTTAAAAAATAAATCTGTAAACAATACATGCTGGAGGTGAAAGATATTTAACAAAATCAATAGCAACATCCAAGAGTCATGTTCCAAAAATTTGGTGCTATTGATTTTTTTTTAAATGTAGAAAATATCTAAATTAAGACAGTTAGATACATTAAAAGCTACAGATATTAAATTGATGCAGAATTTGTTGTAATAATATGTATAAAGATGGTTGGCATGTATTTTCCCATTTTGTGTGCCAATTTCACTATTATTTCTCATTTTTCTGAGTTTCTATTTGAAATATGCCGCACTATGCACAGCAGTGAATCCAAAGCAACAATATTTATTTTGTTTGTTAATTCCTGTGGAATTTCAGTTTGGACTATCTGAGTACTTAAATCTGTTAGAAGATTGCTAACAGAGATAAATAAATATGTAAAAGGAAGAGTTTTTTTTAAGAGTTCTTCTGTTAATTCTACATCGTGTAGCAAAATGAGCTGTGGAGTTTAAGGAGGGTGCTGTACCCTGATTAATTTCAGGGAGGTTTCTCATAATTAATGGAGTAAACAGTTACCCTAGGAGGCAAATTCCCAGGATTTCAAGGATTACAGTACTTTTTTCAATTACTATTATGTAACATTGTAATGGATAATTTAGTATAAATAACATTTAATTTGATATGCATTAAATACCAAACATGCAGGCTCTGTTTTGATCAATTTGATCAAGAGAATTTTGAGTTAAATGAGTTAAGGAAAAGTCTTTGAAATCTTGAACTCTGATGTATTATGATGCCCTGAAGGGCTGTGGCAAGTTTTAAATGCATTCCAATGTTAATTTGAAAGGATAATTGTAGTTTAGTTGTGGACAAATAACATAGATCAAAACCAATAATTAGAGCATCCAAAATTCAACTTTGGGTAGCTAGATGTCTTAAGTGGAAATGAAAATGAATATCAAGTGACACAGAAAACAAAAATACAATTGTCATGTGAATTTCAATGTACTTTGATTAAAAAAAAATCCAGAGAGAGAGAGATACTTTTGAAGCAAATTTTAATCATGCAAGTAATTCTGATCTATTTGGCTCCAAATTCTCAACAGTCATTGTACTCATGCACTTTATTATCTGAGTCCTATTATTCTGCAATGTTGTGACATGTCAGTAGACAGTGGTTAAATAGATATATTCACTTATTAAGGAAATAGTATTACATATTGTAATGGATATGCTGCTGTAAATTTGACTGAAGATAAATTGCTTAAAATATTCAATAAAAGCCAAACGCGTGGTACTAAATCGCCCTGCATTTCAAACCACCAAATGCTGGAGATGAAAGGCAGGAAAAACAAAAAAAATTGCAGACAGTTCAGATAGTTACAAAATAATGATTTTAACTATTCCATGACTGAGAATGAAAGTAATGTATGTGTCTGGGCTACTAATTCAGAGATCCTGGGAAAGCTCTGGGCAAATGAGTTTGAATCCGATCTGAAATTAAGTTGGTCTAATGGTGACCATGAAACCACTGTTAATTGTCATAGAAACCCATCTGGTTCACTCTCTGTAGAGTAGGAAACCTGCCATCCTCACCTGGTCTGACCTGTATATGACACCAGATCTGCAAGGGACCCCAAACAACAGCGAGGACACACATAGCACTTGTGTTGCAAATTCTCCTTCTTAACATTTTGAGACTGATATCAAAGTTGAGAGAACTCTCCAGCACACTGGCCAAAGCAATAGTCTGGCATATTTATACATATGGAATCACACCATGTCCTAGACTTCACCATCAGCATTTCTTAGTATGCCTTGTTCCATCAGTAAGACAGAATCACGAGCTGTGGCACATTGTTATACCGGGATGGAGTTGTCCTGGGAATCCTCAACCTCTATTCTGAACTCCATGAAGTCTCATGGCATCAAGCTAAACCAGACAAGGAAACCTCCTGCTAATTGCCATATTATGTTCCTGTAAATTCCGACCACTTCACCTCGGTTCATGAATCAGAGCTCCACCATGTTAAACTTCATTTGGAGAAAAGATCGATAGTAGCAAGGGCACAGAATGTACACTGGTGCCTTCGCCCCCCCCCCCACCACCCCCCACCCCAAACAATGTCCATTGTTTAGCCTCTCTCATTAGCATCATGACTGAACGAGATGGCCAACTCCTAAAGGACATAGCTGCCAGACTGGATCTACGACAGATAGTTAGAGAACCAAGAAGAAGCAAATGCATTTGACCACCTCCTCAGTAAACTACCTGTGCATGACAGTATCACTATGAGTTACCACCTCACTCGTTTTGGAAATGAAATCCCATCACCACATTGAAGCTACCTTCCATTGTGTTGCAGTACCCCCATGCTTAATCATACGGATTCAGAGCAGATCAAGCAATTTAAGAGTGCAATGTGAGGTGCTGTGGGCCGTCAGCAGAAGAATTGTATTTAACCGCTGTTTGTAATCTTATGGCCCAGCATATCCCCGACGCTATCATTACCACCAAACCCAGAGGATCGACTGTGATTCAATGAAGAATGCAGGAAGACATATCAGGAGCTGCACCACATGTGCCTTTCAATGAGATATCAACCTGGTAAAGTGACAATACCAGGACTACTTGCATGATAGGGAGTGTAAGCAGCATGCAATAAACAAGGCTAGGTGATCAACAACCAACAGGTCAGATCAGTGTTCCAGTCCTGCCACGGCCAGTTAAAGATGATGGACAGTTAAAGAATTCACTGGAGGAGAAGACACCACAAATATCACCATTTTCAGTAATGAGCACATCCAGCAAAAGACAAGGAGGAAGCATTTTGCAGGCATTTTTAGACAAAGATGCTGAGTGGACAGTCCTTCTTAGCCTTCCTCAGAGATGCCCAGTATCACACATGTCAGCCTTCATTCAATTTGATTTGCTCCACTTGATATCAAGAAATGGCTGAAGTCACTGAAAAGACTATGGGCCCTGACAACATTCGGCAATAATACTGAAGCATTGTACTCCAAAACAGCATTCCCTCTAAATTTATTTCCAGCTGCTTAGGCCTCTGAGATCTATGCATGGCAGCGACTTCCAGATCAGTGAGGCCATTGCCGATTGTCAGGAAAAATCCCAACAGCTTCACTAATATCCTTTAGGGAAGGAAATCTGCCATCCTTCCAGATCTGGCCCACATGTTACTCCAGACCCACAGCAATGTGATTGACTCTTAACTGCCCTCTAGGCATTTAGGGAAGAGTAATAAAAATGCCAGTGATGCCCACATTCCATGAATGAATAAAAAACTGGAAGTAATGCCATGATTGACTTGCCAAAGCCACCAATGGAAAGCCATGCTGCATGTGCGTGCACTGTGCAGCCTGGAGGGAACACTGCAGCAGAACCAACATTGCCCCGAGCCAAACTGTTCCAGTAACACTACAACACAGGCATCTATCTGGCAAAGTGGAAAATTGCTCCGGTATTTTCTGTCTTCAAAAAGCAGGACAAATTCAACCCTCCAATTATCACCCCATCGCTCTACTCTCAATCACCATTAAATGATGGACAGGGCAGGAACTAAGCAATAACTTCATTGATGTTCAGTCTAGGCTCCACTAGGTCTACAGAGTCCCTGGCCTCTTTACAGCCTTGGTCCAAGTAAGGTCAAAAGAACTGAACTCCAGGGAAGGTGTGGGTGAGAACTCTTGACAATGTTTGACTGAGTATAGCATCAAGAGGTCCTGGCTAAATGGAGTTACTAGAAATAGAGGAAAAAAAAATCTACTTTAATCGAAATCCTAAATAGCATAAAGGAAGATAGTTTGTGATTGTTCAGTGTCTATCATCTTAACTCCAGGACATCCTTGCAAGAGTTCCTCAGGATAGTGCACTTCCTTCAGTTGCTTATCAATGACCTTCATCCATTATAAGGTCAGAAGTAGGGATGTTCACTGATGATTGCATAATGTTCAGCATGATTTGCAATTCCTCAAATACTAAAGCAGTCTAGTTTATGTGTACGAAAACCTGGATAACCATCAGGCTTGGGCTGATAAGTGATAAGTAACATTTGCAAATCGCAAGTACCAGCCAATGACTTTTCTGATAACAGAAAATCTAATCATTGCACTTAGCAATCAATAGCATTACTGCAGCTGAATCTTCTACTATTAAAATCCTGGGGTTACCTGTGACCAGAAGCTGAACTGGACCAGCCATATAAATACTCTGGCTATGAGCAGGGCAGAGGTTGGAAATTCCACAATAATTCTTCTTTTGACTTCCGAAAACCTGTCCATCAACCAGGCACAAGTCGAGAGTGTGATGCAATGCTCCCCACTTGCCTGGATGAGTGCAGCTGTAACAACTGCCAGAGGAAGTGATAGAGGCTGGTACAATTGTAACATTTAAAAGACATTTGGATGGGTATATGAATAGAAAGGGTTTGGAGGGATATGGGCCAGGTGCTGGCAGGTGGGACTAGATTGGGTTGGGATATCTGGTCGGCATGGACGGGTTGGACCGAAGGGTCTGTTTCATGCTGTACACTTCTGTGACTCAGTGACCATCCAGGATGAAGCAACTTGATTGTTTCACCAGCGACTACTTTCAACATTTATTCCCACCACCTGTGATACAGGGCAGCAGTGCATACCATGTACAAAATGTGTTGGAAAAGCTCACCAAGGGTCTTTCAAGAGCATCTTCTAAATCCACAACCTCTACCAGCTTGACATGGGAGCATCACCATTTACATATTCCTCTCCAAGCCACATATGTCCAGACTTGGAACTATATCATCTTTCCTCCATTGTCGCTGGGTCAAAATCCTGAAACTCCTTTCCCTAAATGTGCTGGATCCCAGTACCTGAAGGGCTGCCATAGTTTAGAAGAAAGCAACTTGCTACCACTTCTACAATGGCAGTTAGGAATGGGCAGTAAATACTGATGCAGTTAACTATAACACACACAAATGAATAAAGCCAATAAGGTAATTAAAGTGGAAAACACTTTATGTTATTGGTCTAGCTTTCCATGTCATTATTGGATTTAATGGAGGGCAATGTATTTGGAGGAACTTTTCCTTCACCGGTATGGGAGCTCATTTATGTTGTTATGGTTCTGTTCGCCGAGCTGGGAATTTGTATTGCAGACATTTCGTCCCCTGTCTAGGTGACATCCTCAGTGCTTGGGAGCCTCCTGTGAAGCGCTTCTGTGATCTTTCCTCCGGCATTTGTAGTGGTTTGAACTGCCGCTTCCAGTTGTCAGTTCCAGCTGTCCGCTGCAGTGGTAGGTATATTGGGTCCAGGTTAATGTGCTTATTGATTGAATCTGTGGATGAGTGCCATGCCTCTAGGAATTCCCTGGCTGTTCTCTGTTTCCCCTCCCACCACCTTATGTCAGTCCCAACCCTCGGACTCAGCATCGCCTTCTTGACCTGCAATCTTCCCAACCTCTTCCAACCCACTCCCTCTCCGGCCTATCACCCTCCTTCCACCTATCGCATTCCCAACGCCACTCCCCCAAGTCCCTCCTCCCTACCTTTTATCTTGGCCTACTTGGCACACCTTCCTCATTCCTGAAGAAGGGCTTATGCCCGAAACGTCGATTCTCCTGCTCCTTGGATGCTGCCTGACCTGCTGCGCTTTTCCAGCAACACATTTTTCAGCTCTGATCTCCAGCATCTGCAGTCCTCACTTTCTCCTAGTGACCACTGTTGAGACTGTAACTAGGTAGGGGCAGCAATGCGATGGTACCCTCTCTCCTCAACTTAGATAAGTGGTTTCAATTTTGGAGAAGTTATTCAGATAGATCCCAGGGAGGTGTTGTTCATGGGGTGAAGAGGGGCAGCGTTGGCACTGTGATGTTCCTTCAGTGGGAACCACAAGTTGCTGATTAGAAGCAGGAGGATTAACCACGGTACACATGGTGGTCTCCTAATATTGGAAAGTGTCCATCTGCTACTGGTAAAATACCAGTGATGGGAAGAAGCCTTTAAGTGATTCTTCCTTGGGGAGAACCATTCACCTTCCCACTCCACTGATAAAATGCCACCAGCAGCAGGAAAGTGATGGCACGTCATTTCTGGTATCATGCAATTTTTTTTGCAGTCCTTGCATCTCCGAGCATGCAGCCCAGGACCCTATAAAATCTTTGCATATGTTTCTAGTCCAGCAAGAAAGAGTCACATATAGTGTTAAATTATATACATATAGTGCTTTTTGCAATCTTGGAACATCCCAGTGATGCTAATTTTTCAAGTAACCACCATTGTACTGTTTGACATAAAGTAGCCAACCTGCACACTGCAAGGTCCTATAAACAGCATGTTGATAATGTGCAGACGATCTGTATTAATGATTGAGGATTAATTATTGATTGGATGGTGCAGTAGGCTTCTGTGGCACAGTGGTAGCATCCCTACCTCTGAGCCAAGGTTCAAGTCCTACATGCTCCAAAGGCATGTAATAATATCACTGAACAGATTAATGAGAAAATAAAGATGAAACTATGCAAGATAAGAAGAAATTTGACTCAAATATGAACAGAATTGTTAACAAAATGGCTTGGTAAGTGGGAAACTGTCAGTTATAAGCTGAATAGAGCAGTAACCTAACCCCTGTGATATCATGGGAAGAGTTAGACCAGGGCCCACAAGGATAAGAAGGCTGAATATATTGTCAGAAATGTGTACCTATATCTTGGGTTTATTTCAAAACTATTCACTATCTATTGATTATGCTAATCCAATTGCATGAGGCAAGGGGGTGCAATTGCTTGGATGTATTGATACAAAAAGGAGGGAGACAATTTACTGGTCTTGCTACTGTCTCACTAACAGCAAATTCCTGTGTTTTGTGTTATGATGTTAGTTGTTACATCAGGAAACATATTTATCTGTGATAGTAGAAATTTATGCACCTTTTCAAAAATACTGAGCTGGATTTTGCAATCAGTGGTAAAGCAACAGGGCTCACTACTGACCTTAAAGAAAGCTTTCAAAAAGACCTGGCAGTGTGTGTGGTGGGGCTTCCACTTTCCTGACAGAAGTTTAAATCTGGTGCCAAGGGCTTCTCCTGGTGTGCAACAGCACTGATGTCAGCAAGCAGAGTAGTCAGTCATTTAAATTTTCTCACAAACAGCAAGTTCTAAGACAGAATAAAATTAGGGAGGCAGGAGTATGCCATTCAGCCCTTTGAGCCACATGATAGGAACATTGTTTATCTGATTTGTGGTCTCAAATCCATCTTCCTGACTGCTGCTTTAACCCTTCACTCTCTTCTCTGTTAAAAATCTATCTAATTCAATCTGTAGGGTCTTGCCCTTAAAGTTGTACCCCTAACCACTGTGAATCTGACATGGAACACTGAAACAGAGAAGCCAGTCAGGTATTAGCACTCTGGCAATAGTTGAGGTTTTTTGGTCACAGGTGGGAATGGCCTGCGTGAACTTGGTAAAGATATCCATAAGGCCGGGATTGTGCTCATTCTTGTTATTTATTGGTGTCCTGGTCGATAAAACTCATTGCATGGACTCTAGAGGTCTTTTGGTGACCAGGGATCCTATTCAGGAGTGAAGTTGCTTCCCTACTTTAGCCAAACCACACCTTGCACAATTCCACAGTTTATCAATATCAACAGCCATTGTGGGCTTGTAACACAACACTTTGGTCAGGGCAGTCACCTTGTCTGTCACTTGATTTCCTGCTTGATCGTAAACTGCTATCAACTCTTCACACTTGAGGCTATCAGAAATTATAAGTTGCTTCACCTTGCTCTCCTTGTCATGAACCAGCCAGTGGAGGATTTCCATCCCTCCTCCCTGATCGTCTTTCAGCACCTCATCAGTTTCTGTTTTTGTTTGTACTCACTTATCAGTTGTTGCTGGGTTGGTGGATGCTGGATTTTTGAGCAATGGTGCACTTGGTCTGATAACTGCATCAATCTGCTGAAGCTGTCTGAAGTCCTCTTTTGAAATAGATAGTAAAGGTTAAACTGTGCCTGTCTGGACCTGGCCTTGATTTCATCCATAAATGCCTCAATAACATTCGATTGAATCTTAGTCTGAATGCCATTGGAAAAGGAGGCCAGAATGCTGCCTTTGACTTGGGGCATGGGCATATTGTTAGCCAAAGTCCCCTTCAGGTGGGTAGGGATGATTTCCCTCCCATGGTCTTCCAACTAAGTGCATCAGCATTTTTATTATATTTGACCAACCGTGCTGAATCTGAGTCAGTTCATTATGCATCGGTCTGTATCATAAGCTTGGTGAATGCTTGAAAGTAACTGGGTGAGTTATTATCCATAAACACTTCAAACTCTGCACTGATCAGGATGTCTCATAACCTCTGTAGAATAGCCCACCTCAAAGTTAGCAGATCGCATTTCATATTGAAGTAATTCTGCTTATTACTCTCGTTCAGCTTGAGCCTGCAACTGCAAAAGGGATAACCATTCTTTTCTGCCCTTTTACCTGTGACAGCACAGCTCGTTAAGCTAAGAAAGCTGGTGCATTTTTAAGTATGAAAGCATGATGGAAGTATGGATAACCAAGCTCAAGTGATCAGATAAGCTTTTACTTGAAGGCACAAAAGGAATTTTTTCATGCTGGGGTCTGACTCGCTGTGATATTCTGTTAAGTATCATGCTTTGTACGTCCATTTCCAAACACTCCTGCAGTATTCCCTGATTCCCTCAGCAAATGGCCTACTCCTGCACTATTGTCTATTATCAAATCATGTGCTGGAATGGCTAACTATGTGAAGCTTTGCACAAACCTTATTTGGTAACAAGTAGATCAAGGAACTGATGCAGTTCCCTCCCTGTCTTAATCCTGGGCCACTCCTCCACTGCTCAGATTTTCTTATCGAAGGATTAATGCTTTTCTTGATAACAAAATGCCCAAGGTACTGTACTTTTGTCCAGAAAATTGGCACATCTCTGCTTTACCTATCTTATCCCTGATGTTAATCTGCGTAGAATACAAGGGTGTAAGAGTAATGAGAGATTATTACAGAACATTGGTTAGGCCATAGCCAGAATATTTATGTTTTAGGAGGCCTTTGCAGAAAGCTCATTTAAGCCACAGAGAACATGCAGCATAGATTCACCAAGATCCTGAAACTAGTGAGAAAGAAGAATGGAAATAATAAACCTGCACCCAGGTTATTAGAAAAAGTGAACAAGATACTTAACAGAGCTTTTGTTTTAAGATTTTGAACGACTACAAATACTTCTGATTTTACTGCTGCCTTTCTTCACATTGTTTCGTGTAAGCCTGAGCTATACTCTGGCTGTAGTCAAGAGATTAGACAGATCACCTGATAACAGCATTTTGGCCAATGTCTCTTGACCTGACCACTGGAGGTTTACAACACCAGTCTAGGGAAGACCATGCTTTTCCATACCTAAGAGGCCAACATGAAATACACTTTCCCTTCACACTTACATATTCTACTCACAGAAAATTTTGACACAAAGAAAAATGAGCTGACACGACAGGGATTCATGGACTTGAATTTGATGGAAGCGAATGATCGGGAGGGTGATCCAAAAGACCTTTGGGTGACACTTGAATCAATGGGCTACAGCAAAACATTAGAAATGCATGAGGTAAGTTGTTTATTTATGTTCGTTTTGATTAATGGCAGTAAGCAGTTAACACTTTGAGGAAGTGAACTCTGATGTGATTTGGTAATATAGAATCTAAGTACTGCTGAAAAAAAAGCATTTTTTTGTTTCATCTTGTACTTACCAGGTCAATTTGCAAGAATATCAGTTTGACAGGAAAACCAACAATCATATTGGTTTTTTGTCTGCAAAGAACAGGGACTGGTGTCTTAACAAATGTTAACTAACAGGATGGTGCCTTCAAACCAAAAAGGAGGTCTGCCCTTCACACAAATGACGAATGTGGGCAGTGTTCCCTCTAACCTGTGCGACCATCCAGCTGCTCCGAAGTTCCATGCATGGCAAATTGCGTGCCACTCCATTTACTTCTGGTTTGGAATTCAATGTCATACATGGACCTTGGAGATCCACAAACTGGAAAGAAAAGAGGGAGTGTTGAATGTGGGACATGAATTTAAGTGCTGACGTGATGCCAGGTATGTAAGCAATATGTTTTAGACTGATGGATGTTACCAAACAGCATATTCCTTGTAATATAATAGTTACAAGAAGCAAGGTATTGGTTTTTAAGCCAGCCAGCCTACACTTGCAAAATTCACAACACAGAGTCCAAGTAATTCTGCAATTGGGCAACATTTGCTAGATAATCCCAATGTGCAAAGAATTATGCTGACAATCAATTCAGCACTGTCATTTGGGCTTGTAGTGTGACACACTTTTGTGCACTTGATGTTACTTATATTAATTCACATGGATCTGCTTTTTGCAGCAGGAAGAACATGTTCATGCACTGTGTCTGTTTCAACTCAACAAAACAGGTGACGGAAGTTATTGGTTCATTTCTCAGGTTAACGCCTTGACCAATCAAAGTCAACCTGTCTGGCATTTAACTGTTGATTATCATTAATTCACAGAAAGACACCTATCAATCTGACTCCACTTCCTAAATAATTAGCACTCTGTTCTCATACAGTATAAGTATAGGTTTTCTCCTTAAGTTTTGTTGCAAATTGTCCTGATGAATGCAAGACTAAAGGTTTTGACAAAGTGGTTCTTTTTTCATCAGTATTGAAGAAAAATGTGTAAATGTGCAAAATTTCAAGATCCATAAGCTTACAGATACACGCATCCTACATTTTGCTGTATGAAGTATTGATGAAAACTGCTGTTTTAAAATTTGATTGTAAGTCCATATTGTCACTCTGTATATTGCATCAATGCACAACTGGAAAAATTATACAGAAGATGTATTTAGGATGATGTTTTTGTGTTCTGTTCTTAATTCAGCAATTCAATTTACTACTACTAATAGTGAAAGACATGCAACCATAGAGTTCCACCCTTGGCTCTTATTCTTTAGCTCAGTTTCAGTTTCTGTTTATAGAGCTTTCAGAATGTTTTCATACCTTACAAGCACTATGCAAGCATAGATTGCTGCTTCTTGACTTCTATGTAGAGAAGTCGAGTTTTGTTTAAAATGTACGCTCTTTTTTTGTGTGTAGGCATGTCCTTTTGCAATTAGTATCTATGCAGAGGACAGCAAACTTAACTTAACACCTATCAGTCTGGAAGCGGGTGGAAACCTTCTCAATTCAGTTATCTGCAAATCTGTCATAAGTAAAGGAGAAGCAAAAGCCATGAAGAATTACAGCAATTTGGTGATTCATATCTACAAGACGGAAACACGAATCACTTCAGTCATTGAAAATAAAGTATGCATTATTTGTTTTATTTGATTAATTTAGAGTTTTGTTCTTTTATATTTTGTAAAATATGTATATATTGTCATTTTTATCATTGAAATAATAACAGCCTTACTTTATTAATGTACATTTTCAGTGAACACAATCCCAAGCCCTTTCTTTCCCAAGACTGAAACTCACTCCAACATATGGAAATAAAGTGATGAGATCCAGATTTTAATCATGTCACAGTGACAAACACTGGAACAGTATTGTTTCACTTGTTCCTTACTTCTTGTGATAGGCTCAATTCCTGATTGAAATCTCCTTAGAAAGCAAATTGGTTTATTCTATAATGCTCTTAATTATGAGTCTGTAAGTTATGGATTCAAGCCTCACTTCAAGATTTGCATGTATACTTAATACTGTTGTGCCAGTGCAGTATTGATGTATTATTGAATGCTGCAATTTTTTTTTTCAATCTTGAGATATCTCCATCACTGACAAAGAGACTACTTATTATGAGGATATTGAGGAGGTGACATATGGGTATCTTCTAAACCACTGCTGTTTATGTGGTGGAGATTTTCCTACAGTGCTGTAAGGATCTAATCAACAACAGTGAACGTAAAGTGATATTTGGCCAAGTCAGGATGGTATGTAACTTGAAGGTGATGGTGTTCAAACACCTTGCCTTTCCAAGGTGGGGAAGATTACAAGTTCAGGGGGTAATACCAAAAGAGGTCTTCACTTGCTGCAGTACCTACAGTAAATGTACACACCACAAGCAAAGTATTCTTGCAATGGAAAGGCATGCAGGTGAAGCAGATTGTTTTGCTCTGGTTTGAGCTAGTGTCCTAAGAGCTCTTACAGCTGCATCCATCCAGGCATTTGAAGTATATTCATATTCCTGGTCTGTTCATGTATTCATATTCCTGACCTCTGATCTGTTGTAGTAGCCATAGCATTAATATGTTCGAGGAGAAAGTGAGGACTGCAGATGCTGGAGATCAGAGCTGAAAATGTGTTGCTGGAAAAGTGCAGCAGGTCAGGCAGCATCCAAGGAGCAGGAGAATCGACGTTTTGGGATGAACCCTTCCTGAAGAAGGGCTCATACCCGAAACGTCTATTCTCCTGCTCCTTGGATGCTGCCTGACCTGCTGCTCTTTTCCAGCAACACATTTTCAACCATAGCATTAATATACATGGTGTACAATAACCCTCAAGCTCTCTTTTGTTGGCAATTCAATGATAGTCTTATTGAATAGTAAAGGGAGGTGGTTACGCCCTCTTTAGCAATAGGTTATAACTTGAGCGGCGTCAACTCAATCTTAAATGTTGTTGAAAATGAAGTTAAAATGGCAAACAATATGATTTGACCTTATGGTGGAGGGAATGCCTTTGATGAAACTGCTGGATATATTCTGGTGTAGGCAAATGCCTGAGGGGATTATATGATGTCTTGGGAATGAGATGAGTGTTTTCAAGTTGTGTCATCCGTATCCATATTTAGACCAAGGCTGCAATGATATTAAGAACTGAATGTTCACCATTACAAATGCCAGTTTTATGCCAATCTGAATTATTCCACATACTAGGAAGAAACAGTTGAATGTACTGGACATAACAAAGGCTATGCGCCTGAAAGCACCATAAGCTTTTGTCCATTTTTAGTTCATCTTGTTTTGTTTTGTTTTACAGTCTGAAACAAGAGTGATTGTTCATGTCAACAATGAACAGAGTAAGAACTCTGTCAGCAGTCGGGGGCTTAGTATCTTTGCAGTTGAAGTAGCACCAAAGACGACAACAGTAAGTTGAACTGAGCACATTTGGGGGCACAGTAACATATCTGTTATATTTCAAGATTTGTAATCCAGAAATCTGAATGAATAAGCAGGAGACGTGTGTTCGACTCTAAATAAATTTGAAAGAAAAATTAGTGACCGTGAAACTACAAGAGCGTTGGAATAATCTGTCATCCTGACATGGTCTGGCCATATGTGATACCAGAACCACAAAAATGTGATTTACTCTTAACTGCCCACTGAAATGGCTTTGTAGGCTGCACAGTTATATTCAGGATAGTGTTCCATTACCAACTTCACAAGGGCAACAGGATGGGCAATAAACACTAGCCTTGTCGGCAATGTCCGCAGCCCATGAATGAATAAGATTTGTGACAACATTGTACACTCGGAGTCTGTAACTCCTGTGTGACATACAATGATATGACACAACTTCATATCTGTCTTGAAAAGTATTGCCCTGCATAACTTGATTTTGTGAGCACTGGTTATATCCTTTGATTTTTTGCCTAGTTCACTGTCCTTGGCATGAACCTAGACTGAGCTTTGCTAGGCCATTTGTCCATGAGTGGCAATGGCTATAAATTGCATTGAAATATCCTGAGATTGTGATAAATGCTGAATACAGACATATCCTGGCCAGTGCCAACCCTGTCCCCAATCAATGAGCATGATTGATATCCTTCTGCAAGACTTGCATTTGAGGTGGGGTGGCCCCATTAAAAAATACAGATTTGTACCTCATCATATTATTGGCAATCACTGACTGGGTCCCTATAGTCCTTGTCATGGGTAAGATGCCCACTAGCCCACATCCTTAGACTTATTGAGCCTTTAAGGATATTAATCTGCCTCCACTGACATAATATAGTGAGCAGAGGAAAACAGACCTTTTTTTTCAAAAAAAGTTGCTGAAAGGGCAGCTGGGGAAGGTGGAATATTTCCTTTCGGGGGTGCACGGTGTGTTTCCTCATCTGGTCTTCAAATGTCCTAATGCTCCCTTCACCCCCCCTCTCCCCCCAATCTCCAGGGTGCCAATTCTTCCACAACCAACAAGCCCAGGACTTATCTGGATTCGGAATCTAAGTTTGATATCTGCTGTTCTTGGGACAGTAGGAGCTAAAGATCAATCAGATTGGCTGGCATCTTGCAATGGTAGGACCTCTACCCTCTGAGGAGTGTAACTCCCACACTCTGCTTATTAAGGCCAAAAGCAGCATTCTATATCCTGGATAAATTTCAGCCCAATATCTACATGCATTCTCCAGTCAAAATTGCTTCATACTAATCAGGAGTGAACTTTCTAGTTTGATTTTGTGCTCCTTCACTCACATGCTGACAGTCACAGTGTTCCAAATTACCCTGGCTGAGATCTGCCAACTAGGCATGGACTATGAAAAGATTAAATCAGAGAAGAGGTTGAGAAGGAAATTAACAGCAAATTTTGAATATATCTCCCCTCCCTTAGAATAACATCGAAATATTAATTTTGCTGTTTTCTTATCCTACTATTTGTAGGTCTGCCAGCATGTGATGCCTATCAATGAAAAACTGGAATGGATTTACAGCTGCACAGAAAGCATTGTGACCTGAAATATAAAGCACAAGAAAAGAGCTGCATTATCAAGCATCTGGATGGCAATGCTTCTGAATCCAAAGTGTGAAGTTAAATTGACACTTTTGTATGTGTGCCTTCTAATGTATTTTTAATTGATCTCATTTATTTGCTGGCTAAGTGTTTTGTATAAT
The DNA here is from genome assembly GCF_047496795.1 of Chiloscyllium punctatum. Lineage (NCBI taxonomy): Eukaryota > Metazoa > Chordata > Chondrichthyes > Orectolobiformes > Hemiscylliidae > Chiloscyllium > Chiloscyllium punctatum. The sequence goes on from NC_092745.1 coordinate 74,016,725, forward strand.
TATGGTTCCATGGAATATGGTATTTACATATCGAAAGGGAAATTGTTAATATTGTGTTGTGAATCTGCAAAGCTTAGTGTAGTTTGATCTAATGTGGCATTGTATATGTTTGTGAAAGATACCCTAATTGAAACAACTTAGTTAACACAAAAATGAAATTAATGCAATGTCCTAAACGCGTAGCCATTAAAGAGCAACATTGGAGCATATCGTATGACCAGATGGTCTCTCAGCCTTCCATCAATCCAGTCCATCTGCTACTGCTGAAGTAAATTCTGTTGGGCTTTTGGCCAGGCCGCCAGATGCGGTGTCTCATGTTTACAAGATACTCGTCGTACTAAAACAGAAACTGATCTTTGGTGATACCACACAAGATGGCCTCTTCTGTCCACCCGAATGTGTGTGCAATCAAAGGCCTCATAAGAACTTTTGTTAAAGCTATTGCATCCACCCAGCAGATCTAAGTTGCATACAAACAATATGTATGGTTGGAGAGAAGAGATCTGTGGAACGAAAACAAAATACATTAGTTTTATTTACATTATGAAAGCATTGACAATAGTGCAAAGATTTTAAAAATTAGGAGAAAGTGAGGACTGCAGATGCTGGAGATCAGAGCTGGAAAATGTGTTGCTGGAAAAGCGCAGCAGGTCAGGCAGCATCCAAGGAGCAGGAGAATCGACGTTTCGGGCATAAGCCCTTCTTCCGCCCCACCACCAAGGATATATTTCCTTTCCCTCCCCTCCCCTATCAGCGATCTGGAAAGACCACTCCCTGCGCGACTCCGTCGTCAGGTCCACACCCCCCACCAACCCATACTCCACTCCCAGCACCTTCCCCTGCAACCGCAAAAAATGCAAAACCTGCACCCACACCTCCCCCCTCACTTCCCTCCAAGGCCCCAAGGGATCCTTCCATATCCATCACAAATTCACCTGCACCTCCACACATATCATTTACTGCATCCGCTGCACCTGATGCAGCCTCCTCTACATTGGGGAGACAGGCTGCCTACTTGCGGAACGTTTCAGAGAACAGCTCTGGGACACCCGCACCAATCAACCCAACCGCCCTGTGGCTGAACACTTTAACTCCCCCTCCCACTCTGCCAAGGACATGCAGGCCCTTGGCCTCCTCCATCGCCAGACCATGGCAACACGACCCCTGGAGGAAGAGTGCCTCATCTTCCGCCTAGGAACCCTCCCACCACAAGGGATGAATGCAGATTTCTCCAGCTTCTTCATTTCCCCTCACCCCATTTTATCTCAGTCCCAACCCTCTGATTCAGCACCGCCTTCTTGAGCTGCAATCTTCTTCCCGACCTCTCCGCCCCCACCCCGTCTCCAGCCTATCACCCTCGCCTTAACCTCCTTCCACCTATCGCATTCCCAACACCCCTCCCCCAAGTCCCTCCTCCCTACCTTTTATCTTAGCCTGCTTGGCAAACCCTTCTCATTCCTGAAGAAGGGCTTATGCCCGAAGATTTTAAAAATTGTAAACCTGAATTGGAAATATGTTAATGCTTTTGATGGCAACCTCCTCCAACTTATCTCGCATATTAATATAAAATAGCATTACAAAAATCTGCATGACAAACTGTTTTGCTTCAGAGCACAGCAGCAGGTTGTACATTACAGCATAATGGGAAACCTGTTGCAGAAACCGAACATGTTTGAAAACTCTGTAAAACTATAGTGCTCCTGTATAATTTTACTGTCAGTTGATTATTCTCAACGAGTCTTCATGCATTCATTATTATGAAGCTTCACAGGATAGCAGTATTACTAGTTCAAATGTTTATCATCAACATCTTATGCTATTGCAATAGTGGTTTTTCAAATACAGTTTAACAAGTATATTGTGCTTTCACCTTCTGGATGTTGCTTCCTAATTAATAGTTTTAACATTTCTGCTGATACGGAATGAACTTGTGTAAACAAACCTTAGAAACTGGCCAACAAAAAAAAATCACTGCCTGTAAATTGACTATATCACTTTGAGGGACAGATTGGTTGGTGTGGGAAATGGAGAAATGGTACAGTAATGGGTACCTAGGTGAGTTTACATCAGAGTATTTAACCTTGTCATATTTGACTTTGGTGTACTTAGTGCTAAGATTGAATAAGAAATCAGAAAGACCATAACATTAATGTTTTTCACTGACAAGTGGAAACATTCACAGAAAAACGTGTATCTTTTATCATATATCAGATATCTTACATTTTGTTTTGTACCTACTAGATAATTGTTTGCTAAGGATATAAAATATTTCAGACACAATATTTTTGGGTTCTGTATCTTTGCTATCCAAATCGAATAACTTACACAAAGCACCTTGGGGGATAATCCCACAACCATTTTCCCCATTCCACTCGCTTCTTCCACTGCCTGATCCAAAGGATCAAGCATCACTTGCCTTCTCCATGTGCTATTCCAGGATGTTTGGTCATTATGAAAAAAAGCTTTTACTATGCACAATGTAATTTTATTGATTTTTCTTGAGATTTTGCTGTCAGTGCAGTCTTTCCCCTCACAGAAGCCTTACTAACTGACTTCACTTTCCCTTAACAGTACCTCACAAAGTACCAGTGATGACATTGCTCTTATTTAAAGATGAATTTTGCCTCACCCTGCTACTTTAATAGCATTAGACATAGCAGCAGAAGTATGCAATTTGGTCCATTGAATCTGCCGCAGTATTCAATGAGATCATGGCTGACCTGATAACCCTCAGCTCCTTTTTCTCGTCTTTTCCCCATAACTTTCTATTGCCTCACTGGTTAAAAATCTGTCAATCTCAGTTTTGAATATACTTAATGAACCACCCACAGCAGTCCTCTGCAGTAAAGAATTCAATTGAATCACTCTGCTCTGAGACTTCATTTCTCTCTAAAGTGTGTGACTCTTACTCTGAGATTAATCTAATCTAATCTAATTAAGCTCTCTTCTCCTAAAAAAACTCCCACAAAGGGAAGCAATATCTCCATAACTACCCAGTCAAGCTCCTAAAGAATCTTATTTGTTTCAATAAGGTCTCACATTCTTCTAAGCTCCAGTGAACTTAAGCTGAATCTACTCACCCTGTCCTTACAGGAAAGTCTCTCCACATCTGGAATCAATGTACTGAATCTTCCCTGACTGCCTCCAATGTCAGTATATCCTTCCTTAGATAAAGGAACAAAAACTGCTCACAGTATTCTAGGTATGATCTGGCTAGTACTTTGTATAGTTTTAGTAAGACTTCCCTCTTATTATACTCCATTCCCTTTGAAATAAAGCCCAGCAATCTATTTGCCCTCCCTACTACCTGGTGAATTTGGATATCAGTTTTTTGGAACTAATGCACAAGGACACCCAAATGTCTCTGTGCTGCAGCTTTCAGCTATCTCCACTTAAATAATGTTGAGTACTTCTATTGTTCCTACCAAAATGGGTAACTTCACTCTTCCCACACTATATTCCATCTGCCAAGGTTTTGCCCTCTTATTGACCTGTTTATATTCCTTTGTAGACTGTGTGTGTCATTTTCATTACTTACCTTCCCACCTATTTTTACATCATTTCCAACTTGACAATAGTACATTCAGTTCTATCATCCAAGGCATGAATATACATCACAAGTAATTGTGACCTTATTACTGATCCCTATGGCACTTCACTGGTTACAGTTTGCCATTGTGAAAACACACCCTTCATCCCAACTCTGTCTTCCAGTCCTCTACTAATCTGTTGCCCTAATCATCATTGCCTCTTGTCTTATCAAATAACCTTATGTGCAGGACCTTATCAAACACCTTTTGCAATTTGAAATGCATTGCTGTTTCCCCTAATCCCTTACCTCCTGTCAGAATTCTCATTCACTTATCAGGCATGATTTTCCCTTCATGAAGCCATACTGACTCTGCTTGCTTATATTATCTATTTCTAAATGGTCTACGATTACATCCTTTAAAGTAGACTTTAAAGTGGGTTACTCTAAGGAGGGATGGTGTGGACTTGTTGGGCCAAATGACCTGTTTCCACACTTTAGGGATTCTAACAAAAAATTACTTTCCCAGTCATAGAGTCATACAGATGTACAGAAGCAACTAACTGACCTATCGTTAATTGTTTCTTTGTCTCCCTTTTTGAATAAGGGTCTCACAGAGACAGTTTTCCAATCGTCTGGAACTTTTTCAGAATCTAAGAATTATTGTAAGATTATTACCAGTGCATCCACTATCTCTATAGTTACTTCCTTTAACATCCTAGGATGCAAGTCATCAGATCCAGGACTGACACAAAGTATTTCTTCAACCTTCTCTTCCATATTTTGGTTCCCATCATTAATTCCTCTGCCTCATTCTCTAAGGGACTAATGGTCATTTCGGCCTGTCTCTTACTCTTTATATATTTTTAAAATGCTCTTACTGCCCACTTTTATGTTACTTTCCAGTTTACCCTCATACTTTATTTTTCCCGCATTATTATATTTTTGGACTTCTCTTGTTGGCTTTTAAAATTTTCCAATCCACTGGTTTGTCTCTAAACTTTGCTACCTCGTATATTTCTTCTTTCAATTTGATACTATTCTTAACTTTCTTGATTAATTATTACTGATTTTTCCCCTTCCTGGAATCCTTACTCCTTACTGGGATATATCTTTGTTTGAGTCATGAAATAGTTTCTTGAATGTCTGTCATTCTTCCTCACCTGTCTTTTCTGCTTGATTTGGTGGCACAGTGGCTCAGTGGTTAGCACGGCTGCCTCACAGAGCCAGGGACCCAGGTTCGATTCCAGCCTTGGGTGACTATCAATGTGGATTTCCTCCGAGCGCTCTGGTTTCCTCCCACAGTCCAAAGATGTGCAGAATAGGTGAATTGGCCATATTAAATTACCCACAGTGTCCAGGGGTGTGTATGTTAGGTGCATTAGCTAGGGGAAATGTAGAGTAATAGGGTAGGGGAATGGGGGTCTCGGGTTACTCTAAGGAGGGTTGGTGTGGACTTGTTGGGCCAAATGACCTGTTTCCACACTTAAGGGATTCTAAAAAAATACTTTCCCAGTCATAGAGTCATACAGATGTATAGCATGGAAACAGACTCTACAGTCCATGCTGACCTGATATCCCAAGCCAATCTAGTCCCACCAGGTACCTGCCTGTACCTGGCCCATATCTCTCTAAACCCTTCCTATTCATATACCCATCCAAATGCCTTTTAAATGTTGCAATTATACTAGCCTCCACCACTTCCATTTGCAACTCATTCCATTACATGCACTACCATCTGCATGAAAAAGTTGCCCCTGAGGTCTCTTTTATATCTTTACCCTCTCACCCTGAACCTATGCCCTCTAGTTCTGGATTCCCCCACCCCAGGGAAAATACTTTGTCCATTTATCCTATCCATGCCCCTCATGATTTTATAAACCTCTATAAGTTCACCCCTCAGCCTCCAATGCACCAGGGAAAGCAGCCCTAGCCTATTCAACCTCTCCCGATAGCTCAAATCCTGCAACCGTGTAGATCTTTTCTGAACCCTTTCAAGTTTCACAATATCTTCCCAATAGGAAGGAGACCAGAATTGCACGCAATATTCCAACAGTGGCCGAACCAATGTCCAGTACAGCCGCAACATGACCTCCCAACTCCTGTACTCAATACTCTGACCAATAAATGAAAGCATACCAAACGCCTTCTTCACTGTCCTATCTACCTACGATTCCACTTTCAAGAAGGTATGAACCTGCACTCCAAGGTCTCTTTGTTCAGCAACACTCCCTTACCATTAAGTGTATAAGTCTTGCTCTGATTTGCTTTCCCAAAATGCAGCACCTCACATTTATCTAAATTAAACTCCATCTGCCATTTCTCCACCCATTGGCCCATTTGGTCAAGATCCCATTGTAAACTGTGATAACATCCTTCGCTGTCCACTACACCTCCAATTTTGGTGTCATCTACCAACTTACTAACTATATCTCTCATGCTCACATCCAAATCATTGATATAAACGATGAATAGTAATGGACTCAGCACCGATCCTTTTGACACTCCACTGGTCACAGGCCTCCAGACTGAAAACAACCCTCCATCACTACCCTCTGTGTTCTACCTTTGAGCCAGTTCTGTATCCAAATGGCTAGTTCTCCCTGTATTCCATGAGATCAAACCTTGCTAACCAGTCTCCCATGGGAAACCTTGTCGAAGGCCTTACTGAAGTCCATATAGATCTACCATTCTGTCCTCATCAATTCTCTTTGTTACTTCTTTATGTTTGTGAGACATGATTTCCCACGCACAAAGCCATGTTGAGTATCCTTAATCAGACCTTGCCTTTCCAAGTCTGTCCCTCAGGAGTCCCTCCAACAACTTGCCCACCACTGAGGTCAGGCTCACTAATCTACTGTTTACTGGCTTGTTCTTACCACCTTTCTTAAACAATGGCACCATGTTAGCCAACCAACAGTTTTCCGGCACCTCCCCTGTGACTATCAATGAAACAAATATCTCAACAAGAGGCCCAGCAATCACTTCCCTAGCTTCCCACAGAGTTCAAGGGTACATCCTGGGGATTTATCCATTTTTATGCATTTCAAGACATCTAGCACTTCCTCCTCTGTAATCTGGACATTTTACAAGATGTCACCATCTATTTCCCTACAGTCTATATCTTCCATGTCCTTTTTCACAGTAAATACTGATGCAAAATATTCATTTAGTATCTCCCGCATTTTCTGTGGCTCCACACAAAGGCCGCCTTGCTGATCTTTGATGGGCCCTATTTTCTCCCTGGTTGCCGTTTTGTCCTTAACTTATTAGTAAAAACCCGTTAGATTCTCCTTAACTCTATTTGCCAAAGGATCTCATGTCCCCTTTTTGCCCTCCTGATTTTCCTCTTAAGTATACTCCTACTGCCTTTATACTCTTTTTAGGATTCACTCGATATATCCTGTCTTTTTTTGACATATGCTTCCTTCTTTTTCTTAACCAAACCCTCAATTTCTTTAGTCATCCAGCATTCCCTATACCTAGCAGCCTTTCCTTTCACCTTAACAGGAGTATACTATCTCTGGACTCTTGTTATCTCATTTCTGAAGGCTTCCCATTTTCCAGCCATTCCTTTACCTGCAAACATCTGCCTCCAATCAGCTTTTGAAAGTTTTTGCCTGATACCGTCAAAATTGACCTTTCTTCAATTTAGAACTTCAACTTTTAGATCTGGTCTCTCCTTTTCCATCACAATTTTAAAACTAATAGAATTATGGTCTCTAGCCCCAAAGTGCTCCCCCACTGACACCTCAGTCACCTGTCCTTCTTTATAGTCTACTCCAGTCAATTTTTCCCTCATCCCTGTGCAATTACCCTTGTATAAATTTAGCATAGTTATTTTCAACTCAATTTTCTCACTCAAACTAAATTTACCACATTATGTATCACTATTTCAAAGGGCGTATTTTATTGTGAGATCATTTATTAAACCTGTGTCCTTTCACATCACACGATCCAAAATAACCTGATTCTTGGTAGTAATGATTTGGAAGTGCTGATGTCGAAGTGGGGTGTACAAAGTTAAAAATCATACAATGCCAGGTTAGAGTCCAACAGGTTTATTTGGAAGCACTAGTTTCCGGAGCGCTGCTCCTTCATCAGGTGGCTGTGGAGTATAAGATCGTAAGACACTGAATTTATAGCAAATATTTACGGTGTGATGCAACTGAAATTATATATTGAAAAACACCTGGATTGTTTAAGTCTCATCTTTTAAAATGACCATGTTGGTTTCAGTTCCTCCATATGTATGTCCCAGAACATTTTTTTAAAGTTACATTCTCAAGTGAACTTTAGCAATAGGTGCCGTGTCGGCCCTGATAATGCATTGAAAGTGTGAGGTGCCTTGTGTGAGGCTGTCTGTGCCCCAGTATTCAGACTGATTCTATTTCTAATAAAGGGATTTACAGAATTTTACATGGATTCATGCAGTTTTTGAGCAAAATAAAATCTAATTCTGCAAGTACAAATTCACCCCACGAACTTATATGTGGGTATGTGTGTGGGGAGGTATGAGTGTCTGTGAGAGAGTGTGTGTATGTGTATGTGTGTGAGTGTAAAGGGGTATACACTAAACATTGATGTTAAGTAGTAGTTTTAAAAAATTGTGATCTGTATCTGATCTATCCTCAAAATGTTTCATTCTATCAAAGCATGGAGACCTGCATGCGAAGTATATGATAAGGTTAGATCACAAGAGGGTGCTATTGCTGCACCACTGGTAAAAGCATTGTATAATTGGATATTATATAACACAAGTCCCTTCCTGAAAGTAAAACACTTTGATCAATTATGGAAGTGCTCCAAAATTTAAGAAAATATCCAATCTAAAACCTGGAATAAACATATAACTTCCAATCCACTATCCTTTCCATCAACCGAAGGAATATAGCTTCCTCACGAGTTATATTCAAGTTCCCCCATTATCCTTCTCCGGTACTTCTGTTGCTATTGCCCTGTTTAACCATTTCCTCTCACATTTGTTGCTGCTTTGATCCTGCTCATTGCTCTTAGCATAGCCCCCTTCTCTCTTAAGAGTAGACACTTAAGCATCTCAAGCAGACTAGCTAGCAGAGGTATCCACTGACGTCTTCATCCTCTCCATTCTACAAGCCAAAGTGCCCACTTGCTTCAGGAAGACAACCATCATCCCCGTACCTATGAAAGCACATGCAACGTGCCTTAATGAGTACCACCCAGTGGTTCTGACCTCCATTGTCATGAAGTGCTTCAGGAGCTAGTCAGAGCCCACATCAATTCTATCCTCCTAGCCTGCCTTGATCTCCTGCAATTTGCTTACCAATGTAACAGGTCCACAGAAGACACCATTTCCCTAGCCCTACAGTCGTCGCTGGAACATCTAAACAATAAGGATATCTGTGTCAGACTCCTACTCAGCGAATACAGCTCCACCTTCAACACCATTGTCCCCTCCAGACTGATTTCAAAACTCCGAGACTAGGTCTCTGCTCTGCTCTCTGCAACTGGATCCTCAGCTTCCTGACCCACAGACCACATTCAGTGAAGAGAGACAGCTGCACCTCCTCCAAGAATGCAATACCAGCCCTCTGCTGTACTCCCTGTATACTCACGACTTTGCAGTCAAATTTCAAAAGAATACCATCTACAATTTTGTTAACGAAACCCTTGTGGTAGGATGGATGTCAACAAATGATGAGTCAGAGTGCAAAAAAGAGATAGAGATCTTGGTGTCATGGTGCAATGATAACAATCTCTCAATGTCAGCAAAACAAAAGAACTGATCGTTGACCAGAAAGAAAGGAGAAGAACACACCCCCATCTCCATCAATGGAACACAGGTTGAGAGGGTGGTCAGCATCAAGTTCCTAGGAGAGACGATAACCAACAGTCTGTCCTGGACTTGCCATATAAATGCAATGGTCAAGAAGGTACAACAATGCCTCTTGTTCCTCAGGCGACTTAGGAAATTCAACATATACATAAGAGTCCTCACTAACTTTTACAGATGTCCATAGAAAATATTCTATCTGGATGCATAATGGCCTGGTATGGCAACTGTTTTCCCAGGATTGTATGTTATGGACCAGGCCAGACATTTCAAGAAGGTAGTCCAGACCGTAACGTTTTTAGTTGTTTTAAGCAGATATAAATGAGTGATGCTGCCAGTCCAACCACTCAGTTTTAAACAAAACAATTTATTTACAGTCAAACAGTGCAGTATTGGAGCAGGAGAATCGACGTTTGGAGCATGAGCTGTTCATCAACATTCCTGATGAAGAGCTTACGCTCGTAATATTTACTGTCCTGCTCCTCGGATACTGCCTGACCAGCTGTGCTTTTTCAGCACCACACGTTTTGACTCCTATCTTCAGCATCTACAGTCCTCACTTTCTTCTAGAATTTATTTACAGACTACTGAGTGAAATACGAACAAAAGAGAACCATATTTAGAGTAACCTAACCTCTCTGAAAACCTATTTGATTCTATTGCAACTTACTTGTGCTGTTCCAAATACCTGCAACATTCCCATAAACACTCACTAGGCAAAAAAAAAGGAAAAATAAAACATGGGTTCTCACAGGAGAAATGTCAGAGAGCGAGAGAGGATTAGCATGGAACTGCTTCTTTGGGTCCCTAGCAGCTTCACTGGGTCCCCAGATAAAACTTGACCAGCAGCTGCAAACAAAACAGCTTGCTGAAACCAAACCAAACCCAAACTGTGAACTGGGAGAACTGTCCACTCCCCTTTCATTGAACAAGTGTTTAAAAAAAACACTTAAAAGCTTTTTCAATTTATTGGTCAAAGTATTGAGTAAAGGAGTTGACAGGTCATGTTGTGGCTGTACAGGACATTGGTTCAGCCATTGCTGGTATACTGCGTGCAATTCTGGTCTCGTTCCTATCGGAAAGATGTTATGAAACTTGAAAAGGTTCAGAAAAGATGTACAAGGATGTTGTCACGGTTGGAGGATTTGAGCTATCAGGAGAGGTTGAATCGGCTAGGGCTGCTTTCCCTGGAGCGTCGGAGGCTGAGGGGTGAACTTATAGAGGTTTATAAAATCATGAGGAACGTGGATAGGATAAATAAGCAAAGTCTATTCCCTAGAGGGCATAGGTTTAGGGTGAGATGAGAAAGATATAAAAGAGACCTAAGGGGCAACCTTGTCACGCAGATGGTAGTACATGTATAGAATGAGTTGCCAATGAAGTGGTGGAGGCTCGTACAATTGCAACATTTAAAAGGCATCTGGATGGGCATATGAATATGAAGACTTTGGAGGGAATTGGGCCAGGTGTTAGCAGGTGGGACTAGATTGGGTTGGGATATCTGGTTGGCATGGATGAGTTGGACTGAAGGGTCTGTTTCTACGCTGTACATCTCTATGATTATGACTCTAAGTAGATTTTTCAAGACATATTGAAACCTTTGCCTTTATGACCCCTCTGAAAAAAAAACAAGGCCAGCATAACGTGTTAAAGGAGCAGCATTGTTACACCTAAGAAACTACAGAATGTTGTGTGCACAGTCCAGACCTTATGGAAGTCAACCCGTCCATCCACTGATTCCAGTTACACTTCTTGTTGCTGTGGAAAGACTGCCAGCATCATTAAAGACCCCTCCCACACAGGTAATGCTCTCCTACAACCTCTTCTGTCAGGCAGAAGATAAAGAAACTTGAACACATGCACCAACAGGTTCAAGAACTGTTTCTTCCCCGTCGTTATGAGACTGATGAATAGACCTCTAACTTCAAATACTGTTGAACTTGTTAATGTTGATCTTGCTTCACCCACCTCCTGTGCAGTGTAACCTGTGTCTAAGCATCTCTATAATCTGTATGTCCTTACTTGCAATGATCTACCTGTACTGCTCACAAACAAAGCTTTTCACCCTACTTAGGTACACATGACTACAATGCGTCAAATCATGTCAAATAAAATCTCCGATAAAGATAATCTAACTATTGCTACTTGACATTCAATGGCTTCACCATCATTGAATCGCCCAGACTTTCATTGATCATTAACTGAAATGAACTAGTGAATATAAATACAGTGACTACAAGAGTAGGTCGGAGTCTAGGAAGCCTTCTCCACCATCTACAAAGTACAAGTCAGAAGTGTGATGGAATAAATCCCCCTTGCCTGGACAAGTGCAGTTTCAACAATATTCAAGAAACTCAACCATCCAGGACAAAGCAGCCTACTGATCAGGCACCACGTCCACAAATATCCAAGTCCTTCCCTATTAATGCTTAATAGCAGTAAGAGTGTACCATCTGCAAGATACACTGCAGAATCTCACCAAACATCCTTAGACTGCACTTTCCAAACCCACAACCAGTTCCACCTAGAAGGACAAGGGCAGCAGATGATTGGAAAACCACCATTTTCAGATTCCCCTCTAAGTCACTTACCATCCTGACTTGGAAATATACCACCGTTCCTGCAATATTTCTGAGTCTGGGGGAGTTCCCTCTCTAAGGGCATTGTGGGTCAACCTACAGCATGTAGACTGCAATGGTTCAAGAAGACAGCTCAGCACTACCTTTTCAATGGTAACTAGGGATGGACAATGAATCCATGTCCAGCCAGTGACACCCAAATGCCATGAATTTAGAAAATGGTGCATAACCAGTCTAGCTGTTAATCATTAGGTCATATGTGAGATAGAAAATGATCATATCCATTATTCCAGGAAGGGACAACAGCAAGCTCCTGTTTAATATAATCAATCATCCCCTCGAGCTTCATTTTTAATGTCAAATATCAGGTTATGTATTTCTTCATTACAAAAATTGAGCTCATCTTGGAAGCTGACAATCTTTTCTTTTAATCTCAGTCTAACTGCTTCCTAGTACCCCCCCCCCCCCAAATCTGTGCTAGGACATCATACTTTTGAACTACCTCTCCACTTCAAAGCCTATTCATCCATAAAACCCACCTTATGCTTCCTCATCACTAACTTCTCACATGCTACGTGGTCCTCCTGCTTTTTGTAATTGTTATTAGCCCTTACACAGAACATAATTTCTCCTCATTAAAATTTTTATCATCACCCTCTTTTCATTTGACCTTATGTTCAACCTCCTTTTTCTCTTTAATGAGTCATGACCTTTCATCTCTGTTCCCTGTCCAAATTATGATGTTCTGCCTCTCCTTGTCATCCTGCACTGTGAAGCTGTCTTTACATAATTTCAGGCCCACTGAGCTGAATATCAGCCATGCATATCTGACAATGGCTACTCTTCATATAGTGTGCAATGCTACCTTTTGCCTCATGCACACAATATGCTACTAAAGCATAATATGCTGTTAAATTATGCTACTAGAATTTTTTTAGAATGGTCTTTTAGATTTTTAGCATTTTTAAAGAATTATTTCCCACAATGTTGCTTTCTGTAACTCTATCCCTGTGTATTGCTACTTTCTAAATCTTGCCTTTGTATTTCTGTTTAGCCCCCAACACGAATTGTGACTAAATGCAATTTGTAGTTGTACCCATTTTATTGTTTAAAGATCCAAATAACAAAATTTCTACCAACACAATTTGGGACTGAACTCAAAGACATTCAACATTTATTTTTCAAAAGGCAATCAGAGCCATCAGAATTGCTGGCATTTTGCTAGTTCTGCTATTTCATCAGTCAGAGATAGGAGCTGCATTTACTTTCCTTTTGTATTTTAAAATGGATCCTTTCTTGTGAACAAAGCATGCTTGAACAAATATATTGCATACTTTAAAACCCACAGTGGGCAGCATGGTGGCTCAGCGGTTAGCACTGCTGCCTCACAGCACCATGGACCCGGGTTCAATTCCTGTCTCAGGCAACCGTCTGTGTGGAGTTTGCACATTCTCCCCGTGTCTGCGTGGGTTTCCTCTGGGTGCTCTGGTTTCCTCTCACAGTCCAAAGATGTGCATGTTAGGTGAATTGGCCATGCTAAATTGCTCATTGTGTTAGGTGCATTAGTCAGGGGTAAATGTAGGTAATGGGTCTGGGTGGGTTGCTCTTTGGAGGGTCGGTGTGGACTTGTTGGGCTGAAGGGCCTGTTTCCACACTGTAGGGAATCTAACCAAAATTATAGTTGAGGAGGGATTTCCTTTGCCTAAAGATTTAATTAGTATATTTACTGTGCAAAACTGAGTAACTACAGTATCAGGCTTTATCTTAATTTAATCTCAGTTTCCCCTCCAGAAAGTACTCATTCTTTCTGGGATACAGTTCTTTCTGGTTTATGTGGTAGGGGATCTCCACTAGTTCATTCAAGTTGTCTTTCTTCAAGTGTCAATGAGCCACTAAACTTGAGCATATTATTTAACTATGGTGGAAGTGGGGATGGAGAGGAAGAGGGACATGCACACGACATCTGAGCATAATCATTACTTGATGTTCTTGCATGTATCTAATAGTAAGTAAGTCCCTGGTGTACAGGTCAGACATAGAGCATTTGCTTGTCATTTAGGACATCCCTGGTTCAAAGTCAGCTGTTCTTTTTTAAGGGCTGTTATGGTAAAGTGCCTCTGTGCCTGAGTACAAATACTCCCCTGCCTTGAGTGTGTTTTATAACAAGTTAATTAAACTTTTTTTTTACAACAAGCATTATTGCATGATGATTCTTTTTTGTCCCCCCACCTAGTCTGGGACATCAAGACCAATTTTAGTAGCTACCACCTCAGCAGACACCAGCTGATTCAGCACAAAGCAGGGATCAAATCTGGAATTCCTCATTTGTCTGGCTTGCTGCCACACCAGAGATAAATTTACGGACTGAGACATCGGGGAAGATTTTTAATGTCCATTAAGATGTCAGTTGTGGTTTTTGATAGTGTATCAAAAATCTGAATTTTATCTAATGATTGTTTCAAAAGTTCTCATGAATTTTAGTATTGCAATATACAGTAAATATTTTTATGAGCTTGTTTGAGTCCTTATCATTTCAGAGGTGCACTCATTTGTTTTACTTGGAATTATAACAGGCTAACTGCTGCTTATTTTAAAGTCTGTCTTAATTGCTTCAGGCATGTTGGCAGCAAGATGTCTTGGAGGGCTATCTTTAACCTGCTAGTGATTCCTTTGCTCTATGACTTTTTGCACTGTAACTGTAACCCAGTGGAGTAAATGTCAGCTAACACATAACCCTTACAGAGACTCACTTTTAGTTTGACTCTAAACATAGAAATGTCCTAAATTTTTATGTAGTAGGTAGTTCCAAAGTTTCTGCTATACCATATTACAGCTTGGGACTGAAGTTCCAAATTCAGTGAGAGTGTAAAATGGGCAATATTGGATCTACATCTGTTATATGCACCACCTAATTTTAAGCAAGATGTATAATGGGTAGTTGTTCCATATCCCACTAAAGGTGAAGGTTCCAGTTTTATCTTCCACTAAAAAAAACTTTTCAGAATTCTTTGACTTACAACTCTCCTATTATCTCCCTTTATAAACCTTTATGAGATCTATCCCTAATATGTATTCTTCAGTCAGTTCCATGAGTTGAATCTGCGACCTGCAAGCGTTTCTTTCAATGTGATCTAGTAGTTTTTTTCACTCTTCACCCAAAATTCACCTCAATAACTTTTTACCCATCCCTAAGGCTGCAGTCTTGCAAGATGTTATCTTGTTTCTATCCCTGAAAATCTACTGCTGGGATATCCCAAAATGGAATGGCATTCCTGACACAGTTACCATCACTAAAAGGCCACTGTGTACTCAGACTGTCAGTCCAGAGCTACCTGCGCAGTTCATGACATCCCGTGTGTCATCACAGATAATGGGAAATTGACATTTCACTTTGTGGATAATTTCATACGGGTCCTGGTGGATGATATAAGGCTTGCACCTACATTACTGTGGTCTTAGACATCTGGAGGAATTCCCAGTACTCCGCTGGGGTAAGTGCCATCATATTGTCTCTGTCAGCCCACAGTTACTCTATCTCTGCTACTGCACCCACCGTCCACCAAGGCTCATGCTCTACCACTCTCACAGTTTATTGAATGCACTCAGGACAACTTCCTCCTTTAACCCCACCTGTACCAGCACTGATAGCTGTGTTAGCCACTTCTATCCCTTTTAATACCTTACTTTCTCTCACACAGCCCACATTAGGGCAAAAGAAGTCAAGACAGATGATGCATTGCCTAACATTCTGCTCCTTGCATCTTATAAAGTGAGGATCCTAACACTGACCAATCTAAGTGGCTGACTGGCCATATCCAAGCTCCAGAATTGGTTTCAGAGGTGCTCTTGCTTACTGTGCTGGGACCTCCAAATGAGGGCTGTTTTCCTTGTCTAAGGACAGCTGACAATTATGACTAGCTTCCTGACTTTGTGGCAGCGTTCAACGGAAAGTTAAGACAGCAGTACTGTGAGTTTGGTACCTCTGGCTAAGTGAGCATTGCACAAAAAGGCAAGCCAGGGAAATTGTCAACATCCAGGTAGACCCAAACTGAGTGAATGCTGAGAGAGCAAGTGAACAGCCCTGACAAACAGCCAGGTCTAATCCATGAGCTGGGTGCTCTGACTTCCTTATAAAGTAATCTTGGCATTGAATTTCCTTGCAGTGGCTGAAAGGATAGGAAGATTCATAATAATGAGGAAAGGCATGCAGTTAATGAGGCAATAATACCACTTAATACGCATCTCACTACTGTCTAGCAAGAAGCTCGTCTCAATGTCTGGAGCTTAACTGAAAAATGCAACAAGTTGCTCCTGACATCAAGAAATGCCTTACAGGAGTCATTTCTCACTTTGTATTAAGGCCCATGTCATTCAGGACCCTGTCAGTTTCTGCATAGTTGATTTCCTTCCTTGGATCTTTGAGTTTCCCTTGCTTTTCATTGTACCTCTAAACTTGATCTTAGCTATACCACCAAACCAGGTACTGAAAGAAGACAATTGATTCAATTCAGATGCAAATCATGATATTGAGACTTATTTAGAAATATTAAGTATGTGGGCAAAAGAATGTCAGAAGGAGTATAATGTGGGAAAATGTGAATTTGTCCAATTTGGCTGAAAAAAAAGTGGACCTTTCAAATGTAGGGATATTGCAGAACCCAATGGTGCTCTTTGTTCCTTTTTCACTTGTAACTTAGAGAATGGGTGATGGACCTTCATTTTGAGTTGTTACTTTCTTTGTGATTATGATAGTAAATTGAAAATTACAGGGTTATAGTCCATCATTGGTGAAGACTAACTTATATGTACAAATCAGGATGAAATAATGAATTGGAAGTAAACATTTGCACAGCTCTAGACCTTCTTGGTGTTACATGTTGCATGGGTGCATAATGCTGCTAAAGTAACCTTGGAAAATTGTTGCAATATATCCAGTAGATTATATTCCTTTAATGTTACAATTATTAGAATTTACTGTGGTATTTTTATTTGTCTTAAAGATAATTTCAGTTATTGAATTTGTCCTCACCTGGCTTCCAGTTCATTATTTTTATTAACAAGTCAGGCTTCCCTCTAAATTTAGACTCTGCTCAGATTTTTGTACACTTTGGTCATATCTTTGGTTGTTTTAATTGAATCCTTTTTTGAGGTCAGGCCCCAATTTCAGTCTCAGACAAGATGGAGAGGTGAATTGAATTATTCTTACTGTCCTCCTCTCCTGTCTGCAACAGAAGTTCGTTTTTAATATTCTTTCTTTTCTTTTGAAAAAAAAGATGGTGATGCATTTCCACAAACCCATTGCAAAATCCAATTTACAATGGCCCACAGCAAAGTATTTAGGTTCAAACAAAGAAGGATTTATTACTGTACTCAAAATCACAGCAGGATGGTTTGCAACACACATTCCCATGCACACATGCAAGAAAGAAAATAAAAAGGAGTGAAGTTACAAATTACTTAAGGTAAAAGATGTCAGAATTAGGATATGTGAATTAGAAAATTCAGGAAGTTAATATCCTGTGAGGGTTCCTTCATTGGCTGTTCACAGAAGTTGCTTTCACAGCAGCTCAGATGATGTCAAATTGCTGGTAAAGTTATAGTCATTGTAAACTAGAAGTGGGTCACTTTGCAGATGAAATACAGGTTTCTTCCCAGGCTAATGGAACTAGTTTCGTTTGGAAAACTTGGTTGCCATGGATGAGTATGACTCTATGACTGTATGACTCTAAGTCAAACTTTTAAGATATACTGAGATCAGAGGTAGCTTTAGCTAAGCCGAGAGCTGGTTATTCTTCTAGTGTTACAAGTTACAAAATAACTCAAAGAACTGTATAAAGGTAACGGCATCATAGGGCTGCAGTCTCATGAGAGACAGATGACTCATGGTATTTTTAACCCCAGGGTCACCACCCCGAGGGGAGTGGAGAGATTGAGAAGGAGAATCCTTCATGGTTATCTCAGCCAGTGTAGACATTGAACCCATACTGTTGAAAACTTTCTGCATTGTGATACAGCTGTCCAGCCAACTGAGCTGAGATGATTAGCAAATGAAGATTGACACAGATAAACATGCTGTAATCCATTTTGTTAGGAAGAATAGTTAGTTACTTGTTACTTGGAATTTGTGAGTCCAAGTTATGAAAGAAGAGATCTCAGAGTATAAATACAACAATCACCAAAAGCTGCATTCAGGTTAACGAGGTCATTTTTAAAAAAGGGACTGAAAAGCAGAGAAGATAAATTAAATCTGTATTAAATGTTGGCCAGACCACAATCTGAGTACTGTGTGCAATTTGCCATATTATGTAAAGAATTGAGGGGCACAAGAGAGAAAGGAGAGAAAAATTTCAAAGTTTGTTCCAGAAATTTGTAAGTCTGCGTATCTGGAAATAATAAACAATTTGAGTTCATTTCTGTTGACTAAAAAAGGCTGATTGTTAAACTAATAGAGATATTCAAAATTATGAAAGGATTGTTAGAGAGTTCTTCCATTTGTGGAGAACAGCATAACTAAAGGCCGAGTCTGGGACAGGAAGGGATGTCAATGACCAATAACTGAGGCAGGGGACTCAAAGGGGCCACTGTCCTTGGCCTGTGGCAGGAGGTGGACCCTGGGCCAGGAGCATCACCCAGGGCCTGTACTTTTTGTCCCTGCCTCTGAATAGATTTCACCAACGTGAATAGTAGTGATACAGTTAAAGGGAAGTTAGACAAGCACATGAGGGAAGAGGGAATGAAGAATTTTGAAAAAGATTTAGACAAGAAAAATTGGATTGAAAACAGCATAAATGCAAGAAGGATGAGTTGGTCTGAAAGCCCAATAAACCAGTCTCAAAAGGTAAACAGGATTGAGGGTAGCTAAGAGAGGTCAGGTGAAAAAGAGGGACAGGAGGCTTGCCCTGTTAAATCACCAGATACCAGGAGAACTTCTGCCAATTCTTGCTATCGTATGGAGTGAATTGATTTGACTGAATACTGGTATGTATGATGCTCAGACCACTAGAGGGGGCTGAGATGGATCATGCATAATGAACTTCCGGCTGAAGATGTTACAAGTACTTCAGCTTTGTCTTTTAGACTGATGTGCTGAGATCCTCAATCAATGAGAATGAGAATATTAGTGGAGCCGCCTCCTCCAGTGAGTTGTTTAATTGTCCACCTCCATTCACAATTGACTTTGACAGGACTGCAGAGCTTAGATTTGATCCATTGATTGTGGAGTCACTTAGCTCTGTCTATGACTTGCTGCTCATGCTATTTGACACACAAGTAGTCCTGTTGTGTAGCTTCACTAGGTTGACACCTCACTTTTAGGTATGCCTGGTACTGCTCCCGGCATGACCTTTGCACTCTTCAATGAATTCCAAAGCAAATTCTCCTGGGTTTTAAAATGCTGCCAATTACGAGTGTGTGGTTTGATAAGCAGTAATTCCACATTTCCATGTATTTAGGAGTCACTCTTTCCAATAGGAAGGGCAAGAGACATTTGGGATTTTCTCGTCCCCATCATGGTGTGATGAAAGGTGAACTGGACTGGCTCAGAATCGAAAAAGCAGAAATGAAGTTCTGCCCCTTCACATGCTGGGCGGGTATGTCACCAGCAGATTACAATCTGCTCTCTGCCAGATACCTATCTGCAACTCATTAATTCATCAATCCATTGGGATTAACTTTGCCTTCTCAATTAATTTTTACCAAATGGAAAAACTCGACATCCTAAAAACCTGACAGCAAAATGCAGGTGAGTCCATGGTGAGCTGTATTCAGGGTAATTACTTCCTGCTTCATTCTTACAGCAATACAGCTTTAGTGATGTTTACAGTCACTCACATTGTTACATTTCCAAGTACAGTCGACATGTTCACATTTACCATAGCACGCTGTCTCCTTGGGCCCCCTCCAATCTCAAATAGCACATGACAAACAGAGGACAGTTAATGACTGAACGGTAGGTCCAGATGTTGCCCAAACTAGGCTAACTGATGTCTGTGACTCAAGGGTAACTAGGGAGAGAATAGGGCTCCTCAAAGATCAGCAAGGCGGCCTTTGTGTGGAGCCTTAGAAAATGGGGGAGATACTAAAAGAGTGCATCAGTATTTACTGTAGAAAAGGACATGGAAGATATAGAATGCAGGGAATTAGATGGCGACATCTTGAAAAATATCCATATTACAGATGAGGAAATGCTGAATGTCTTGAAATGCATAAAGGTGGATAAATTCCCAGGACCTAATCAGGTGCACCCTAGAACTCTTTGGGAATCTAGGGAAGTGATTGCTGAGCCTCTTGCTGAGATATTTGTATCATTGATAGTCTCAGCTGAGGTGCTGAAAGACTGGTGGTTGGCTAATGTGGTGCCACTGTTCAAGAAGGGTAAGAACAAGCCAGCGAACTATAGACCAGTTAGCCTGACCTCAGTGGTGGGCAAATTGTTGGAGGGAATCCTGAGGGACAGGATGTACGTGCATTTGGAAAGGCAAGGACTGATTAGGGATAGTCAACAAGGTTTTGTGCGTTGGAAATCATGTCTCACAAACTTGATTGAGTTTTTTGAGGAAGTAACAAAGAGGATTGATGAGGGCAGAACAGTAGATGTGATCTATAAGGCATTTGACAAGGTTCCCCATGGGAAACTGGTTAGCAAGGTTAGATCTCATGGAATACAGGGAGAACTAGCCATTTGGATATAGAACTGGATCAAAGGTAAAAGACAGAGGGTGGTGGTGGAGGGTTGTTTTTCAGACTGGAGGCCTGTGACCAGTGGCGTGCCACAAAGATCAGTCGTGGGACCTCTACTTTTTGTCATTTACATAAATGACTTGGATGCGAGCATAAGAGGTACCGTTCGTAAGTTTGCAGATGACACCAAAAGAGGGTTACCTCAGATTAAATAGGATCTGGACCAGATGGGCCAATGGGCTGAGAAGTGGCAGATGGAGTTTAATTCAGATAAATGCGAGGTGCTGCATTTTGGGAAAGCAAATCTTAGCCGGATTTATACACTTAATGGTAAGGTCCTAGGGAGTGTTGCTGAACAAACAGACCTTGGATTGCAGGTTCATAGCTCCTTGAAAGTGGAGTCACAGGTAGATAGGATAGTGAAGAAGGTGTTTGGTATGCTTTTGTTTATCGGTCAGAGTATTGAGTACAGGGGTTGGGAGGTCATGTTGTGGCTGTACAGGACATTGGTTAGGCCACTGTTGGAATATTGCATGAAATTCTGGTCTCCTTCCTATCATAAAGATGTTGTGAAACTTGGTTCAGAAAAGATCTACAAGGTTGATGCCAGGGTTGGAGGATCTGAGCTATAGGGAGAGGCTGAACAGGCTGGGGCTGTTTTCCCTGGACCGTTGGAGGCTGAGGGGTGACCTTATAGAGGTTTACAAAATTATGAGGAGCATGGATATGATAAATAGGCAAAGTCTTTTCCCTGGGATGGGGGAGTCCAGAACTAGAAGGCATAGGTTTAGGGTGAGAGGGGCAAGATGTAAAAGAGACCTAAAGGGCAACGTTTTCACGTAGAGGGTGATAAGTGTATGGAATGGACTGCCAGAGGAAGTGGTGGAGGCTGGTACAATTGCAACATTTAAAAGGCATCTGGATGGGTTTATGAATAGGAAAAATGTAGAAGGATATGGGCCGGGTGCTGGCAAGTGGGACTAGATCGAGTTGGGATATCTGGTCGGCATGGATGGTATGGACGGAAGGGTCTGTTTCTGTGTTGTACATCTCTATGACTCTATGACTCTATATGTAAGAGATTGGGAAAGTGGTCAGAATTGTCACATGGATATCACTGAATTGTTATGGCATAAAAAGAAGCCATTGCCTCTAATGTCTGTACTGGCCCTGCTTTGCGAGTTTTACAAAATCTGTGTCCTCTCATTCTTGATCCTTTTACAAATAGGAAGTTTCTTCCTATCTATTCTGTCTACTTCACGATTTTGTAAACTTAGAGTCATAGAGTCATAGAGATGTACAGCATGGAAACAGACCCTTTGGTCCAACCCATCCATGCCGACCAGATATCCCAACCCAATCTAGTCCCACCTGCCAGAACCTGGCCCATATCCCTCCAAACCCTTCCTATTAATATACCCATCCAAATGCCTCTTAAATGTTGCAATTGTACCAGCCTACACCACATTGTCTGGTAGCTTATTCCATACATGTACCACCCTCTGTGTGAAAACGTTGTCCCTTAGGTCTCTTTTATATCTTTCCCATCTCACCCTAAACCTATGCCCTCTAGTTCTGGACTCCTTGACCCCAAGGAAAAGACTTTGTCTATTTATCCTATCCGTGGCTCCTCATAATTTTGTAAACCTCTATAAGGTCACCCCTCAGCCTCTGACACTCCAGGGAAAACAGCCCCAGCCTGTTCAGCCTCTCCCTGTAGCTCAAATCCTCCAACCCTGGCAACATCCTTGTATACCTTTTCTGAACCCTTTCAAGTTTCACAACATCTTTCCGATAGGAAGGAGACCAGAATTGCACGCAATATTCCAACAGTGGTCTAACCAATATTCTAACAGTGGTCCTGTACAGCCGCAACGTGACCTCCCAACTCCTCAACTTAATACTCTGACCAATAAAGGAAAGCATACCAAACACCTTCTTCACTATCCTATCTACCTGTGACTCAACTTTCAAGGAGCTATGAATCTGCAATCCAAGGTCTCTTTGTTCAGCATCACTCCCTAGGACCTTACCATTAAGTGTATAAATCCTGCTAAGATTTGCTTTCCCAAAATGCAGCACCTCGCATTTATCTGAATTAAACTCCATCTGCCACTTCTCAGCCCATTGGCCCATCCGGTCCAGATCCTGTTGTAATCTGAGGTAACCCTCTTCGCTGTCCACTACACCTCCAATTTTGTTATCATCTGCAAACTTATGAACTGTACCTCTTATGCTCGCATCCAAATCATTTATGTAAATGACAAAGAGGACCCAGGACTGATTTTTGTGGCACGCCACTAGTCACAGGCCTCCAGTCTGAAAAACAACCCTCCTCCACCACCACTGTCTTCTACCTTTGAGCCAGTTTTGTATCCAAATGGCCAGTTCTCCCTGTATTCCATGAGATCTAACCTTGCTAATCAGTCTCCCATGGGGAACCTTGTCGAACGCCTTACTGAAGTCCATATAGATTACATCTACTACTCTGCCCTCATCAATCTTCTTTGTTACTTCTTCAAAAAACTCAATCAAGTTTGTGAAACATGCTTTCCCACGCACAAAGCCGTGTTGACTATCCCGAATCAGTCCTTGCCTTTCCAAATACATGTACATCCTGTCCTTCAGGTATCAGATTTTTTTTAGCCTTCTTCTCTCCAAGGACACAAGCCTCAACTCATCAATTTATCCTCATAACTGAAATTTCTCATCACTAGAAACATTTTTGTAAAACTCTTCTGCAATGCATTTACATCCTCCTTATCGTGTGATACCCAGAACAGTTGTGTACAGTTTTACAACTCACTTGAGCTAAGGATTAATAGCTATGGGTTCAACATTAACTTCCTTGCTGTTTTATTCTCCTCTCCAGGGAATAAAGCTCAGGACACTATATGCTTTATTAGCAGCTCTATCCAAATGTCTTGTTACCTTTGATCATCAATGCACATATACACTCAGGACCCTCTGCTCTTGCAACCGCTTAAGCAATGGAGTCCTTATTTTATTTTGTATGTCATATTCTTCCTAACAAAATGTGTCACCTTACAGTTCTAGAGGGTAGCTGAATGTAGTTGCCCAGCAGTTGGAAGTTGGTGAAGGGAAGAATACAGTCTTGTTGGGGAGTCAGGAATATTAGGCTGCAGATGGCTTTGATCAGGGAGAGAAAAGACTCAGCAGGGGTAGTATGATATCAATGTTGAGAGGCTCCAAGGAGAAGTTGGGGACCTCAATTTTCTCAGTGATTGCTATTGTGGCACAGGATGGGAGGATGGAAGGTTTTCAGGCAAGAAGGATGGTGAACAAGTGAAGGTAGATCAGAATGGGGGTGGGGATAGATGTTGTGGCTCTGGGGGAGAGACTGAGTTGTCATTCAAATAGCCTATTGGGAAAGCTGAATGTCAGCTTGCTGGAAGTCTCTTAATGTAATTGCATGACACTCTATCGGAATACATTTCTGTAAATGACAAAGAGGACCCAGGACTGATCTTTGTGGCACGCCACTGCTCACAGGTCTCCAGTCTGAAAAACAACCTTCCACCACCACCCTCTGTCTTCTACCTTTGAGCCAGTTCTGTATCCAAATGGCCAGTTCTCCCTGTATTCCATGAGATCTAACCTTGCTAACCAGTCTCCCATGGGGAACCTTGTCGAACACCTTACTGAAGTTCATATAGATTACATCTACTACTCTGCCCTCATCAATCTTCTTTGTTACTTCTTCAAAAAACTCAATCAAGTTTGTGAAACATGCTTTCCCACGCACAAAGCCATGTTGACTATCCCAAATCAGTCCTGAATATAAAAGACTAGATCTGAAATGGAAGGAGTTTTCATTTGGGGCAGAATTAGTCTACATTTTGGGCAAATTGAAATGGTTCTTATTAATTAAGGGTCCAGTGGATGGCCAATCAGGTTCAGCTGCCCTCAACTGAATGTCAACAATAGTCAAGTAAGTTCTCTTGAACTTATGTAGCCAAAGTACATTTTCACCTGATTACCAACTCCTGATTTCTCTGGTACACTGTCATCAATGCAGCAAGGGATGCGAGTACAATCTAGATGTTTCTCTATTGACACAAGTGAACGATCACAAGCATTGCATACTCTGAAAGCCAAGCTGGATGCTACTGCCACCATAGGAAAAGGGTCACAAGAGCTGAAGTCTGGGGACATGGTTACTTGCTGCACCATTATGCCAAGGGCAACTTAGATCAGTTCTGCTTCACTCTGTCAGAAGAGAAGCTGACTTTTGTGTATGGAAGATGCACTGCTATGTTAGCATTACCCCAGACAATGCGTGCTGTCACTAGACACATGTCATGTTATTCGCAAACACCTGCTCTTTGAAGCTGCTCAGGATACAGCTTCCCATGGAATATGTGGATGGTAGGGGAGGAACTGAGCTGGGAAACATTGTGAGGTGATGGACTCTCCTGGGCAGGATAGGCAGGTTGGCAGCACTAATATTTATAAGAAACATGACTATCATGAGGACATTACTAGATTTTTGAAGAATGAGAAGTGATCTCATTAAAACCTAGGAATAGATGGAGTAGATACAGGAAAGATTCTTCCTCTGGATGGGGAGATGAGAACTAAGGGAAACAATTTAAAAATAAGGGGTATGCTTTGTTAACACAAAGGTAAGGAGAGACATTTTTACTCAGAAGGTTGTCAATCTTTGGAATTCTCTACTGCACAGGACTGTGGAAGCTCAGTCTTTCATTATGTTTAAGGTAGAGATTAATAGATTTCTGATGTCCAGTAACATAAAGGATTATTGGGATAGTGTGACTAAAAGGTACTGAAATGTTTGATCATCCATGATTATATTAGATAGCAGAGCAGGCTCTACAATCTGAACATCCCATTTCTGTTCCTATGTCCCGATGTTACCATAGATCACCTGAAAGCAACATCAAGATGGGTCAGATAAACCCTACCATTCTTCTGACCTCTTTCAGAACAAATTATAGTTATTAGCTGGTCCAAGGCAACACTAATAGCAGGAGCAGCAGCAGCAGGAGCTGACAACAACGGCAGACTAGCTGCAGTGACACAGCAGCCTTTACTAAGGGGCCTGCAGAGAAGACATGTATTGACCTAAAACCAAGTCCACAGCATTCAATACAGGTATATCAATAGGACAGATGTTAATGTTGATGCCATCTCATGATGTTCCAGGGAGTTGTCTCCTGTACAAGCCCCTCTATCCTTAAGTAGGAGTCAATGGTGAAAGCAATAGAATTCAGGTCTGAGAGAATATTTGCAAACTGCTGAATGTTCTGATGGAGTTGGGTCCCCAGAGTGGTCACTGTCTTTCCGAGGAGACCACCAAGTACTCGCATGTTGGAGCCTCCACAATAAACAGTAGATGGACAGACTCCTGCATCTTTTGCTCCAACCTAGTGAGTGTATCCACCATCTGCTTAACGATGCATTCACCTGTTTCTGCAGTTTGACCTTGTCAGTTATGTCCAAGTCTTCTGCATAATGCTGAGAAGATGCCCAGTCTTCAACAGTCCTCAGGCATTTCTTCCTCTATTGGCTGCAGACACTTGTCAGTGCTGAATCTACTTCAGCGTAAGTACCCATTAATTGGGATTCTCTAGGCTCAGGTTCACAGGAAACACCTTCAGAGGTGCTGGTGCTGGACAATCTCTGTGGCTGCATGCATTTTAGTGTCTCATATCTGTGCAGGAAAATTACTTGGGTGAAGAAGCACACAATCTTTGTGTAGAAAAATATCTGGGAGTGGTTGGAGACCTAAGAAGTGGCTTTTACCATTCCAATCTCTCTAAAAGTACAGAGTGAGTCTTGTTCTTCAGCCATCAGCTTCAAAGGAAGTGGGAATATGGAGATCAGGAACCCCTATTTTGTACTGTGCATCAACTTGTTTTGTAATTAGAGAAACAGCAGGGTGGAGTGTGATGGCTATGTGAAGAACATGTGGAGTCCTGCCAAGTGTTGAACCCTATCTCCCCCTCTCCCTACCCCCAGAGGTAAGTAGAAAGCACAGTGCCCCTCTGGTGTTGGACAATGGGCAGCAAAATGTGGGCATGAGTCCATCAGTGCATATCATGCATTTGATGCTGATCTTGGCATGTTGGTGCAGTCAGACTGAGTGATGGCTCCATGAGCTCTAGAGATTGAAGAGATGGTGGTGTTTACCCTTACAGAGGATAAAAGATCATTTGTCTTCTTCTTGTACTGGGCACTGCTTCTTCTATGAGTGTCTGAAGCACTGTGGTCCTGTGTGCCTGGGAGAACTTATTTTGTCCAGCAGAGGGGAGACGGCACCTCCTTTATGACCCACAAGGCCTGAAGCAGAATGTTCAGTGAGGAATCCATGAGGAGGTAAGGTTCTCCACGGCACCTTGTAGATATCTTAGGAGTTGGTGGAAGAGGTAGTGTGATCAATGACCACAGGTTGGTCTGAAGCTCCTGGCTTGCAATGAGTTAAAAGGTGTTAAAGTAGCCTCTCAATATAGCACCAAAGCTTTCCATTCCAGAAGGGTGAGAACTTCTGCCATGGTTTGTTGCACAAGTGGCTGTATAACTCTCTTCTAGACAAAGTAAGCTAAGAAGAAAATGATTGCTCCAGAAACCATGTCCTAGACTACGGTGGATATGATGCCAGATAAAATTCCCACTGCCATACTTTAACTCCAAAACACAAAATCCCAGCCACAGAGTGTGTGTCACTTGCACTGATGATATACCACTGCCAATCTAAACAACATCTACCTGCCTCTCTGTATGAAAGTACTGTCGGTGGTTTCAGATGCAACATTGTCATATCTGTGAGTATATGAAGATGATGGATAATTTACCATGATCTGAGACGGCCTTAGAGGGTCAAAGGACATTGTGTGACTTCTGACAAATCACCAGTTCTGTCTGAATATGAAAAGTTTATAAATTGTAAATGACCATTGCTCTTGAATTGACACATCCATGGAATTTGCACCTGCTATTGTTGGTTGACTTACCCAAAATTTATAATCTAATGAACTCTTAGATTTACTGTGTCTACATTTCAATGTTACAAATGAGAACAGAAAAGAAATTAATCAGATCATAAGCAGCTACAATGCTACCATCCACTCTCCACCGTATAACAATGGCTTCATACTTTAAATCGTTTTGGTTGGAAATAGAGGTACTGATCATGTACTGAGACTGAGTACGCTAACTAATCCTGTTGCTCAAATGAGACGCTTGTCAGTCAGAGAGTAACAGGACAGATATCCTTCAGTTTAAAGAACACAGCTCTGTCTAACAACCAATCAAGAGAGAGAGGGGAACTAATTCATATTCGCCTGATGATATTCACCTATGCAGAAGCTTGGTCATAACCTCATCTGGAAATCCTGTGACCCTCAGCTTGCATTCTTCTTCAACAAATTACCAAGCTTACAAATTGAAGGATTCAATCTGATTGTGATCTGCTTCATGTATTCTGTTAATAATCTAACTGCATGCATTGTTCTCGGAGAATCTATCTTTCCTTGTGTTTGTGTTTGTATCGTGTTTGTGCATGAGGGAGTGGGTGCATTCATTGCATTTACATTCTGCAGAATAAATGTTTATCTCATCTTCTGATGCAAACGTACCCAAAAGCCTGTTTCATGTATAAATCTGAATATCATACTTAAAAGGGTATTCAGCACTCTCTCTAAAACACATCTTGTTGTGGACAACCAAGAGATGAGGAGAAAGGGAAAGAGATGTTCCACCATCTTGACCATCTATGACAAACATAAATATACTGCTCAGAAGCTGATCTAGTGGCTAAACATTCACCAAAGTCAATATTTACTATGGATGCAAGTGAATTCTTTTACATGTAGAGAAATTAAAATTCCTTTAGATGTAGGACAGAATTATTAATAAACTGGGGAAAGTCAAGTAAAGATTCACACACCAGATTCTGTCTGATCTCGAAATAATTGAAAAAGACACTCTATAGCTGATTGGAATATATTGCTAGTTAATGCAACATGTGCTGAGTTCCTGCATGCCTTCAACAAAAGGCCAGACCAGTTTGTGGCTGAGCCAGAGACAGCAGTATATAAGCTGTACAAGGATTAACTATTATTAAGCCACTGCCCAATGTGATAGCTGCTCTATAAACTATGAGAAGGTATTTGATAGGAATCTGTCAACAGAAAATAATGGAATGTTTAAACAAACTAAAAATTAATAGAAATTATAAAAGGGTAATTCAGAATCTATATTGGCATTAATCAATAGTGGTGAGACTTGATAAGGTTTGCCTGACAGCTTCCCGTTCAAAACAAGGTGTGCTAAGGCCCCAGTAGTGTTGAACCTGTATACTGAGACTATCTTCAGAGATGTAGAAATAGAAGACCTATGCAGCATCGTGGGTTGAATGTCAACATCTTCAGATATGCTGACAGCATTGCAGGAAATTGTAAATAAAATGAGAGAAATGAGTGTGAAACATGGACTAAGAATGAATGTGAATCAAACTAAGACATTGGCGATAAACAAATACCTATCCCCAGAAGTGAAAATTGAAGTAACTGGACAGGTCTGGGAATAAGGGAATTAGTTCACATACCATGGGGTGAGATCTAAAGAAGAACTGAGAAAGCCAAGATCAACTCCATTAGGATAAATGATGCATTAATGTCAAAAAAGCCTGCACTGAAGTTTTGGGAAAAGAATGCTGAAGTGTTACATTTGGTCACTTATGTAATGATGTCTGCAATATATGTGCAGAGACTGATGAAGATGGAACTATCTAGAGATAACACATTTTTGTTAGTGAATGATAATTTTCTTTGTGACCATGTATATTTAACAACTTGGGTAATTTGGAACTGCAAATGATGGTGCATTTTTTAAATGTAAAAAGGGTATGGTTGGAGAAATATAATTTTACTGGCTTGCTGTAGTTATGTGACCTCTACCATCTGCTGTAAGTGTCTGTATGCGCTGTCTGTGGGAGTGATTAAACACATATCAGCTGTACATAGTTCATAGACTTAAATTTTTCAAACAAGCATAATAGATGGTACTTTATCAAAAGCCTTTTGATAGTGCATAAATACATCAACAGCACTCCCCCCATCCACCTTCTCTGTTAGTTCAGTTAAATTGGACAATGATGACAATTGATCTTAATAAATCCATGAAAGGTTAACATTAACTTTTCTTCTTTTTGGACAGAAGCTGCCTGCCCTATTGAGTATTCCAAACAATGTGGTTGCTGCGATCAACACACCATGGATGGAGAAGTTCCTCAATCAAAGTAGTACTCTTATTCGACAGCTCTGCAAGATACCATTCACAACAAAAGGCCACAGAAAGAGTCAGGGGACAGCTTTAATTGTTTATTTTTCTGTGAGAAAGGTTATCTAGAAGACATGCCTGTTTGAAAAAGTCAGAGAAGCCCAGTTTCCAAATTTTGTTTCTCTCAGCTCAACGATGCTGACTTGTAAAATGAGCAAGACCCATGTCAAATGTGCAAAGTTGGTGTCAGTATTCCCCATATTGTAAGGGTCAATGTGAAGAGATAATTTTATGGGAAAAATTTATGTTTTATTCATCCTTTAAATGCATTAATAGTTTGATTTATTGGTTTACAATAGGCTTCACCCCATCAGAGATCTCATTGGCCCATCTCCTAAAGCGTTGGAGAAATGCAGACTGTTATAGCTGTTCACATTAGCTTAGTGTTTATTGATTATTGGGTTGTAAAGGTAGTTGCTAGTCCAAAACCAAAACAACAGGTGCAGTTATGGGAATAACCAATGAAGGTGCCCATTATAGGATACTTCATGCAGATCCAATGGTGTAACACTAATGTTATTATACATTCTTTATTTTTAAAGTTTTGTCAATGAGAAATGAAATGGTGTCCCAATGCATAAAAACTACTTCATATTTATGATCTTGATAGCATTATGTAAGTATTTAGCTAAGTAAGTTTGGTCATGAGATTTTGGCCCAATGGGAGGGCCAGCAGGGAACTGGGGTCAGGGGTCACATCACAGCCAATGGCTTGCTATGAACTCAGGATGGGTAGGGCTGGAGATGAATGCCAGGAATTTAAGCAGCCACAGGAGTTGAAGCTCATTAGAGTTGCAAGTAAGGACACAAAAGCAGGTTAATTGTGCATGGTATGGACAGACTGAGAAGGTATTTGGAAGAATAAGCCCATGTCTATACAGGCACACATGAGAAGGCAGTCACCAGGAAAATTGGAGGGCATTAAGCAACTGGAGAAGGTAATGGAGAGGATAAAGATGAGATGGATACCAGTGACATCCCAGAAATAGCTCCAAATGAGGAAGTGGACAAAATTGAAGAACTCAAGAAAATTACAACCACCAACAAAGTGGTACTGAACAAGTTGTCAGAGCTGCAGGTTGAGAACGCCCCCTTGTCTTGATGAACTTCATTGGAGGATCTTATAATGAGTAGCTAGTGAAACAGTTGGTATACTGGCTTTAATTTTCATACATTCCCTTTAGTTTGGGAAGGTTCTCTTAGATTGGAAAATATTGATGGTAACTCCTTCAAAAAGGGAAGGAGACACAAGGCAGGAAACTACAGGCCAATTAGCTAATTTGCACTTGCACTTTGAGAAGAATAGAGGCTAAATTGCCCATAGTGTTAGGTCCATTAGTCAGAGAGAAATGGGTCTGGTTAGGTTACTCTTTGGAGTGTTGGTGTGGACTTGTTGGGCTGAAGGGCCTGTTTCCACATTGTAGGGAATCTAATCTAATCTATTTAGGACTAGAATACAAGAGCAGAAATGTACTGCTGAGGGTGTATAAAGCTCTAGTCATAATGTATTTGGAATATTGTAAGCAGTTTTAGGCCCGTATCTAAGGAAGAATGTGCTGGTTTTGGAGGGGGTCCAGAGGAAGTTCACAAGAATGATCCTGGGATGATGGGCTTGCCCTGAGGAGCAATTGAGGACTCTGGGCCTGTACTAAATGGAATTTAGAAGGAAGAAAGGGGATCTGATTGAAACTTAAAGAATATTAACAGGCATAGTTAGAGTGGAGATGGAAGACCTGTTTCCACTAATAGGAGAGACTATGACCTAAGGGTACAGCCTCAGAGTGAAGGGACAATCCTTTAGAACTGAAATGAGGAGGAAATTCTTTAAACATCCTCTGACAAATCTGTGGAACTCTTTGCCACAGAGTGGTAGAGACCAAGTCATTGAGATAAATAGATTCTTGATTAGTAAGGGGATCAAGAATTATGAGGAAAATGCAGGAGAATTGTGAGGAGAATGGGGTTGAAAAACATAACAGCCATGATTGGATAGTAAAGCAGACTCCATGGACCAAATAACCTATTTCTGTTCCTATTTCTTATGGTATTATTGGAAAAATGTTATAGCATGGCATGTAGTGAAATTCAGGCAGAATCTAAATGGTTTTGTGAAACAAATATCATGTTTAACCAACTTATCAAAATTCTTTAAAGAACATTTATATAAATGATTTGTATGTGAACATAGGAAGTACAGTTAGTAAGTTTGCAGATGATACCAAAATTGGAGGTGTAGTGGACAGCGATGAAGGTTACCTCAGTACAATGGGACCTTGATTACATGGGCCAATGGGCCAAGCAGTGGCAGATGGAATTTAATTTAGGTAAATGCGAGGTGTTGCACCTAGGAAAAGCTAATCAGGCCAGGACTTTTATACTTAATGGTAAGGTTCTGGGGAGTATTGCTAAACAAAGAGACTTTGGAGTGCAGGTTCATAGTTTCTTGAAAGTGGAGTCACAGGTAGATAGGATAGTGAAGAAGCTGTTTGGTGTGCTTTTCTTTATCAGTCAGACCATCGAGTGTAGGAGTTGGAAGGTCATGTTGCAGGACAGGACATTGATTAGGCCACTTTTGGAATATTGTGTGCAATTCTGGTCACCCTCCAATCGGAAAGATGTTGTGAAACTTGAAAGGGTTCAGTAAAGATTTAAAAGGGTGTTGCCAGGTTGGACGATTTGAGCTATAGGGAGAGGCTGAACAGGCTGGGGCTGTTTTCACTGGAGTGTCGGAGGCTGTAATTCTATGACTCTATAACTAGCATCTGTTGTGGGTCAAGGAGAGTATCCAGAAAAATGACAAAGTGCCACATCAAAGGTTATTGCTGTGAATGCCAGTAGTAATCTTACACCATTGTGCTTTATTTTCAGTCATTGAACCAATTTTGGATTCAACTAATCAAATTCCATTGTATCTGTGGGCTTTTTTTCTTTAACAGTCTGCATGGGACCTTTTCAGATTTCTTACTAAACTCCAGGGAGATAACATCCTCAAGTATCCTCATTAATCCTTCTTGTTACTACTTCAAAAAATTCAATCAAATTAATAAGGCACAAACTTCCTATATTGGTAGCAGTAATTTTCCGAACACCAAGGTCTGACTAACCGGCCCATAACTCTTTGGTCTAATCCTGACATCCTTTTTGAATAACAAACAATGTTTACAGACCTCTGATCCTCTAATATAAAAACAAAGAACTCTGCATGCTGAAAACCTGCAATATAAACAGAAAATGCGAGTGAAACTCAACAGGTCTGGCAGCAGCACTGGAGGGAGAAACAGTGTTAACCCTTAGCCCATATCCAAAGAAGAAACATATTGCACTTGAAATGTTAACCCTGTTTTTTTGCCTTTGTCCACAGATGCTTCCAAACCTGCTGAGATTCTCCAGCAATTTCTACACTTATTTCTCATGTTCCCATTTCTGGAATGGGTGGATTGTCTTATGAAATAAGATTGTACAGCTGGGCTTTTATCTCCTGAGTAAGAGGTGACTTGACATATAAGAATTTGAGAAGTCGTGACAAAATATATGTGAAAAAGAGATTCTACAACCAAGTGTCACTATTTAATAAATAAGGTGTTAATCCATATATCACTGACTTGGATGAGGCAAGTTAACATACCATTGCCAAATATGTGGATCACAATAAAATAGTCAGGAAGGCAAATGGCAAGGATGGTACAGAGTCTACGGTGGCATACAAATTGGTTAAGAGAGTGAGCAAAAACCTGACTGGATTTTAATAAGAGAAAATGTGAAGTTATGAATTTTGACAGGAAAAATAGAGGGACTGAATATTGTTTAAAAGAAGAAAGACTGCAGAAAGTTGCAGCACAGAGGGTTTTGGGAGTCTTTATGCAAAATCACAAAACTCTAGCATACATGTTCAGCAGGGGTATTAAGGAGGACAAGTAGAATGTTGGCCTTTATTTCAAAGAAAATGGAGTATAACAGTGGCGAGGTCTTGCTAAAACATTCAAGATTTTAGATTACTTATAGTGTGGAAACAGGCCCTTCGGCCCAACAAGTCCACACCGACCCGCCAAAGCGCAACCCACCCATTCCCCTACATTTACCCCTTTACCTAACACTACAGGCAATTTAGCATAGCCAATTCACCTGACCTGCACATCTTTGGACTGTGGGAGGAAACCCACGCAGACACGGGGAGAGTCGGGAATTGAACCCAGGTCCCTGGTGCTGTGAGGCAGCAGTGCTAACCACTGTGCCACCATGCTGCCCATCTAAAATACTGTGAATAGTTTATCTAAGGAAAAATATGTTGGCATTGAAGTAATTCAGAGAATGTTCACGAGGTTGATTTGAGGGGAGGTTGAATATGTTGAGTCTCCACTCATTGGTGTTCAGCATAATGAGAAGCCACCTGCTTGTGGATGACAAGTAAATTGGTGGTATAGTGGACAGTGAGGAAGGTTCTCTAAAATTACAAAGGGATCTTGATCAATTGGGCCAAGGGGCTGAGGAGTTGCACATGGAGTTTAATTTAGATGAATGCAAGGTGTTGTATTTTGATAAGATGAATAAGGACAAGACTTACACAGTTCATGGTAAGCCCTGAGGAGCAAAATTGGAGGAGAATGGGGTTCAGGTAGACAGGGTGGTAAAGAAGGTGTTTGGCACTCTTTTCTTCATTGCTCAAACCATTGAATTTGGAGGTGGGATGTCATGTTGCAGATGTGCAGGATGCTGGTGAGGCCACTATTGGAGTACTGCGTACAGTTCTGGTCACCCTTCTACAGGAAGGATATCATTAAGTTGGAGAGGGTGCAGAAAAGATTTAAAAGGATGCTATCAGGACTGAAGGGTTTGGGTTATAAGGAGAGTTGGATAAGCTAGAACCTTTTTCACTGGAGTGTAAGAGGCTGAGGGGCAACTTTATATGGGTTTATAAAATCGAGGGCATAGATAAGGTGAATGGTAAAGGTTTTTTTTCCCCTCGGGTAGGGGATTCAAAATTAGAGGGCATATTTTTCAATGTGAGAGGAGAAAGATTTAAAAGGGACCAGAGGTTTTTTTTTCCACAGAGGGTGGTTTGTATGTAGAAAGAACTGCCAGAGGAAGCAGTAGAAGCAGGTACAGTTAGAACATTTAAAAGGTTTGGACAAAAACATGAATAGGAAAGGTTTATGGGCCAAATACAACTAGTTTAGATTACTTCGTGTGGAAACAGGCCCTTCGGCCCAACAAGTCCACACCGACCCTCCAAAGCACAACCCACCCAGACCCATTCCCCTACATGTACTCCTTCGCCTAACACTCTGGGCAATTTAGCATAGCCAATTCACCTAACCTGCACATTTTTGGACTGTAGGAGGAAACTCACACAGGCATGGGGAGAATGTGCAAACTCCACACAGACAGTCACCTGAGGCTGGAATTGAACCTGGGACCCTAGTGCTGTGAGGTAGCAGTGCTAACCACTGAGCCACCATTTAGTTTGAGGAAAGTTGGTCGGCATGGACGAGTTGGAATGAAGGGTCTATTTCCATGCTGTATGATTCTTAGGGAGTTTCACAGGGTAGATATTGAAAATTTTCCTTTTCTCTGAGCAAAGGGTCACTCAGTTAGAGCACCCATTTAAGAAAGAGAGGGGAAGAGATTTCTTCTCTCAGAGGGAGTTGAATCTGTAGAGGTTGGATCATTAAGTATACTTGAAATTGAGAGAGATTTTAAATTGGTGAGGGAATTAAGGATTATGTGGAAAAGGCAGGAAAGTGAAGTTAAGGATTAGCAGCAAATCAATCCTTTTCTCGTTGAAAGGTGCAGCAGACTTGATGGGCTGAATGGCTTCTTTCTGAATGCCTTATGTCATTTGAGAGAGATGAGGAGAAATGTTTTGTCATAGAGGACCACAAGTCTTTGGAATGCTCTTCCTTGGAAGGTAATAGAAGCACAGTCTGAATATTTGTAAGGAGCAAGTAGATAGATTTTTTGGTAAGCAAGAGGGTGATAGGTATTGGGGCGGGGCAGTAATGGTCACAAATCAGATCTGCCATGAATGCAGCGTGGGCTTGAGTGGCCAAAGAACCCTATGTCTGTTCCCTATTGGTATGCTTGTATGGATGGGGATAGGGGAACTGACCTGCTTGTTCAATTTACAGCAACATCTTTGTTTACAGTATTTTGCTGCTCAAATATTTGTAGGTGTTAAATTGCTGCAGTCAACTTGTGCAATAGTTTTGTAGGTAGGTGTAACTGTCATGGGCACACTTAAAAT
Source organism: Chiloscyllium punctatum (assembly GCF_047496795.1). Classification (NCBI taxonomy): domain Eukaryota; kingdom Metazoa; phylum Chordata; class Chondrichthyes; order Orectolobiformes; family Hemiscylliidae; genus Chiloscyllium; species Chiloscyllium punctatum. The sequence goes on from NC_092745.1 coordinate 74,052,889, forward strand.
TTACTGATTTTCATATCGTACCCCCATTTTCTTTCCCTGGTCAGTTTATTCCTCCCCCTTTCTTGAATTCTGTTTCACGTTTGGACGGCAGTCATGCAGGATCCTGCCATTCATTCTCCTCTACAAATATATTTAAATTTTGCTTTCTTACAATTCCATTTCGTTGCGCTCTATGAACACTTCAGTCATTTAATCTCTCCTGTTCAGCACTCTCTCACTAATTTATGTTTTGATCTTGATCACACCCTCCCCACTACAGTTGATCGAAAGCTATTACACTTCCAACTTCCCCCAGCTGTGATGAACACTCAGACAGACGTGAGAAGTGAAACCAGTTTCTTGCTCCACAAAGTACGATTTTCTGTCTACTTTAATTTCAGACTTCCACCATCTGAGGTACTTTTGCCTCCTCTTTACTTTGAAAGGGGTGCCTTGCACGGTTAATTCTCCTCCCAAATTATACAGTAATCGTGACATTTTAAAACAGAGAAGAAAACACGTCAATTTGAACATGAAAGGTTATGCAAGTTAGTGCAACGTGTGCAACTGCAGCAACCTTCATATTTACCGAATACATTCCACATCCACCCGAAGATTTGAAACGACAGAAAAGTGCAATCAGTGTGAAGCTTCTCTGTGTAATGCGACTGAATGAACCTACACTCAGTCCAATCCAGTGAAAGGTTGAGGGAGTGGGGGGTATCTATGTTGACCCTTTGTCCCCCCCAACCCCTCCCTCCAGCGACAAAGTGCAGCAGCTGCCTGACCTTGCTGAGAATGTGTGGTGTACGTGCCGCCGGGGCAGGACTGGGCAGGAGGAGGAGCAGACAGGGAGAGGAGGAGGAGAAGAGCTGTCAAAAGGCACTGAAGCAGGAAGCTGCGAGTGTAGCCCTTGGTTCGCACCGGGAGTCGTGTGGGAAGGAAGGAAAGGAGGATTAAAAATAACAATAATAATAATAATAATTTTAAAAATTGGAAATCTTTCCCGGGGTTAGGGTGGTGGTGGAGAAAAGGCCGAAAGCATGAGCAGGATCCTGACGGTGAAGACCAGCGCCTTTGGCGATCAGAAGCCGGGCACCAGCGGCCTGAGGAAGCGGGTCAGCGTCTTCCAGGCGCAGAGGGGCTACGCCGAGAATTTCATCCAGAGCATCCTGTCGGCGGCGGTGGAGGATCCCGCCGAGCGCCAGTGCGCCGTCTTGGTGGTCGGCGGAGACGGCCGCTTCCACAATAAACATGTCATCCAGCTCATCATCCAGATGGCAGCGGCCAACGGGGTAAAATAAATACACACCTCCCTGAACACCGTGTGACACACCTCCCCCTCACCCCTCCCCACCCTCCCCTCTCCGCCCCCCACCTCCCAATCTCCCCTCCACTCCCTCCCAACCTTCCCCAACCCCTTCCCCACCTTCTCTCCCCCACCTTCCTTCCAACCCCACCTTCCCTGCTAACCTCCCCCCATACCACATAATCTTCTTCTCTCCCCACCCCCAACCACCTCCTCTTCCCCCCCCCCCCCACATTTCCTCCCTCCTCCCCCCCCCACATTTCCTCCCTCCTCCCCCCCCCCACATTTCCTCCCCCCCCCCCACATTTCCTCCCCCCCCCCACATTTCCTCCCTCCCCCCCCCATTTCCTCCCTCCCCCCCCCCATTTCCTCCCTCCCCCCCACATTTCCTCCCTCCTCCCCACATTTCCTCCCTCCTCCCCCCCCCCCACATTTCCTCCCTCCTCCCCCCCCACATTTCCTCCCTCCTCCCCCCCCCCCACATTTCCTCCCTCCTCCCCCCCCCCCCCCACATTTCCTCCCTCCTCCCCCCCCCCCCACATTTCCTCCCTCCTCCCCCCCCCCCACATTTCCTCCCTCCTCCCCCCCCCCCACATTTCCTCCCTCCTCCCCCCCCCCCACATTTCCTCCCTCCTCCCCCCCCCCACATTTCCTCCCTCCTCCCCCCCCCCCACATTTCCTCCCCCCCCCCACATTTCCTCCCTCCTCTCCCCCCCCCCACATTTCCTCCCTCCTCCCCCCCCCCCACATTTCCTCCCTCCTCCCCCCCCCCACATTTCCTCCCTCCTCCCCCCCCCCCACATTTCCTCCCTCCTCCCCCCCCCACCACATTTCCTCCCTCCTCCCTCCCCCCCCCCCCCACATTTCCTCCCTCCTCCCCCCCCCCCACATTTCCTCCCTCCTCCCCCCCCCCACATTTCCTCCCTCCTCCCCCCCCCCCACATTTCCTCCCTCCTCCCCCCCCCCCACATCTCCTCCCTCCTCCCCCCCCCCCACATTTCCTCCCTCCTCCCCCCCCCCCACATTTCCTCCCTCCTCCCCCCCCCCCCCCCACATTTCCTCCCTCCTCCCCCCCCCACATTTCCTCCCTCCTCCCCCCCCCCCCCACATTTCCTCCCTCCTCCCCCCCCCCCCCCACATTTCCTCCCTCCTCCCCCCCCCCCCCCACATTTCCTCCCTCCTCCCCCCCCCCCCCACATTTCCTCCCTCCTCCCCCCCCCCCCCCCACATTTCCTCCCTCCTCCCCCCCCCCCACATTTCCTCCCTCCTCCCCCCCCCCCACATTTCCTCCCTCCTCCCCCACATCTCCTCCCCCCCCCACATCTCCTCCCCCCACCCCCACATCTCCTCCCCCCACCCCCACATCTCCTCTTCCCTCCTACCTCCCTGTCCCCAATCTCCCCCTACCAATGCCTACCCTTCCCCAATCTCCCCTCCCCTGTGCAGTAGAGACCAAACATCCCTCTTAGATATTATTTAATTTGCCCATGTGTTGAGTAAGTTAAGATCATTCGTTGTTTCGGGCATTTTCACCCATTTATTAGATTGCAAGGATTCCTGTGCAGGTCCAGCATTTAAACTGCTTTGCAGAAGTTGAATCCGTAGTTTCATTATAACACTGGTCTTCATGTCTGCGTGGAGGTTGGTTCTACCGTATTGTAGAAGTTGCTTTTTGATTAGAAAAATGTGCTTTTATGAGTGTTCTTCTATATTGCATTTCTGCAGCTGGTTGATTTTTGGCTTTGTCTGACAGTTTGTCCTTTGACATTTTCTTATTCGTAATTAGATACCAGAGTGTGTGCCAGCCTTATAGGTTTACCGCCAAGGATGTTGATTACCTTTTGGTGCTTTTATGTTTCATTTCTGTATATTTTGAAATTATGTGGTAGTTCCTGTTCACAGGCTTTAGGATTCTGCAGGCCTAGTTACTATGGTAACGGATAGGAAGGGGCAGGCTGCTTCCAAGGGTGTGCATGCATGTTGCTCAACAAGTAAATGTTTGTGCTGCAACTAACAGTATAGTCATCGCAGTGTCTACAGTAGACGCCACCCTGTTATTTATTGCAAAAAAAACTAAAGCATTCCATACTAAGTTTAGAACAGGGGTCTTTTTTTTTAGAGAAAAAAGTCCAGAAATGAAAACCTCCCCGTGTAAAACTCAACCATTGCCTTTGAAACCTTTGGAAAGGCCTGAAACTTGAAACACAAGCCAGGCTTAGAGCAGCTGTGCCTGGAAATATATTCTATGTTGTAATGATAGAAAAAAAGTCAGCTGACTTGATTTTCTGAGGGTTTCAACCATTTGCTGAAAGTTTCAATTCAGGTTGAATATTATCCCCCAATCAACATTGTGCTCATAAGAGTTTGCTGTGCAAATTTGATGCCTTGCTGCTTACACTAAACCGTGATTACACCTCAGAAGTACTTCATTGACTATAGAGTGCTTTGGCAACAATTGGAGGAGGGGGGGGGGGGGGGGGGGGGGTGGAATGTCAGAGAAACCTATGAAGTTCTAACAGGACTAGACTAGGTAAATACAAAGGATGTTCCTGATGCCTGGGGAGTCGAGAACCAGGGGTCACAGGCTAAGGATACTGGTAGGCCATTTAGGATTAAGATGCTGAGAAATTTCTTCGCCCAGAGAGTGGTGAGCGTGTGGAATTCTGTGCCACAGAAAGCAGTTGAGGTGAAAATGTTCACTCTTTTCAGGAAGAAGACGCATGTAGTTCTTGGGACTAAAAGGATCAAAGGTTATCAATGAAAATGGGAACATGTTATTCAGTAGGATGATCAGCCATGATCACATTGAATGCCAGAGCAGGATCAATGGGCACTGGTCTACCCCTGTCCTGTTTTCTTTGGTTCTTTGCATTCTTATCAAACCTTCTATCTCTTTAACCTCCTCCTGTCCTATGACCTTCTAAGATCTCCATTCATCCAAATCTGCCATTCTGTGCTTTCCTCATTTTCTGATATATTCCTTTTTCATCATCTGAGGTTTCTCCCTCTACCGTGGTTGACAAGGCTTTCCACTGTACCCAGCCCTTTGAAAACTTTGTCCCCTCTGCCCCCCCTAACCCCCCACCCCACCCCTTACCCTTATTCTCATCCCATCAGCCTTTGACTTCAGTGGAGAATCTGCTGCAATTTATCCCACTTCCAGAATGATGCCTTCGTGAAGCATGTCATCTCCTTCCCTTCCCTTTAAGCGTTCCAAAGAAACTGTTTCCTATGCAAAACCCTGGTTCTGTTTTCAATCAGCCACAACATCTCCTCCATTCCAATGCTCCATTCCCATCCAAACACCAAAGATACAACACCTGCATTGCCCCTTCCCACCATCCAGAACCCCTAACTGCTTACAGGTGAAATGGCAATCAACATGCACATCTTACAATTTAATAAAACATTCGCAACTTGTACATATCTTATCTCCTTTGGGGAGTTTGTATGCATGTTGTGTGAGCACTTGATGGAATACCTTTGTTCAGTCCACAATTGTGTGTTTGAGCTTCTGGTTGCCTGTCATTTTAGTTTGTCTAGCAACATCCGCTCTGACGAAGTGCAACATAAACTTGAGAAACAGCATGAATATAACATTTAGGAATTTTACTGTATTCCAGATGAATCATTGAATCACCAATTTTACATTACTTCCATTTTTTGGATAGTCACCTACTCTTCGCCCATCCTTTGTTTCTTGACTTGCCTCATTCCCACTTGCTGTGCAATATTGTTTCTATCAATATTTAATTGCTTGTCTTCCACCCATTTATAGACATTTCCTTCCATTCTCCCATTCCCCCCACCTTCTCTATTTACCCACTCTATGCTTGCTTAAAATTTGTTACATCTCAAACACTTTCCAGGCTGACAAAAGGTAATGGATCTGAAACATTAACTCTCTTGAACTGTTGCCTGACTTGTTGAGTAAGTATGTCCTGTTTTAAATTTTGCATATTAATGTGCAAATCAACAACCATTAGACCTTGCCATGTGACAATTGACTGTCATGTGTGTTAATGTAACAACAGAATTGCATTTCACAAATAAAACACTTGGGTCTGTCCTGAAGGTGTAACAAACTGCTGTACGTATGTGCCCAATTTATTTGATTTTAATAGTCGATAGAGACTTTGCACAGAACTTCATTCAATCATTCTAATGCTTTATCGTTTATTCATTCTGAGATATTTCAAATACGTCTCGAGTCATGGAGTCATAGAAATGTACAGCATGGAAACAGATCCTTCGGTCCAACCCGTCCATGCCGACCAGATATCCCAACCCAATCTAGTCCCACCTGCCAGCACCCGGCCATATCCTTCCAAACCCTTCCTATTCATATACCCATCCAAGTGCATCTTAAATGTTGCAATTATACCAGCCTCCACCCCTTCCTCTGGCAGCTCATTCCATACACGTACCACCCTGTGTGTGGAAAAAGTTGTCCCTTAGGTCTCTTTTATACCTTTCCCCTCTCACCCTAAACCTATGCCCTCTAACACGGTGCGGAGCAGCATGGTGGCTCAGTGGTTAGCATTGCTGCCTCACAGCACCAGGGACCCAGGTTCAATTCCAGCCTTGGGCAGCTGTCTCTGTGGAGTTTGCATATTCTCCACATGTGTGCGTGGGTTTCCTCTGGATGCTCCAGTTTCCTCCAACAATCCAAAGATGTGCAGGTTAGGTGAATTGGCCATGCTAAATTGCCCATAGTGTTAGGTGCAAGGGTAAATATGAAGGAATGGGTCTGGGTGGGTTGCTGTTCGGAGGATCAGTGTGGACTTGTTGGGCTGAAGGGCCCTGTTTCCACACTGTAGGGAATCTAAGAATCTTAGTTCTGGACTCCCGGACCCCAGGGAAAAGACTTGCCCTTCATAATTTTTGTAAACCTCTAAGGTCACCCCTCAGCCTCAGATACTCCAGGAAAAACAGCCCCAGCCTCTCCCTATAGCTCAAATCCTCCAATCCTGGCAATATCCTTGTAAATCTTTTCTGAACTCTTTCAAGTTTCACAACATCTCTCCAATAGGAAGGAGACCAGAATTTCACGCAATATTCCAACAGTGGTCTAACCAATGTCCTGTACAACCACAACATGACCTCCCAACTCCTGTACTCAATACAGTGACCAATAAAGGAAAGCATACCAAACACCTTCACTATCCTATCTACCTGCGACTCCACTTTCAAGGAGCTATGAACCTGCAATCCAAGGTCTTTGTTCAGCAAGACTCCCTAGGACTTTAGCATTAAGTGTATAAGTCCTGTTAAGATTTGCTTTATCAAAATGCAGCACCTTGCATTTATCTGAATTAAACTCCATCTGCCACTTCTCAGGCCATTGGCCTATCTGGTCAAGATCCTGTTGTAATCTGAGGTAACCCTCTTCACTGTCCACTACACTTCCAATTTTGGTGTCATCTGTAAACTTACTAACTGTACCTCTTATGCTCGCATTCCAAATCATTTATGTAAGTGACAAAAAGTAGAGGACCCAGCACGATCCTTGTGGCACTCCACTGGTCACGAGGCCTCCAGTCTGAAAAGAAACCCTCCACCACCACCCTCTGTCTTCTACCTTGTGAGCCAGTTCTGTATCCAAATGGCTAGTTCTCTCTGTATTTCATGAGATCTAACCTTGTTAATCAATCTCCATGGGGAACCTTGTCGAACGCCTTACTGAAGTCCATATAGATCACATCTATAGCTCTGCCCTCATCAATCCTCTTTGTTACTCTCCGTCAAAATACTCAATCAAGTTTGTGAGACATGATTTCCCACGCACAAAGCCATGTTGACTATCCCCTAATTCAGTCCTTGCCTTTTCAAATACATGTACATCCTGTCCCTCAGGATTCCTTCCAACAGCTTGCCCACCACCGAGGTCAGGCTCACTGGTCTATAGTTCCCTGCTTGTCCTTACCACCTTTCTTAAACAGTGGCATCACGTTTACCAACCTCCAGTCTTCTGCACCTCACCTGTGACTATCGATGATACAAATATCCCAGCAAGAGGCCCAGCAATTACTTCTCTAGCTTCCCACAGAGTTCTCGGGTACACCAGGTCAGGTCCTGGGGATTTATTCGCCTTTACCCGTTTCAAGGCATCCAGCACTTCCTCCTCTGTAATCTGGACATTTTGCAAGATCACCATCTATTTCCCTACAGTCTATATCTTCCATATCCTTTTCCACAGTAAATACTCATGCATAATATTCATATTAGTATCTCCCTCATTTTCTGTGGCACCACACAAAGGCCACCTTGCTGATCTTTGAGGGGCTCTATTCTCTCCCTAGTTACCGTTTTTGTCCTTAATGTGTATTTGTAAAAACTCTTTGGATTCTCCTTAATTCTATTTGCCAAAGCTATCTCATGTCCCCTTTTTGCCCTCCTGATTTCCCTCTTAAGTATAATCCTCCTTTCTTTATACTCTTCTAAGGATTCACTCGATCTATCCTGTCTATACCTTACATATGCTTCCTTCTTTTTCTTAACCAAACCCTCAATTTCTTTAGTCATCCAGCATTCCCCATACTTACCAGCCTTTCCTTTCACCCTGACGGGAATATACTTTCTCTGGATTCTCGTTATCTCATTTCTGAAGGCTTCCGTTTTCCTCAGTCATCCCTTTTACCTGCAAACCTCTGCCCCGCAATTAGCTTTCGAGAGTTCTTGCCTAATACTGTCAAAACTGGCCTTTCTCCAATTTAGAACTTCAACTTTTAGATCTGGTCTATCCATTTCCATCACTATTTTAAATCTGATAGGATGATGGTCGCTGGCCCCAAAGTGCTCCCCCTCAGTCACCTGTCTAAGAGGATTGTGCTGATCCATGTAGCTGTTGATTAGAAGGGAAACTCTATTGTTGAACTGAACTATAACTGTTTACCTATTATTTACTGTCTATGCTACTTAACTACGTGACCTGCCTGTATTGCTCGCAAGGCAAAGCTTTTCACTGTGTTTTGGTACATGTGACAATCAATTCAATTCAATATAGGATGCTAATGAATGAGTAACATTCTCTGCAACTGAGAAAAAAAATTATGAATTTTCACTTTGAACATTGGTAAATGAAATGTGTTTCTAATGGTTGAAAGCCATGACAGCATAGGTTTAAAGTGATTGGCAGTGACGGTCATGTTTGTGGCACCATGGGCTGTTCTACTGTACACGAAGGAAGAGCAACAGTGGTAAGGGATTCATTAATTAGGGGAACAGATAGGCATTTCTGAGGTTGGAGAAAGGTGTGGTCCCAGTTTCAAGGATATCTTGGAGTGACTGCGTGATGTTCTTCTGTGGGTGGATGAACAACCAGTGATTATGGCCCATGTTGGTGCCAGTGACTTGGGTAGGAACAAGGATGAAGTCCCGAAGGTGGATTTTAGGAAGCTAGGAAAGTGATTGAGAAACAGAATCTTGAACAGTAATCTCTGAATTACTGTCAGAGCCACCTGCTCGTGAACAAAAAAAATAGGAGAATCTGGTGTAGAAGGGAGGGCATCAGATTTCTGAGGCTTTGGGTCAGTTCTGGGGAAGATAGGATCTGTACAAGTCAGACAGTCTGTGCCTGAACAGGAGCAGGTCGAATAACCATGAAGGGAGATTCAGAGCCACAAAAAGGAGATAGAAATTTAGTCAGTGACAGTGACTCTAACTCTGAAAGGCAGCAGAAACAAAGGTTTTAACAGTGTACAGTTTAAGAATTTGGTAGTGTTGGGGGATCCAAGATGGTGGCGACCCAGCAAGTCTGAGTCTATAAAGCTCCTCCCAAGACTTGGGTAAAGTGCGTCACCCACCCCCACCACACTCACCAAATCATTTATAATAGCTGTTTAATTGAATTAGTTGCTTAGTATTAAATTCAAACAATCTAATATTTAGTAAAAATGAACAAAGGGAAGGGAGTCCGCAGCTCTCAGCAAGCAGGAACCCCTCCCCCCCACCCTCTCCAGCTGCAGCTGAGGCGTCCACAGCCGCCCCGGGGGACTTACCTACAGTGACAAGCCTCGTGGAAATGATCTCTAAACTCGATGCGAAGATCGACACTTTTATCGAAGAATCCCGAAATCGATGGGACTCACTCTCCGCCGCGCTGCAGAAGCAAGACCGAGACATCCAGGAAATCGAGCGCCGAGTTGGAGGGGCGGAGTTAAAGGCCACGACCTCTGAAACTACAGTTCAATCGGCCGTGGATCAGGTCCGGACTCTCGAACAGCGAGTCTGGACCTTAGAGAATTGCATTGACGACCTCGATTATCGAGGTCGTCGAAAAAAATATTTGTTTGCTGGGTCTTCCTGAACGGGAAGAGGAAGGCCAGCTTACAGCGTTCCTCGAGCAGTGACTGCCACAGCTTTTAAATTTGGAAGCTGGATCAGGCCAGGTAAGGGTGGAATGGGCCTACCGGGTCGCAATACGCGGGCCCGGCTCGAACCAGCGCCCTCACCCGGTCCTGTTCTGGCTGCAGAGCTATAGGGAGAGGCAGATACTCCTAGAAGCTTCTAGAAATCTTGGAAAAGACCCTCAAGCTATGATCTATAAAGGATCCAAGATCATGTTATTCCAGGACCTTTCCCCAGTTCTGGTCTGAAAGAGGAAGGCATTCGACGAGGTGAAGAAGCGTTTAAGGGACTTAAATATTCAGTATTCCTTACGCTACCCAGCGACGCTACGCTTTAACCATGAAGGATCCGTGTATAACTTTGGATCGCCAGAAAAGGCTAAGGAATTCTTGGACTCTCTTAGATAAACTGTAAGAGATAATGGATGTTGGTTTGCCTTTCCCCCCACTTTGGTTTATATCCCCCCCTTTTTTTTTTCTTTTTTCTTACCATTAATGTTGGTGGGGGGAGGTGGTTACGTTATTCTATTTTACCTCTGACTTTAGGAGTGGGGTTGTTTCTCCCTTGTTGTTTTGTATTATTATATTTGTTGGGGTTGTAATTTTATAGTTATGTTTATATATGGTATTAACATTACCCAATATATCCAGGTGTTGGTATGGGTGGGGGTAGGGTGCTCACTGTTAACTCTAGCTTTGTATTATATCTGAATTCTCCTCATTTTATTGAGGAACGCCTGGGTCAAGGGTGGGGCATTGGTTGGGAGAGGATACGATGGACTTTTGGAAAGGAAATGACACCCATGGGAACAAGGGGGAAAATCTCCACTTAAATACGTTTTTTTTTTATTATTTAGAAATAGTTTATTATTAAACTGTTGTGAGTGTATTAGAGAGCCTTTATTTTTGTAAATTTTATATGCTCTATGCTCGGGATGTTCTGGATAGGGTTTCCTCTCCCGAGGGGTCTCTGATTTGTCTGGATGATTATGGTTGATCAGTCGGTTAAATGGTGCACCTGGAATGTCAAGGGGAGTAATTCGCCAGTTAAAAGGAAGAAAATATTATCAAATCTTAAGAAAGAAAGAGTTGATATAGCTCTCCTACAGGAGACACACCTGCTGGATAAAGAACACTTGAAATTACAACAGGGTGGATTTGATCAGGCCTTTTTTTTTCTTCTTTTAGTTCAAAAAGCAGGGGAGTTATTCTTCGGAAGAATTTTCCTTTCAAAATCCTAAATCAGATAAAAGACGAACCTGGACGATATATTTTGATTAAAGCCCTTATAAATGGAGAGGAATATGGGATTTTAAATTTGTACTCCCCCCCCCCCCCCCCCCCCCCCCCCCCCCACACACCCCTTTAAATTTATAACAGAAGCCTTTTCAAAATTGATGGCTTTTGGTGCCTGTCATACAATTAAAGTCTCCCCCTATAATTGTATTATGGATGTGGAAATAGATAGGATTCCCAAGAGTACTGCAGGAGTATCTCCCAGATCTAGACAATTGATGGATCTGAACAAAGAATTAGGATTAGTAGATGTACGGAGATGTCTTCATCCACAGGGCAGAAATTTTTCTTTCTACTCCAATCCACATAAATGTCATACCAGAATTGATGTTTTTTGCCCCCTCGATTTTTTTTTTTTAAATTCCGTATCATCCTGTAAAATAGGTAGTATAGCAATTTCTGACCACGCTGCTGTATATATGGAAACTAAGGCAAGGAACAATGGGACATCCCCTCGGCATTGGCGTATGGACCCCTTCCTAATGAAAGATAGTAAATTTGTAAAGTACTTTTCTCAAGAATTTAAAACTTTTTTAGAAATTAATTCAGGTACAGCTAGCAACCCATCAATGATGTGGGAGACCATCAAAGCTTACGCGCAAGGTTTGATCATCTCCTACTCAGCGACCCAGAAAAATTTGAAAGGGAGAACAACAGTGTCTGCTTGAAGCTCGCTTAAAAGCGGCTGAAACAGCATACGCTGATAGACCTTCTATTATTAAATTGCAAAGGATTACGGCTCTTAGGACGGCTCTAAACACTATGCTTACTCAAACGGCTAAGAGGGAAATATTATTTGCAAAACAAAGGTTATATGAATATGGCGACAAACCAGGTAGATACTTAGCATTTCTTGCAAAGAAAAAAAAGGCCCCTCAGACTATTACGTCTATCAAGGAAAGTACGGGTATTTTGACTCATGATCATAAAAAGATTAATGTGATCTTTAGAGAATTTTATTCTGAGTTATATAAATCGCAGATTGTGAAGATAGGACTAGGAGGATGCAGTCATTTTTTAAAAATCTGACCTTTCCGGGCCTAACTCCGGAACAGGTATCGGTCCTAAATGCTCCTCTAACAGTCCAAGAAATACTTGACGCAATTAGGCAACTTCAGAGCGGTAAGGCACCGGGCCCAGATGGTTTTCAAGCTGAATTCTATAAAGAATTTACAGAAATATTGGCTGGTTCACTTATGGACATGTATAACTCTGCATATAGTCAGAGTTGTCTCCTGTCTTCGCTGAAAGAGGCAAATATCTCTCTTATCCTTAAAAAAGGAAAGGATCCAGAAGATTGTACGTCATACAGACCAATATCCTTGTTAAATGGAGATTTTAAAATTCTTTCGAAAACGTTAGCATTGAGACTAGAAAGGGTACTGCCACATATTATGAAGGAGGATCAGATGGGGTTTATTAAGGGCCATAGATCATCCAATAATATTAGAAGAGTTTTGAATATGATTCAAGCCTGTCATCAGGGAAAGATACCAGGAGTAGTAGTTTCATTAGCTGTGGAAAAGGCATTTGATAGGGTGAATGGTCATATTTGTTTTACACATTGGAGAGGTTTGGCGTTGGACAGGTGTTTACCAAATGGGTCTCAACATTGTATAGTGATCCCAAAGCAGTTGTGGTTACCAATGGATTAGGTTCGGATAGCTTCAGTGTGGATAGGGGCTGCCGTCAGGGATGTCCTCTCTCGCCATTGTTATTTACGCTAATAATTGAACCACTAGCAGAAGCTATATGAGCTGATCCTAATATAACGGCCCTGAGGATTGGTTCAGGTAAACATAAAATTACCCTTTATGCAGATGATGTTCTTCTATTCCTCAGTAATCCTCTGATGTCCGTACCGTGCTTAATCCAAGTTATTAATACATTAAGCGCATTCTCAGGCTATAAAATTATTTTTTCAAAATCTGAGGCTATGCCAATGGGTGGCCTTGCTATGATACCCCACTTAGTGGACGGATCCCTTTTTCCCTTTCATTGGGTGCCTGGAGGGCTGCTTCTATTTAGGCATTTTTATTACCCCAGTATTTGGTCAGTCGTATAAGGCTAATTTTGTGCATTTACTGGAAAGGATAAGGCAGGACCTCCAGCGATGGGGAGACCTTCCAATTTCCTGGTTGGGTAGAATAGCACTAATTAAAATGAATGTCCTGCCCAGTCTCCTATATCCTATGAGAATGCTTCTGGTGATGCTGTCGAGGATGGCTCTACGTAAATTATATGGCTGGCTTGGTTCCTTTATTTGGAATCATAGACGGCCCCTCATTCAGCTGAAGAAGCTTCAGCTTCCACAGGCAAGGGGAGGATTGGACTTCCCAGATTTTAGGAAATATCAGTTAAGTTCCCTATTAAGTTACATAGCTGATTGGGTCTTGTCTGATCCACAATCAATCTGGTTGGGCATCAAGGCCTCTCAAGTAAAATACCCACTTATTAACCTTTTATTTTCAGACAAGAGGAAAATCATTACAGATCACTGTAAAAACCCTATAAACACAATTAAGGCTTGGAATATAATGCAGCAAAATGAGGGTAATTCACATAAAACATCCCCCTATGCACCGATAGTGGGAGCATGGGGATTCCAACCGGAGTTTACAGATGCCACGTTTAAACTCTGGAGATCCAGGGGTATCTCATGTCTAGGGGACCTATTTAAAGATGGGGTCCTGATGTCTTTTGAACAGCTGCGTCAGAAATTCGGATTACCTAATGGAGACCTCTTTCGATACTTCCAAATTCGAGACTATATACAGAAGAAGATAGTCTTTATAAATCAGATAAAGAATGTAGTGTCCTACGACCAGTGGGGGTATCTTCCGTCAGTACTATTTATCATTTACTACATGATGAAGTATCGGGAGATATGGATAATCTGCTTAAAACATGGGATCAGGATTTGGGACTAGAAATCTCGATAGAAACATGGAATGATATTTGGGAAAACGCTAGAAGAATTACTATCTGTAACAGAATCCAGGCTATCCAGCTGAAGATACTTCATAGGGCCCATATAGCACCGGTTCGATTGGCAAAATTTAAGGCAGGAGCTCTCCAATGTGTCCCAAATGTAAAATAGAGGTGGGCACTCTTGTACATTGCCTATGGACCTGTCATAAGATCCGTAGATATTGGACTAAAGTAGCAAGTACCCTGACAGAAATTTTAGGAACGGAAATTAAAGTGGACCCTGTATCTCTCCTTTTGGGCTTTTCGAACTTTCCCTCCCTGGACATGTACGGGAAGAGACTATTTTCTATTCTCTCTCTATTCTCTCTTTCTGTGCAAGGAAAAATATTTTGGTGAATTGGGTGGCTGAGGGCCCCCCTGGACTTTCAAATTGGCACAGATTAATTATGGAATGTATTCTCTTGACTTCCTTACAAATATGGTGCACCGAAAGACCGAATTATTTTATAAATTATGGCAGCCCTTCTTGAATTACATACATACAGATATTTCGGCTATCCTAACAAGGGCTTTTATTTAATTGAGACTACAAACCTGGCTGGTCCGGGGCCCCTTAGGAGAGGAATCCCGCACGAATACGGGTTTTATTACATCTGATGTTAACACATTCCGAGCATGTAAGAGACTTAAATATACATTCTGGTTAGTTGTAGGTTAGATTAGTAGACAGTTGAGTGTTGTTTTTTTTTCTTTTTCGGTATTTTTTCTTTTGTTAAATTTTGGCTATTGTATATTTGATTTAATTGTATATCAATGTTTGTATTTGAGAGTTTTGTTTATTTTTGTAAACTTGTAAAAATGTTAAATTTCAAATAAAAATATCTATATTTTTAAAAAAAGAATTTGGTAGTGTTAAAAGGCACATATGCAAAGGTGGGTATTACAGTGAATAAAACCAATGGTTATAGAAATGCAGTTTGATGTCATTGCAATAATAAAAGCTTAGTTTAAAGTGAGGCAAAAATAGCAGTTTAACATCCCTCAATTTTCAGACAGGTGAGGTGGAGGGTGGTATGATTGATGATGGAATCAGTTACAGCTGCAAGGTGAGATGATGTATTATCATCAATGAATTGAGTTCAGAGATAAATAAGGGGCAGCCATACTATTAGGAATGTACTATAGGCCCCTAAATATGGGATGGAGTTGGAAGAGCAAATTTACACACAACTATTTGATGGAAAACAATGATACAACATAGTTGGGGCCTTCAACTTATCCTAATATCCCAGTGAAATTAGAAAAATGTGAAAGGCACTGACAGTGCAAAATTCTTGACTCCATCAAGATAACCTTTTTGGCCAGTACCTAACAAGAGGGGAGCTAAATTCTGGATTTAGACTTCGGAGATGGAATTGGGCAAGTGGAAGAAGGAGCAGTGGGTGACTATTTTGAAGGCAGTGACCATAATATGGTTAGATTTAACACATGATTATGGAAAAGGCCAAAATTCAAATGGGTGCAAAGGTTCTGACTTGTGGGGAAGTCAAGTTGTATGAATGTGAGAGTTGTTCAGGTGAAAGTCAAAATGTGTGATACTGGAAAAGCACAGCCAATCAGGCAGCATCCGAGGAGCAGGAGAATCAACGTTTCAAGCATGAGCTTTTCATTGCATTCCTGATGAAGAGTTTGTGCTTGAAACATCGACTCTCCTGCTCCTTAGATGCTGCCTGACGGGCTGTGCTTTCCCAGCACCACAAGTTTTGACTCTGATTTCCAGCATCTGCAGTCCTCCCTTTCTCCATGTTTGGGTGCAAGCAGACTGGATATAGCTACTTGATCAAAAATCAATAACAAATCAGTGAAATACTTTTGAAAAGCAAAATTCAGGGGGTGCAATGTGGATGCTTGCTGCCAAATGGGAAAAAAAGGTACTGCCAAATCCAGAATGTACAGGGTAAGATAAAACAGAAACATTAGTTCTAGAGGATATGAAAAAGTATTGGCAGGTAAAACTAAGGAAAACCCAAGATGTCCTAACAGTATATTAAGAGCAGGATAACTCAGGAAAGGGTAGGACCAATCTGAGGTATATAAGTTTATTTATGCTTAGATGCAGAAGCTGCGGACAGGGTTCTTGCCGAGTACTTTGTATCTCCACAAGGGTGAGGGATGCAGACATTAAAGGGGAGGGGTTTGCAATAGATAGAATAAGCATGATGGGAGTAGTGGACTGATATCCTTGAAGGTGGATCAATCACTAGGGCTGGGTGGGTTGTATCCCACGCAGTTAAAGGATTAATAATGGATGTTCTGAGGCTCATTTTTTAATCCTCAGTAGATCCAATACGGTACCAGAGAACTAATGGTCTGTGAATGTTGTACCATTGTTTAAAATAAGTTAGTCTGAGTCCCTTGGTGGCAGTCTGGTGAGAAAAGTAAACATCCATGAGTTATCGAGGAATGTGGTAAACCATAGAAACCAGGAGTAGGCCATTTAGTCCTTCGAATCTACTCTGCCACTCAATATGACCGTGGCTAATCCTCTGTCTCAATGCCATATTCCCATTTTTTTCCCATCTCTCTTGATGCCTATAAAATCTAAAATAAAGTTTATCTTTTTCTTGAAAATGTTCAGTGACTTGGCCTCCACAGCCACCTTTGGTTGAGAATTTTGTAGGTTCACTATCCTATCACGATCCTAAATGGCCTGTCCCATTTCCTGAGACTGTGACCCCTGGTTGTAGTCTCCCCTCCTCAGAAAACAATCTCCTTGTGTCCAGTGTGTCCAGCCCTGTTATACATTTTAATCAGATCCCCTACATCCTTCTAAACTCTAGTGATTGCAGGCCCAGTTGCACCAACGTAACCTCTTGGACAATCCTGCCATCATCAGTATCAGCCTAGTGAACCTTTATTGTGCTCCCTCTATGACAAGTATATCCTTTCTTAGGTAGGGAGATCCAAACTGTATGTAGTACTGCAGGTGAGGTCTCACCAAGACCCTATGTAATTGCTGTAAGATAATTCTGAATTCAAAATTCCTGCAGTGAAAGCAATACGATTTGCTTTCTTAATTACTTGCTGCATCTTCCTGTCTACTCTCATGGACTGCTGTACAAGGACATGCAGATCCCTTTGTAGATCCACATTCCCCAATATACTACTATTTAAATAATTCTCACTTTCTGTTTTTCACATTGAAAAACGGCCAGGCGATGTGTTTGTACCACATGATGTGGGAGCCAGTGAACCCCAGTATGGTTCCTAGCCACAGCATATGTAGCAAGTGTTGGTTGCTTGAGAAACTCTGGGTCAGAGGTAATGAGCAGGAGGCTGAGTTCCCACTGCAACAAGTTAGGGAGGGGGAGAGTTACCAGTGTGCTGTGTTTCAGGAGGCAGTCACATTCCTTCATTTAACTGGCTTGAATTTGGTCAATGGTCAAGACAGGAGTCATAGGGTCATACAGCATAGAAACAGACCCTTCGGTCTGACCAGTCCATGCTGAACATAATCCCAAATTAAACTAGTCCCACCTGCCTGCTCCTGGACCAAATCCCTCCAAACCTTTGTTATTCATGTGCTTGTCGAAGGTGTCTTTTAAACATTGTAACTGTGCCTGTAGCTACCACTTCCTCAGGAAGTTTATTCCATATGTGGACCATCCTCTGTGCAAAACAAATTGCCACTCATGTCATCTTAAACTTTTTCTCCTCCCACCTTTAAAATCTGCCCCCTAGTCTTGAAATCCCCCATCCTAGTACAAAGACACCTACTATTAACCCTATCTGTACCCCTCATGATTTTATAAACCTCTATAAGGTCATCTCTCAACCTCCTAGGCTCCAGTGAAAAAGGTCCCAGCCTATCCAGCCTTTCTTTATAACTCGAACCTTCCATACTCGACAACATCCTGGTAAATCTCTTCTGAACCCTCTCCAGCTTAATATACTTCTTATAACAGGGTGACCTGAACTGGACACTGTACTCCAGAAGAGGGTGTGAGTATGAGTGAAGCAGGTAGAGGGATTCAGGAGACAGTTCTGAAGACGCTTTAGTTAAAGGGGAGGGAGGGGTTAGTACAGATTTTAAAGTTTCCACAACAAGTAATAGGACAGAGAGTGTGGAAAGGCTCAGGAATCTAACTTCAGGCACACAGATAGGGGACAACTGTAAGAAGTGGGCAGTTAACACTGGACTGAGGGTGTTATACAGTGGGTGTGTGCCACAGAACAAAGTAAATGAGCTTGAAGTGCAGATTGAAATTGGCAGGTATAATACTGTGGCTATCACAAAGATGTGCCTGCGAGGGGATTAGGGCTAAAACATAAATACCCAAGGATAAATGTCCTATCAAAAGGACAGGCAGAGGAAACCAGGTTGCCTCATTAGAAGTTAAATTGATGGCATGAAGTGATATAGAGTCAGAAGGCATAGAATCTGCCTATGAGTAGAGTTAAGGAAATATACACACTGAGCAGTAGTCAGGATGTGGAGAAGAAAATAAATCAGGAGATGAAAAAAGCATGTTAGAAAGGCACTATTACAATATTCAATGAACTGGAAAAGTCAGGTTGATAGAGGATATCAAGAAAAGGAATTTGTGGAATATGTGAGATTTGGTTTTGTTTGGAGCAGTTTGTGTTAGAGCCCATGAGGGGATAGTCAAAATCTAAATTTGGTGATGTGTAATGAGATAGACTTGATTAGTGAGCTTAAGGTGAGGGTACTCGTAGTGGGTAATGACCATAACATGATAGAATCCACCTTGCAGTTTGAGAGAAAGAAGCTTGTAATGGTATTACAACTGATTAAAAATAAATACAAAAGCTTGAGAGAGGAACTAGCCTGAGTTGGGAAGGGAGCTGAGCAGGGAAGACAGTGGAGCAGCAATAGCAGGAGTTTATGGGGATAATATGAAGCACAACACTATTTCATCCCAAGAAAGAAGAAGAAACATACTGAGGGGAGGACAGAATACCATGGTTGACAAGGGAAGTCAGGGACAGCACAAAAGCAAAAGCACACAATATGGTGAAGATTCATGGGAAACCAGAGGATTGGGAAGACTTTAAAAACCAACAGAGGAATTAAAAATTCAATAAGGGGACAAGAGCTGAATTATGAGGGTAAGATACCTCGTAATATAAAATTGTAAGAGTTTTTTGTAGAATCCGAAAGGTAAGAGTAAGGCAAAAGTGGACCTTGGACCATTGGAAAATGTGGCTTGAGAAGTGATAATGGGGAACAAAGAAAACATGCAGGAATTAAATAGATATTTTGAATTAATCTTCACTGGTGGAATACACCAGCAGCATACTAGAACTTAAGGAGAGTCAGGTCAGGGGTGAGTGTCATGGCCATTACTAAGGAGAAGGTGCTGGGGAAGCTAAAAAGTCTGAAGTTGGATAAACCGCCTGAACTCCACTCCAGCATTCTGAAGGAGATTGTAGAGGCATTGGGGGTAATCTTTTAGGAATCACTGGAGTCAGGGAAGGTTCCAGAGGACTGCAAAATGGCTAACGTAACACCCTTGTTGAAGAAGGGAGGGGGCCAGAATACAGGAAACTATAGTTTGGTTAGCCTGACTTTGGTCATTGGAGTCCGTCCTTAAGGATGAGATTGAGGAATAAAGGAGGTAACTAGCAAATTAGACAAAGCAGAGGCAGTGATCTATCTGGATTTCCAGAAGGTCTTTGAAAATGTGCCACACAGGAGGCTGCTAAATAAGATAAGAGCCATGGTGTTAGCAGCAGGGTACTGGCATGGATAGTGGATCGGCTGTCTGGCAGATGATAGAGAATGAGGGATAAAGGAATCTTTCTCTGAATAGCAGCTGGTGACAAGTGAGGTTCTGCAGGGGTCAGTGTTGGAATCACAATTATTCACGTTATGTATTAGCGCTCTAGACAAAGGAAATGTCACAAAATGCACATTACACAAAGATGGGTGGAGGGACAGGTAGTGTTGATGAAATGGGGAGGCTGCAGAAAGACTTGAACTTCAGGAGAGTCGGGACCTAGGGAGGAATTCCTGGGGTTGGAGGGGTTCCAGAGGATGCTTCCAAGAAAGGTTGTCATAAGGAGCGTTTGTTGACTCTAGGTCTGTACTCAGTGCAATTTAGAAGGATGATGGGGGCATCTGATTAAAACTTCCGGAGTACTGAGAGGCCTAGATAGAGTGGAGGTGGAAAAGATGCTTCCGCTAATAGGGAAGACTAGGATCCAAGGCCACAGCCTCAGAGTGAAGGGACAACACTTTAGAACTGAGATGAGAAGGAATTTCTTATGCCAATGTTTGGTGAATCTGTGGAAAGCATTGCCACAGAGGATTGTGGAGGCCAAGTCATTGAGTGTATGTAAGACAGAGATAGGTAGGATCAAGGGTTACAGGGAGAAGGCAGGAGAATAGGGTTGAGAAACATATTGGCCATGGTCGAATCATAGAGCAGATTTGATGAGCCAAATAGCATAATTCTGCTCCCGTATCTTATTGTCTTTTGTGTATAAGATGATAAGGCGTCTAGGTTGGGTGCACAGGAAAGACTTGTTTCTGTTTAGTTAGGGGTCAGATTTCAGGGGACACAGATTTGAGGTAATTGACAGAAAAATTAGGAGACATGAGGCAAACCTTTTCATGTGGCAGATGGCGGGGTTCTGGTATTTGCTGCCTGGTTTGGTGGTGGAAACAAAAAGCGTCAGGTTTTTTTTGAGATGTACCTGGATCTGCACCTGAATTGCTATAGTTTATAAGGCCTTTGATCTGGTGTTGTGGTGTGGTATCCAAACGGACAGCTACCGTTTTGCTTCTCTTTAATTCTGAAAACAATTATTTATTTTTTTAGCCAGTGTAGACATGATGGAATGAATGGCTCTTTTTATGTATCACAGGTATTCTATGGCTGTATTACATGGGAAGAACGTTCTCAAACAACAGTAGTTGGAATGAACTATCCAATAGTGGTTTTCACAAGGGAATGGGATAAATACTTAAACAAGAAAAAGCTGCAGACCAAGGGGAAAAGAACCAGGCACCTGAACCTGCTGGACTGTTGTTTGAAAGAATTGATGTATATTTGATGAGCCAAATGGGAACAAAATGTGGAATTTCAGGCGTGTCTACTGGGTTGAGGAAGGGTGTAGAATCACATAGCAGTCTGCACAAAGGAGGTCTGTTTTCAGAACTCTGGGCTAAACCATGTAGGTGGTTGAGAGGTACCAAGGCTGTGATGCTGCATGCAAGTGGTTGAAAGGCAATTCCAATATTTTAGAAGATCGTTGACTCCAATTAACATACTTTCGAATGGAATATAATGTTTTTGAATTTAACGAGTGCCAAAGAGGGATCATGTGTCTGATCCTTGACCAATATATTCTGGCAGTTTCTAGGTCTGATCTCAGACAACGAGGGGAATGTTGGCTGTTTGAGCAACATTCCAAAGGAGTGCAAAACTTAGTTGAAAAGGCAGCTAATAAGATGTGAATGAGAAGGTGAGTTGCAGCAGCTGACATTTGCATTCAAGGGTAGTAGTCAATAAAGAGGGCATCATCAGAAGATAGGACATTTGCCCAATCGTTTGGACCCTTGAGCTGTGGAGGAGCGGAACAGTGCAACAACCTCCCAGAGCCATTATTACCAGGTCAGCAGGAGCAGCAAAAGGTCACATTATAGCTAGGCAATCTGCACGAGGACACCTTCGGTAACTGCAGCAGGAGGGAGGCAGAGGGCAACTTGTTCCTGAGCCAAAATCTTCAGATTCCTGTGAGTTACCTGCAGTTGAGAGCATCAGCCCCAAAGAAAACCCTCATCGAATTCTAGATGATGTTGCACGACAATTTACAATCTTTGGGCTGGTGAACACCCCATATCAGTTTTGCTGAAATTCATTGCAGGACTGAATATATATGCTTTCAGCTCCACCCAGGACATGTGTGGAATATCTCAGGCAACTGGACATTGTTGGCATTAGGGAAGAGTTCTAGCAAGCCACATAACTAAGGATGTAGAAAAGGTTTAAAACTTTAGTGGAGATAGATTGTCAAATTTGGAAAGGTAAGTTAGAATATGGTCAAGCCAAAAGCGAAAGATGTATTTTATCTAAGATTAATTGAAAAACTTCAGCTAGAGGTCATAAATAAATAAAGGAGAAAAAACAACCTCAATTATCCGAACATCAATTATCTGAATTTCAGATTATCTGAACAAGATCTCCAAGGTTCCGTAAAAACAGCATTAGGCAACTTGGCAATTACCAGTTAAGCAGCATTATGGGGTGCATTGCCAGATAATCGGGGCGTGTTCAATTAACCAGCATTCACATAACATTTGATTGTAAACAAATGGTAATCAGTTAAACGGCATTATGGCATGCATTGCCAGATAACTTGCACTCAAAAATTACTGCTTGTTTATGATCAGATTAGCTATCCAAACAAAATACTCTCCGCCTGTCTCGTTTGGATAATTGAGGTTGTACTCTATTTAAATGTATGTAAAATTCAAACAAATATTGAAAACACAAAAACAGAAATATTGCTTAGACAAATAGTATAATCTGATAGCCGTTGCAGAATGATGTATTAGGACCTGAATATTGAAGGGTGCAGGACAACCAGGAAGTATTAGGAGAGAGGGTGGAAACATTAATTGGTGATTGAATTTGCACAAAAGAGGGATGACCTAAGTTCAGGATACCAGGATGTAGAAGTGGTTTAGGTAGAGATAAGAAATTATGGAAGCAAGAAATCACTTATTGGTGTGGTGTACAGAACCCAAACTGAAGCCTTACAATAGGATGGAGTATACAAAAAGATAATGGGAGCTTGTCAGAAAGATGTGGCGATAATCATGAGGGATTTTAATCTACATCTAGACTTGGAAAATTATATTGGCAGAGGAAGCTGAGGTGAGAAGTTCATGGAATGTTCTTGGGATAGCTTCTTAGAACAGAACATTCTGGATCTGATCATAGAGCAAGCTTTTTGAGACTTGGTATCGTGCAATGAGACAGGATGAGCTAGTGATCTCATAGTGAAGATACCTCCATGTAACAGTGATCATATGATTGGTTGAATCTTAGTTTTAATTTTAATCCTCAAGAAGGGAGTGGGCCAAAATCTATTTATTGCAAAGATGTCACAAAATTTAGACAAACTAGAGGAAAAAAAAGATTCACTTAACGATTAATGATGAGGGAAAATTAGAGCAAATGAGAAAGCTGGCCCTAAACAAAAAAAACAGTACGTGCCATTTGATAATTAAAAATAGAAAGATTAAAAAAGTCAGCGTTGGGCCTACTGAAAGTGAACTGGGGAATTGATTAATGGAAAATCAGAGATGACAGCTGAATTAAACAGGTATTTGCATCTTTGTTGTGGAACATTCAAGGATAATCCGATAAATAGCTATCCATTAGGAAAAGAAAAAAGTATTTTCATAGATCATAGAAGTGTTATGGTGCAGAAGGAGGCCATTTGGTCCATCATGTCTGTACCAGCTCATTAAATATGTCTTGTTTATCTAGTGCCAATCTCGTGCCTTTTACCCATAACCTTGCACATTAATTTTATTGAAACAATGCCACCTTGAATGCCTCAGTTAAAACTGCCTCCTCCACATTTCCAGGCATTACATTCCATACCTTTACTACTCAGTGAAAAGACTTTTTTCAGACAGTTTTTCCAATGGTTGTCCCACCTGTCTTTATTCTCCTGCAGTTGTTAAAATTTTAACTAACAACTTTAACTAATATGTTACTATTTTTTTGAAGAGGTGTGAATTATTGTAAAAATAAACCAGACTTTTCCTCACCTCACGCTTGCTTCTTTTGTTAAATCTATGCCCTCTTGTTCTTTTTTATGAACAGAAACAGTTTATAGACTCAGAAACATACAGCACAGAAACAGATCCTTCGGTCCAAATCATTCATGCCGACTAGCTTTCCTAAATTAAACTAGGAGAAACTAAACTAGTCCCACTTGCCTGTGTTCAGCCCCTAACCTTCTCTAACCTTTCCTATTCATATACTGTCCAAATGTCTTTTAAATATTGGTAACTGTACTCTGTCCAGCTCTCTCATTCTTCTAAATCCCAGTGAGTATAGTCCTGACCAATCCAATCTCTCTTTACTGTATATGTCTTGTCTGCTGTCCCAGAAATCAGTCTGATAAACCTCTACTACACTCCTTCCATAGCCAGAACTTCCTTCTACACATAAGGAAACCAAAACTGCACAGATTACACCCAGGCCATGTACAATTGCAGTAAGACATCTCTGCCCCTATACTCGAATCCATTTGCTATGAAGGCCAACATACCATTTGCACTTTTCACCGCTTGCTGAATGTTTACTTTCAGCAACTAGTGTACAAGTTGCATCTTCTCTTCCCAATCTGTTGCCATTCAGATAATAATTTGTCATGTTTTTGCTCCTAAATTAGATAACCTCATATTTTAGCCATGTTATACTTCCTCTCCCAATGCATTTACCCACTCATTTAACTTATCCAAATCACATTGAAGCATCTCTGCATCTTCCTCACAGTCCACTGTTCCATCCAGATTTGTGTCATCTGCAAACTTAGAGATATTACATGTAGTTCCCTCCTCTGAATTATTAATTTTATACTCTTCAAAGCTTTAAGCTAAATACATAAACAAGTATTACTGAAATTCATTTGTGATCTCTTAAAATAAACAATTAACATATAACACAGAAAATGAAGAGTGATTTACAAAATATTGTAATTACTTGTATATTGCCAGAAGGCCAGCTAAAATCTGGGTTTGGATTGTACAAGTAGGAAAAGGTCAGGGACTAAGTAGTAAACCTCCATTTTATGACATTGTTTTGCACATTAATTCAAGGAATAAATTACCCTTTGTTTTTGTAACTGAGAAATTACACGGTGCAGTGAGATAGAGGAGAAGGTATTAAAATATATTAATTATAATTTTTGAATCTGCCCAGTTTTACCATTGTGCCGCATGATGAAATGTTAGGAGTTAGTTGATGTTGGTCACTTCTGACCAAATTATTTCTGCGATTTCATTGGAGAATTCTGAGTACAGATTAAGTGTGTCTGCAAATCCACAGTCATATATCATCCTGGGAGTGATCCTTCTATGTTTTGATGCATTGATTTCTTCTGTAGCTTTGGTCATGTTAGGTTAACTATATCATTGTATGGGTGATGGATGGCGACTTTAAAGGGGAACATTTGTTTCAATTTTCCCCTTAAAGTATCCTCTGGGTAACAATGCAATAGGATGAGTCAGAAAGAACTGTATCTCACATGAGTTGGAGAAATACTCAATGATGTTGAACAGGCAAGCTGGCCAAATTGCAGCTTTTGGGAGATAATATTCTGTTTTGATCTTTCACTTCTCATCTACAGGGGGGAAGCATAACAAAACTGATTGCTTCTCTGGAAAAACAAAAATGAATAAAGCTGGTGTTTGCAAGGATCTTTAAAAAGTTAAATTTTCATCCTCTGCCTTAATAACTATTTCCTGCAATGTAAATGATCAATTTCAGCAAATACATAAGTCAGCAATGAAAATTTGAGATATTACATTTGTTTAAATAACTTTTTGTGATTGAGTTAATGACTGTACGCTTAAATATGAGCATAAAAATGCTTTGCAAATAATGTAACACCAACTATTCAGACTTAAACGAATGTGTAGTTTTATGCATCAATACCAACAGGTAATGCAGTCTGTCTCAAAAACCAGCTCAGTCCTTCTGATTACTGTTTTGAGTACAACAGATGAATACTCAATGTTGTATTCCTGGATTTTTGCTTTGAACATCTGCTTAGGAATTGCCCATGCAAATTAAAATATTTTAGCAATTATATTTTATTGGGTTGGAGTAGCATTTGTAGTTAGAGAGCACACGTTTTATTTCAGCCATATTCCTGTTCCCAGTATATGTAAACTAGTGTGGACATGTTTTGGCTGTTGATAATAGAGTCTAGCATTGTTGAAGTTTGGGGGAAATGCCTGGAAAGGATGAAGGTAAACTACAAAAAACTTGTAACTGAAAAAAACTTCATTGAGCACAAGTTTTGTTTTGTGTTTTTTTCTTCCCAAAATTTACCCGAGCTTTGTGTGGCTGCTATTCCTCCTTAATGTTCAGGGAAGGTCCATGCAGATTGATGTGAAGATTCCAAAGTAGACGTGTGCAGGTCCATCTGAACTTTGTGGCATTTCAAACTCATTGCTAGACATGACAACAAGCTAATTACTTCTGTTCCTTTTATTGTTGATAGCCATGAAGATAAGGTTCTTTCCAGAATGCAAATGAAATCCTTACTGTTGCAACATGCACAGTAGATAAGTGGATTTTAAAAGAACAAAATATTTATTCTAGATATTTTTAATTAATCTGTTCAGACATGTTATCACACACCTCTGGAGCAGGTGGGACTTGAACCGTTGGCTCAGAGGCAGAGACACACACCACTGTATCACAAGATATCCCTAGAGCCCTAACAACTGTGAAAGTAGCTCATGCCAGAGGTTTACAATGCCACTGAGAGATACAAGAGCTAACTAAAACAAAATTATCATTCAAATAGATAATGTGGAAACATAAAATAAATTATGGTACAAAATTATACCTTTGTCTCTCATATCATTGCTTGTTTTTACACTAGGTACCTTTCTTCCTATAAACCATATAGCCACTTTTTGACATCGGCAAACTTTTTAATTCTGTCATTTACAAATAAGTTATTGACTTTAAACTAAGAAACAGCAAGAGATCCAGTTTGCAGAACTCAGTTGGAAACATTCAGCCAGTCGTAAAAATACCTGTAACCCATTATCCATTGCTTCCTGCCACTGAGTCAATTTTGGATCCAAATTCCATGAGCTTTTAATTTTTGACTAATCAGTCTTGCAGAACCTTGAGGAAAGCGTTGCTAAAATCCATGTGGACTGCAATAAACATACAATGCATTCATTGAGCCTCCCTATTACCATCTCAAAAAACAATTTCTGAGCAGCTGTTCAGCATAGTTGTATTCCAAATTTGGTGGTTGATTCCCACAAGTTATTCTACCAGACCATACTTTAATCTTCTGAGCAAGGGTCATTCAACCCGAAACATTAACTTTGATTTCTCTCTGAACTTTTCCACCAATTTCTGTTTTTGTTTCTGGTTTACAACATTATTTAGGTTTATACTTAAATCTTTAAGGTTTGATTTTCAGTGTGGTAGATCAACATCAAATTGTTAGGAATTGAGGCTATAGTACAAGGAAAGTGGGACGATCTCCAATCCAAAAGAGAGCCTTTTATGTAATTAATACTGTAAGAACTGTTGTTCTGTACAACTTAGAGTCATGAAATTATGTAGGTAAGAATTTAGCAAATCCCACTCCCCCAGGTCCTTTCTTCATGGCCCTTATTTTTATCCTTTAGGTACTTATTCAATTACATTTAGAAATCCCTCTCTCAAACAGTGCTGTGCAGATCATAGCCACTGCTGTTTTAAAAATTCCTTCCTGACTTTGTCTTTGGGTCTTTGTTTATGTGTTCTGTGTCTTCAATTCTCCATACCTTTTACCAATTTCTCTCTATCCACTTTATCTGGAAGGGTATTTTTAAACCCAGCCAAACACCCCAGGCTGAATATCATTGCATAGCAGGGGCAGGTGGTAAAATGGAGAGATTCCTGGTCAGCCATGGGATGCAAAAGGAACATTGGAGCCTCTGATGACATATTCCATCATTCCAGACTACAAAATTTATGTAAAAAGTACACTTTTCCATGGCAACTTGGGTCTTTGCATTGACTGTAACACATCAACGCCACTCTGACTCATGATTTTTGAATACGCTATCAAATTTCCTCTTAATATTCTTTCCCAAAAGAGAACAGCCTCAGCTTCTCTGGCTATTTACAAAACTGAAAGCTTTTCTCTCTGAAAGGTGTAAGGTTTTCTCCATCCTGTTAATATCCTTCATATAATTTGGTGACAAATTTGGTCACAGTACTCAAACTGAGGCCAACCCAGTGTTTTAAGATTAAAGGTGATCTCAGGTTCTTAGCTTTTGTATTCTCTAAATCTATTTATAAAATATAGGATTCCTCTATACCTTTTTAATCATGTTCTCACTTTTGCTGCTACCTTCAATGATTTGTGTTCACATATACCCAGATCTGTCTCTTCCTTCTCCCCCTTTAGAATTATACCCTTTGGTTTACATTGACCCTCTTTATTCTTTTCAAAACGTACTTCACCACTTACCTGCCCATTAGAAGATTCAATTGAGATGGGTAATTTATCCAGGTTGCTGTAATGAATAATGTCAGGAAACAGCTTGTAACTTTGTTTTGAGATCTTTCTAACATTGTTCTAATATTTATAAAGCTTGGCTTATTTCTTTGCTTCTGTCATAAACTTCTTTTCTGTCAAAGAAGCTCTGGAGTCTTGTGTGGTAGTTACAGTGACTCTCAACCATATTAACTAAAATAATTTTTAAAATCTGTGGAGCCAGATTTCATTCTGGAATTTGACTTTCCAAAGTACCATCAGCTGCGATCATAACAAAATAAAAGATCAAGAAAGTCAAAGGTCCTAATACCAACTCCTGGGGAACACCATTGTATACCTTTCTTCAGTACAAAAAGAAATCCATTAAAAGGACCTTTTTTAGTTCCTGTGGTTCAACCTGACTTCTTATCCATGCCACTAGTGTCTCTTTTACTCCATGGATTTCAACTTTGCTGGCAGGCTATTTTGTGATGGACTTTCAAATTACTTTGAAAGTCCATTCACCATGTGTAACCTCATCAAAAAAACTGAATGAAGTTACAATAAAGTTCTGCTGGTCACAAAATGTGTTTCCATGGAAAGTGCAACACTCTGATTTTAATGAGTGGGGTTAAAGTGGCTGGCTGTGCACGTGGAAACAAACATTCTAGATCTTCTCGAAAGGGGTTTAAATTGCAAACAATCTTTTAATTGTCTCCGTCATTGGGTATTCAAGTGAATTTGGTATGGATATGCCAAGAAACTTGCAGAACGTAGGTAGTGGTCCATATGTTCCACAACAAAATACTAAGCTTTATGGTGGGAAAATGATGTGGAGATTCTGGAAACATGTCTCCTCTGATTCTACATAACTGTGCTAAATTCCCATAACTGTATAACCTGCAGTTATTAGAATACCAGTAATTTCTAGGTTAACATCTCATTGCAAATTGTGTTCTAATTACTGTGTATTATAGATCTTGTAAACAATGAACTTCCCTTGAAACCTTTGGAAGCAGGAGGTGCAGAAGACAAAATAACAAACAAAATCACTGGCTGGAGAAATGTTGGCAGCAGACTAGAAATGGGGTGTTGAATAGGTTTTTCATCACCTAATATTAAAAATAATTAAACCTATGATTTCTACCCACTGGTATCAAACCTTATCCACAGCACAATTACTGTTTACCAAACCAGATTAGTCAGGTGGTGTCGGAAGTTGTTCTTTAAAAAAAATCAAATGGTTTCATCTATTTTAATGTTTGTACTGACGGTTATATTTAAAAGTTAGTCATTTTATATATCCAGGCGAAAATAGCCCTGAAACTGATTGGAGACCAGTGCAGCATGAAAAAACATTATCGCTTAAAAATAGGCGTCAGCACTTAATGGGACTGATTGGGAAATCTACCTGTTTACTGACACAGAAAAAATGCTTTATACGCCAGTAACTTCGATATTGATGTGGAAGATGTTTATTTGAAATGTAAATTACTCATGTTCTTAAATATTTACAAACCACATGGTCTTTGTGTAGTTTTTTGTCGCGGTAATTATAAACTGCAACAAACAAGGGAAGCAATTTGGACTGTCGCCACTTACTCTGCCTTTTTGTTGAGACATTCAGTGTACAAATTCGTGCTACATATTTGAACACGCTACTACACCGAATGGTTCGGATTCCCTATTCGTTTGGCCCTGGCTCTCCGTGCTTTCACAGTTCCTCATCCATCAGATCGATCTGTCAACAGAAAGCAGCCACTTGTGTCTTGGGAGCCTCTCTGTCTAATGGAAAGCCTGGAAGAGAATTCGCTCCCAACTGATAAGTGGAACTATCCTTTTTTTCCCACTGATTTACAGCAGTCTATTTCTTTTCTCGTGCTAACTTCTTGACAGTGATCTTTTGGAACAAGTGTGGCAACGCTTCTTCGATTACAGAAAGTGTGGTATCTGTTCGAGGGAGCTATTTCTGGGCGCTGCTTTTCTGCTCCTGAACATCTGAATCTCTCGGCAGGCTTCATCCGGCCCTTCACTGACCGATTTCTCCGGAGAATTTTCAGAACAAGTTCTGTACTTTCGCCGTCGATCTACCTCCCTTGCATTCAGTGATTTTCTCAGGTGGCGTTTTATGAATCACCGGCGTGTGTTTGGATATGGATGGCAGTCCTGTTCCTGTAGTGACTGTGCTGACAGCTCCGTACGATGCTCAGAAACCGGGCACCAGCGGGCTCCGGAAGAAAACCAATGTGTTTCAAACCAAGCCGCGATATCTTCAGAACTTCGTTCAGTGCATCTTTGGTTCCATTGATTTAAGGGATCGCCAGGGATCTACTGTGGTGGTCGGAGGCGATGGGCGGTATTACAATAATGCTGCCATAGAAATCATAGTTCAAATGGCTGCTGCCAATGGGGTATGTTGCCACCGGTACAGCGGAACACTTGCCTTCCCGGTGTAGTTTAATGAGGTATACAGAGTCCGTGGGTATCCTCACAGTGCAATGCAATGGAAAGTTTTGTTTTATGGATTGCGAGCATGCGCAAGGGCCAATATTTATTGCCTTTGAGAAGGTGCAGTATCTATATCGCCTTCTTGAGCCTTTGCAGCCGAGATGCACCTGTAGTTCTGTTAGGGAGTGAGTTGCAAGATTTGGTAGTGATGCTGAACGCCGTCCAATCATTGACGAACTCCCTCACTCCTGACCTTTTTGATAGAGGGAAGTTTTTTATTTTGTCTGGCATGTGGGAAGGGGCTGATGATCGGTGTTGCAGTGAGCAGGAGCGTGGATGACCGGCCTGCCGCCGTGCTATGAGTACAACGCTTTAAAAAGGCGGGCGGATAAGATTCAGATCTGATTGTAAATGTGCATTGTTAATGCTGGATGAGTGTCAGTCTTGGCTGAGTTGACATTTTTGGAAACCCTTTGGATTATTGATAAAATTTGCCTTGTCAATTCAGCAGCTGTTGTACCAGGCGGAGTTTCTGTGACGGTGATAGGCGAGGAACAACACCAGCTACAGTGAAAATATAAACATAACAATCCGGAGCAGGAATAGGCTATTCAGGCCCTCAAGGCTGCTCCACTATTCAACAAGATGAAGGCTGATCTGATTGTAACCTCAAGTCCACATTCCTAATGACCTTTGAGAACCTTTCAACTCTTTGCTTAACAATAATCTACCAAACCCTGCCCTAAAAATATTCAAGGACTCTGCTTCCAACACATTTTTCAGTGAGATTTTCAAATACTAATCTCTGTTTTAAAGGGCCAGCACTGATTTTTAAACAGTGACCTGTACTTATAAATTCTCTCATAAGAGGAATTATCCTCTCGACATCTAAGCTGTCAACACCCCTCTGTATTTCATGTTTCAACCATATTGCCTCTTACTGTTCGAATGTACAGCTGATACAAGCCTAACCTGTTCTACCTCTTCTCCAGTAGACAACCTGCCCTATCCAGGTATTAGTCTGATAAACTTTCTCTGAACTACCCTCAATGCACTTACATCCTTCCTTAAATAAGGTGACAACATTGTACATGTATGCCAGATGTGGTCCCACTGGTACCTCGTATAACTGAAATATAACCTCCCAACTTTCGTATTCAATTCTCATCATATATTTTAACATTCTGTTACCTTATACTTATTATTTGCTATAATGCATGCTAACCATTTTGCAAAATATAAGCTAGAGCATCAAGATCCCTCTGCATTTCAAAGCTCTGCAATCCTTTACCGTTTAGGTATTATGCTTCTTTATTCTTCCTCCCAAAATGGGCAACTTTACATTTTTCAACATGATACTCTATTTGCCACATCATTACCTACTCAATCCATCAATAGTTTTTGTAATCTTTTGTCCTCTTAACAATTTAGTTTCATACCTTTCTTTGTGTCATCAGCAAATCTCCATCCAAGACATTTATATAAGTTGTAAACAGTCAAATTTTCAGCACTGAATCCTGTTGAATTACACTTATTACCAGAAAAAGGACCTCTTTACACCTACTCTGTGCTTCCTGTCAGTCAATCTTCTATCTATGCCATTATACTACCCCTTGCATAGTGAGATTTGATTTTTTGCAATAGCTTTCATGTAGACCTTACAAAATGCTGTATGGAAATCTAAGTAGAATACATCCACCAGTTCCCCTTTATTCACAGTAAGTCATACACCCACAAGGAACGACAGTAGAGTGGACAATCTTGATTTCTCTTTCACAGTCGACTCTAACTGTTTAACTTGAATTTATCCAAGGCTGATCTGATTGTAACCTCAAGTCCACATTCCTAATGACCTTTGAGAACCTTTCAACTGTTATAACTTTCATAATAGGTTCTACTAGTTTCTCAATGATAAATGATAAGCTAACTGGCCTGTAGTTTGCTGCTTCTGTCTCCCTTTTTGAATAAATGAGTTACATTCACCATATTCTAATTTAAGAGGATTGTCCTTTAGCCAAGGGACTTGTGGAAAATTAAATGTCAGCAACTTTCTTACTAGCCAATTCTTCGTTTACGTCTGTGCCTGGATACTTGTCAGTCTGCAGCTCCAAATATTTGCTCAGTACCACTTCTCTGGGGGTTGTGATTTTTCTGAGTTCATCCCAGTGATGGCATTTATTTTGAGAGGACTTGAATATAAAAGCAGGGATGCACTTCTGAGGCTTTATAAGGCATTGTACGCAGGTTTGTGCCCCATATCTCAGGAAGGACGTACTGGCCCTGGAGTGTGTTCTGAAGAGGTTCACGAGAATTTCACGCAATGAAAAGCTAAACATATGAGGAACATCTGAGGTCTCTGGGTTTGTACTCAATTGAGTGTAGAAGGATAAGGGGGGATTTAATTAAAACATACAGAAAACTGAATGGCCTGGACAGAGTGGGTGTTGGGAAGAAGTTTCCATTGGTAGGAGAGACTTCGACCTGAGGGCTTGGCCTTAGAGTAAAGGCAAGACTTTTTAGAATGGAGTTAAGGAGAAACGTCTTCAGCCAGAGGGTGGTGAATCTATGGAATTCAATGCCGCAGAAGGCTGTGGAGGCCAGGTTATTAAGTATATTTAAGACTGAGATAGATAGATCGGTTCTTCATTGTCAAGGGTCAAGAAAGCAGGAGAATGGGTTTGAGAAAGTTATCAGCCATGATTGAATGGCAGAGCAGACTTGATGGGTTGAATGACCTAATTTCTGCTTATGTCTTATGATCTCTCTGTCTTCCATTTCCTGACTTATCGCAGCTTCTAGGATTACCTTGTACCCTCAATAGTGAAGATGGATACAAAATGTCTGCTGAAAGAATCTGCCATTTTGTTATTTTCCCATTATTAAGTCTCTAGTCTGACTTTCTATAGAATCAATGCTCACCTTGTTAACTCTTTAAATATATGTTGAAGCTTTTACTATCTGTTTTTATATTTCTGGCTATCTTTCCCTTGAACTCCATAAGTTCTCCCTTTTTATTAATCATGTGGTCATTCTTTGCTGTTTTTTTGTATTCTGTCCTTCTGAACTGCCAGCTGCCTTCGCACAATTATATGCTTTTTCTTTTAGTTTGATATTATATAATTTCTGGTTAATCAAGGATGGTAGGTCCATCACTTAGAATTTTTCTTGCTTGTTGGAATGTATCTATTTTGTATCTATTCTGTAAATATCATCTTCCTGTCTGCCATAGCATCTGACTTGTTCTTTAACCCAATTTGCCAATTCAGTTTAGTCAGTTCTTAAGTTGTTAGTTTAAATTTAAGTGTCCACATGTTCAGTAGCTGATGATTGTTGACAACACTGGGTTATAGGATTTGACTGAGTCCAGCAGCAAGAGATAGGTTTTCTTTGCATTCTATGAAACAAGTTTGTTCTATTTTGGTGATGAATTGATTTTAGATCTTGAAACAACACGTGAATGAAAGCAGTCAGATTTTATTTCAAGTGGATTTGAAGATCTTCTTTCAATTTAAGGAAGATGCTTCATTATATTTGAGCTTTTTTATGTTCAGTAAATGATAAAAATATTATTTTTGAAAAATTTCCTATTTTGGACACTAGTTATTACAAACGCATGTCCAGGCAGGCATAGAGGAAAAGTTGCAAAGAAAAACCCCTTTTATTGCCACATTGAACATTCCCTTTATGCCTTTTATGTTCCTCAGAGCGGTCCATGTACTATCTCTTAACATTATCAATTATTTCCAGCCTAATGCGATGAACTAGGAATTGGTTTAAAACTGAATCAGTTCATTTGATTTGAGATTCTTACAGCTAACAGAGGAAACCAAGTCGAAAAGGGTGGCGCTGGAAAAACAAGGCAGGTCAGGTATTTCTGATGAAAGGCTTATGCCCAAAATTTTTTTTTAGATTAGATTAGATTACTTACAGTGTGGAAATGTCGATTCTCCTGCTCCTTGGATGCTGCCTGACCTGCTGTGTTTTTTCAGTGCCATCCTTTTCAACTCTGACTCCAGCAACTGCAGTCCTCACTTTCTTCTAACAGGAGAAACCATCAACTTGGGCTCAATATACAGAAGGAGAAAGTGAGGACTGCAGATGCTGGAGATCAGAGCTTAAAAATGTGTTGCTGGAAAAGCGCAACAGGTCAGGCAGCATCAAAGGAACAGGAGAATAGACATTTCTGGCATAAGCCCTTCTTCAGGAATGAGGGTGTGCCAAGCAGGCTAAGATAAAAGATAGGGAGGAGGGACTTGGGGAGGGGCGTTAGGAATACAATAGGTGGAAGGAGGTTAAGGTGAGGGTGATAGGCCGGAGAAGGGGTGGGGGCGGAGAGGTCGGGAAGAAGATTGCAGGTCAAAAAGGCGGTGCTGAGTCTGAGGTTGGGACTGAGATAAGGTGGGGGGAGAGGAAATGAGAAAGCTGGAGAAATCTGCATTCATCCCTTGTGGTTGGAGGGTTCCTAGGCGGAAGATGAGGCGCTCTTCCTCCAGGCGTCGTGTTGCCATGGTCTGGCGATGGAGGAGGCCAAGGACCTCCATGTCCTTGGCGGAGTGGGAGGGGGAGTTAAAGTGTTCAGCCACAGGACGGTTGGGTTGGTCGGTGTGGGTATCCCAGAGGTGTTCTCTGAAACGTTCTACAAGTAGGCGGCCTGTCTCCCCAATGTATAGGAGGCCACATCGGGGGCAGCGGATGCAGTAAATGATGTGTGTGGAGGTGCAGGTGAATTTGTGACGAATATGGAAGGATCACTTGGGGCCTTGGAGGGAAGGGAGGAGTGGGCACAAGTTTTGCTTTTCTTGAGGTTGCAGATGAAGGTGCGGGAGTATACAGACGTAAGGATAGCACTTCTCATGGTAGGACCTTATGAGTGGAGTCTTTTAACGTATGGATGCTGTTGTGCTGCAGCTACAACATGGTCCTGGACAACTCACAAACCCTCTCTTCTTACTGTCTTCTACTGATATATTATGAGTATTTACAAATTGATAACCAAAGTAAAGATAAACCTTCATGGACATCAAATCCTGAGGTGGGATTTGAACCCAGAGGTGGAACAGTGTCACATGCTATTCAATCACTTTACCCATGGATGTTGAATTAATGAATAAATTGGTTTTGCATCGTTCATTTACCTCTGCTGTTTGTATTAATGATTACAAGCTAATTTATGTTCCCAAGGTAAGAAAAATAGTATGATTTTCCTCCAAACTTAGTTATCTTTTTACATGGGATCTCATTTAGCAGTTTGTTAAACTTGCCATCAAGATCTATGTTGGAAAACTTTTGCCTAATTTGAGGTGAATTATAAGGCCTAGGAATACTGTAAGGTTATGAGGCCGAATTATAAATGCTTTCTGAAGATGTGACAGCAAATAATTTTTACGTTAAATGTTATATTTATCATTGACCTTGAATACAAAAGAAGAAAATAAATTTTGACCAGACAAAAATTTGGGAAGTGCCCTCTAGTATCAAGATACTTAAGTCTGTATGTCAGTTGTATATCTTTGAGAGTCATACAATATGGAAATAGACCCATCAGGCCAACCAGTCCACATTGACCATGTTCCCAAACTAACCTCATCCCACCTGCCTGTGTAGGCATATATCCGTCCAAACCTTTCATATTCATGAACCTATCCAAATGTTTTTTAAATGTTGTAACTGTACCTGCATTCACCACTTCCTCTGGCAGTTCA
The DNA here is from genome assembly GCF_047496795.1 of Chiloscyllium punctatum. NCBI lineage: Eukaryota > Metazoa > Chordata > Chondrichthyes > Orectolobiformes > Hemiscylliidae > Chiloscyllium > Chiloscyllium punctatum. Next base: position 74,089,170 of record NC_092745.1, read on the forward strand.
TTCCACACACAAGCCACTCAAAAAAAGTTGCCCCTCATGTCCTTTTTTAAATCTTTCTTCTCAACCTTAAAAATCATCATTCATCTTATCTATGCCTTATGATTTTATTAACCTCAATAAGCTCACCCCTCAACCTCCTATGCTCCAGTGAAAAAGTCCCAGTCATTCCCATCTATTTTTATTTCTCAAATCTTCCATTCTGGCAACGCCCTGGTAAATCTTTTCTGAACCGTCTCCAGTTTAATAATATGCTTCTTATAACAAGGTAACAATTGAGCATTTGTGATGTAACTTGATTCACTAACCTGAAATGCCATTCTTTTATGAATTTACATCTGATGCTTCTTTAATGTTTCGAGAACGCACAATGAATGAAGGTAAATGATCAGGACACTTTTTTTTCAAAGGAACATATAATGAAATGATTAATAGTAACCAGATAAAGAGTTATAAAAATAAGTAAAAGCATCAATGGATAAAGTCAACAGTGATATATAAATAATAATAAAATAGAAAAGATTTAGGGTTGGGATTACCCTTCAAATTGTTGATATTCACTGGTGAAGATAAGCATGTTTGCTTTTCACTGATGCCAAAACTATCAAGTTGCTAGACATACAATGATTTCACATTGCCTTCCCATTGTTGACTAGACTCCTGCCCTCTGTTTTGCTTAATATTTCTAACTACCTTTAATTTTCATCCAGCTGTGTATATTCCTTTCTAATACTTCTACTTTATATTCATCAACTCGCTTTGAATTACACATGCATGATGTGTAAAATTTCTAATGCTCTTGCACTGTCGTGGCAGAATGATTGCACCTTGATGGTTTCCATGCGATTCATTAGGATAGTTTTTTTCAATTTTGTAAGGACACTTTTTTTGCATGTCTTCTCAAGCTCATCCGGGATGTTAATGCTCTGATGATCCAGCAAACTCTTCTCAAATCTTTCACATAACTGCTGCACAGAATGAAAGAAAAAAAAATGTCTAATGGACACTCATTCACTCCCAAAAGTCTTTTTTCTTTCCCTTTGCCTTGATACTTCCTTGGTCAGTTTTGTTCTAAGTTGGTCTGTCCTCACGATCCTGTATGCACTTCCTTTGTCTTCCTTGGTCTTTAATTATATTACAAATCAGATTCTCCCCTTTTAAGTCACTGTCTTTCCAGGATCTTGATTCTGACGAACTCCTTTTCTTCCTGTTTGCAACTTAGTCTTTTGTTAGTTACTTGCCAATGACTTTTACACCTTGATTTCCCTTTTGTAGGTTTTACATAAGAACATGCACAGGAGCAGGTGTAAGTCATGTGCCCATTGAGCTTGTTCTGCCATTCAGTAAGATCGCTGCTAACTTCAGTTTCCGTTCTACCTTTTCCTTTATTTCCTCATTCCCCTCCAAAACTATAGGTGCTACGTGTGAATGTACTTGCCTTTGGGATTCAGATGAGGACAAAACAAGGTTATAATTCTTTGGAATTCTCTAATACAAATGGTTTTGAATGCTATAAGTGACTAATCCATATTCAGCGACCACGCTGTCTAATCTTCCATCGCCATTAAGTCCTCCTAAAAATTTTCTTGTTTCAAGTGGATCACCTCTTAATCGTCAACTCTGAGGAATACCAACCCATTCTCTTTAATTTCCCTGAAAAGACAGCCTCTTCATCCCAAACATTAACCTAGAAGTCTTATGTTGTATGTTTCTGAGGCAAATAAATGCTCCCTGAGGAAACTGGACTCTTAATCCAGAGCCTCAAATTAATTTTCTGGGGACATGGGTTAGAATCCCAAATAGCAGATGGTAATATTTGAACTCATGATTTGAATCCCTACCTACAGTTTGAGACAGGCCATTCAGTCCAACAAATCCACATCAACTCTCTGAAGATCTTGCCACTCAGACTCACCCCCCTGCCCTATCCCTACATTTCCCATAGCTAATACACCTAACCTATACATCCATGGACACTACAGCCTATTTAACATGGCCAATTCACATAAACTGCGCATCTTTGGACTGTGGGAGGAAACTGGAGCACCTGGAGAAAACCCGTGTAGACTCTGGGAGAATGTGCAAACTCCACACACAGTCGCCCGAGGCTAGAATCAAACGTGGGTCTCTTGCACTGTGAGGTAGCAGTGCTAACCACTGAGCCACCGTGCCTCCGTAATTTGCAATTAAACGTCTGTTTGGTAATGGCCAACCATTATTGGTGGTTATCAAAACTCATCTGGTTCACTAATGCCTTTTAGAAAAACAAATCTGTTATCCTACTTGGTTTTGTCCATCTGTGTGATTCCAGACCCACAACAGTATGGTTGCCTCTTAAATGTCTTCTTAAATAGCCTAAAAAGCCATTCAGTTCGAGGGAGACCAGCAATGGTTGATTTGACAGAATGTGCTAAATTTTAGTCAATTACAATAAATCTCGTTTTGTGCAATGCGGTACACGCTCCCATTGTTGAAAAGCAAAGAATTTCCAAGTCAGCATGCACAATACCACCGGAGATCTGCCATGAACGTATTAATAATCTTGCACAACTCTTGTCTTCATCTCAAATTCTTTTCTGCCTTTTTTCTGTTATTCCTGCTAGCCCCTGCTACGTGATGCTCCTTCAAAATTCCCTTAGTTGCATCTTCAAGGCTAGAATTACATCACTCTCTCTCACTCTCTCTCACTCTCTCTCAGAGCCCAAATAATTTCATTCCATTCATGATTCATACTCAACAAATGAGTTTTTTATCCCTTAGCAGCAACTTACAGAGGTCCTTTCCTCCTGTTCATGCATCCCTGAATCTCCCTCCCACGAAGGAAGAAGAAACTAATTTCTCGCTGTCTCAATGTTCTATAGGACAATAAAAAATGGATTCACTCAATCACCATAAACTAATGGCCCTGAAAAAAATATTTTTTATAACGTGATGAAAATCCATGTACTCCATCTCACTTTGACTAATGCCAAAAAAGTCTAAAAAGACCGGCAGCATGGTGGCTCAGTGGTTAGCACTGCTGCCTCACAGCGCCAGGGCCCAAGTTTGATTCCACCCCTGGTGACTGTGTAGAATTTGTGCATTTTCCCTGTTTCTGCTGGGTGCTCCAGTTTTCTCCTGTAGCCCAAAGATGTGCAGGTTAGGTGGATTGGCCATGCCAGAATGCTCCATAGTGTCCAGGGGTGTGCAGGCTAGGTGGATTAACCATGGAAAATACAGGGATGGGGTGGGGTCTGGGTCTGGGTGGGATGTTATCGGAGTGTCAGTGCATACCTAGTGGACGGAATGACTTCTTTCTTCACTGTAGGGCTTCTGTGAAAGATGAATGCTGTATAAAATCCTTGTAAAGCCCTTCTATATGTCTTTTTTAGAAAGGTAAATCTTCATTATTTTCTGCTAAATATATTTCTTTCCAATACAGATAAATTCTATAAAAGATGCATTTTACTAAGTCTTTAAGAAGTTGCCATTGACTTATTTGTGAATGCAAATTAATTAGTTCTTTTATTCATTCACGAGATGAGGGTGCCACTGACTAGGCCAGTATTTTTTACCCAGCCCTAATTATCTAGAGGGTAGTTATGAGTCAACCATATTGCTTTGGGTCTAGAATCACATGGAGACCAGACCAGGGAAGGATGGCAATTTCCTTCCCTAAAGGATATTGGTAAACCAGATGGGATTTTTCTGGCGATGGATTCATGGTCATCAGTAGACTCTTAATTTTGGGGTGTTTTTTATTATTGAATTTGCATATCACCATCTGCTGTGCAGAATTCAAACCTGGTTCCCCAGAATGTTACCTGGGTCTCTGGATTAACAATCCACCAATAATACCACTAGGCCTATATTCTTACTGCATTTGCTTCCTGATGGCTTGAAGGTCATCACTATTTTGTTGTCTTTGACTAAATCACTCACTCTAAATGGAAGGAGATTGGCGTCCTCTTAATCTGATTCCTTACCAGCTCAGATACACAATGTATATTTTGCAATAAATTTGCAAATGTAAGGAAACTCACCCCCTGCCCCTCCTTCCCCTCCCCAGGTAACCAATGATTTGGGTCCTGGAAATATCAGGAAGGGATCCTTTTGGGGAAAAGCCATGTTGTTGGTGCTGTATCTGTGGGAAATTCATTTGCACTAACTCACGCCATATTCAATTGTGCAATTCTACATGCCAATGCTGGTTAAGAAAAGTGTTTATTTTTCATACAGGCTTTGACAAGTATTAAGGTGTTTTAAATAAATAGTTTCATTCTTTCACAATTATCTCTTTTTTAAAAAAAAATACAGATTGGACACTTAGTAATTGGACAAAATGGAATTCTCTCAACTCCAGCTGTATCCTGCATTATCAGAAAAATAAAAGCCATTGGAGGAATAATTCTGACAGCTAGTCACAATCCTGGAGGACCTGATGGAGATTTTGGGATCAAGTACAATATTTCCAATGGAGGTTGGTATTTCGCAACCAGTTCTAGAAATGGCTGTTGATCAACTCATATTTTTAAGCTAATGCTGTGATGCTGATGTGGAATCTTTCTTAGATTGTTTTGTGGATTAGCTCGAATGGTTGTAATTACATCAGTATAATTTCAACTTCAATCAGAGCTCGAAATATTTATTGTCCCAGCACATGTCAAGCAATGAACCTTCTCTCTACTGATGCAAAATCCCAGCAAGACAGGCTAAGAGTCACCATTAGGTAACAGCACCTGCAAAGGAACATTTTAGTGAATCTTTGCTTTTGTTAAAATTGAATGTTTTTGACAAGGTGGGTTGTACAAAATGGAATGAGATTCAGAGAAGATGTTGCAGGAAGTAAGTGCTTTATCCCAGAAATGGAGTCAGAAACAGCCCGGTTAGATGTGTGTGGGAGACTACTGAAGGCTGGGGTGAGCTGCTCAAAGGGCTCACTTCAGTTCTCCAGGACTTGACCCCAGTTGTTTGTTTGTATGTCAAGTCTCTAATCCCTGCCCTTCTCACCTTCCATTGGCTTCCCATGCCTCATCCCTGTTATTTCATACCCCACCCATCTCTAATTGACCCTCATATCCCCATGTCAATTTGTGCCAATCTTCTCCACCCAAGACCATGGCCATCCTTCACTTTATACAAACATAATGCCAACAAATACTCTATTCACCAATCTGACCTCTCAGAGCTCCATGCCAACTTAATGATAACTCATACCTGCCAACACCATCATTCCCCTTTGCCCTTAGACCCTTCAAGCTAATTCATCAAATATCCACCACAGGAATTCTGTTGAGATTAAAACAACAGCTTTAAGTACCAATTATATTAGAAAATTAGACTTTATTATATTAGCAGAAAAGCTCTGTTCATGAAAACTTATTCAAAACCTATATCCCTTTAAGTACTTAATCCCTTATAAAAAATTGTTATTTATGTCTTCCCATCAAAGATAGCTGATCCTTTAATAATCTCTTTAAGTTATATGTCAAACTCTGAGTTTAGGTGCCCCTGCTAAAATAAAAGTAGGCTGTGGAAAGCAGCTAACCGTTGATGACATTATGATAGCCATCGGATAATTTCAACCGACAACTATTTTAACTGTTGGAACATATTGTTTTTAAACTCTTGCTCATAATAACGGTCTTTTATCTCTAACAGTTGGGGGTTTTAATAACGACCATTTGAAAGTTTCAGCGATCTGATTTACTATTCAAAAGCATTTATATCTATTTCAAAAACTGTAATTCCAATACCGTGGGTTAAGATCCTTGCTACAACAAAAGTGGAGCTTTATTTGAACTTAGCATGGAGTTCACATGACCTTGCTGAATGTGGGTTCCCCCTGGTGAAAGTGCTGCTACCTTTCCCTGGCCAGTGGCAGTGCAATCTCTCATGAGACAGTGATTAGCAATCATGATTATTTTCCCCTTCTCTCTAATGTATGCTAAAACAATTCTACCATAGCCTTTCCCTTGCAACCTGAGATTAGTTACCTAATTTGCAGCACTTCCATCAAGAAACAGTTGTAGTTCTCTAAGGGTACACATTCCTGTGTGATCAAAAGACCACTGAAATTGGGCAGTAGGTTAACCTATAATGAAAACTAGAAATCTAAAACATCGGTAAGAGCTAGGTTTTCTTTTTTGGCTGAATGGGCTACAGTGGACATGGTACATATTTAGTGTGAGGCATTGGTTCAGTCAAAGAAAATTTTGAAAGTGAGTTTTTCTTTTGGGAGGTCGTACAGAACAGAGCCTTGGGCTTCTACTCTGCTTTCTCCCACTCCAAAGAATAGTTACCTTCCCAGGGGACTATCATCTTTACCTTGAGACAAGTCAAGCACTCAATACCATCTTGTGGTTTGACCAACTTTCATCCTGAGGAAGAGGAGGATATTTGCCTCACCTGTTCAACAGCAAGCTCTCCTACATACTGGCTTATCAATATTACCATCAGAGAATAAAAACTTACTTTTTAATGACTTTCTTCGGTTTACTGGTTAAATTGCCACCTGACAGGTTCTGAGTCCCTGAGAGAAAATTACTTCCATCAGTATATCAAATACAAGGCTACTGAACAAAGCTATGTTCATTGTCTTTCCTTCTCTTAGATATCAGTGTAGCTTTAGAGAAAGTTCTAAGATGAGATTTTAGCCAAGCCAGTTTTATGTCTTGTTTGAGTGCCAAAGAAGTCATATTGGACCTAAATTGGTAACTCTCTGTCTACTTTCACATTAAAAGTGCTGCCACGCCTGCTGAGTTTCTCCAGTAGTTCCTGCTTTAATTTTAAATATGTTGCCTTACTTTTTCTCTACCGGTCTTCACCCCTCTCTTGCTTTTCTGAATGTGTTAATGTTTTATTGGGTCATATTGGCATCCTACAATACTTCACCCATATGGCCATTACTCATGACCAGGGAATGTTTACAGGTTATTCATTTTCAATCTTGGGAATATTACTGCCAGCCTCAGTCCTGTACTTGCCAGGCACCATGTTGCCACTGAATAGTGATCAAGAATGACAGCCCTGATCAAGTTTCAGTTTAACGCCAGAGCCTGAGGCATTTTGTAGTCTCTTATACATCAACTGAGATCAACCAACCTTGCAATTTGGAAACCAATCCAGTGAGCTTTCTGGCTTAATTGTGTGGAGTCATTTTTTTTTCAAGAAGAGGCAGCATTTGATCACAAAAATAGAAACTGTTTCCTGCTGGGGCATATTTTGAGCATATGTTCTGAGTTGGTAGAAGTTAGTTCAGTTAAAAGTACCGTGTTGAATGGTTTAATCAGTTACAACGTTTGCATTATCATGGGTATACCTTGTCTTTAATAGGTCCAGCTCCAGAGGCTGTCACAGAGAAGATTTTCCAGCTCAGCAAAACCATTGAAGAATATTCTATCTGCCCAGATCTGAAAGTCGACCTAACTACAATTGGAAAACAACAGTTTGACTTGGAAAACAAGTTCAAGCCATTTACGGGTAACTAGTTACTTGCCCCATTTCAAATCACTGACCCAAACCTTTCTTTTTAAACCGAGTGTCTTTTTGTGAGTGATCACTGAAGTAAATTCACAAAGGCCAGTATCCCATCACCAAGTCACCCTTTATTTGCACAACGGAGAGTCCTTGACACTGATACAGCTCTCTGAGTCAACCTTCCCAGAGTGAATAGAATCTCTGACATTCTTGTTTATATTTGTCAGCCAGGGCTCCCTTTTTGAACTAGATTAATAGCCCAAAAGAAAAGTCATTCTGTGAGGTCCATCTGGCTGACCTCATTACAATCACTTCAATCACATTCTCATTTAGTTCTTCATTCCTTATTGGACTTTCCACCTCAGTTCTATTATCTGTATGCCAGAAATAGCACACATGCAATAGTTAAATTCTGCATTGATTCTCTTGGTGATTCTACACAGTGTAGTTCCAAACTGTAAACTGTTTGCACGCGGAATTGGATGTTCTTGCGCCAATTTTTTTTCATACTGTCCTGAAAGTACTATTTTTCTGGCATACTGAGTTGATTGGTATCTTAACCATTTCTCATATATCAGCTTTGTGAGTGTTGACAGACAATTCATTCTTAGAAAATATCACAATTAAGCTCATTGTGTTCTTAGCTGGTAGTCTCAGTCTCATTCTCAAATTTTCCAGCAAAGCTCCTCCGATAAATTGGAGCAATTATTTTGTTTTGTTTTGCTCCATTGCCAAATGACAACTATGGCTGATTGTGGCACTACAACTGTGATCAGCTAAGGCAGTGAAAAGTGAAAGTGAACAGTGTCTCATTCATCATTAGTACCAGTGGTGTAGTGCTTTTATCTGTTGGGGTTACTACAAATTGCTGTTCTTGATGTGAAGATGAAGAGGTCCACGCATAGAGGGTTTACAAATTCGGCAGCCATACTTAATACTATATTCTTTAAAATGAAAAGTTGTAACAGAATTTTTAACAAAGCCAAGAAGGAATTGAAAATGTGTTTAGAAAGTAGATCAATGGAGACCTATCAAATGCAATAGGTTTGATGGACCTAACAGAATTTTAATCTGTTCTTAAAAAAAAATTGTCATTCTGTATTAACATACCATTAACCCACAATATGTTTTAATTTTATTCTGTAACACATCTTTTAGCAAATGAAGGTATTACCTTTATTTTCACCTCTCCTTTGTGCATTCTTACAAAACAGCTTGAGGAGAACCAAGACATTCTGCTTTATTGAAACTCCTGAACACATTTTAATTTTTTTTCTTTTATTCATTCACGGGATGAGGATGTCACTGGTTAGGCAGCATTTATTTCCTATCCCTAGTTGCCCAGATGGCAGTTAAGAGTCAACCACATTGCCCGTGGGTTTGGAGTCACATATAGACCAGACCATGTAAGGCTGGCAGTTTCCCTCCCTAAAGGACATGAGTGAATCAGTTGGATTTTTCCAACAATTGACAATGGATTCATGGTCATCATTAGAATCTTAATTCCAGATATTTATTGAATTCAAATTCCACCATGCTGTGGCAGGATTCAAATGCAGGTCCCTTGAACATTATCTGGATCACTAGATTAACTATCCAGTGATAATACCACTAGGTCATCACCTCCTACTAGTCCACTAGTAATTCCAGCTATTTTAAAATATATATTTTATATAATTTAGTACTATTTCACTTCATTTCTATTCCTTCCTCACCATGAAGAGGTATTGTATTGGAGGTCCACAAGATCGACTGGCAGAGTCACTGTGCCCCCTACTGAATAATTTAGGCAGAGTTATAGAACCACCAGGCGAAACTGTTCTATAACATAAATGGGAACAGATTTGTTCTCAAATGGATTGGTATATGAGGTAGGATGTTTCAAGGTAGTAGGGATCATTCATTTTGGGATGAAGAAATCAATAAAGGTTACGCTAAGAATTTATCACTCAGTGTTTCAGCACAGATTGGTTTTAGGTCAGAAGACAACAAGAGGTTTATGATGTACTCAAATACTGAGGGAGACTGGGTCTTATAGTAGGGTACTCTATTTCCTCTCCTGGAAGTGGTTTGGAGTCCAGCCTTAGTTGGGATGAAAGCCATTTTCCTAATTCTGAAGGTAAAATTAGTTTGTTAAAATTCATTATTATGCACATAATTATGTCTTGGATGACTCAAGAAGTTTAGTCTCCATTACATGACATTGAAGAACATGTCAGGTATTAATCACAACTATGTCCAGAACTATTTTGTTGAACTTGAGTTTTACTGCCGTTCAATTTTCTTTAATTCTATTCTGTATATTGTAAAACCCTCTTTAGATTATTTCTTATTTCACCTCATTTTACAAGTGAGAAGTGTTGCTTTTCTCCAGGCTTCTCTTATAACTCAGTCATCTGAAGCAAAGGGTCAGCTTGTCTTTTTCTTTAGTGTTTCCAACCATTTGTCGAGTCTTTACTCTCATAGTATTTCCCTTGGATGTTATGAGTAGATTCCTGTATTTTTCTGTTATTTTCCACTTTTGTAGGGCTTACTGGTCTTTAGCTCAAAATGTTGATTTATAATTGGCTGATTTGAGTTTCTGGTTTATGAACTATTAGCTCCATTAAAATATAATGACAACCCAGTACCTATAGGTATTATGTGATTATTTTCCAGTGGAGATTGTGGATTCAGTGGAGGCCTATACTAACATGCTTCGGAACATCTTTGATTTTAATGCCTTGAAGGAGCTACTTTCTGGTCCGAATCAGTTGAAGATCAGATTGGATGCCATGCATGGAGGTATGAACTATAATGTGGCAACATGACAAAAGAACGAAATTTATATAAAGATTCTTGTGTCAAAATATGAAAATGGTACTTCTTCCTGAAGAGATGCTTGACAAATATTGTTTGAGCAGTCAAGCTAGCTGAGCCATACTTTCCTTAAATCCTCACCCTGTTCAATATGTGATAATTTATTTCAGTAATTGAATTCTTTGCAAGCACAATCATCAAACACTTGTTTATGAAAATAGTGCCCTTTTTGAATGTTAAAGTTCAAGCTGCTGTAACAGTTCCATTAAGTGAGGTGTTACACTGCATTATTGGGATTTAACTGCTTCAATGCAGAATGCCCTTGCTTTGGGGATGAAATCTACGGATTTGTTTAGCTTGTTATTCTTAAGGAAGTACTTCTGTTGACAGATTGAATCATTCTCATTAAGGCAGAGAAGATCAAGAGGAGATTTGATAGAGATGTTTAAAATTACAAAAGATTTAAAGTCAAATTGTTTCCAGTGATTGAAGGATTAATAACCAGCAAATATAGGTTTGGAATGCACTGTCTGCTAGGGAAACTTATCCAGTTGTGGCTTTGAAAAGGAAACTGGATAAACAATTGGAAGAGTAAAAGTGACAGAGATATGGGCAAGTCTACAGCTATGAACTAACTATATTGTTCTGTAAGAGAGCCTGCACACAGTCAGTAACCTGAATGACCACATTCTGTCCTGGAATATTCTATGATTTAGATGGACAATATTTTACTTAAGTTGAAAAATTGTACTGTCTTGTCATGCACTATGAGCGCATCTTTATTTTCATAACCTTTCATATAGGGTGTGTGAGAAAAGCCCTAAAACACTTTAATCTGATCTACATAATAGATCTGGAAACATTTGTATTCACAATGTGTGTATTTGGGGAATGTGGTAATTTTGCAAATTAGTCAGCATAATATTGCAAATACAGAAATTCTTGGAATTACTCACCAGCCTGTACAGGATATTTCTTCTTAGATTCCCTATAGTGAGCAAACAGGCCATTTGGCCCAACAAGTTCACACCAACCCTCCAAAGAGTCACCCGCCAAAACCCATTTCCCTCTGATTAATGCACTTAACACTATTGGCAATTTACCATGGCCAATCCATCTCACCTGCATATCTTTGGACTCTGGGAGGAAATTGGATTACCCGGAGGAAACCCATGCTGACACTGGGAGAATGTGCAAACTCCACACAGACAGTTGCCCGAGGCAGGAATTGAACCCGCGTCCCTGGTGCTGTGAAGCAGCAGTGCTAACCACTAAACCACCGTGCTGCCTAAATGATAATTTGTTTAATATAAAAACAAAATACAATGGATGTTAGAGACCTGAATATATAAGTTTGCTGGAGAAAGATCTGGCAGCATCTATGGAGAGAGAAAAAGTTGACATTTTGAGTCTGATGTGACTTTTTTTAACAGCAAGAGGCTAGAAAAGTGTTGAGTTTTTTGCTGTAGGAAAAGAGGGAAGGAGGAGGAGCAAAGGGAATGGATGGTAAAGGTGCCCTAGAGCAAGAGAGGTTGATGAAGATTGCTGACAATAGTAAGCCTATTTCCTCCAGTTTTGGTCTATTTCCTTCACTGCTGAGTGTTTTCAACATTTTATGCTCACTTTAGCAACAGGGATATTCGCATTGAGTGACTTCTGAATGCTCTAGGAAAATGTGTTTCACGTGATATCCTAGAGGAAGGAGGTAATGGCACTCCTGACACCTATCTCATCCTCAGGACTGAGAACTATTATGAAGAAAACAAACCAAGGATCTGGGAAAGACAACAGACTAGATACTCTCCCTTTACTTTGATAGAGTCCAATGACGACATTTTATAGCCCTGGATAACACATTGTCAGTAAGTGTGTCTATGTCATGTTTCAAAATTGTTTTGACCATTTTCCAGAGAAAGCATTTGAAAAAAACAATTTAAAAACAAATTTTTAAAAGCAGTATATGTTCTTGTATTCTAAAAACAGAGTATCTAGTTAGAAGCCTGCAAAACAGGAGAGCAGTGTACCGTTTAGCCCCTTGAATTTGCTTGGCCATTCAATAAAATCAAGGCTGATCTGTTTGTATTTCAAATTCCACATTCCCATGTACTCCTGATAACCTTTGATTCTCTTGACTACGAAAGCAGTCTTGAAGAGTTTCAGTGACCTTCTGAGGTCAAGAGTTCCAAAGGCACACAATAATGAACTGGCAGTCGAGGTGGTGTAGAGGAGAGCTGTCCTCTTCCCTCAGGACGGGCAAAGGAGGCTATGATAACAGTTCCTGCCAGCCTAGTCCCACATTCAGTCAGTGTAGTCGCAATCGTCAGGAACACCAGCAGTTCCACAGGAAAGTCAATAACTATCTTTGCTCTGACAGGTTAAGTGCCACCATCTTCTCTCCAATGCCTCTCACTCACTATATCGTTGCTTTTGAACACACCTCCCACCAAGTGGTGGGCAGCACGGTGGCACAGTGGTTAGCACTGCTGCCTCACAACGCCAGAGACCCGGGTTCAATTCCCGCCTCAGGCGACTGTGTGGAGTTTGCACGTTCTCCCCGTGTCTGCGTGGGTTTCCTCCGGGTGCTCCGGTTTCCTCCCACAGTCAGGTGAATTGGCCATACTAAATTGCCCATAGTGTTAGGTAAGGGGTAAATGTTGGGGTATGGGTGGGTTGCGCTTCGGCAGGTCGGTGTGGACTTGTTGGGCCGAAGGGCCTGTTTCCACACTGTAATGTAATCTAATCTAAAAGTCTCATGCTCTACCCCTTTCACCGAAACATGGATCATTTTCCCTCACTTGTTCTCACATACAAATGCTCCCACCCTACTAATTGTGCATGGCCTTTATGCCTCTTACCCACTTGGGACACATTACAACCTTTTCCCCACTTGCACCAGCACTAAAAGCTGTGACATTTTTATCTCAGTGAGCCCCTCTGTTTACCTCATTCTAGAAGAAAATGACCCACAATAAAACAAAAAAAGTCAAGGTGGTCGGTGGGATCCAAGTGACTGACTCATTGATTGATCGGCTCTAATTGTCCAAACACCTGAACTGATATCAAAGGTTGCCCTTGACTTACTGTGTATTGTAATACCATAACTGACAGCAATCACTCTTGAGTGAGCTATGGCCATTTGTTTGAGGCAAACTCAGTGTGTTTGTAATGTAGGCTTCTGGCTTATGCTATAGGTGGGACATTGAGAAAGGACCGTGCTGTACAGCAACGTGTCTATCCCATGACTTCTGACCATGACAGGCTGCCTGGCTTTGTGTTAGCACTGGTCAGTAAGACAAAACAGAAGTACTGAGAATCTTCAGACTCTAGCTGAGAGGGCAAAGTGTGAAAAGGCAAGTCACGGTTGCTATGAGCACTCAATCACAAAATGAGTGTGCACTAAGCGAGCGAACAAGCAAGAAGCTCTGAGCTCCCATGACCTAGTCAGTGAGCTGGGTGCCTGTCCCTGTACACAGTGTCCATGTGGCAATATAAAATTGATCTGTACTTGAGTACACCAAAGTCTAGCATTGAAGAACAGAAGTGTACACTGTAATTGGTTTGGAGATGTGCCTTGGTGGGCTAGTACAGGTCGGCTGTCAAAGTCCACAAATATGAAGTGCATGCAGCCACTACCTATGGAGCATGCTCTGAGACGCTAATGGCAGGTACACATAATGAAGGGTTGGAGAAGCACAAGACGAGCTTGAGTCATCAGACACCAGTTCAGATGTTGGGAATTCTCTGCATCCATTCTCCTTGCAGGTAGGAGAATGGGAGAATGCCTATGAATAAGGCAAAATCAAGTAATAATGAGGGTGATAATGAGTGATAATCAATGCTAATAGGTCTCTTGCCACTCACTAGTGACAGTCCTATTCATGACACCTAGGCTTGACATGAAAATGTAACAGTTTGGTCATGACATCAAAAGAGGGCTCGATTAATATCACACCCAACTTTTCCAAAGTGCCATTCAGGGGCTGGGAAAACTCCACTTTCTATCCTGAAAGGATGGCCCCTAATTCAAAAACAGTGCCTCAGAGTTCTGAACTAAAATGAAACATCCTTTCTGTGTTCATTTTGTCAAGGCCATTTAAGATCTTTTACATTTTGATCAAGTCATCCTATTATGGTGTATCACAGCTTGATATGGCAACTGCTCTACTCAAGTCCGCGAGAAGTTTGAGAGTTGTGATCACAGCCCATCATGAAAAACAGCCTTCCCATCTATACTTCCTGCTACCTCGGACTGCAGCCATCGTAATCAAAGACCCTCCCATCTCCATTATACTCTCTTCCACCCTCTTCCATGAGGCAAAAGATACAAAAGTTTGACAACACATGGCAACTGATTCAAGAACAGCTTCTTCCCCACTATTATCAGACTTATGAACGCATCTCTCATATATTACAGTTGATCTTTCTCTTCCCCCTCTCTGTAGCTGTAATATCTGCATTCTGTTCCATTACCCTGATGTACTTATGTAAGATATGATTTGTTTGGGTAGCATGCAAGACAATACTTTTCACTCTGTCTCAGTACATGTGACAATAATAAATCAAATCAAAATTCCAGCAGAAACCTGTACAACCTATCCTCAAAAACATCCAGGTATAAATCTTGTAAACTTATTCTGAACCACCTCCAACTAATTTACATCTTCCATTAAAGAAGGAGACCAAAACTGCGCATAATATTCAGGATATGACCTCATCAATGCTGTGTATAACTGAAGCATAATGCATCTACTATCATGTTCAGTTTCTCTCCTACAAAAGGATAGCATTCCATTAGTTGCTTTGATTATTTATTGTAGATGCATACCAGCTTTCTCTGACTCCTGAATCAAAACACCAAAATCCCTTGACACCTTGGACTTTTGCAGCCATTGTGCATTTAAGTAATGCTGTTTTGTTCCTCCTGCCAAAGTGAACAGCTTTACATTTTCACACATTGCCCTCCATCTGCCAGATTTTTCACTCAACCTGTCTATATCTATCTGCAACTTCCTGCATCTTCTCAACTTACTTTCCTTCCTACCTACCTTGGTCTTGCCTACAAATTTAGCTACTGTGCCTTCACTCCTTTCATCTAAGTCATTACATAAATTGTGAAAAGCTTGAGGCCCCAGCATAGAACCCAGTGGGATGCTACTTGTCACAGCCTGGCAACCAGACAAAGGTCCATTTATGCATACTCTCTCTTTTCTGCCTGGCAACCAATCTTCTATCCATGCTAATATGTTACCTCCTACATCATGAGCTTTTATTTTCTGCTCTAACCTTTGATGCAGCATCCTGAAGGGTGGTTAATTATTTCACCCATGCCTAAAAAATAAAAATTTCTTCAACTTGTCTGCATAATCGGAAAACAACTTTCACCCATTGCATTGGAAAACTCTTATTTCTGCTTCTTTGAAACAGGAATAAAGAGACATAGTAGAGGTTTGTTTAAATAATACAAAAACGTTATTTATTGTAACAGCTATGAAATTTGCTCTTTGTACGCTGCGTGTATGTAAATCATCTCTTGGAATGAAACAGTACAAATTAACAACTTGATAAATAGACCTGTTTATCTGTTTGTTAGTCACAGCAGATTTAAATTCTTGAGGGTGGACTATTGCTAGTATAAAGCTATGTGACTGTGGAAATATATAGGTAGTATTATATAGATTATTATAAACCATCAGAAACTTGCTGTCATCAGTTGTGTTTCATTTTGTACAGAGGTGTACACAGAGTAGGTGGAACAAGAAGGTTGTTGGTTTATTCTGATCTGATTAGATTAGATTCCCTGCAGTGTGGAAACAGGCTCCAACTAGTCTACACTGATCCTCCGAAGAGGAGGATCCACCCAGACCCATTCCCCCTGACTAATGCAGCTAACTTTAGCATGACCAATTCACCCAACCTACACATCTTTCGATTTTGGGAGGAAACTGCAGCACCCAGAGGAAACCCACACAGACACGGGCAGAATGTGCAAACTCCACACAGACAGTCACCTGAGGCTGGAATTAAACTTGGGTCCTTGGCGCTGTGAGGCAGCAGTAGTGCTAACCACTGAGCCACTATGCCGCTGTGTGGTGTCAAAATTCCTTTGTCTCCCCAGTGACAACACTTGGCTTCAATGTGTCTGGATTGCAAAGGGATAAATTGAATTCCTATCTTGCCTATTATTCTAGAGTTACTGGAGTTATGCATTTTTGGACATTCCTAGCTTTTTTTTTCAGATTTGAAGGTGGAATCTCTGCCTCTTTTGCATTTGCAAAATCCAGACCCTGACTTGACGCTAGAGTGAAGTGAAATGAGTTTCTATGAATGAAGTTCAATTCAAGTCTTAGCACTTGATTCACATCATACAAGTTTAACAGTGCAAGCTAAACCTGATGGGAACTCTGTCAACAGGCATGGGGATCACAGTGCACAATTGCACTGATTTGAATTATTTCTAGCCTGTAGCAACACTTTGATTTGCTGTGGTGGCTCAAATGCAGCTGGTGTGCAAAAACCATGAGATAATTTTGTCAAGATTTCAAATGTTGACATGCATCATTCACAGTCTATACAACTATTGAAAATTTCCGTGACTTAGACTGCTAAAAGAAACCAACTAGAAATTACTGTGTACAGTAGATGGTTGATTATCCCTTTCAATAGATCAGCTGTGTGAAGTTAAGAGAGGGAATTAGTTGCACAATTGCATTACAAACTGAAACTAATGTTAAATCAAATTTACTGCTGATTGACATCATGATTTAGCTAGCCAGATGCACCTAGGACATTAACTGCATCCATGTTAATACCTTTGTCAATATAATGTCCCCTCAATTTATCCCACAGGTCAGTGTGCCATAAGTTGAAGTTCTGGGGACACTTGTAGCTCTCTGAAAATGTATATTAGTGATTCCAATTTCTCACCTATAATGTGAATGTATTAATTCTCCCCTCTCATTGAGTTGAATATCCCGACATTGTAAGAGCACTACAATTCTGGTGAGTATTAGTATTGATGCCAGCTGTATGAGGGTGGTTGTGCTAGTTGCAAGTTCCATGTCTTACAGTAAAGTAGGCTTTGTGTTGAATATTGTAGAGCTCATTCCCAAACTGTTTTGACATTAACTATGCCACCAGACTTTCAGGATGCCCCCTGGTTCTATTTGTATAATGACAGGAAAATAAATACTGAAAAAAAAATTAATGTAACTTTATTTGAAGAGAAAGCTTTTTGTACGATTAAATATATGCTGATGAGACATTCATAGCTGTATCCTAGTCTGTCAGTAACATGAGGCAGTTGTTCATCATTGAGATGGTGCAGCCAATTCTAGCATGAAAACTCTTTACCAACGACCCCCTTTACCAGTGGATCCTTCGTCAAGATGAGTTGCTGACTATGAGCATGTTCTCCCTCTTTCTAATTCCCAAACTGCCCACTCAGCTGCTTCAAGCTTTTGACCATCGTAATATTAACTGATGACAGCAGCTGCAAAGTAGGTGTCACGTTAGTAAGCGCTGCTAAATCTGTGAAGAATGCTGAATGGAAATATAACTGCTCTAAAAATTATGACAAATATTCATGTTCCACTGAAGAAATGAACCGAATTGGTGAAGCAGTGCTAATTATGCATCTCTTAAGACCCATTGCCTTGCTGTAATCTTTATAAGATCCAACTGTGTAAAATATTGATTACATCTTGTTATTATTTATGAATTATGGAATTTTCAGTTCAGAATGTTATTTTTAACTGTAACCTGTATTTTCCATACACCTTTGCTGCTACTTCACTTCAGATTTTACACCCAGTAATTTTGATGAGTTCTAACAGGCATGGAGTTTGTAGATTGATGACTCTGGATGCTAAATCATAGAATCCCTACAGTGTGGAAATGGTCCATTAAGCCCAACAAGTCCACGAACACCCTCTGAAGAGTATCCGACCCAGAGCCATTTCTCGAGGTTATTACTTTACATTACCCCTGACTAAAACTGGCACATTCCTGAAAACTATGGGCAATTTAGCATGGCCAATTCACATAACCTGCACATCTTTGGAATATAGCAGGAAACCAGAGCACCCGGAGGGAACTCACACAGGTGGTTGCCCAAGTCTGGAATTGAACCTGGTACCCTGGGGCTATAAGGCAGCAATGCTACTGAGCTACCCCATATGCTGAATTATATTTGGTTTTTGGCTTAATTTTTAATGCGGCTATCAAGGTGAAAATGCCAAGTGGACACCCTACTCTAGGTCAAAAACAAAAATCAGAAATTGCTGGAGAAACTCAGCATCGGTGGGGAGAAAGCAAAGTTCACATTTCAAGTCTGGTGACGCTTGATCAGATCTTCCTTACTATAGTTTACTGGTTAGGGACAGCATGTGTGAAATCAGTGCTTTCTACATTGAGCTAGCTGGCAAGTTGGAGTGGGCTGAAAGAAGAGGCAGCAGGGGGAGCAAACTAGTAACTTTCATTGTCTCAGGAAAATGTTTCTTCTCCTGGGCCTGCAGAAGTAAGGAAATTTCTCTTCATGTAGATTTCAACAGTTCCTTTACGAATTGCTGGTTAGAGGGCTTAGGCTTCTCTCATTTGATCCTTGATTTGGAATTCAAGGTTTGGGTTGTAAGTTTCCTCGCTGAGCAGGAAGGTTTGTTCTCAGATGTTTCGTCACCATGCTAGGTAACATCATCAGTGAGGCTCCGGTGCAAGGGCTGCAACAAACATTACAGCGAACAGACAGGTAGGAAACTAGCCACCAGGATACATGAACACCAACCAGCTACCAAAAGACATGACCCATTATCGCTAGTATCCTTACACACAGACAAGAAGGACACCACTTCAACTGGGGCAACACATCCATCCTAGGACAGGCTAAACAGAGACACGGGAATTCCTAGAGGCCTGACATTCAAACCGAAACTCCACCAATAAACACATCAAATTGGACCCCATTTACCAACCTCTGAGAAAAAGTACCGGAAGTGATATCACCCGCCTTAACAGACCAAGATACACAGAAAGTGGGACAGAACACCAGCGCTTCACCAGAGGCTTAGTGATGATGTTGCTTAGCATGGTGACTAAACATCTGAGAATAAGCCTGCCAGCTCAGCGAGCAAATCTACAACCTGAACCTCAACCTGAGCTCCAAATCTTCTCAAAAATCGGAATTCGAGGTTCTCCAGCTGGTCATGGGACTACCAATTTGTACATTTAAGGAGCATAACACCTACTTCAAGCACGTATCCTGGATTACTGGAAGTCACCTGAATGTAATCCGGCAGGCACACCTGCAGAGCAGCTCACACACACCAGTTCATAGGGCATCAACTGGAGGTTTAACACCTTATACACTGACATCTGCAGGCTGCTTTTTTCCCCCACTGCCAATATAGCCAGCTAATACAACAAATAAGTCTACTTAGCTATCCAGGATATCCCTAAATTTCCTTCTTGGAAATATATTCCAGGATATTCACCTGCACTATATCAGGGAATCCATTTTAAGGATGGTTCTTCTGTGAACCATTTGCTGATATGAGGTCAAATTTACCTTATGCTGGTTTGAACCTGTGAACTCTTGTTCCCTCTTGTAGCTTGTTTCGAATTAATGTAATAAAGTAAATAATTCACTCTCCGTTAACTACATGAAAGTATTTTTGCAAGGTGACCTCTCATATGTTGGACTGAAATACAAAAGCAGGGTGGTTCAGAGATAAAGTAACTAGTTTCCTTCTACACGATTCGTTAATGAATCTAAACAAATATGTTTTAATTATTTGGGCTTGTTTGTCTCTTGCTCAATCTTCCCTTCAAGGGCAGGTAAACAGAAGTCAAGACTGTTTTTAAGTCCCAAATCCACTGTAAAGAACGCATCTTTGTTATTTTTCTGTAATTTTGATTGTGCCATCTAAAGCCCTCCCACCTAACACTTTTTCCAGCCACTCGTTAATTCTCTCAATCTTCTTACATCTTTACTCACTTGCAGGTAGTACTGGGAATAATTCCGAGATAACTACCCTAGGAATTGTGCTTTTGAATCATTCTGAATTACAGGAATTTTGAAAGAAACAAGCAAAATACTCACCATTCACAGACCTGTTTCCATGTGATGTCATGTTTTCCAAGTGGTAGTTCAGTGAATCATGGATGGCTCTCCCTCCCCAACTCCTGCTTCTTGAAGCCTCTGCTCTTCCAACTGCTCTCACTTGTCACTTTTATTGCTGCTTTTGTTTTTAAACTATTATTTGTTTAGACTGGAACTTCACCCTTGCTTACCAAATTCCCAAACTCATGTTCTTGACATGTTTATCCTCTCGCTCAGAGTGGTGGTGAAGGTGCAGAAAGGGCAAATAATTGGGACAGTTGGCTCCAGAGATGCTCACTCTCTGCTCACCATCTTTGCAGTTGAGTGCTAGGTGAGAAGTTGCATGGGTGACCTGCTTGACCCCTGCCACCAATTAAGACCTGAAAGTGATCAGTTACCAGCCACTTTAGGACCTCAGCATAACACTGGACTGATTGATTAGAAAAGGGTCTGGTTTCCGACTGAGAAGTGGAGAATTTGCCTGCTGCTTTGGACACAGGGCCTCAATTCTCCCCAGTCTTCTGCCAATGGAAGCGAACGACTGACCACTGAAACCCATCCCTGCCCTCTCCTTCCACCCCCTGCAACCCCCACCCCACGAGATCCAAAAGAAAGCGACTTCTCACCATTTTAGCTGTTAAAGCCTGAGCCTCCAGCAATGAGATCTTGGATCTAAAAACTGCTGGCCCTCTGTTTAGTAGTTTCTGGTATGGCTGATCTTCATTTTTGATATTTCTTGTTCACCAGACAACTTTTAATTGGCTGATTAGATCTGATTTGGTGAGTTGTCCCACTTAAAGAGGTGGGGAGTCAGTCAACATTCTTGTTGAATGCAGTACTAAACCTATATTTAGCTGCACTCAGTGAAGAGTTGCTGCCTCTTATTTGAAAGAACATTCAGAATTTGTGTTACCACATCCCAGTTCAAGTCTGCACATGGAGAAGAGATATTCAAGGTTGGATGAGGAATGTCACAAATCATTTAAGCAGTTTTGCATGTTCAGAACTGTGGTGTTAAATAAGCAACTGCTACAATGGTAAAAGTACTTTGTTTAGGTTCAAATTTGATATGTTCTGCCTGTTGTTTTTATGACATTTTCTGATTTTTTTTAAAACTTGCCTGTAAGCAGAGCTTTTCATCAGAATGTTTGTTTCATTCATTTTATTCTGTGATAGTTATGGGTCCTTACGTTAAGAAGATTCTGTGTGAAGAACTTGGTGCTCCTGCAAACTCAGCAGTGAACTGCGTGCCTCTTGAAGACTTTGGTGGGCACCATCCTGATCCAAATTTGACATATGCTGCGGACCTAGTGCAGGCAATGCAGACAGGAGACTATGACTTTGGAGCTGCGTTTGACGGTGACGGTGTAAGGAGAAACATTTTGATATTCTGTCAGAGCTTTAATACAGAGTTGCTGTATTAGAACTTTCTAGTTCAATGCTAGTGACCTTTATTAAATGGTATTGAAATTATTTGAGTAAACATATATCTAGCTCTGAAGTCACACTTCCATTCTGTTAAGTCACATAGGCTGACTGTTAAACAGTAAATGGAAACTTTGCACATAAAGACAGATCATACCATTCTGCGACTGCATTAGAATATTCCTAATCATATCACTCCTGATGTAATAGCCTACTTTTGCTGTCTGTTTTACTGATTATAGAATATTAAGTCTATTAATTTTTTTCTTCCTGATTACATGAATAAAAATGAATTTCAGCTGTATTTGTGTTGCTGCAGGATCGGAACATGATCCTTGGAAAGCATGGATTCTTCGTAAACCCATCTGATTCTGTGGCTGTGATTGCTGCAAATATCTTCACTATTCCATACTTTCAACAGACCGGTGTACGTGGATTCGCTCGCAGCATGCCCACTAGTGGAGCACTGGACCGGTGGGTATGGTTTACTTATACTTCGAAGCTGTAATTACTTACAATCTTCCTGCTTTTTCTTTTTCTTTTCCATTAGTTTGGAATCATTGCCTTTGAGACAATTTTTTTTTAAAAACATCATTCATGAAAAACGAACAATCTTTTGTGCTTTTCACAGAATCAACAGAATAGATAAACTCCAACTTCTCTTAACATTTTCTGCATTCAACTCAGCAAACTAACCATGTCCTATTAAAAGTCTAAACCCTGTATTCTTCTTCAATTTTGTGCAAAGCTTACTTATTTATTACTGTTGGTAAATCAGCTCCCAAACATTATTGAACTCAGTAATTATTCTAAAATAGTATCACCAATGGTGTTGTGGCTGTTGATACTTTTTTTTCAAAACCAAGATAAATGAATAGAACAAGAGGATATTAAAAATAAGTTTTTGTATTTGTTCAGTTTCTTTTGAATGCTTCCGATGATAAAATTGCCTTTAATCAGAAAATGCTTCCTATTATCACTGTTGCATTGTTTCCCATTCAGCCAAGACACTTACATGTTGTCCAGCTACCACATTTGCAGCCACCACTATGCTGGAGGTGCTGCTAATCAAGGGCTTTTAAAAATATGACTGACCAAATAAATTTTAATTAAAACTACATTATTCCTTTTGTACTTCTGAAAATAATAGTTGAAGTTTCAGGATATGCCAAAGACTTGTAGTTTGCAACATTTTACTAAAATATTTTTCAAGAGATGGTGTTTGAACAACCAATACATTCCCTGCTCAAATTATGTTCTGATTTCTCTGCCTTTATGTAGTTTGTATGTTTTCAATATTTCCTACTGCCTGCGTCTGTCTCTATTCAATCAAAAGTATTGGGCTTGACTGTGAACGTTTCAGTAGGTACCACTAATCCTGTCTTATTCTAATGGCAATGTAATACTTTTGTGTCTTCCCTACCTGATGCCAAGGTGGAGATTATACGGTTATCTGATTTAAATTTGAACTTAATTCACAGAATTAGTCTTTACTGTTCAAATGCTGGCAGCAATTATCCATTTTCATGCATCCTACATACTGTGGTTGACTGCGCTGTTCATTTCCTCCCCATGTCCACTTTTCTCTGATTTGAGATGGTGCACTAACATTAATAGTCTCCTATAATATTCTTTCATTTTATTCCTATTCTTTCAATATATTTTCAATAAGCGCAACTTATGTTAGCTTCCAAAGAGAATATTTAGGTGTCTGCATTACAGCTAAGAAACCTATCTGAGAGTTTCTGAAAGATGTGTGGGATGCTTCATCTTGCTTTCCTTCAGTACCTGAATACCTAGAACTGCTTCTCAGTAATGCAAGCATTGTTGACCATTCTTAGTAGTGGGACCCAAAGATTGACTACTTCCTGTTATTGTGCTGCTTGAGTTGGACAGCTTTAGCTTTTCTCTTCTCCATGTGTCCCTTACAAAAGCTTCTTATCTATAGACATTGTATTGCGAACATATGTTTGAAAGTCAAGAATTTAACATTTGAGCTGGAGCCTGCCTTCAGTTTTTATTTTAAAGTTTTTTTTAAAGTAGTCTGTGGATATCATTTGGGTGAAAAAAATCTTTGAATCAGTATAATTTGACATTTGTTAAAAAGTTGATACAGGTTGGGGATAATGTTGACAAATGACTAGTACATTTAGTGTTTCAGTAAAATTTGAGACAGATATTTTTCAAAGAGAAATGCTTTATTTTGCATAATTTTAATGCTTGCTTGTGCACATAGCTTTTTATGTTATGTTCATTGTGAGATAGACAATGGTAAAATACATAATGAGTTAGCCATAAATAAGCACCATTAGGCTTTCCCCTCCTCAAGCGTCATAACACTCAAGAGCATTGATATCAGTATTTCCACATTACCAATTTCTTAAACCTCTCTTCCTGACTTACTCCATCCATGTCACTAGCATTAAATACAGTCCTCTCATTAATTTCTGTATTGCCAATATAGAGACAATCTTTTCAATGGTTTCTGCTGTATTCCACCCATTTTCCTTTCTCTTGTCCACCAAGCCAAACTTACTTAAGGATTCCCTGTGTTCTGTTCTTAAATGCACACTTTTCTCGAGATTGACCTGTATCTCCCTCATGTGTTTCTTGAGTTCATCTTATCCATGGGTCCGATTGCTACCCTGTTGTTCCCATTCACACTAAACTTCTAACCATCTTAACATCTCTGATGTTGCAGTTATTTCTTTAAGTTTAGCAAAAAAATTATTTATCCAGCGTGGTGCTACATAATAGTTGGAGTAGATTAAGTAAGATAGTTTTAGGGGAAAATTAGATAATTATGAAGCGTATTCTATTTTGTTCTGTTCTATTCTATTCTTACTGTGTTGCTTCCTATCAAAATCACTGTCAACGCCCTGACCTGAATACAGCTTCCCTTGACTCACTGATCTTGCAAGCTACCATTGCATCCTCAATCTTTCTTTAGAGAGAAAGTTATTGACATATTGTTGCCTTCCAAATCTGTCTTCATGTTTTCAAAGTTTGTGAGAAGATTTGTAGCTCGGGTGCTTGGTGTTGTGGTTCTGTTCGCCAAGCTGGGAATTTGTGCTGCAGACGTTTCGTCCCCTGTTTAGGTGACATCCTCAGTGCTTGGGAGCCTCCTGTGAAGCGCTTCTGTGATGTTTCCTCCGGCATTTGTAGTGGTTTGAATCTGCCGCTTCCGGTTGTCAGTTCCAACTGTCCGTTGCAGTGGCCGGTATATTGGGTCCAGGTCAATGTGCTTATTGATTGAATCTGTGGATGAGTGCCATGCCTCTAGGAATTCTCTGGCTGTTCTCTGTTTGGCTTGTCCGCTAGTTGGTGTTCATGAATGCAGGTCGTTAGCTGTCTTCCTGTTTGTCCTATGTAGTGTTTTGTGCAGGCCCTGCATGGGATTTTGCAAAACCAATGTAGTGTACAAAATCCCATGCAAGGACTGCACAAAACACTACATAGGACAAACAGGAAGACAGCTAACGATCCGCATCCATGAACACCAACTAGCCACGAAATGACACGACTAGCTATCCTTAGTAGCCACACACACCGATGACAAGCAACATGAATTCGACTGGGACAACACTACTATTATAGGACAAGCCAAACAGAGAACAGCCAGGGAATTCCTAGAGGCATGGCACTCATCCACAGATTCAATCAATAAGCACATCGACCTGGACCCAATGTACCGGCCACTGCAACGGACAGCTGGAACTGACAACCGGAAGCGGCAGATTCAAACCACTACAAATGCCGGAGAAAAGATCACAGAAGCGCTTCACAGGAGGCTCCCAAGCACTGAGGATGTCACCTTGACATTGTTGACCTGTGGGAATGAAATGTCTGCAACCCAAATTCCCAGCTCGGTGAACAGAATCACAACAACCGTCTTCATGTTTCCTTAAGACAATGTTTGAATCTCTGAATTTAGTTTCTGATCCAGCCACAGCACTAAGATGGTTTTAGTCTAATGCACAAATAACTCCTTCCATAAGTGTGACCAATGGACATTATTTACCTACTGTAATCCTCTGACCTGCTTGAGATTAATGCAGTTTTTGACATTGTTGACAAACCTCCTCCAATGCCTCTACTCTATGGTCTGGCTCAGTGACCTACCCTCAATCTGGTTGCACTCTTCTCTATCCAGTTGTAATGAGTGCATTCCAGCGTTGTTTTTTCTTTCTGGTCCCTCACCAATACCTCTGCAATCTCTCAAAGATCTGTCCTTGGCACCCTCCTCATTCTCCTTTCATGGCTGGATCTGTAGATGTGAGATCAATTCTACCACGCATAAAGGGTACATTTTGGGGCAATTTTCTTAACAAGTTGAACAACATTGAAAACTGGATTTCTTAACTCCTCTTTTTGAAGGGTTGCCAAGGCCACAAAAATAGCCTTGTATGAGACCCCTACTGGATGGAAGTTCTTTGGAAATCTGATGGATGCCAACAAACTTTCCCTTTGTGGAGAAGAAAGCTTTGGCACTGGTAAGGTGTTTAATTTTCTGTTTGGGAAATAAAAGAAAGATTTTTAATTTGGTAAAGAAATTACTTTTGTGCAGTTGGACTTCTTATTTCCTCCAGTTGAAAGATTTTTTTAAAATGTGAAATTTTAAACTGTTTAATGGCTGTGTGCTATTACACCTGTGGGAACATACTCACAATTGAACTGCATTGTCATGCAATGATGTAGAAACTTGATGTAGCAAATATGTGGTGCATTGGCAATGCTGAAACAGAAGTTATATTTCCAGTGCCGCCAAGTGGTTAATACCACAGTAGATCAAAAACTGAGGTAACTCATCTTTGGATCATTATTGTATGTCTCTCAGCAACCATGAACTGAGAGCTTGTTTGGCTTTTTCCTTTTGAATGCTTAGAGTACAAAGGCACTTAATGCATGATTCACACCATGTTAAAATGTAATGTTAACTGGAAGGCTGTAGACAACTGAGGGAAGGGGATTTTGAGGCCTCCATTCTGATCTTTGCTGTGTATTGATTTGGCTGATTTCAGATAGGGTGCAAATAAGAGAAGTGGGTGGCAATACTTTCAGCACCTCTTGGTGAATGAAGGGTAGAAATGAGTTAGGGATCCTATTTTTGATTATTGTCCGGTGTCTTTGGTTGGAATGTGAGCATGTTTTAGATGCCTGGGGAGTGTCAAGATTGCCTGGTTTCAACTTGTGCTGCAGTTGCATTGTGTAAGTTTTGTTTGGGAATCGCAGGATATCTACAATGGTATTGATTTCTGGGGGTGATTTTAAAACAGTTTATTTAGAATTAACAATATTCAAGCTAAGTAGACAGAAAAGCCTTGCTACCCTGTAACAGTTAAGAATGACGTGAGGGAGTGTAGATTTTCATGGCTGGGAGAGGCAGCTTCTTTACAATGTTTATTGGTCCCACATCAGATAGATTGATGAATGAAACTGATCTCTTGGCTGAATGTGGCAATCTGCTCTGATCTCATTCTTCTTCAGGTAGTGAGGGTGTTGGGCTGAAACATGGATCACTTTGGAAAAGAGTCCATTTCTGCACTTTATTTCTTTATTTCCAGCAGTCTTATGTCAATCTGTTGTTCAATAGCTTATTAGCAAAGTACAGAATTACAAGATAATTCCTCTTATTTCCAGCAAAAGCCGATGAAATCATGCTGTGGCTGATCACTTGTTAGGGTATCCTCTTTATTTTTTTTTGCTCAGTTAAATCATGGGTCCTTTTAGAGTTAAGAATTTCTTGTTTCACTGTCTGTACTAGTGACCTGTCCTTAACAGAGTTAATGGCCTTTGTCCTGCTTTTTGTCAGCCAAGGAAAATGCTATGGGAACTTTTTTAAGACTCTGAAAGAGCTATTTCTATAATATTCAATAAACTTCTTAAGATTGTAAAGTTATTACAATAATTGCAGTTTTTATAGTTGTCTGTTAGCTCTCATTGCTTCTGAAAGATTGTCATGTTGGTGAGGTTAGGTAGGGTGCTTGGTGCCGTTTGAACAGTGTCTTTGTAATTCTGCATGGTAAAAAATAAAAGGAATTATGTATGGTAAGGTAAGACGCTTTGTAGAGGTACACATGTACTAGGAGTCTTAGTGTGGTATATTACTCCAAAAATATTCCTGTACTTGATAACAACACTTAAATCATCTCATTTGATCATAGTTTGCTTTGATTTTTATGATGTACTACTTTCAATCCCTTGTCATTAAGTAAGCTACTGCCTAGCAGCAGTCTATATTGTTCTCCACTGTGAGCACTCGTTCTTTGGACTTGGATATCCTAAGTTACAAATTTTCAGTAGGCACTGGCAGTGTTTCCTGAAAACAATTAACAGAAGCACTGCTTCTGTTAAATGACATTGAAGGGAATTCCCAGACAAAATCCCATGCCAACCACCACTCAATTGAATAAGAAAATAGGCATTGTGTGTACCACAATAGCTACAGCTCTGCAAATCCCTGGTGAGACCACACTTGGAATATTGTGTCCAGTTCTGGTCATCCTACTATAGAAAAGATACAGAGGCTTTGGAGAGGGTGCAAAGAAGGTTTACCAGGATGCTGCCTGGACTGGGGGCTTGCCTTCTGAAGAGAGGTTGAGTAAGCTCAGACTTCTCTCACTGGAGAGAAGGAGGAATAGAGGTGACCTGATCAAGATATACAAGATAATGAGAGGAATGGATAGAGTCAATAGCCAGAGACTTTTCCTCAGGGCAGGATTGACTGGTACGAGGGATCATAGTTTTCAGATATTAGGAGAAAGGTATAGAGTGGACATCAGAGGCAGGTTCTTTACGCAGAGAGTTGTGAATGCATGGAATGAGTTGCCAGCGGTGGTGGTGGAAGCAGAGTCATTAGGGCCACTTAAGCGATTGCTGGGCATGCGCATGGATTGCAGTGAGTTGAGAGGTGTGCAGGTTAAGTAATTTAATTTACATTAGGATGAACCCTCGGCACAACGTGGGACAAAGGGCCTGTTCTGTGTTGTACTTTTCTATGTTCTAAGGATTAAAATAACTATGCAGAGGCAGAATAGCAATGATAAAGTTATATTTAATAACTTAGAAGTGATCAGATGCACTGAAAACTCAGTATGGTAGTAAATGATTGAGAAATTCGTGTAATGCCACCACTTAGTGTGGTACCAAGTCACACAGACTGGTAGGTTATAGGTTGCTTCCTGACTTGTGTTGACCTTGGATGGAGCTCTATAATTTGCTTCAATACCCAGGGGTATTGGGTTTCTACTACTGTGCGTTGAGATTACTCCAGGAAAATGGATGTGTTTGTGCTCATGGAACCATGCCTGGTATAAATCACAGTGATTTCCTTTAATCATCTCTGAATTCTTGGCTAAATTGCTTCACAGCACAATTTATTGATATGTGTTTAATGAAAGATTCAGTTTTACTACTGATTTTTAAAGGCGAGCCTTTTGGGACCAATTTCCAAATCTCAACATAATAACGTGGCTGTGAATCGAATAATGTATCAAAATTAAATGCTTTTTCAATTTTATTTGCAAGATTATCTGAATTTGGGAGTTTGTCTATTCATATTTTTAAACACTCTCAAATGATTCTACTCTCCTGTTGTTCTAATGAAAACAGCTCAATTTCCTATGGCTTATATCAGCCAGCAGTTTAATAAGCCAGCAATGGCTGTGCTGGCATTCCCAGAGAAGGCACGTAGGAGGAAGCCATTCAAGCTCATCTATAACTGCTCTGCTATTCAATATAGCCACAACTGATCATCTACTTCAGTGCCTGTTTCCACAGTGTCTGTACTTCCCTTTGTGTCATTGGTGTTTACAAATCTATCAATCTCTATTTCAAACATATTTAAGACTGATCTTCCATGGCCTTGTGGGGTAGATAACTTCAAAAATGCATAACCCCCGAGGAAAACAAAAATTCTCCTTATCTCAATCCTAAGTGACTTTCCCCCTATTTTAATATTAAATTCCCTGGTACTAGAGTCTCCAACTCTCTCTCCCTCCAAGCATTGTGCAGGTTTCAATGAGATCACCTCTTACTCTTTGAAATCTGGAGAATACAGGATCAGTTTCCTAATCTCTCTTCATAGGGCAGTCTGGATAACATCCAAAACAATACTTTTCACAGTATTTTGCTACGTGTGACAATCAATCAAATCAAATCAGTCCCACTATCCCAGTAACAAGTCTGCTTTCAAATTCAATTCCCTAGTTATTGACTCCGTTCCTGTCCCTAGAAATAGTCTGAGATTAAGGCTGTCATGTGCAACCTTCGAGTCATTTGACTCCAATTTGAGTTCCCCAGCTCATTTGCACCATCATTAAGATCACCTATTTGCACTTGCATAATATGGCCCAACTTAACCCTGTTTCTGCTCATCTTTTGCTTAAAAACTCTCACACGCCTTCATTACCTTTGAAATTGGCTATTAATAATGTTTCTGAGTGGTCTCTCTCATTTTCATTTCCATAAACTTGAAATTACCCAAACATTTTGCAGCCTGTGTCTTAATGCACACTAAGTGCTGTTCACGCATCAACCCCAATGATTCCTGACTTACATTGCAGTCGAGCTATATCTCGGTTTGAAAATTCTCATGTGGTCTTCAATTCCCTCCATGACTTTGGTCCTTCCATCCCTCTAACCTCTTCCTCCAAAACCCTCTGAGATATCACTGTTACTCTAGCTCTGGCCTTTGGAGCATCTCCGATTTAGTCCCTTTACCATTAGTGGTTGTATCTTCAATTGCCTAGGCTGGAATATCCTCCTTTACTCATCACTGTCTCTCTAACTCTTTGAGAACAGTCTTAAAACCTACTTCTTTGACTAAACTTTTGGTTGTCTGTTTTAATATCTCCTCATGTGGTTCAGTATTACATTTGGATCTGTAATGCTCCTGTGAAGCACCTTGGGTTTGTATTATGTTAAAGATGAGCATTGTTCATTTGCGCATGAATCCTTTCTTTCATTGTGTGCCTTTTTCAGTGTTCTCATCTTTAATATCTGAAGTCTGAAACGTTGATTGATTTCCATTTTATTACCAGATACTGATGGATCTACTTTGTATTTCCATCTCTCTCTTTTTTTTGGAATCCCAGTTAATCAGTGCTGTCTTGACATTCATTTTATTCTGTGGAACTGAAAGTATATATTTTTCTCAAGGTGTTCTCACTGAGGTTTTATACAGATTTCACTATTGCATCTTTTATATTCCATATATCTTCCCAAAAAAACCTTACAAGCTGTTCCAGTTGAGCAACTGCTTCAATAAGATCTTTCCTATACTGAACTCGACGGTTTATTTCCTTTTTCACATTCACCTCAGCCAGTGTCAGCTTTTATATACATCAACTCCACTTGGTCTCCAAAACTCAAAACCTTTGTCTAGGTAAATTACTGTTTCCAATACATAGCCTGTCTTCAAAAGGGTGAATGAAAGATGACAATCATTCTCGAAAGCTAGAAAAAAAAGGACAATAACCAGGAGATAAGTGTAGAAAAGTTCAGAGCAAGTACAGTGTGGGTGAATCACCACAAGTTAATTTTGTTACTTATTCAGAAATCTCACCAACAATCAAGTACTGAAACAATGATTTAAACTTATGTAAAAATCAAAATAAGACCCCTCAAGTAAGCAAATTAAGCGCCATGACACAACTCAATACTGATGGAATTTAGCTATAATACAAACCAAAAATATTTAACTCTCGAAGTGTCCAGGGTTCAATCCTTGTGCAGTGTTATTCTTCAAAGTTCTGCTAAGGGGGAGTTTTGGTCTTCAATTCTTATAGTTTTCTGTCCTTCAGACCTATGATATATTATTGATGATTCTTTAGAGTCCTTTCATCTACAATATTGACTACCCTTCTGAAACCATCAAGTCTGCATCTTACCTCCTTATCAGAAGTAGCTTCTTTGTTCCTTGTTACACTTGGCATTGACTATCTGTTTGAAGACACAGCTTTCTGAGGTTGACTCTTTAAATTCTTCTGCCGGGTAATCAGTTATCCTTGTGGCATAAGGCAGCCATCTATCAAGTAGATGTCAAAACAGTTTTGTTTGTGTACTTCAATTTCCTCTTTCTCCAGAAATGGCTAATTGCTTTCAGTTCCTCTATAAATTTGTCCTTGTCCTTTTAATAGTTTATTCCAGACAGAGTTATTGCTGATCCCTTCATGTGTAACAGTTTATCTTTGACTTTCAATCCATAATGTGGTTGCCTCTATGTTACGAGAACAAAACGTAGACTGGATGGTCACTTTGCAGAACACCTATGTTCTGTCTGCAAAAAAAAGGCCTGGAGCTTCCAGTTGCAAGCCACTTCAACACACATTGGCAAAACTGAGGGCTGCAGATGCTGAGATCAGAGTCTAGATTAGAGTGGTGCTGGAAAAGCACAGCAGGTCAGGCAGCATCTGAGGAGCAGGAAAATTGATGTTTTATAGAACATAGAACAATACAGCACAGAACAGGCCCTTCGTCCCTCGATGTTGTGTCGACCTGTGAACTAATCTAAGCCCATCTTTCTACACTATCCCATCATTGTCCTTGTGCTTATCCAAGGATTGTTTAAATCTCACTAATGTTGCTGAGTTAACTACATTGTCAGGCAGGGCATTCCATGCCCTTACCACTCTGAGTAAAGAACCTGCCTCTGACATCTATCTTAAATCTATCACCCCTCAATTTGTAGTTATGCCCCTCATATAAGCTGACGTCATCATCCTAGGAAAAAGATTTTCACTGTCGATCCTATCTAATCCTCTGATCATCTTGTATGTCTCTATCAAATCCCCTCTTAGCCTTCTTCTTTCCAGTGAAAACAGACCCAAGTCTCTTAGCCTTTCCTCATAAAACCTTCCCTCCAGGCCAAGCAACATCCTGGTAAATCTCCTCTGCACCTTTTCGAATGCTTCCACATCCTTCCTGTAATGGGGCAATCGGAACTGTACACAATATTCCAAGTGCGGCCACACTAGCATTTTGTATAATTTTAGCATGATATTACGGCTCCGGGACTCAATCTTATTACCAATAAAACCTAACACACCATATGCCTTCTTACAGCACTATCAACCTGGATGGCAATTTTTCAGGGATCTATGTACATGGACTCCAAGATCCCTATGCACATCCACGCTACCAAGAATCTTTACATTGACCCAGTGTTCTGCCTCCTTGTTATTCTGTCCAAAGCGAATCACCTCACATTTATCTGCATTGAACTCCATTTGCTACCTCTCAGCCCAATTCTGCAGTTTATCCAAGTCCCCATGCAACCTGCAACATTCTTCCACACTGTCCACTACTCCACTGACTTTAGTGTCATCTGCAAACTTGCTAACCCATCCACCTATGCCTGAGTCCAAGTCACTTATAAAAATGACAAACAGCAGTGGTCCCAAATCAGATTCTTGTGGCACACCACCAGTAACCGGACTCCAGGCTGAATATTTCCCATCAACCACCACTCGCTGCCTTCTTACAGAAAGCCAGTTTCTAATCCAGACTGCTAAATCACCCTTAATCCCATGCTTCTGCATTTTCTCCAACAGTCTACTATGTGGAACCTTCTCAAAGGCCTTACTGAAGACCGTGTACATCACATCAACTGCCCTACCCTCATCCACATGCCTGGTTATCTTCTCAAAAAACTCAATGATGTTTGTGAGACATGACCTGCCCTTGACGAAACCATGTTGACTATCTGCAATCAAGTTGTTGCTTGCACAGTGATTATAAATCTTATCTCTTATCATCCTTTCCAAAACTTGTCCTACAGCAGACGCAAGGCTCACTGGTCTATAATTACCTGGGTCATCTCAACTGCCCTTCTTGAATAAAGGCACAACATTTGCAATCCTCCAGTCCTTTGATACTAAACCTGTAGACAATGAAGACTCAAAGATCAAAGCCAAAGGCTCCAACACCACCCCCCCTAGCTTCCCAGAGAATCCTTGAATAAATCCCATCTGGCCCAGGGGACTTGTCTACTTTCGTTCCTTCTAGAATTGATAACACCTCTTCCTTACTAACCTAGATCCTTTCTAGTATAATATCTCATATCTCATTCTTCTCCTTTACAATATTCTCCTTTTCCTACAATATTGGTTTCGCACATCTCTGATCTCCACACTGTCTACACACAACTTCCCATTTCTGTCTTTGACTGGCCCTATTCCTATCCTAGTCATCCTTTTATTCCTCATATACCTATAGAAAGCTTTAGGGTTCTCCTTCATTCTACCTGTCAAAGACTGTTCATGTCCTTTCTTTACTCTTCTTAACTCTCTCTTTAAATCCTTCCTAGCTAATCTGTAACTCTCCATCATCTCATCTGAACTGTCTCACCTGAACCATCTCATCTCATCATCACATAAATATCCTTCTGCTGCATAACAAGAGATGCAATTTCTGTAGTAAACCACGGTTCCCTTACCTTATCACTTCCTGTCTGACAGGGATATACCTATCAAGGACATGCAATATCTGTTCCTTAGACAAGCTCCTAGACAAGTTCCATTGACCCAGCTCCACATTTCAATTGTCCCCATCCCCTGCATTTTGCTACCCAGTTCTATGCATCCTAAGTCTTGCCTAATCGCATTATAATTGCCCTTTCCCCCATCGATAACTTTTGCCCTGTGGCATATACCTTTCCATCACTAAACTAACGTAACCGAATTATGATCACTTTCTCCAAAGTGCTCACCTACCCCTAAATCAAACACCTGGCCTAGTTTTTACCAAGCACCAGATCCAGTGGCTTCCCCTCTTGTTGGACCTTCGACATAGAAAACCCTCTTGCACACATTGGACAAAAATCTGATCCATCCGATCTACTAGAGTTATAGCATATCCAGTCAATGTTGGAGAAGTTCAAGTCTCCCATAATGACAACACTGTTCCTTTCATGTCTATCCAGAATCATTTTACCGATCCTCTCCTCCACATCCTTGGAACATTGCGGAGGCCTATAAAAAAACTCCAAGCAGTGTTACCTCTCCTCTCTTGTTTCTAACCTCAGCCCATACTACCTCAGTAGACAAGTCCTCATCAAAAGTTCTTTCATCCATTAGGCAACATCCTGGTAAATCTCCTCTGCACCTTTTCCAATGCTTCCACATCCTTTCTGTAATGGGGCAACCAAAACTGTACACAATATTCCAAGTGCAGCCGCACTAGGATTTTGTATAGTTGCAGCATGACATTATGGCTCTGGAACTCAATCCCTCTACCAATAAAACCAAACACACCATATACCTTCTTAACAGCACTATCAACCTGGATGGCAATTTTCAGGGATCTATGTACATGGACTCCAAGATCCCTCTGCACATCCACACTATCTAGAATCTATCCATTGACCCAGTATTCTGCCTTCCTGTTTTTCTACCCAAAGTGAATCACCTCACATTTATCTGCATTGAACCCCATTTGCATCTTTCAGCCCAATTCTGCAGCTTATCCAAGTCCCCCTGCAACCTGCAACATTCTTCCACACTGTCCACTACTCACCATACCGTCCTTGACTAACAAGGCCAGACCTCCCCCTCTTTCACTGCCTTCCCTGTTCTTGATGAAAGATCTAAATCCTGGGACATGCAACATCCATTCCTGACCCTGCTCTATCCATGTCTCCATAATGGCCACAACATTGAAGTCCCAGGTACCTATCCATGCTGCCAGCTCACCTTCCTTATTTCGGATTTTTCTGGCGTTAAAGTAAACACACTTCAAACCAGCTTGTTGTCTGCCAGCACATTCCTGTGACGTGAAATCCTGTCCATGCCCTCCCTACTCTCATCCTCCTGTGCACTGGAACTACACCTCAGGTTCCCATTTCCCCCGTTGAGCTAGTTTAAACCCACCTGGATAGCACTAGCAAATTTCCCACCCAGGATATTCGTATCCCTCCAGTTCAGGTGAAGACCGTCCTGTTTGTAGAGATCCCACCTTCCCCAGAATGAGCCCCAATTATCCAAGTACCTGAAACCCTCCCTCCTGCAACATCCTTGCAGCAACATGTTCAGCTGATATCTCTCCCTATTCCTTGCCTCACTATCACGTGGCATGGGTAACAAACCAGAGATAACAACTCTGTTTGTTCTAGCTCTCAGCTTCCACCCTAGCTCCCTGAAATCCTACCTTACATCCCTATCCCTCTTTCTACCTATGTCGTTGGTATCTACGTGGACCACGACTTGGGACTGGTCACCTCTCCCCTCAGGACCCAAAGACATGATCCGAGACATCACGGCCCCTGGCACCTGGGAGGCAACACACCAACTGTGAGTCTCATTCATTCCCAACAAACCTTCTATCTGACCCTCTAACTATTGAATCCCCAGTGACTAACACATTCCTCTTTTCCCTTCTTCCCTTCTGTGTAACAGGGACATACTCTGTACCAGAGACCTGTACCCCACTGCATGCCCCGGTAAGTCGATTCCCCCCAACAGTATCCAAAACAGTATGCATGTTTTTCAGGGGAATGACCACAGGGGATCCCTGCACTAATTGTTTTTCTTCCCCCTTTGAACAGTCACCGAGCTTTCTTCGTGCCTAGGAGTAACTGCTTCCCTGTGACTCTTATCGATCACAGCCTCTGCCTCCCAAATGATCCGAAGTTCATCCAGCTCCCGCTCCAGTTCCCTAAAGTGGTCTTGGAGGAGCGAGAGTTGGGTGCACTTCCTGCAGATGTACTTAGGGGACACTAATGGCAACCCTCACCTCAAACATCATGCAGGAGGAACTGCCATCCCTGCTAGTGCCCTTATCAGAAAGTAAAAAAAAAGAAGTTTACCTGATGTGTCCCTGGTATTTAAGATTAGAGGAATTAGGTGCCAATTTGTTTTAGTTTGGATTTTTCTGTTTCCTGTTTACTCTCACCTAGCTCTCCAAGATATTAAATAGCTCAAAAAAAGTGCAACATTTCATAAAACTCTAAAGTTATTTCCTCCAGCACCTTACTGGGGAAAGTTTTGTCTAATGTTATACCAAGCTATGCATAACAGAAAGTCACATATTCAGTTCCTGACCTTTGCTGATCGCTTCTTCACAAAAGTCGGTTTGCTTGAACTTTGAAGGAGAAACACACCCATTGATATCCTACTAGTAGGTTAGGTGTAAGGACAGCATTAGAATACAGGAGGTAAAGCTTTATTCTTTGAACTTTTAAGTATTTCCAGGTCTGTTTAAATCCAAAGTAGAGGGAGCTTTCTCTTAATTTAGTCCCACCTGGAAGTGTTTGGTAAAGCCATTCTAATATTTTGTTTGTGCCAGCATTTCCTTACCATAGTATCCACAAAGTTTATTTTCATTGAAATTTTGATTGTCACATAGTGATCGTCACATTTATTATTTCTCTTAAGGATCTGACCACATTCGTGAGAAAGATGGTCTGTGGGCAGTGCTTGCCTGGCTGTCCATTATTGCCAAATCCAAACAAAGTGTGGAAACAATCATGCAGGAACATTGGCAGAAATATGGTCGCAACTTTTTCACCAGGTTAGATCATTTCATTTAAAAAAACCTCTTTTGCTTTTCACACCACATGCAGCTTTTCAAAATGAAAAGCATAGATTTGCACAAGATCTGGTTCTCCAGTTCATCTAAAATCCCAATTCACCATTATCATTTGTCAGGATGCTTCCTATTTTATATTCAGGAACAGTGTTGAAGAAAAGTCATATCTATATATGAACATCCTGTTTAGCAATGTAATGGCTAAACAGCGTGACTGCCAGTGCTTCCCATCCAATTGTTTCCTGAGCGAAGGAACAAAATAAATAAAAATAACGAAGACCTATTCTGAAGGAAAGGAATCAGAGTTCACGGCTGAATTTTACCAGGCTATACAGAGATGGGTTGGCAAGTGGGAAAGCTGGCAAAATGGCACACAATTGACCATGGTGGCAGATTGGTGACTTTCCTGACTTCTGCCCACCGACAAAGCATTTTGCCAAGTGTGGGAAAGTTGGCAGATGAGCTGCCCACCCACAATCCAATTGCTATCTTTATTGGCATTGGTGAATCTTTGGCTGCTGACTCAATGTGTGGGGAGACTGCTGGTGAAACCTAGCAACTTGGAGATATAGTAGAAGGCTCCTTTTGGGCATTTTTTTTATTGCAAATGAAGCTTACCCAGGTGACAAAGGCTTTTGTTTGTAACTGTCTTGTCTGTACATGGACAACACCCTCCACTCACCAACCCTGCTGTCGATCATGAGGGCCTAGCTCCCAGGTTAAGGCAACCCTACTTGCCTCTCTTCAAGAACACTGACCATCAACATGTCCTCATCATCTCAGCAATGCTCCTGCTAACGTGACACTGCTCGGGCTGGAAGCTGCCAATTTTTGTGAAACATTTTTGACAAACATCAGCATCTTCAGAACTGATGGGAATGAAAAGAAATGCATTTGTCTTAAAGGAGCATCAAAGTTCAACTAAAATATCTTTAATTAAACAGCAAGTCTGTGCTTTGTCCACATGAGCCTAGTAGTTTATGCCCATTCTCCTGACGTTCCATGCCTTTTAGTATTCCTTGTTTGCAAGCAACTATCTAGTTCTCTTTTAACATAACTAATAACCCTTTAGCAATGATTTGGGCAAAAAGTTACCATTTTAAACATTCTAATTGTAAAGAATTTTCTTACCTCCCTTAACTTCCATCTGTGGTTGTATTAAAATTACAGCTTATTTTTGCTGCCTTGGAAGCAATCACATTTACTTTCCTAAGCTTGAAAAATTTGTATCAAGTCACCTCTTAACCATCTGTGTACACAGCTGTATTGAAGTCGTCCACTCTGATTTCCCCTGTTACAGGTATGACTATGAAGAAGTAGATGCAGCAGCAGCAGGTAAAATCATGAAGGATCTGGAAACTCTAATGGCAGATCGTGCTTTTGTTGGTCACAAGTTCACAGTTTGTGAGGAAGAGTATATTGTGGATAAGGCTGATAATTTTGAATACTGTGACCCTGTCGATGGCAGTGTCTCAAGAAACCAGGTAAGAGAACAGTGGGAGTGTAAGTATGTGATATTTGATACATTAGCTACCAACAAATAAGTTCATTACAACTTGAAATTTCTGTAACTTAAACTTGCATGAATTTGGAACGTTACACATCAACATAACACTTGAATGGAGTAAATAAATTTAAAAATGATGACCTTTTACAATATAGGTTCCTCTGTTACGCTTATCTTTAGTGTGGCCATTCATGGGCATCGGTATGAGAAAGACCATAAACTCGTTGTAGCTGGAGGTTCCTGCTGTGACTGGAAATCTGGATGTTGATTTACAAGTTTACTACATAGATTAGATTAGATTTAATACCCTACAGTGTGGAAGCAGGCCCTTTGGCCCAACAAGTCCACACCGACCCTCCAAAGAGTAACCCACCCAGACCCATTTCCCTCTGACTAATGCACCTAACACTATGGCAATTTAGAATGGCCAGTTCACCTGACCTGCACATCTTTGGGATGTGCCCGGAGCACCTGAAGGAAACCCACACAGACAGAGGGAGAAAATGCAAACGTCACACAGACAGTTGCCCAAGGCTGGAATCAATCCCGGGTCCCTGGCGCTGTGAGGCAACAGTGCTAATCAGTGAAACACCATGCTACCCATAAAATGCCACTAATTTGGCTGAAGTTATTTGTTTTTATTTGAAGACCATGAGGATGATTTGATGTGAGAGGTTTGAAGGTGAAGTTTGAACAATAGGATAATGCAGTATTAGAACAGCACAAAGTTTTACTTTAAATATGACTTCTGAATCTCAACTGGGAACACATGATATTAAAAGTAGATGCCTGAAGTGGGAATGTGTTATATTTCTATCTCTAAATGTCCTCAAATAAATTGCCAAAAATATAGAAATTTTACAATGTACTGCCAGTTCTATTGAACATGTTTAAATTGTTTTGTTTTTTCATGTTAGCTATTTATATTTACCAGTAGCTTCTACAGCCCTTGGGACTCATTAACAAAATAATATCCTTATGTAAATGGCTGTACCTTCATATTGGCTGTAAACAATAGAACTGTTTGATAATTAGAGTTGTGTTCTAACTTTCCTTCAGGCAAGGATTAACGTCCTCAGAATTTTTTTTCTCTTCCAGCTTTCTTCCCTTTCTCACCCTTTTCATTCCTCAAGGTGCTGTCCAGTGCTTCATGTTGTACTGCTGTTTGCAGTCTTCTGATATCTTAACCATGTGTCCTTAGTTCAGATATGAACCAGGATGATGAGAACAAGTTGTTCTGTGGAAGGCATCAACCAAAGATCGATTCCATAAAAATCAAACATTTGTGTGCGCAGGCATCCTGGCAAAAGTCACTAGTTTGCTGCAAGGACTGGAGTGCTTTTCCTCATCCTCTACCCTGTGAGTGGTTCTCCTACTCAAAAACAAGGATCAGCTAGATCAGCAAAAAACAGGAATCGAACCCTCAGAAATGTTCCAAATTTGTTTTTAATTTCCTGCTGGAAGAGATTACAATCTGTTCTACTTTTACATTTTATTTGGAAATATACACCGGTAACTCGTAATAGCAATGTGCTAAAGATATATATGTGTATATATATAGAATGTTAGCCATATCATTGACAGGTCACTACATTAGTATCACTCATGAATAATTCTCATAAATCATATGTTGACAGGGATTGAGAATCATTTTCACAGATGGATCACGCCTTATCTTTAGATTAAGTGGAACTGGCAGTGCTGGAGCAACCATCAGAATTTACATTGATAGCTATTACAAAGATGCTTGTAAAATCTTCAAAGAGCCACAGGTAATTTTTAAAAATATTCCTTTTAAAATGGCATTTTCTTTATCATTCATCCAGAGACCTCCTTTGACATCCTGGAATGCAGCCTTTCATATGCAGATGACATTGCAGCCTTTTAGCCTCATTAGTTTCCCCAGTATTTTTTTTTCTCATGATAGTTGTTTTATTTATCCCTTCCTCTCCATCTTTTGGCCCTTGAATTAATAATTTTGAATTCTCTTAGCATCCTCTACTGTGATGACTAATGCAAATTATCTATTCAGCTCTTCTGCCATTTCCTCATTCCTTATTCCTCATTATTATTTCTCCACCTTCATTCTCCAAGGCACCTGCTCACTTATTTTGTTATCTTCTTATTTTGTATTTAAAGAAGTTCTTACTGTGATGGTCTTTAATTACTTGTTAGTTTATCCTTGTTGATTTTCTCCCACTTTATTATTTTCTGGCCATCTTTTGTTGGCTTTTAAAACTTTCTCAAACTCCTTGCTTACCACTAATCTTTGCCAGGTTGTATTTTTTTTCAATTTAACAATATCGTTAACTCCCTTGGTTAGCCATGTTTAATCCTCTTCCTAGGATTCTTCTTCCTCACTGCAATATATCTTTGCTATGAGTCATGAACTATTTTCTGAAATATCTACCATTGTTCATCACTGTGTTTTCTGCTAAGTAACACTGGAAACTGTCATTTGTTGCTGATCTCTGTCAACTTGCTAATCAGAGGCACAGATGTTATAGAGTAGTTCAATACCTACACACCAAGCAAATGAGAAGCCAGCCTTTCCAGTTGCTATTTGATCTCTTTCAAAAAAACATGTTTTATGAATTTGAAAATCACACAACACTAGGTTATAGTCCAACTTGTGGCCAATTGTTTTGATTATAAATGTAAGAAATAGTCTCCTGAAGGCTCAGTGGTTTAACAGGAGTGAGTCTTATAGACCAGGAAGGTTCCAAATTTGACGCTAAGTCTGAGAATTGCACAACTCGTTCTCATTCACCCATTGAATCGAATTAACTATGGCAGTAGTTATTAGTGCTGCAGTTGACCCAAGTGTTCTGGTTGAAAGCGAGCAACAGCCATTGTTTCTCCTTCTACAATCAGTTCTACTATAGCGCTGTTCTCATGCAATCCCATTTTATAAGAAAATTTTGTAATTAACAGCACCATTAAAACAAATGGGGCTGGAATCTTGTTATAACCAATACATGCTTTAAACGTTCATGCTATAGGAACACTGTCTTCACTGGTCAAAGGTGTTATAGTGAATTTGCATTAACAAAACGCATGCTCTAGAACAACCTATATTTGTCTGACTTACATCTGAAATTGTATATGTGTACACAGCAGGTAGAAAAAAAATTGCTGTGGTGCTTCCTCATGATTAAAGTATGTTCAGTACCAGAAAATTATGCTGCACCTAGGCTCATGTGTGAAAAATGGTGCATTTGGGTAGAGTCACAAGGACCTCCCACTATTAGTGAAACTGTCCAGAATCACTCAAAACCATCATGAGAGAAAGAGTGAAAATGTAAGATTTTGTGTAGCAGTGTATTTCACGTTATTGGAACACCAAAATTTGTTATATTGAAATGTCCCATTAGTTAGTGTGTGGAATTCATGCACTATTGTACTATTGAGGTATCCAACTCAACTTTGTCAATTTTAGAAGACAACTAAGTGAAGGACAGAGCTTCTCCCACTGAAGAGGAATTCTGAAAGAAATCCAGACTTTACTGTTCTACACTCCGCATGAAAAGGTCTAAAATAGCACAGCTTGAAGTTGAAAGGGAAGTTCAATAGGCTCAAGTCGACCGTCAGTAGTCCAATCACAGTGGCTGTGCAGTAATCAACAAAATAAATTGAATGCTGCACTACACAGTCAAACAGTCAATTAAAAATGAGGCAGTCATGTTAAAACTATATAGTGTTCTGGAAAGAATGTCCATCTCTAAGCAACCAGATTTAAGGGAGTTATTCAAATCCTGCAGCACATTCAGAGTGCCACAAGATTAATTCCTAGCATCTATCAAAATCCTAAAAGCAACCTACTCAGCTGCAACTGATTCACTGTGTGTGTGCACCAAATAAGCGAGCCAAGAGAACAACTTTTTTCTAAAAGGAAATTAATTTGAAAATTGTAATTTGTTTCATTTACAGGTGATGCTCTCCCCTCTAATAAAAATTGCTTTGAAGATTTCTCAGATTCATGAGCGAACAGGCCGTACCAGTCCTACAGTGATCACTTAAAAGACTAATCCTATTAAGTCAGAAGATAAAATGTCAAAGGAGGAATAACTAAAGGATAAACCTGAAAAATGTGAAATGTTACTGTAAACTATCATCTTCTAGTCCATGTTCAAGGTTCAGAATATTGTAGAAAGACAAAGCTATCAGGAAAAATTATCATGAGCTAGGATTTAAGTAAAAATGTAATAAAATATAAATATATGTAAAAAATACATATATACACCCTCTATTGGTGATATGTTGTTT
The DNA here is from genome assembly GCF_047496795.1 of Chiloscyllium punctatum. Classification (NCBI taxonomy): domain Eukaryota; kingdom Metazoa; phylum Chordata; class Chondrichthyes; order Orectolobiformes; family Hemiscylliidae; genus Chiloscyllium; species Chiloscyllium punctatum. Next base: position 74,132,240 of record NC_092745.1, read on the forward strand.
CCAGTCTCTTAAATGGTCTAGTTGAAAATTAAAATTAATGTAACTAAATATGCATTCTCACTATCAACACCAGTATTGTATTACAACTAGAAAGTTGTACAAATTAGCACATGAAAGGACACCACACATGCTATTTATTTAAGGTGACAATCTACATCAACAAATCTATTAACTACCCATTTCGCTTAAAATAACCATTCATTAATACAGTTAACATGGTTCTTTAAGCTACAGAGTCGCCAACTGTTCACTGAATACCTTTCCTTTCACTGAATACCTTTCCTTTCAATGAATACAATGTTGATCATGATGGTGCTTGTTCAACAACCATATTCCTGATCCTATCTTGTTATGGTTCTTCAGTTTATAATAAATGTGCCAATTGCAGCCATTTGACCAGACACAATACCACTGAATTAAAATGATTACTTTATTTCAAATGTGTAATTAAGATTCATTCAATGCCCATACAATGTTAAGTCCTTTATTATTGAATACTACTTTCAGTTGACCTGTGGTAAATTTGAAACATTAATAGATGTAAGCAATAGAAAGCACATTTCATTTTCACAACAGTAAGCATTATTGCACTTTTAATCAGAGTTCAGAATGTAAAACAGTTTACTACTTTATAGTTATATTGTTGGAAGTTACTTGTCTACATCCCCTTCTAAATAAAGTATTACATTTATATCTATGCAGTGATACAGATCACTTATTTAGTTGAGTACCCTGCAAGTAGTTCCTTTCATCTGCTCATAATAAGTTGCCTCTGATTTAATTACATTTTGCAGGGTTTGGCGGATGGTGAGTCATTTGGTAGACGTTTCAATAAAATTAAGCAACTACACAGATGCTTTGCTTAGTAAAATCTGCCAGATACTGTACCCTTGTTATGCAAATATAAAAGTTTTCTTTGTAGATGTCTCTGCTGCCTTCCCAGGATTCTCCCCTCCCACTGAAATCCAACTGAATTCAAAATTCCATCAGTTGTAGCCTAGAATGACATGTGACAAAATATATGATCTCGACTAGTGCACAATTGATTTTGCTGTATTGTAGAATGATACAACAAAGGTCATGCAGCCTGTGCTCTCTCTTTGGTTGAGATGTCCAAGAAGATCAACTCCTTTGTTCTTCTGGTAAAAACAATGACTGCAGATGCTGGAAACCAGATTCTGGATTAGTGGTGCTGGAAGAGCACAGCAGTTCAGGCAGCATCCAAGTAGCTTCGAAATCGACGTTTCGGGCAAAAGCCCTTCAGCCCGAAACGTCGATTTCGAAGCTACTTGGATGCTGCCTGAACTGCTGTGCTCTTCCAGCACCACTAATCCTTTGTTCTTCTCCCAACCCCACATCATGTATTTATCTCTTTCCCTTTGAAAATGGCTATTCATAACTTACATTAAAAGATGTTTCCTAACATTGTGTTTGCCTCTTCGGCTAATTACCTTAAATCTGTATCCTCCGATCCATCTGCTATTGGACAGTGTTTTTTCTCTCCCATTTTACCCAATTGAAGTGGATTACAATGTTGAATGGTTCTATCGTGTCCTATTGGTCTCCTCTGTTCTAAGGAGGATTACCTTCCCTTCTCCAGTTTCTTCATGTCACTAAAGTTCCTCTTCTCTGATACCATTCTCATTAACCTCATTTACATCCTCTCTAACTTTCTAACAGAGTCTCTAAAGTGGGGTATCCAGAATTGAACACAATCCTCCAGCTGAGGCCTGATTTGTGTTTGATGAAGATTTAGCATAACTTGCTTTTGTGTTGGTGCTTTTCCCATAGAGTCATATTCATGTGGCTTCTGGAGTCATTGTAGTGGATTCAGGAGCCAGAGGACTATGTGGATAGCATGTTCAGGGGGATGCTTACACTGCAGGATGAGGACATGCTGTCTGGTGGTATTTAGTTTAAGTTGCGGTATAGTCCAGTTATTTTTTTTAAACGGTTAAAATTTAAAGTTTGTTTTTTTAACGCCTAGCGGACCCGGAAGCTGGTGTCGCGCTAGCTTACCTGGGAAGGTTTTTTTTCTCTATAAAAGCGCGCAGGCGAGGAACCCGAGGCACGACAGGGGTAGAGCCTCCCACCCGCCCTCCTCCTCTAACCTAATAATAAGACCCGTTGTGGTAAGTAGGTAAGTGCTGCATTTTGCTTGTTTGTTTCTTTAGATCCAGTTTTCTTTTTAAAGTTTACCTTTTAGAGGGATGGCAGCGAAGGCAGTGCAATGTTCCTCTTGCAAGATGTTTGAGGTGAGGGAAGCCATTAGCGTCCCTGCTGATTACACTTGCGGGAAGTGCACCCATCTCCAGCTCCTCCAAGACCGTGTTAGGGAACTGGAGCTGGAGTTGGATGAACTACGGATCATTCGGGAGGCAGAGGTGGTCATAGATCAGAGCTTTAGGGAAGTAGTTACTCCGAAAGTTATAGACAGATGGGTGACAGTGAGGGGGACTGGGAGGAAGCAGCCAGTGCAAGGACCCCCTGCGGTCGTTCCCCTCAATAACAAGTATACCGTTTTGGATACTTTTGGGGGGGACAACTTACCAGGGGTAAGCAACGAGGTTCAGGCCTCTGGCACGGAGCCTGTCCCCGTTGCTCAGAAGGGAAGGGCGGAGAAAGGTAGAGCGATAGTTATTGGGGACTCAATAGTAAGGGGCACAGATAGGTGGTTTTGTGGGGGCGACAGAGATTCACGATTGGTATGTTGCCTCCCAGGTGCAAGGGTACATGATGTCTCTGATCGTGTTTTCCGGGTCCTTAAGGGGGAGGGGGAACAGCCCCAGGTCATGGTCCACATTGGCACCAACGACATAGGTAGGAAGAGGGGTGAGGATGTTAGTCAGGCTTTCAGGGAGCTAGGTTGGAAGCTCAGAGCTAGAACGAACAGAGTTGTTGTCTCTGGTCTGTTACCCGTGCCACGTGATAGAGAGTCGAGGAATAGGGAGAGAGAACAGTTAAATGCGTGGCTACAGGGATGGTGCAGGAGGGAGGGATTCCAGTTTCTGGACAACTGGGGTTCTTTCTGGGGAAGGTGGGACCTCTATAAACAGGATGGTCTCCACCTGAACCTGAGGGGCACCAGTATCCTTGGGGGGAGGTTTGCTAGTGCTCTTTGGGGGGGTTTAAACTAGCTCTTCAGGGGCATGGGAACCTGGACGGTAGCTTTAGGGTACAGGACCTTGAGTGTAGGGAGGTTAGGAACATGGCATCGATCTCGAAGGAGGGTGCCAGTAAACAGGAAGGTGGCTTGAAGTGTGTATACTTCAATGCCAGAAGTATAAGAAATAAGGTAGGAGAACTTGCAGCGTGGGTTGCTACCTGGGACTTCGATGTTGTGGCCATTACAGAGATGTGGGTAGAACAGGGACAGGAATGGCTATTGCAGATTCCAGGGTTTAAATGTTTTAGTAGGGTCAGAGGTGGGGGTAAAAGAGGGGGAGGTGTGGCATTGCTTGTCAAGGATAGTATTACAGCGGTGGAAAGGACGATGGAGGAAGACTTGCCATTTGAGGTAGTTTGGGCTGAGGTTAGAAATAGGAAAGGTGAGGTCACCCTGTTAGGAGTTTTCTACAGGCCTCCTAATAGTCCGAGAGACGTAGAGGAAAGTATTGCAAGGATGATTCAGGAGAAGAGTGAAAGTAATAGGGTGGTTGTTATGGGGGACTTTAACTTCCCAGATATTGACTGGGAAAGCTACAGCTCAAGTTCGTTAGATGGGTCGGTGTTTGCCCAATGTGTGCAGGAGGGTTTCCTGACACAATAAGTAGACAGGCCAACAAGAGGTGAGGCCATACTGGATTTGGTTCTAGGTAATGAACCAGGCCAGGTGTTAGACTTGGAGGTAGGTGAGCACTTCGGGGACAGTGACCACAACTTGGTGACTTTTACTCTAGTGATGGAGAGGGATAAGTGTGCACTGCAGGGCAAGAGTTATAGCTGGGGGCAGGGAAATTATGACGCAGTGAGGCATGACTTAGGATGTGTGGATTGGAAAAATAGGCTTCAAGGGAAGGACACAAATGATATGTGGAGCTTGTTCAAGGAGCAGCTATTGGGTGTCCTTGGTAAGTATGTACCAGTCAGGCAGGGAGGAAAGGATCTTGTGAGGGAGCCGTGGTTTAATAAGGAATTGGAATCTCTTGTAAAAGGGAAGAGGGCGGCCTATGTAAAGATGAGGCGTGAAGGTTCAGTTGGGGCAATTGAGAGTTATAAGGTAGCCAGGAAGGATCTGAAGAGAGAGCTAAGAGCAGCGAGAAGGGGACATGAAAAGTCCTTGGTTGGTAGGATTAGGGAAAACCCTAAGGCTTTCTATAGGTATGTCAGGAATAAAAGGATGACTAGGATAGGTATCGGTCCAGTCAAAGATAGTAGTGGGAAGTTGTGCTTGGAGGCAGAGGAGATTGGAGAGACACTAAATCAATACTTTTCATCAGTATTCACTCAGGAACAGGACGTTGTTGCTGATGTGAATATTGAGTCACAAGTGATTAGAATGGATGGCTTTGAGGTATGTAGGGAAGAGGTGGGGAATACTGGAAAGGGTGAAAATAGTTAAGTCCCCTGGGCCTGATGGCATTTATCCTAGGATCCTCTGGGAAGCTAGGGAGGAGATAGTGGAGCCATTGGCCTTGATTTTTATGTCGTCGTCGTCTACAGGAATAGTGCCAGAGGACTGGAGGATAGCGAATATGGTCCCCTTGTTCAAGAAGGGGAGTAGGGACAGCCCTAGTAACTATAGGCCAGTGAGTCTCACTTCTGTTGTGGGCAAAGTCTTAGAGAGAATCGTAAGGGATAGGATTTATGAACATCTGGATAGGAATAATGTGATCAAGGATAGTCAGCATGGTTTTGTGAAGGGCAGGTCGTGCCTCACAAACCTTATTGAGTTCTTTGAGAAGGTGACTAAGGAAGTGGACGAGGGTAAAGCAGTAGATGTGGTGTATATGGATTTTAGCAAGGCGTTTGATAAAGTACCCCATGGTAGGCTACTGCAAAAATTACAGAGGTATGGCATTGAGGGTGCATTAGAGGTTTGGATTAGGAATTGGCTGGCTGGAAGGAGACAGAGGGTAGTAGTTGATGGTAAAGGTTCATCTTGGAGTGCAGTTACTAGTGGTGTTCCACAAAGATCTGTTTTGGGACCATTGCTGTTTGTCATTTTTATAAATGACCTGGAGGAGGGGCTTGAAGGCTGGGTGAGCAAGTTTGCGGATGATACGAAAGTCAGGGGAGTGGTGGACAGCGAAGAAGGATGTGGCAGGTTACAGCGGGATATAGATAAGTTGCAGAGCTGGGCAGAAAGGTGGCAAATGGAGTTCAATGTAGCTAAGTGTGAAGTCATTCACTTTGGTAGGAGTAACAAGAAGATGGATTACTGGGCTAATGGTAGGCTACTTGGTAGTGTGGATGAGCAGAGGGATCTTGGTGTCCATGTACACAGATCTCTGAAAGTTGCCACCCAGGTAAATAGTGCTGTGAAGAAGGCATATGGCGTACTGGGCTTTATTGGTAGAGGAATTGAGTTCCAGAGTCCTGAGGTCATGTTGCAGTTGTATAAAACTCTGGTGCGGCCTTATCTGGAGTATTGTGTACAGTTTTGGTCGCCATACTATAGGAAGGATGTGGAGGCACTGGAACGGGTGCAGAGGAGGTTTACCAGGATGTTGCCTGGCATGGTAGGAAGATCGTATGAGGAAAGGCTGAGGCACTTGGGGCTGTTCTCATTGGAGAAAAGAAGGTTTAGGGGAGATTTGATAGAGGTGTACAAGATGCTTAGGGGGTTAGATAGGGTTGACAGTGAGAACCTTTTTCCGCGTATGGAGTCAGCTGTTACTAGGGGACACAGCTTTAAATTAAGGGATGGTAGGTATAGGACAGATGTTAAGGGTAGATTTTTTACTCAGCGGGTTGTGAGTTCATGGAATGCCCTGCCAGTATCAGTGATGGACTCTCCCTCTTTATGGTCATTCAAGTGGGCATTGGATAAGCATATGGAAGTTATTGGGCTAGTGTAGGTTAGGTAGGCTTCAGTCGGCGCAACATCGAGGGCTGAAGGGCCTGTACTGCGCTGTATTTTTCTATGTTCTATGTTCTATGCAGGCACAAGACAGTCCAAGAGATAAAGGTACATGGTAGAGGAGTCCTCTGAAACATTTACTTGCTAAGATTGATTCCAGACTTGAGAGGGTTGACTTATGAGGAGACTGGGACCATACTCATTGGAATTTAGAAGAATGAGGAGGGATCTTAGAAATGTATAAAATTATGTAGGGAATAAATAAGATAGAAGCCGTGAGGTTGTTTCCACTAGTGGGTGAAGCTAGGGGGCATAGCCTCAAATAAGGGAGAGCAGATTTAGGACAGATTTGGGAGGAATTTCTTCACTCAAAGGGTTGTGAATCTTTGGAATTCCCTGCCCAGTGAAGCAGTTGAGGCGACCTCATTAAATGTTTTTAAGGCAAAGATAGATTTTTGACCAATAAAGGAATTAAGGGTTATGGTGAGTGGGTAGGTAAGTGGAGCAGAGGCCATGGGAAAAAAATCAGCCATGATCCTATTGAATGGGGGATCAGGCTCGAAGGGCCAGATGGTGAACTCCTGCTTCTAATTTGTAGGTTCTTTTGTACACTGTTTTCAGTTCCGGATATTCTGGTGAGGGGAATGATTCCTTGGAGGAATGCAACAAGAGCCAAGGAAGGAAGAAGAATGGAAGTGCAGTAAAGACTCGGATTAATTAGTTAGAGGAAGAGGTGGGCTTTTCTTAGGCTGTAAACATAACTCCAGAATGATATTGCCTCCCAAGTCAAGGGTGCCACTGAACGGGCTCTAAGATATTCTGGGGAGGGTAATCAGTCAGAGGTCATGGTCCATTTTGATACCAACAACATAGGTAGAAAGGTGGTATGGTCTCACTGTCAGAATTTAGAAGCTAGGTAGAAAATTAGCAAGCCGGACTTCAAAAATAGTAACCTCTGGATTACATCCAGTGCAAGTGAGCATAGAAATAGGATAGGACTGATGAATGAGTGTTTGGAAAGATGGTGTGGAAGGAAGATCTTTAAACTTCAACACTGAGACTGGCAATGGAGGATGTGTTACATCAAAACAGAGCCAGGATCGAGTTCCTTGTGGAATGGTTTGCTCATGCTTTAGAGAGGGTTTAATTGAAATCAGCAGGAATGTGGGAAGCAGAAGAGAATATCAAAGAAGAATGTTTGGGTGCGTAAAATACTGGGAGAGACAATTGGCAATAGAATAGAGAACAGTAAGTTAATGGGTAGAATCAGAGTAAGGGGATACATTAAAACCTTCTACTCCAGGCCTATAGCTCATATATTTGAATGCACAGCATATAGTAACTAAGATTGGTGAGTCACAGGTCCAGATTGCCACGTGGAATTATGATGATGTGGTTTACTGAGACCTGGATCAAGGAATAGCAGGATTAGTTGTTAAATATTCCTTTATACAAAATGTTCAGGAAATTTAGGAAAGGAAAAACAAAAAAGGAGAGATGGTTTATTAGTTAAGGAGAGATTGCAGTACTGGAGACAAAGAATATCCCAGTGGATTTAAGGACAGAATCAACCTCAGTTGAGCTAAGGATCAAGAAAGTTGGAATTACGTTGCTTGGTGTAGTTTACAGCCCACCAGCTAGTGAGTATGATGGAGAGGAACAAATCTGCAAGGGAATTAAAGAGAGCTGCAAACATTATATAGTAGTTATAATGGGGGAACTTTACCTCAGTCTGTATTTGAATTGTTAGTGGAAGTATAAAGGGTAGAGAGAGAGAGTGGTCCTTGATAGTGTTTAGGAGAATTTTCCCAGCAGTATGTATCCAATCCAATGAGAAAGGAGAAGCTGTTAGACTTCGACTCCAATATGAGTCAGGTTAAGTACATCAAGTGTCAATTGGGAAAACCTTTAAAGGACAATGATAATTGTATTCTAAGATTTTTAGGATGACAGTGGGGAAAAAAAACAAAGAACAATACAGAGTAAGAATAATTAACTGTGGAGAGCTGACTTTGGCCCAGCTCCATACTTGCACCAACAAAGAGACTGGAGTCAAAGGTTGACAGGAAAAGATGTAGCTGAACTATCAGCTACCTTTGAAGAGGAGACAGTTCAGACACAGTCAAAAGAGAAAGAATGGACAAAAAAATCTTGTGCCAACTAGATAAGAAGGAGATAGAAATTAAAACCGAGAAGGAAGTGTGTGTTTATGATAGGTGTCAGATACAAAATATAATTGAGAGCCAGGCTTAGTAAACAAGGTCGGAAGGGATGTAGACAAAAGAAGCCAGCATATAGATCTGTGAAAAGAGACTGACAACTAACATAAAACAAAGAATCATAAAGTTCTCTCAGTACATTCACTCAATCCTTGTAGCCTTCTTTATTTAATCCATTTCTGAGCTATGTTCTATTTTCTCTAATTCCAGGTCTCATACACATCAAAGAAGTTGTCCTCATCCTGCTCATAGGAGACTATATTGCCTACCCCACTATCATAAAACCACTCTGGAAAGCAATTGTTTACCACGGCTGTTCACTTCCTGCTCCTTAACCAGCTTTGTGTCCACACTGCAGCTATTTTTTTAATTATATGGGCTTAAATTTTTCTATCAATAATACATTATGTGGTATTTTGACAAATGCCTTTTGAAAGTCCACGTGCATGACATCAGGCTTCTGTTAGGTCATTGAAGATGTAAAGTAAATCAAGTTAGTTAAAGATGAATTGTCATTAATAAGTCCATGTTGACTTTCATTTATTGACCTGTATTTTTACCAAATGCTAATTAATTTTGTCAGTAAAGGTTTTCCCACCGCCATTGTTAGGCTGACTGACCTGTAGCTGGGTTTTATGCTTTTTTTTCCTTGAACAAGGATTTAAAATTTATAATTGCCTGGTCTTTTGACACTCCGTACCTAAAAGGATTGGAAGATTGTGGACAGAGTCTCTGTAGTATCTCTCCTTACTTTCCTCAGAAACTTAGGATGGATCCCATTAATTTCATATGACTTTTCTAAATTAAAGACAGACAAGGAATACTCAGCAGGTCTGGAAGCATCTTTGGAGTGGGTAGGAGAGGTAGCTTTACAGACGGATGATCCTTTCATCATCTTTCCACTTTGAGGACTGTCACACTTCTAACTATCATCTCTACTTATTTTTATCCTATCTAAAATCATTACTTCCTTCTTGGTGCACTTTGAGCATCCTTATTTGCAGTGAAGGCAAATGCAAAATAGAAATGAGTTCATTAGCTTCCAAAAACAAAACCACCTTTTTGGTCCCAAATCTGTGTGCATCACCTGTGGTTTCCTTTATTGATGTTTTTACTATTTATAGCAAAAAGCTATATGTTTAGTAAACAACTTTTTTGCTTTCCTGTAAATAATTTATTCTTTCTTTACCCATCTTATTCCCATTGTTTTAGTGCTCCGGACAGTTCCAAATTTTCCTTGGTTTGCCATTGTTATGCGAATCTTAAAAATTAAGCATTTCTTTTTTTCCACAGACCCTGCCTCCCCATCTGTTGTGTATGACCAGCATTTTGTTTTTATTTCTGACTCCCAATATCCATAGTACTTTTGTTTCTGTAATCACTTTCTCAACCTGTCCTGCCTTGAACAACTTGTGCATGTGCACCCCTAGGCCTGAATCCCTTTTAGAATTCCATTTGTTATTTTGTCTGCTTTTCATTCTTTCTACCAAATTGTATTGCTTCACACCTCATTTGTGACATGTTTGGTCATTCTGCCAGCCTATCTATTTCCTCGTGAAGTCTGTGACTTTTCTTGTTTCCCATTTTTAAATTTGGCATCTTCTACACATTTTGAAATTGTGTCCTGTGCATCTAGCAAGTCATTAATATACAACAAGACTGAACAGCAATCCTAAAACCAACCCATAGAGATCCCCATGTTATCTCTTCCTCCTGTCCATGCAAACTGCCCACTACTACTCTTGGCTTCCAACTAACCAGCCAGGAGTAGGAGTGAGCAGCCTCCTGTACTCCCTGCCTCACCCAACCCAAAAGGTTGACAATATGTATTTAGAAAATTCTGTGTATACACACTTTGTGTAACACCCTTCCAGTAAATAACATAGTGGCATCCAAATAAACACAATACATGTGAGTGAATGGGAAAGCATGATGTCACTGACAGTGCTGCCAGAGGTACTGTGCATTCACAGTATTTTGCATTTGTGGTCAGACATAATTTTCAGAGTCAGCAATTCTGTTCAATTTATATCCAAGCTGCTACTGTTCCTTTTATTCTATTGGTTTTGATTTTGCTCATAACTTTGTTATGTGGCACTTCATCAAATGCCTTTTGGATATCCATATACACCACATCAACCACATTATCCGCATCAAACCAACTCTGTTACCTCATTGAAAATGCCTCAATAAAGTTAGTTAAACATTGTTTTCTTTATTTAAAAAAGTCTGCTACTCAACCCTCTGAGGCCAAGCATAGGTATATTCATTCATGGGATATGGGTGCAGCTGGCTAGCCACCATTGACCGTCTGTCCCTGGATGCCATTGAGAAGGTGGTAGTGAGCTGTCTTAAGACCATAAGACTTAGGAGGAGAGATTAGGCCGTTCAGCCCATCGACTGTGTTCTGCCATTCAATCTCGGCTAATAAGTTTCTCAACCCCATTCTTCAAGTCCTTCTTCAAGACTTCTCCAAGTCCTGAAGTCCATCAGCTCTGTGTTGACCAACAATGCCTTTTGGGAGGAGTTCCAGGATTTTGATCCAGCGACCGTGAAGGAGCAATGATATATTTCCAAGTTAGGACAGTGAGTAGCTTAGAGGGGAACTTGCAGGTGGTGATGTTCCCATGTGTCTGCTGCCCTGGTCCTTCTGGATGGAAGCAGTCGTGGAATTGAAAGGTGCTGTCTGCAATGCATCTTGTAGATAGTACACTGAGTCAGTGGTGGAGGGAGTGGGTGTTTGTGGATGGGGTGCCAATCAAATGGGCTGCTTTGTCCTGGATGGTGTCAAGCTTTTTGAGTATTGTTGGAGCTGCACCCATCCAGACAAGTGTGGAGTATTCCATCACACTCCTGACTGTGCCTTGCAGGTGATGGACATTCTTTGGGGGAGTCAGGAGGTGAGTTACTCGCTGCAGTATTCCCAGCCTCTGACCTGCTATTGTAGCCACTGTATTTATGTGGTGAGTCCAGTTGAGTTTCTTGTCAATGGTAACCCCCAGGATGTTGAAAGTGGCTGATTGAGTAATGGTAACACCACTAAATGTCAAGGGGCAGTGGTTAGATTGTCTCTTACTGATGATGGTCATTGCCTGGAACTATGCAACCCATTCTTCCATCAGGGCTATAGTGAAGCAGATAATAGGCTTTCTGAGGATGAGATTGCAATGCTTCAATAGATCTAGAGGTCCTTGCAGTATAATCCAAACAAAATGTGCCGCATAATCCTAGCATGTTGTGTTCTGCGTGCCTGGAGCAGACAAAGAAATGATGTGACAGACTCGAAAGATCTAGGACAGCAGCAGCTACCTTCTGAGAAAGAAGATGTGGATGCTGAACAGGAGGAAGATCACGTTCAGTGTGAGAGAATGGTGCAAGATTGGGTATAACATAACAGACAGGATTTAATTAATACCAGCTTTCAATCGATGTCAGCTGGTTGCAGTGATTATTCGTTGACTGTAAATTTGTCATTGCTCAAAAAGCAAGTAGTCTCTGATTATTCCCAAAGGTTAGTGCATTGTTTCTTTGTTTGCTTTTCCTTCAGTTTTTTTTATGGTTGTTCAATAAACATTTTCGTGTATTTGAAGCCTTTCCAACATGTGATGCTGGCACATTGACCAATGACAGGATGTTATGCTATGTTAGGCGTAAAGAAAGAGTAGCACTCCCTTAGACTGGGTTCTAACCTCTAACCTAATTTTTTTGTAGCTGCAGTTACCATGACGGTCGATCAGGCAGGTGATAATGCAAAGTGACAATACATTTACAAATGTATGATTCAATTTCCAGTGAAATGCCACTTGTGTGCCCTTGCGAGTTTTTCATTTATGTTTCTGTCCCACCATGTGTGCTGTGAAGGGCTTTTCATTTCACCTGTAGCACAGCTGGGCTTTAACAAAATACAGGACACCTTCTGCATGGTTACAAATGTCTGAAAATCTTGCAAGAGTGTTAGTTGAGCAATGAATTAACCATACATACATCAGGAGCAGCTGATCATATTGTAGGTTTGGAATAAGTTGTAGTATGATCATATAGATCATATTCTGAATTGGAGCATATTATAGATCTAGGAGTCAGAGCAATAATTAGGCAGAGTGTCTGTTGTGTAATAAATTTGTAACGTAACTACAAAAATATCCCATAAAGGTGACAATGTCTTACATTTCACAGAGGAGATGGAAGAATTTGATTTTATGGGCGGCACAGTGGTTAGCATTGTTGCCTCACAGCGCCAGAGACCCGGGTTCACTTCCCGCCTCAGGTGACTGACTGTGTGGAGTTTGCACATTCTCCCCGTGTCTGCGTGGGTTTCCTCCGGGTGCTCTGGTTTCCTCCCACAGTCCAAAAATGTGCAGGTTAGGTGAATTGGCCATGCTAAATTGCCCGTAGTGTTAGATGAAAGGGTCAAATGTAAGGGTCTGGGTTGGCAGGTTGGTGTGGACTTGTTGGGCCGAAGGGCCTGTTTCCACACTGTAAGTAATCTAATGGTCAAGTGAGATGAAACCAAAGATTATTGAGTTTGTTAGAGACATGGACCTTTCATGTTCCTAAAGACTGTTTGCCATTTTGGTTATTGTATTTGCTCTAGTGTTTCTTTTGTTCCATCTTCTTCCTGCTGAACATCTCATGTGTGATTTGTAGCTGCTGGAGATACCTCTGTTTGGATCACTGACTAGTTTCACAGTTCCTCTTTTGTTCCCTATGTTCCTCTTCAGGATGACATTATTTCAATGCATTGCTATCTTTAAAAGCCTGCGTATCTGAATAACAAGGTACAAAAACAGAAATTGCTGGAAAAATTCAGCAGGTCTGGCAGCAACTGTGGAGAGAAATCAGACTCAATGTTTTGGGTCTAGTGACCCTTGCTCAGAAAAATGCTGCCAGATCTGCTGAGCTTTTCCGGCAATTTCTGTTTTTGTTTCAGATTTCTATCATCTGCAGTTCTTCTGTTTATTTCTTAATAACAGGGTACTTAGAATGGTTATTTTATTTCCTTCTTTCTTTACTTCTAAAGTTTCCTTCTTTACATTTTTCTACATGTAACTGTTTTTCCATGTCCCTAATCCGCCTGCTAGCCATTTACTTCAGTAGCCTTCATCAAAATTTGCTATGTTCGCTCCTCTAACCTCACACAGGAGTGGTTTTTAACAAAGTGATGTTTCTGAACATTTTTGAGATAAAGATGGTGCCTCTTTAAATCTGTCAAGACTGTCCATATTTCCTTGATTATCTTTTGAAGCGAAGCTGACAACATTCATCATCTGGATGGTTTACAGTGCTAAGGATGATTTCTAGTCCCAACGTTCTGCTATAAGAAGGACCGGATACTGCACATAATTGAGTTTTGGATGAATTGCTAGATTTTTCTTCTGATTCTGTGCAGTTGATTTTCGAAGAGACAATTTTTATTTTGCCATTTTTCTTTAAGCTGGCTGGCTGATCTTGGATGATCTTCTGTCAGAACACAGAGTCAATATCAGAACTCCTAAGTGAAGTTTTCAGAGTGCCTTTGTAGCATTTTATTTGACCACAGTAACAGCACACCCCAGACTAGGGGACCCCCTCCCAAGTTTACTATGGCAAGCAAAGTGTCAGACATTTAGGGCACATCAGCCCAAAGCAGAGGTGAATATCTCAATATGTTTGCCACCAGGTGGCACTACAGACCTGGAATATGAAAAAGAAAATGTATTTATTTTAGTGAATTATCTTGGTTGTTTTGTGTTTCCTCCTATTGAAAAATGTTGGAAGACAAGCATATGGAGAGAAAAGAAACCTTGCTAAATGGCAGTGATATGTTTTTGCATTAGGAAGATAACCTTTTGTAAACAAACGATAGAGGTGAGACAGAGATACTGGTAGCGTTAATGACATGTCAAATTTTGAATGAGGAAAATTGACATAGAGACAAGATGAGGAAAGACCCAGGGTGAAACCCTACGCCAATGCAAGTTTGCTGAGTTTGATTAAACTTGGGGTTTGGATTTCCGCTGGAGTAGTACATTTCTCTGTACCACAAGAACTCAAAAAAGCAAACAAAACAGTCTCTGGAGTGCAGCCTGATTCTTGCTTAGTATTGACCTTGACAGCAATCACATTAGTTCAAATCCAGCTTTGACAGTCAAGAGCGGCTAGGCTGAAAGTGATACTGAATTATTTGTCTTTAGAAAAGTTGAGGAGAATTTGTTCCTGTGTTGTTCACCCGTATTGGTATTAATGCATTACTGGTACAGAAATTAAAGAACTTGGTGCTTTGAGTTAACAACTATTTTATGACAATATGAAAAAAAAATTACAGAATGTAAAAGGCCAGGCTTGAAGCAATTACAACCTGCTTTATCCAGATTTGACGAGTACTCGACCTCTTGGTCTCATGCTAATGTCTCCACCACCAAAGATTCTAGACTTTGGTCATTCATTCCACATGACAACAATAAATAAGTGAGTCCAGTTCACACAGCAAAGACTGGTGTAGACATGTAGAAATGTGCCAATTAAGTCTCCGACCAAGCTATTTATATAGATGTGATACTAACATCTGAATCTCCACGATGGTGCAGAAAAATGTCTTGGAAATTTGACCACATGAAGCAGCAAGGCCAATGGCTGACCCAATTGTTACCAACATGACTGTTAACAATCATCACCAACGTGATGGTTAATGATCATTACCAACATGATGGCAAGAGTCATCAAGTTGCAGTTACTGAGATCCACTACTTTCCTGACCTTCTTCCAACTTAGATTGTAACATGGATAAAAGAGATGAATTTTAGAGGTGAGGTAAGAGTGCCTGCCATTAACATCAAGGCAATATCTGATCCACTATGGCATCAAAGAGCTCCAGTAAAATTGATTTAACTGTTATTTGTGGAACTGTCCAGTGTGTGGTGACCATGTTCCTTCTATGGGCACTGCCAGCAATCAGGAACAAACAAATGGGGTAAATGGGTCATGTATATCAGTCACCTCTTCAAGATGCATGGCGCAGCCACACAGTCTTACACCAAACAAACTGTGCACAGCGAAGGGGACTTAGGGGAAACAAACTGAATGTGAAGAAAGCTAGTTATGGTTGTTGGATGCTCATCATGACAGGGACTTCCTCACCCAAGTATTTTTCAGCTGCTTCAGAAAAGACATCAAACTCATAACATCAGAAGCAGGAATGTTTTTTGCTGATTGCACTGTCTGCAATTTCATTTTATAATTTCTCATTAAATACTTCAGGCCCACATGCTGCAAGCCTTACATTCTAGGTTTTCAAGTAACAAACAATATTTATGCTGCACAAACGTCAGGGGACAACTTCCTTTAACCAGTGACAGTCTACGCATCTCTCCTTGGTAATCATTACTCAGCTTGTTATTATCAATCTTGCATTATCACTGACTGGAAATTCACCGGGACCAGTAACATGAATGCTGCAGCTCCGACAACAGAGTGGTTGGGTGCATTGTGATGTATGCCAAAACCTCAAGACACAAAACAAATAATTCTTCAATAATCTTAGATGATTGTCGCAGTAAGGAGCTTCAAAGAGTGCCAGGCTCGTCTGGATCCAGCTGCCCTCTAGATCGGCACATCATTCTGTAATTGTGGTATCTACTATCCACAATGAGGACTGCAGCAACTCAGCACAGTTTCCATAGCAGCATCTCTGAACCCGCTAGTTCCACCATCAACAAAGGAAAGCAAGAGCAACTGAGGAACACCATCTGTTCCTTGTTCCCCTTAATCCAGGCACTGTCCTACTTGAACACACATCATGCCTGGGTCAAAATTCTGGAAACCTCTGCATATGGGTATCTTAGGAGAACTGGAGCAGGGCAAGGCGGCAGCTCACTGCTACCACTCAAGAACAGTTCAGTCTAAGCAATAAATACTTTTTCCCGTAATGCCACACCCCAAGTGATTCTTATTTAAAACCTCCATGCTTTCTTATCTCATTACAACTGGTCTGCTGTTCTTCATGTGTATTGTCTCTCCATCATAACCCAGCAATGATCATGCCCCATTGATTATGTCATGCTCTCATTCCATCTCTCTCCCTAGTCCCATCCCAATGGCACCACACCCTATCACCCCAGGTTCATCTTACTGCAAAGCATTTATCCAGCTCCTTTGTGAAGCGGCTTCGTTGTTATTGGCAAAGCTTTATGTTTCAGTTTGGAGAAGAAAGGGCCAATTGGTTAGGTCTGGATGTTATGAATAGGAAGCAAGCCTCATTGAAAATTACAAAGAGAACCAATTCTCTCCATGTTTATTTTTAAGCTTGGTTCACTGTTGGAACAGCCACCAGCCTGGTCAAAGTGATACATTCTTTTACATTTACTGTAAATCGTTTCTTATCATCACAATCATGCTCCAACTAGTTGAAATCTGAGATACCGATTATTTCATTGAAATTTGATTGCATTCAGACCAGACTTCAGCGGCTGTTATACAACATTATGTAATATAATCTTACTAATTATTATGCATTATTAATTTGACAGAAGTCTTCAGTTTAAGGTTTCACCTAGAAGACAGCCCTTCTGTCAGGGCAGTGCTGCCAGACTGCAATGTTTGCCTTGATTTTTGTATTTAAGCCGTTCAGTGGGACATGGACTCAGGATCAAGAGCGTTACCAACTGACTAACAACTAGCACATTATTTTTTAATAAATAGTTTTTCTATATTACACCCTATTCCTCTGATGGTGCTGCCTCACAGAGGCAGAGATGGGGTAGAAGTTTTGCATTCAATCAAAGCCAGTCAGCTCGAAATTCCTGTCTTTCTCCGCCCTTTAATCTCCTCGTCAATCAAGAAGCTAGCTAAATCAGATTTTAAAATATTCAATGACTGTTTCCACTGGCCTCTGAGGTACAGAATTCCAAACTAACGATCCTATGAGAGAAAACATTTCTTCTTATCTCCATCTTCTTCTTCTTTCCTCTCTCATTACATTATACCACCCAATATTTCACTTCCCTCCTTTAGCCACAATGGGGAGGTAATGGCCTAGTGGTATTATTCACTAGAGTATTAATCTAGAGATTGAGGTAATGTCATGGGAACCCAAGTTCAAATCCTGCCATGGTAAATGGTGAAATTTGAATTCTTATAAATGGAAATCGGGGATAAAGAGCCTAATTAAGACCATGAAACCATTGCCAATTGTAAGGAAAAACCCATGCGATGTTCTAATGTCCTCTAGGGAAGGAAAGCTGCCATCCTTACCCAGTCTGGTCTACATGTGACTCCAGATTCACAGCAATGTGGTTGATTTTCAAATGCCCTTTGGGAAATTAAGGATGGACAATAAATACTGGGCTGGCCAGCAAAGTCTATGTCCTCTGAATGAATAATAAAATGTTCTGTTCCACTCTTTTGTGAATTCAGTTGCAAAGTAGTCGATAAGGACCATGCCCTTGTCTGGATGCACAGGTTAATTTTCTCTCTTTAATTGGTCTATTTTCTTACTTATCCATTTGTTCTTTATGTGTTAATAAACATCTTTGTACAACACGAGCACAAACAGCCCAGAGACCATGTAGCTGGGATATTTTATTCCACTTGCAGCAAATCATCACAAACATGGAAGGAAATTAAGGTGAAACAAGAAAGACATTGTTTTTACATGGAATTCAGTCTGTAGTTTACATCCTTTGTCTGTCTGATCCCTTCTTCTCATGAGGCTTCATTCCTGAAAGTTAATCTTTCCTCTCAGGAATGAAAGAATGAATTAATTAAATTAGCTTTATTGTCACGTGCACTCAAATGAGTGTAGTGAAAAGTTTGCACTGTCACTGCTTATGGCACCAACTTAGGTACAACTTATCTCGGTACAGACACTTAAGTATTTGGTACAAAATTGAAAGAATAATAAGTAAAAGTCCAGCACAAAAATAAAAAGGAAAAATGTACACAATTTGCAGTCCTGTTCACCGCAGTCCATGCCAGCACCTAATCTCCAGACCTCATCGGGCCAAGTCTCCATCTCATCGGGTTTCAGAACTCTTGGCCTTGCCTCCAGTCCACTAGGGCCTCACTCCCGAAGCAGCCTCCAGTCCACAAGGGCCTCACCTCCCACAGCAGCCTCCGGTCCACAAGGGCCTCACCTCCTGCAGCAGCCTCCAGTCCACTAGGGCCTCACTCCCGAAGCAGCCTCCAGTCCACAAGGGCCTCACCTCCCACAGCAGCCTCCGGTCCACAAGGGCCTCACCTCCCGAAGCAGCCTCCAGTCCACTAGGGCCTCACCTCCCGCAGCAGCCTCCAGTCCACTAGGGCCTCACTCCCGAAGCAGCCTCCAGTCCACAAGGGCCTCACCTCCCACAGCAGCCTCCGGTCCACAAGGGCCTCACCTCCTGCAGCAGCCTCCAGTCCACTAGGGCCTCACTCCCGAAGCAGCCTCCGGTCCACAAGGGCCTCACCTCCCACAGCAGCCTCCGGTCCACAAGGGCCTCACCTCCCGCAGCAGCCTCCGGTCCACTAGGGCCTCACCTCCCACAGCAGCCTCCAGTCCACAAGGGCCTCACCTCCCACAGCAGCCTCCTGTCCACAAGGGCCTCACCTCCCGCAGCAGCCTCTGAATAAGTTTAAAACATTAAGAGTTTTTAAAAAACACTCAAGTAAAGAGAAAAAAAGGAAGTGAACAGGCAGAGCAGAGAAGCTCCAGCTAGAATGTTCTACTGCACAGCCATCTTGGATGGGTATATGACTAGGAAGGGTTTGCAGGAATATGGGCCGGGTGAGACTAGATTGGGTTGGGTTGGGTTGGGATATCTGGTCGGCATGGACGGGTTGGACCGAAGGGTCTGTTTCCATGCTGTACATCTCTATGACTCTATGACTCTATCTTGGCATTTAAGGAGGATCCATTCAATGGCTCCAGCTGTCCTCCCTCACCATTGCCACCTACAGCTGGAGGTTCTGCTATACACTTCGCTGCCTGGGAATTGCCATCCTAGAAGCTGCACTGAGCACACAGTGACAATTTGCGAAGGAGCTTGGTGATTAGTAGGCTCAGCTGGGCAATGTGTGGGTCCTCTGCAATGGCAGCATTCTCTGGGGAAACGGTAAGAATTGGAGCAACAGACAGCAGTTGCTTAAAAGGACCTTCTCAGCTCCTGAACTGTATTGATATACTCCCCACGTTCTGTGGCAGATCACCCCCATTGGCCTGTAGGTCAGTCATGTCTCCAGGAAGCTTATGATTGGCAGCATTTGTTGGGTCAGTTTCTGCATCCTATCAGGCCTTCCCTGCATCATTTTCCAAGGTGAGAATAGGCCACTTTACACTAGATGTAACCCCTGTTTCGGGCAAAAGCCCTTCTTCAGGAATGAGGAGGGTGTGCCAAGCAGGCTAAGATAAAAGGTAGGGAGGAGGGACTGGCGGGAGGGGTGTTGGGAATGCGATAGGTGGAAGGAGGTTAAGGTGAGGGTGATAGGCCAGAGAGGGGGTGGGAGCGGAGAGGTCGGGAAGAAGATTGCAGGTCAAGAAGGTGGTGCTGAGTTCGAGGGTTGGGGCTGAGATAAGGTGGGGGGAGGGATAATGAGGAAGCTGGAGAAATCTGCATTCATCCCTTGTGGTTGGAGGCTTCCTAGGGGGAAGATGAGGCGCTCTTCCTCCAGGCGTCATGTTGGCATGGTCAGGCGATGGAGGAGGCCAAGGACCTGCATGTCCTTGGCAGAGTAGGAGGGGGAGTTAAAGTGTTCAGCCACAGGGCGGTTGGGTTGGTCTGTGCGGGTGTCCCAGAGCTGTTCTCTGAAACGTTCCGCAAGTAGGCGGCCTGTCTCCCCAGTGTAGAGGAGGCCACATTTGGTGCAGCGGATGCAGTAAATTCCTCATTTCCCCTCAGTCCTAACTCTCGGACTCAGCACCGCCTTCTTGACCTGCAATCTTCTTCCCAACCTCTCCGCCCCCACCCCCTGTCCGGCCTATTGCCCTCCTTCCACCTATCGCATTCCCAACGCCCCTCTCCCAAGTCCCTCTTCCCTACCTTTTATCTTAGCTTGCTTGGCACACCCTCCTCATTCCTGAAGAAGGGCTTATGCCTGAAACGTCGATTCTCCTGCTCCTTGGATGCTGCCTGACCTGCTGCGCTTTTCCAGCAACACATTTTTAAGCTCTGATCTCCAGCATCCGTAGTCCTCACTTTTTCCAAAGAGACCTTGGAGGGCAGGTTCATAGTTCCTTGAAAGTGGAGTCACAGGTAGATAGGATAGTGAAGAAGGCGTTTGGTATGCTTACCTTTATTGGTCAGAGTATTAAGTACAGGAGTTGGGGGGTCATGTTGCGGCTGTACAGGACATTGGTTAGGACACTGTTGGAATATTGCTTGCAATTCAGATCTCCTTCCTATTGGAAAGATGTTGTGAAACTTGATTTACAAGGATGTTGCCACGGTTAGAGGGTTTGGGCTATAAGGAGATGCTGCACAGGCTGGGGCTGTTTTTCCTGGAGTGTCGGAAGCTGAGGGGTGACCTTATAGAGGTTTACAAAATTATGAGGGGAGTCCAGAACTAGAGGGCATAGGTTTAGGGTGAGAGTGGAAAGATATAAAAGAGACCTAAGGAGCAACTTTTTCACACAAGAGGGTGTTATGTGTATGGAATGAGCTGCCAGAGGATGTGGAGGAGGCTGGTACAATTGCAACATTTAAAAGGCATTTGGATGGGTATATGAATAGGAAGGGTTTGGAGGGATATGGGCCGGGTGCTGGCAGGTGGGACTAGATTGGGTTGGGATATCTGGTTGGCATGGACGGGTTGGACCGAAGGGTCTGTTTCCATGCTGTACATCTCTATGACTTTGGCACATGTGAGGATCTAAAATTTGAATTTAGGCTGTCATCAGAAGATATCCATATCTTCACATGCCCAGCCTCATTTACTGAAACTAAGTGCAGACTTGTTCCTCATCTATTGGGTGTGCCATGTGTTGGCTAATACATTTCTCCTGAGTGCCTTTTAAAGGCACTCAACTGTCTCTGCTGTTTATACTGGTTCTGTTCCAGTTAATATTCGGATACAAGCCTCTGTGCATCTGAATTCAGAGCAGGTCTATTCTCCCTGTGTGAATCTAAACAGTATACAGGCTGACAAATTAATGAGTCTTACAGTATATTCTCACCATAACTTTGGCAGGAGGCTGCGAGAGGATCCAACAGTACTCCAGCCCAGTGGTTCAAGAAACCACCTTCTCTACGGCAATTAGCGACAGGCAAGAAATATTGCTCCAGCTAATGATGCCCATAGAGCAATCAATTTGTGTGGAAACTTTGCCCATGCCTTATAGGATCAGCTCGGAAGAGGAGAGAAGATGTGAGACTTCAAATATACAATTTTCAGATTCAGAGTTAAAAGTGCTACCAATTGAGTCTGGATGATATTAATGTAAAATCAATAACTGAAAGGATGGGAGGAGGCTTTTGTGGAGTATAAGCACTGGTATAGGTTTGGTTCGGCAGCGGTTCTTTTTTGTAAGATAGAGAGTAGGATTACTAAATTAGTGCAAAAATATGGTGTTTTGGTCTAAGCACTGATACCAGGTTAAACATATTGAACTGTGTCTCAGCATAAATTAATGCCTTCAGGAAAAGACGCAAGATAAATCTTTCATCTTATGGACTGAAGATATGCTTGCAGACACAGAAGATAAAAATACAAAGATTAAATTATAAGTTTACAATTGTTTCTCATCTGTTAAAAGGGAGGAACATGTTCACAGGCGCATTGCAAAGGAGAAAAGTGAAATATATTTGAGAGACACAAAAGTGATTTAAGGAGTCATGTGAAATTCTGCTCATGTTACACTTGCTCTGTTTCGCAAACACTTGGGAAATCCATCATCAGCAGGATTGGTGAAGTCAGTTAGACTGTGTGTATGTTACCATCACAGTCCTTAGAAGGACATGGTTTTAGGTTTCTCACCATTTGTGCTTTAGCAGTGTTGGGTTTAAATCCTGCAGTGCAAATATTTATGCTTGAGGCATTAGTTTGAAAGTCAAAACAACCCTTCAAAGGAAAAAAAAGTATTAACAGAACTAAAATTGATTGCTTTTTCCAACAATGGCAGAATTTGTAGGCTATAAGGGTTTTTATTAACGCCAAGTCTCAGTATAGTGTTTACTTTAGTTATCTTTATTTTTTCAACAAGCCTGTGTTTTGCTCTTTGCTGCAAATTTGTCCTTTCTTCCTCTTCCCATTCCCTCTCTGAAAATGCAGGCTCAGCCTGAGCATGGACTAGGGCCACATTGATTTCATTGAAACTGAAAATCAGAAGAAGCTTGTAACAGGCTGCTACGTGAATCATATCCTTTCACAGTTTGGCCCAAAGACAAAATTATCCTCTGAGTGTTGGCAGACTATTCTACCACAGAAACGTCACAGCCAAGTTTTCTCCTGTCCTTGCCCATATCCATGCTTATGTATGGTCCAGGTCCAGTCACGGAAAGCAGTCAAAAGCAAAAGTCTTGGCCGGTTTCCATTTTGTTTCCCAGTGTGAGGATGCTTGACTCCAGCTGCAGTATTGAAGTCTGATTTTTAAGTGTTGACTTCTATAAACAGTAGAGTCATAGAGTCATGAAATCATACAGCAGAAAAACAGTCCCCTCCATCCAACTCCTCCATCCCGACCAGGCATCCCAATCTGACCTAGTCCCATTTGCCAGCTTTCTTATTTCTAATTTTGTAAAGTTAAAGGATTAATTACCTTTTTCAGTATTACCATACAAGCTTACAACTCCAATACAATATCAATGATAAGTTCAGAATTTTTAATATGATTTTACACCTGAGCCTGCAGAATAACTTCCAAATAATTAAAGTACAAAACATCCAGGATAGTAAGTATTGGTGATGCAGAAGTGGTTCAATAAATTTTTTAAAGCTAGCTTTTTTTTTACTGAAACCATTTAGTAATAATCTGTGTGAGTGACAATCCCTTGAGATAAAGGGCAATATTCAATTTGACATTTTGATTATATTTTGTATGAGACCAGGACCTTTAAGTAAGCATGCCTTGGCTCCTCCACAATTCCTATTTTGTCAAGTTAAGGAAATATTCAAATTCGTCTTTCTTGCATGACTTCAAATATTGCCATGTTGACCATGATGTGTCACAGCTTCACAGTAGCATAGGAGCAGGATTTGGCTATTTAGTCCCCAAAGCATTGAATGAGATCAGAGCAAATCTTGTTCCTTAACTGGCTGAGTTTACTATGAAGGACTCTCCTTCTCCGCCTCTCTCCTCACCTGAGGCGTGGTGACCCTCAGGTTAAACCACCATCAGTCATCTCTCCCTAGTGAGAAAGCAGCCTGATAGCCCTCTGGGATTATAATGACTTTACCTTTTTTATTTTTATTTCCTTAACTTGTGCAGCACGGTGGCTCAGTGGTTAGCACTGCTGCCTCACAGCGCCAAGGTCCCAGGTTTGATTCCAGCCTCGTGCGACTGACTGTGTGGAGTTTGCACATTCTCCCCGTGTCTGCGTGGGTTTCCTCTGGGTGCTCCGGTTCCTCCCACAGTCCAAAGATGTGCAGGTCAGGTGAATTGGCCATGCTAAATTGCCTGTAGTATTAGGTACATTAGTCAGGGGGAAATGGGTCTGGGTGGATTACTCTTCAAGGGTCGGTGTGGACTTGTTGGACTGAAGAGCCCGTTTCCACACTGTAGGGAATCTAATCTAAAAACTTACCTTTGCTCCATTTCCATTAATACCTTTGGTAAACAAAAAGGACAATCAAACTTGTGTTTAAGATCAACAATTGGTTTGGCATCAACTGCTCTGTGCACAAACCAGTTCCAAAGTTATAACACCCATTGTGCATAAACCTATTTCTTAATTTCCCTGGTGAAAGATTTGGCTTTGAGTTTGCTCACTCATTAAACTTGCCAATGAACCCTGCATATTTATTTGCTGCCTGCCTCAAAGTTGTTGTCACCTGCAACTTGTGGATATAAGATTTTTCTTCATTTATTCAAGACAGCAGTAAATATGGTGAAAAGCTGAGGTCCAAACACAGATCCCAGGAGAATAGGATCAGTAAGATCCAGCCAATAAGAGTGCACTTTAACATTGCTAAAAAGAGACATGAAATTGAAGTTGTTTTTGCTTTGAGTTTATCAGGAGCCAAATGCAAGAGAACCAGCTTTCCAGGAACACTTGGTTCTGTTTTTATTTCAGATCTCCAGCATCCATATTGTTTTGCAGTGAAAAAATGTTTATTTGACTCCTACAAACTGCCTTACACCTCAACAAATGTCCAACAAGGTTGCCTCCATTTCCATGTACTTTATTTTTTCCCACTTAACCTTGTTAAAATGCTTTTGGAATTCTGTACAGACAGCATTCATAGGCTCTGCCTTATCTATCATGTTACTAGCTTAACCAGACATTGCATATTATTCAAAAGTCTCTGACTCTGTGATGAGTTCCTTTTTCTTCCAGTGCCATTTCACTTGATCATCATTCCCCATTATTACAGCCATGTTAAGTGCCCCATTATTGTGATGTTCCACTATGTCCAACCAGAAATGCCACCCAGAGAAACCTTATCATTAAAATCTTTATCCAACAGTGCATTCAATAATGCTCATAATTAATGATCTTTTCATTCTTTGCTTTAATGCCTGTTGTGTATGTGCCTAAGTCGGGCCTAATGCCAGAAGGCTGCTGACTTTCACTGGGAGACTGAAGATGAACTTGAAGGATATGCTTGAGCAGCTTAATTAAACATGGAAAATTCTGGTAACACACAGCATGTGGTGCAGCATCTGTGGAGAGAGGAACGGAGTTAACATTTCAGTTTGTCTGAGAAAGAACATGACCTGAAATGTTAACCCAGTTTTGTACCTCCACAGAAGCTGCCAGGCCTGCTGAGTACAGAGGAACCTTGATTATCCGGCATTCGATTATCCGAATTTTGCTTATCCAGCAAGAGCACAAGATCCCGATGCTTGGTGAAACTATGTTATCTGGCATTAGATTAAACAAATGCAATACTCGCTCCCCCCCCACCACCACGCCCTTCGGATAATTGAGGTTCCTCTGTGTGTCCTGTAGTTTCTGTGGTTATTTCAGTTTTCCAGAATCCACAGTATTTTCCTTTTGAACTTTGAACGATTGCACAGTGCCTTGATAATGGCAGCAGTCTGTCAGACTCATGACAGGCAGGCCGCTGGCAGTGTGCTCCTGAGAAACGGCAGCAGGTTACAGTTCCACAGTGACACCACTGCTCCCAAAGGACAGCATCTCAGCAACCCCAGTAGTCTGCTAGAGCACATAATGTCAAAAATCTCCTGGAACCTGTTCAACACCAATGTCTGTCGCTAAAATGGCAGTTGTCTGAGCCAGCGTGGCAGCAGCATGGATCTCATGACCTTCACATGAGTTTCCAATGTGGCACTGAGACATTGGGTCACCTTGGCATGTGGTCCAGCAGCAGCACCCAGAGTGCATGGGTGTCTAGTGCTGCCACGATACCAAACTTGTAAGAGTGTCACAATAGGTATGCAGAGGTTATGCTGAGCCTTTACAAAGCTCCAGGAATTGCAGCCAGCACTAGTTGCTCGTTGGAGTTTTAAGTCTGGAATTCAGAAGAATGAGGGGAGATCAAATTGAGGTATTCAAGATGATAAAAGATGCAGACTACAATAGACATGGAGCAGATGCTTCCTCTTGTGGGGCATTCCAGGATGAGATGTCATAGGGTGAGGGGGAGCAAATTATAAACAGAGTTGAGGAGAAACTACTTCTCCCAAAGGATTGTGAATTAGCGGAATTTGCGATCCCAAAGTGTGGTAGATGCTGGGACAGTGAGTAAATTTAAGGAGGAGTTAGAGAGATTTTTAATTGGGAATGGATTGAAGGAATATGGAGAGAAGGCAGAAAAATAGGGGTGAGGAACATATTAGCCATGATCGAATGGCAGAGCAGACTTCTGCTCCTATACCTTATGGACTGACGAACTTCTGGCAGGTTGTAAGAGGAGCTTTCACGCAATGGTTCCAGAGATGAGGGATTTCAGCAACCAGGTGGGGTAGGAGAAGCTGAGACCATCCTCCTGACAGCAAAGAAAATAGAGATGGAATTTGATAGAGGTGTACCGGCTCTGATAGAGGATCACAACATTATAGCAGGTTTACCTGAGATTGACAAAGTAAAGCTGTTCCCATTAACTAATGTTATAAGAACAAGGAAGACACAGATTTAATGCTTTAGTCGAGAAAGGCAGAAACATGTCAGGAAGCACTTTTGTAGGGTTAATGACCAGGAGCTCATTCCCAAAGTCATTGATTTCAAAATGAAATTGGATGGATTCCTGATGGAAACAAAGAAAGAGTGGGAGTCTGAGACTAATTTCAAATAGCTGGCATGGACTTGATAGGCCTCCTTACTTCCTTCTGTGCCGTAATTGCACTATGTCTTGAATTTAACATTGGTGACAGAATTTAATGACCAGCTTGGAAACAGACAAGAGTCACACATCACTTAAGTTGGGAAGGTCAGCTGGAAGGAATACTTCACCAGACACTTCTCTTTAGTATTTCAGCTATTCATCTGGGATACGATTCTAAAAGGACTCTTCCATTAGCTTTGTAAATAGACACCACTGTGCCTTTATTTGTGTGGATCTCATGATTCTGGATGCTTCAGTAATCACTGCAAGTTCAGTTGCTTACCTCAGTGACCTCTTGCTGCATTCCCCTTCTCTAAGCTACCTGGTTTCTGATGTTGGCTATAAATGGCCTGTCAATTTCTCTCTTTCAGTTGGAAATCCTTAATCCAAAAATCTTGGCATCAACTGGTTTTGGTTTTCGGGATCACTATAGTCCATTCAGGTCCTTTGGGAAGAAAGAACTTTGCTTCACCTAAACAGATCAAAAAGCGAAGATTTTGTTTTGTCAAAGGTCCAAACTCAGCGTGTACACAAGTCTGTTCTCCTTTTAGGTCTTTTCTGTTTTCAGTTCTTTTCTGTTTTCAGGCATACAGATCATGAATCCCAATCTGGATTTCCCTTGTAACAGTTTATTGCCTGCCCACTGCTGCTGTGCAAATTGCTAAAAAGACTCCAATGGCATCCCTCTGAAAGATAGAAAGGAAGCTGGAGGACATTGTGAAATTAAGATCTGGATATTTACACCCATTTTAACTTGCCAGTTTTGGAAAATCCATTTAAATAGGAGCCTTTGGTTCTCAATGAAAATTTCCCCACTGGCAGAAATACTTTTCAATATTTAGAACCCTCTGGAATCCAGATTACTTAAATTGCTACCTAATTGAATTCAAGCCAAAATATTTGTTCTATCAAGGGCCTCAATTGACCTGAGGGCTTGGCAGGAATCATCAATGACAGAATAGTCTGCTATTGTTTTCAAGTGAAGTAGTGGACAAGACAGTAACTGAATTGTTACTAACTTTCATTTCAGCCATGCCTGTGGTTTCTGAGCAGGCGATTGCTTAGCGCTTTTTAAAATGCTTGCTTTCAGCCCTGCGAGCATACTGGCTTTTCCAAGTGGTGAAACATTGCAGGATTGAAATCCAACCAAATCAAATGAAGCCTCAACATGGATGAGGGAAGAAGCCGATAACAGTAACACACAGCGAGCTAGTCAAAGCTTATAATCACAACCAATAGGATTACTAACTGGATAGGATGCCCCATTTACTGTGGCCAAGGAGACCCTCAGGAGCCAAAGCAAGTATTTAATTTGATGTTTAAACATGGCTTGCTCAGTGTGTTCATGAACTGACAAATGTTACATACCAATGCACCAGCCAATGGAAACCCACAAATGCTTCAGAAGACATTAAACAGACACCACCTTCATGCCAGAATGCTTGCTAAAAAAATTTCCTGTTTCTTTGAAAATGCACACATCAATACCCTTTGTACATCACCAGAATTCATTTATGATTCTAAACAGAAATTGCTGACAGGTTCCTGTGGGGACCATCACATCGTAACACTTTGCCACCTTCCTTCAACATTCACAATCTCCAGAATGGGTTACTAAATAGTGATCAGAAGTGGGAATACTGCTTAATTACTTCTAGTCCTTACCCAGGGCTGCCATGGAATACTTAAATACACATAAGTGTACAAGCTGAGATCAGCCTAATTTAAATTCTTGCGTTCATGCCAATATGCCTCATTACCATTACCCCACCGAGACATATAGGGAATAGAAAAAAGGTTGTCGTGAAGGAGATAAAGAATCAGAGCAGCATAGTGTTGCTGTGTGTTTGAACTCCATGGATCAGGAAAAAGATGTTTATACTCCACCACCAACACCCAACTGAATTCCAAATTTTAGTCATGTTTCTATGGAGAGGTATTAATCTCAGATTATTGAATGTGGATTGACATCAAACATCTCCACTCACCAGGTGTAATCAGTAGAGATACACAAACAGACTGTTACACTATCCTTACTGTTGTAGATAATGTACAGTATAGCTAAGGTAGACCAATAGGGTCTGAGCAAAAAAACTGCATGGAAATCTCATACTCCAAACAAACCCAGTCATTGAAATGAATGCAAGCTGGGAGTTATACAGAGATCAGTTCAGGATTATTAAGGGTCAAGTGGAAAGTTAAAAGGTTGATTGTCAAAAGAAGAAAGGAGGATTTAAAGATTTTTTTTCTCAAAGGTTAATTATGAAGTAGGTAGAATAGTCAACAACAGATGGGTGCCTAGATGGAAAGGGTAGACATGCTGAATTAATTCTTCACATCAATCTTTGCAAATAAGATAGAAGACAAATTCCAGATCCAGTCAAACTGCTTTGGAAATTTATAGCATATGTAGAGGTCATTAAACCATGTGTTATAAAGAAACACAAGGAATTAAATGTCAAGAGGGCACCCATCCAGATGGCATACACCTTTAGTATCCTCAAGGAAATGAATGAGGAAATTGATATGACTCTGGCTAAAATAAAAAGTAGGTGTTTCACAACACAATATAATAGTCACTGTTATTTTGAGATGTGAGACAGGGAATTAAAGATCAATTAGTTGAACATCAGGAACTCATGGATTGCAACCATTGTGCTTCTGACAAGAAGTGGGTCATGATCCAGCATCTACAGACGATAAGTCGCATCACGTGAACTTGTAAGCATTTCTTGAGGGGGTTTTCCAAAAAAAATTTGTTTAGTGTTTTAGGAAAATAAATATTTATCTAGTTAATTGCAGAATATTGCAGGTACTGTACTTGATTGAATATTTGCTTGTAATTGCAAATAGGTGTAATGATAAATGAGGAAGATCCTGTATGGAGGCAATAGCTAAGGGTTGCTCTTGAATTATTGCTGTTGATGTTATAAGATGTTTCTTTAAATATCGCATTTACAAAATACATCAAGCTAGGTGACTTATGTAGGGGAGATTGACAGCATTGTAAAGGGACTTGAGCCATTTAAGTAAGTAGACAATTAAATCGCAGGTTGAATTTAACATGGATAATAAATATTAGTCCAGGAAACATGAAACACATGTATATAATGACTTGTGGTCCTATTGCCAAAGGTGGAAAAAGTTTTGGATGTGGCTATCAATTCTTCATTAAAAACATCCAGATAATATGACATTATAGACCAAAGTTAATCAAATACTGGAATATACCTAGAGGGCATTTCATTGCAAATTGAATAAAGTTATTTTTAGCTATATAGCCATTCTTAAGGCTGGATTTGAAATATTGGAATCGGCTTTCAAATAGACGTCAGCTATTTCACACCTGAGAGAACGGGGTGCCAGCAGCAGGAAATATGGTGAGGGCCACATGCACCAATTTGCCTATCTGATTAAATCAGCTTTCAGGCAGCCTTTTAACTGGCATTGAAAACACTTACCAAAGCAAGCAGGAGTCTGTTTAAATGTGTAAATATGGGCCATATGTACTTTGTATGATGCTAGTTGAAATGTTCAAGGAGAAATGGAAAAAACCTGAATGGTGCATGTCAGTTACTTTTGCCCAGGCATTGCAAGGCCAAATCCATAAAGTGACCTCTGAAGGCCTCTCAACAAAAGTAAGTTTTTTTGGCAATGATTATTATGAAATCAGGAGTAGGAGGAAAGCAAGACACATATAAAAACCTTCCAGGCCACTCCCTCACATTCACACCACCATTACACTGTGGTGAGGAGGACAGCCCATGACACCCTCCCACCACCATCATCACAGGCCCATCCGAACAGCTGGCTGTATGCAATAGCCAATTAGGTTTCTTTCAGCTGCAGTTAGTGAGTTATTGATGCTTTAGGTCCCTGACTGTCATGGCAGGCTGGCATTGTGGGCACAATGCCAATATTGAACACATTTGGCAATCATCTAGAAAGTCTCACCCATTTAGAGTATTGTGCACAGTTTTGGGCACCATATCTCAGGGAGGATGTACTGGCCCTGGAATGTGTTCAGAGGAGGTTCACGAGAATGGTCCCAGAAATGAAATGCATAAAATATGAGGAACATCTGAGGACTCTGAGTCTGTACTCGATGGAGTTTAGAGAGATCAGGGCGGGTAGGTGATCTAATTGAAACATACAGAATACTGAATGGGCTGGACAGAGTGGATGTTGGGAAGATGTTTCCATTGGTAGAAGAGACTAGGACCAAAGGGCACAGCCTTAGAGCAAAGAGAAGACCTTTTAGAACGGAGGTAATGACAAACTTCTTCAGCCAGAGAGCGATGAATCTATGGAATTCACTGCCACAGAAGGCTGTGGAGGTCAGATCGTTGAGTATAGTTAAGACTGAGATAGATAGGTTCTTTAGTATCAAGGAGATCAAAAGTTACAGAAAGAAAGTGAGAGAATGGGGTTGAGAAACTTATCAGCCGTGATTGAATGGCAAGAGCAGACTCAAATGGGCTGAATGGCCTAATTCTGCTCCTATGTCATTTGGTCTCATTGTGGCAAATTTGGAAATGTTGCTTTTGAACGAACCTTGCCATTTTGGATAGAGTTACGAGAATAATGAATAGGATGATTTCTGAACTCAAAATTTCAAATTGCTTCAATTTGAAACAGAGAAGACTTGGAAATAATATGGAATTTGTCAGTTTTCTGTCCACAAAATCTGTGGGGAGCAAATGAAAGAAGGGTCCCAGAGAAACAGGCGAGAGATGGACCCTGAGATGGGGAGTCAGAGAGAGGGATTGATTCATTGGAGATGATTGGAATTGGCTCTTGCTCTACCACAGAGAAAGGAGCTAGCCACTTGTTGAATCTATGGAAAGTAGCAGACTTCAAAGGAATTATGCAGGAATTCGCATGCTGACCCCTTCCTTCACTTGAGAATCTACACCCCACATCCCCACCCCCACTCCCATCCTCATTTACCTCTCAAGAGCTGAATACCCTTCATTCATCTGGGCCCAACTCTGTCTCCAATCCAGATCCACACCTCTCTCTTCCCCAAACTGCCTCTGACTGACTCCAGGAGTTAATTGAAAAGCGCAGCAGGTCAGGCAGCATCCAAGGAGCAGGAGAATCGATGTTTTGGGCATGAGCCCTTCTTCCTGAAGAAGGGCTCATGCCCGAAACGTCGACTCTCCTGCTCCTTGGATGCTGCCTGACCTGCTGCGCTTTTCCAGCAACACATTTTCAGCTCTGATCTCTAGTATCTGTAGTCCTCACTTTCACCAGGAGTTAATTCCCTTACTCCTGCTGCTAGACCCAATCTTCCTTAATGTCCTGCTTTGACACCATCACCTCGTTAACTTCTTATGATCTCTCTACATTAGTTCTTTTGTACAGTTTTGGATTACTTATTACTTTGGTTTGACCCTTGGCACGTGACTCTTATTCCTATCATGTTATTCCAGCCATTTGGTTTGTCTCCAACACAGCCTTATTTTTAATTTTTTATAATTATCTCTTTCTCTCAATGAATTGGATTTTAGGTCATTCCTTCACTTGCTATTCAGTTAGTGGCACTTTACTCACAGCTTCTGACACTTTTGATCCCCTGCTCAGGTTTATTATTCAGCCTGTCGACGCTCCACTCACACCATTTGGTCTCACTACCTATAAACTCTGTGCCTGTGTGCTTCTCTTCATTTCACCTGACAAAGGAGTAGCGCTCCAAATGCTTTTGTGATTTCAAATAAACCTGTTGGACTATAACATGGTGTCATGTGACTTCTGACCTTGTCCATCCCACTCCGACCCTGGCACCTCATCATCATGGCTACCCTAAACATGGCATAACTTACCTGCTTCCCTCCCCACCTCCATCACCTTGCACCTTGGCATCCTACTCAGCGAGCAACCTACTTAGCTGACATCCTAACACCTATCCTCCTGGCACCAGGCCACATACTTACCTCATGTACTTTAC
Source organism: Chiloscyllium punctatum (assembly GCF_047496795.1). Taxonomy (NCBI): domain Eukaryota; kingdom Metazoa; phylum Chordata; class Chondrichthyes; order Orectolobiformes; family Hemiscylliidae; genus Chiloscyllium; species Chiloscyllium punctatum. The sequence goes on from NC_092745.1 coordinate 74,164,824, forward strand.
CATTTACCAGCAGCTGTCAAAGTGATTGTCTGTGCCTGTGGTCTGTTAAATACTTGAATCCAACAGCTGGCCGCTGTGTAAAGTGGGGGGAGATTGTGGGTTCTGTACTGTGAGGGAACTTACAGAGTAGAAGTATGGCTCTACAATTCTGAAGTAACCTGCTCAAAATCTTTCTGTCAGAAATGCAGAGCTTTCTCTTTATAACAAAAAGATGGGAGGGTGGTTAGCAAACTGCATGAGGTTGCCATTTCTTGGAAAGTCTGGCCAATAAAATCCAATGTAAACAAATGAATAAACTAACTAAATAAGTAATTGAAACTCATTGAAGATGGCTGGAGAGGTGCTGTATGGAGAGATGCTGTAGCTTGTGGGATTTCTTGGATATCATTGTCACCCTGGGTAAACATGACAGTCATAAATGTTTGATGTTCAAGCAACCTCAACTCAGGGTTTATGAGCTGAAGGCTGGACTACAGACACAGCGTACCATTAAGGAGGGGAAGGTTACTTTCTACTAGGAAACAGCCACATCACTAAAGGTCTTCTGATTTGGTCAGTGGTCATGGACAGGAGGATGTGACTGCGAGTGAGGCAGGTAAGGTGACTCAGACAGCAGGGGTATCAGAACCTGCAGTTTTTTTGGTTGGTTCCAAGCCCCCTCAGCTTGTTTGGGTGAGAGTGGGGGCTGCAAGCTGAATGAGTAAGTTAATTGTAGCATGATGGTGCAGGAAGCCATTCAGGTGAGGGAGCACAGTAGGTGACAGTATAATGAAGAGGACTGACCCTGTTCTACAGCAAAGAGTGAGATTCCAGACAGATGTGTTCCCTGCTTGGCGCAAGGGTTTGAGATATCTGTTCAAAAGGAATTTGCAGTTAGAGTGACAATGGTCCACTACTTATGGTCCAATGGGCATCAACAACATAGGAAGAATAAAATTTAAAAAGCAGAAACTCAGATTCTGAAAGGTATAAACTCTGGATTATTGCCCAAATTAGTTTGGGTGCATGAAACAAGACCGATCAACAGTAAAAATACAATTACAAGGGAAACAGTACCAGGCAAACTGGCAAACTGGGCTGACAAACATCCAGGTCAGGTGGATTTCAAGTAGAAAAAAATTAGGACTGCAGAGACGGGAGTGTGATGCTGGAAAAGCACAGCAGGTCAGGCAGCATCCAAGGAGCAGGAGAATCGACATTTCGGGCATAATTCCTGTGCTTTTCCAGCACCACACTCTTCACCCAGGTGGATCTCATTCTAAGGCCTTTTTTTAAAAAGTTGCTAATGAGGTACTAGTGTTTTATTCCAAAAGTTCCCAGGTTCTGGAAAAGTTCCATCAGTTTGGAAAGTAGCAAATACAAGAAGGAAGGGAACCTATAGGCCAGGGAGCTTGGCCTTTGTTATGGGGATGTTGTTAGAATTGATCATTAAAGAAATTTTAGCTGTGCATCGAGAAAAAAAACTTCAGGTAATCAGAAAGTATTAATATGGATTTGTCAAAGAGAAATCATCTTTAATTTATTGAAGATCTTCAAGGAGTAACTTGCGCTGTGGATGTAGTGTACTTTTGTTTACAGAAGCATTCATTAAGGTGTCACATCAAAGCTCATGGTGTAGAGAGTAACAAATCAAAATGGATAAAAGATTTGCTGACTGGCAGAAAATACAGAATGTGTATGAATGGTTCTTTGTCTGATTGGCAGGACATAATGAGTGGAGACTCACAATAGTCTGTGTTGGAGCCTCAACTGTTTAGAATTTACAATAATGGCTTAGATGAGAAGAATGAAGGTATATCGGCTAAATTTGCAAACAACACCAAGCTTGGTAGGAAAATATGTTGTGTGAAAGTCATTAGGAGTTAGCAGATGGATGGAAATAGATTCAATGTATGAGCAAAATTCTGGCAGTTAAAGCATAACATTGGAAAATGTGAAGTTGCTCACTTCAGCAGTGAGAATGAAAAAACAGAGGATCATAGAGTCATTGAGATATACAGCAAAGAAAACAAACCCTTCAATCCAACTTGTCCATGCTGCGCAGATATCCTAACTTAATCTAGTCCAATTTGCCAGCACATGACCCATATCCCTCCAAACCCTTCGTATTCATATACCCATCCAGATGCCTTTTAATTGTACTAGACTCAACCTCTTCCACTGGCAGCTCATTCCATACATGTGCCACCCTCTGCATGGAAAAGTTACCCTTTATGTCTCTTTTATATCTTTCCCCTCTCATCCTTAACCTATGCCCTCTAGTTCTGGACTCCCCCATCCCAGGGAAAAGAAAGACCTTGTCTATTTACCCTATCCATGCCCCTCATGATTTTATAAACCTCTATAAGGTCATCCCTCAGCCTCCGACGCTCCAGACAAAAGAGCCCCAGCCTGTTCAGCCTCTCCCTGTAGCTCAAATCCTCCAACTTTGGCAACATCCTTGTAAATCTTTCTGAACCCTTTCAAGTTTCACAACATCCTTCTGATAGGAAGGAGACCAGAATTGCACACAATATTCCAAAAGTGGCCTAACCAATATTCTGTATAGCCGCAACATGACCTCCCAACTCCTTTACTCAATACTCTGACCAATAAAGGAAAGCATACCAAACATCTTCTTTACTATCCATCTATCTGTAACTCTACTTTCTAGCAGCTATGAACCTGCACTCCAAGGACTCTGTTCAACAACACTCCCTTGGACCTTATCATTAAGTGTATTAGTCCTGCTCTCATTTGCTTTTCCAAAATGCAGCACCTCACATTTATCTAACTTAAACACCATCTGTCTCTCCTCAGCCCATTGTCAAGAGAAGGACCCTGAGATGGGAGTCAGAGATCACGTTGTAATCTGAGGTAATCTTCTTCACTGTTCACTACACCTCCAATTTTGGTGTCATCTGCAAACTTACTAACTATACCTCCTATGTTCACATCCAAATCTTTATGAAAAGCACTGATGAAAAGCAGTGGGCCCAACGCAGATCCTTGTGGTACACCACTGGTCACAGGCCTCCAGTCTGAAAAGCAACCCTCCACGACTGTCTATGTTTGAGTTGGTTCTGTATCAAAATGGCTAGATAGTTCTCCCTGTATTCCATGAGATCTAACCTTGTTAACCAGTCTCCCATGGGAACTCCATATAGTTCATGTCTATCACTCTGCCCTCATCAATCCTCTTTGTTACTTCTTCAAAAAACACAATAAAGTTCATGAGGCATGACCTTCCATGCACAAAGCCATGCTGACTATCCCTAATCAGTCCTTGCCTATCCAAATACTTAGGAAAAATATTCCTGGGAATATATCGGGGGGAAGTTATTTGGGTGGAGCTGAGCAATAAGAAAGGGACAATGACCTCATTGGGATTGCATTATAGACCCCCTAATAGTCAGCAGAAAAATGAGAAACAAATTTGTAAGGAGATTTCAGATATCTACAAGAATTATAGGGTGGTTATGGTAGGGGATTTTAACTTTCCAAACATAGACTGGGACTGCCATAATGTTAAGGGTTTAGATGGAGAGGAATTTGTTAAGTGTGTACAAGAAAATTTTCTGATTCAATATGTGGATGTACCTACTCGAGAAGGTGCAAAACTTGACCTACTCTTGGGAAATAAGGGCAGGTGACTGAGGTGTCAGTGGGGGAGCACTTTGTGGCCAGCGACCATAATTCTATTCGTTTTAAAATAGTGATGGAAAAGAATAGACCAGATCTAAATTAGAGGAGGGTTAATTTTGACGGCATTAGGCAAGATCTTTCAAAAACTGATTGGGGGCAGATGTTCACAGGTAAAAGGATGGCTGGAAAATGGGAAGCCTTCAGAAATGAGATAACGAGAATCCAGAGACAGTATATTCCTGTCAGGGTGAAAGGAAAGGCTGGTAGGCATAGGGAATGCTGGATGACTAAAGAAATTGAGGGTTTGGTTAAGAAAAGAAGGAAGAATATGACAAGTATAGAGAGGAGAAATCAAGTAAATCCTTAAAAGAGTATAAAGGCAGTAGGACTATACTTAAGAGGGAAATCAGGAAGGTAAAATGGGCAAAAGATGAGATTACTTTGGCAAATAGGGTTAAGGAGAATCCAAAGGGGTTTTATAAATACATTAACGACAAAAGGGTAACTAGGGATAGAACAGGGCCCCTCAAAGATTAGCAAGACAGCCTATGTGTGGAGCCACAGGAGATAGGAGAGATAATAAACGAGTATTTTGCATCAGTGTTTACTGTGGAGGAGAATGTGAGATGTATAGAATGTAGGGAAACAAATGGTGACATCTTAAAAAATGTCCATATTACGGAGGAGGAGGTGCTGGATGTCTTGTAGAAAATGATCCTGCAGAATTCCAAGCTGCAGGAAGATTTAAATATTCAAATATATAAGGTACAAAAAGTTAGTGTACTGGTAATCAAGAATGTGAATGGACTTCTTTCCTTTATAATCAGAGAAATTGGACATTAAAGGAAGGATCTTCGGTTAAACAGGGCATCGGTGAGACTACATCTCAAACACTATGTTTGAGATATAACTGCACAGGAGGTTGTTCAGAAGAAGTCTACTTTGATTGATATCTGGAGTAAGAAAGTCGTTTTATGTGGATCGGCTGGACAGTGTTTCCAATGGAGTTTAGAAAAGTGAGGAATGACTTGATTGCCAAAGTATAAGATCCTGAGTGGCCTTAACAAGGGTGGATGTGGAAAGAATGCTTCCCTTTTATGGGTCAATCCAGACCTAGGGAGCTTTACTTAAAATGAAGGCTTTCATTTGATATGAGGACAACCCTTTTCATTCAGAAAGTTGTGAGACTTTGGCACTTTTTGCCTCAGAATGCAATGAAGAATGGATTATTAAAAACAATTTAAAGGCAAAAGTAGATGGATTCTTGATTGACAAGGGCATCCAAGGTTGTGTGAAATTTGGAAGACAGATTGGCCATGACTTGACTGACAGGTAAGGTCGAGGGACTAATGGTCTTCTTCTGCTTTATTTTGTGTGGCTGTAAATCTTTTACAATTGTTTTATGACTATTCCGTATGTTAACTCAATCCAGTTGGCTTGATTCAATATGTTTTTCTTTCTTTGTTTAGAAAAACTTATTGGCATCAGGCATATAATTCCTTATTGAGCTGGCATCCATTGTCAGTTCTATGGAAGAATCATACTCGACTTGAAATATTAATTCTGTTTCTCTCTCCACAGAAGTTGCCAGCCCTGCTGAGTTTCTCCGGCATTTTCAGTATTTTGCTTTTATTCACTTAATTCTTTGATCAAATAATACTGCCATTTCCCATCATTGTCAGGAACGGTATAAATAATTATGAACAAAAATGACAATGACTTTCCAGGCAAGTTTCTCATTGTTGTAATGGATTCAGATATCAGTGCAGACAAAGTAAGATCTTGAGAGTTTGGAATAAGAAGGAAACCTACAGAGTACTGTCGGCTCTGATATAATGCGATAGTTCCACTCTCATGCGATCCCGCATTAGAAAAAAATTGTGCAATAGTTGTGCCATTTAAATTAATGGGGTCAGAATCGTGTTATAGCCAGTACAGGGAAGGAAAGTTCGCATCCTACAAATAACGGTCTAAACTCTCCAAGTGCATTAAAGCCAACTTGCATTGAAGAAACGTGTGTTATAGCAGAACCAACTGTACCAGAAATGTGAAATAAATTACTGATAAAGGAGAACCATTATACTCAACGAAGTGTTGACTGTGTCTCTGGGATTGAAGAAGATAGAGGATCACTATAAAGGGTCAAAGGAGAAAGGTGATGTGAATTTATCATTCAAAAGAAGACAGGTCTGTTGAGCTTCATGGCCTTTTCTTGTTTCAAAGATTCCTACATTCTTAAGTACCAATGCTCTTAAGTGTCTTTCTGCAGATAGTCTCAGTGAGCTAACCCAGTGACCCCTAACTAAACAGCGGTCAGTGAAACCATTCAGAAACTCACAAATACAATTCACCTTTAATGTGGCACAACAGGTTCCTCTAGACCATATCCCATTCACCTTATAACTAACCATTAGTTAGAAGAGCAACAAATACTCAAGGCAGCACTACAGAGAAACATTGTGCCAATAGTAGCCCTTCCACTCTGATCTCACAAAGATTTCACAATAGTGTCAATTCCAAGTCACAATGTCAATATTTTGCCATTACCTAATGATGTGAGATACATTTTTTTTATCATTCCTAAAGGTTTTCTACAAGTTCTGGTCTCCAGCTTGAAAACACTGTCACAGTTACAGGGGCAGAATAATGTTAGAATTATTCTGAACATTATCAAATCAGAACCTTCATTACAGCTTGGCAATATTCTGCAGGAAAGGCTTGTAAAATCAATGGAGTGGGGTCATCTCCAACTAATTCCCATCATATCCCACTTTCCCCATGCTTTTCCAACGCTACTTCCTTTTGCACAGCCCCTCCACTTACAACAGTCTCACCTTCAGCTCTAATTGCCACAGTACTTCAACAGCCCCACGAAAAATGGTGGAATTTGAGTTGTTTAAAAATATGGAATTAAAAGTCTAATGATGACCGTGAAACCATCGCCAATTGTCAGGAAAACCCATCTGGTTCCCTAGTGTCCTTTAGAGAAGGAAACTGAAGGAGAGTTTCATTTGTTGGATAAGGACTGGGCACAGAGAAGCCAAGGCAACTGAATGGATGATCTTTATCTGAGCGAGTAAAACATCCAGAGTTCCTTGCCGTTGTTGTTGAAGCTCAGAAAGAAAGGGGCAGGGAAGAAAAGTTTCAGGGGACAATTAAAAGAGTGAAAAAGAAGCCAAGAGTTATTTCTGCCTTCTAGAAGGTGGGGAGGAGGGGAAATGAGGGTTTGAGGATCCCGAGGTGGAAGATGAGGTGTTCTTCCTCCAGGCATCTGGTGGTGAGGGAGTGGCGATGGAGGCAGCCCAGGACCTGCATGTCCTCAGCGGAGTGGGAGGGGGAGCTGAAGTGTTCGGCCACGGGGCAATGGGGTTGGTTGGTGCGGGTGTCCCAGAGATGTTCTCTGAAGCACTCTACAAGTATGCGTCCTGTCTCCCCAATGTAGAGACTGCATCAGGAGCAATGGATACAATAAATGATATGTGTGGAAGTGCAGGTGATACTTTGATGGATGTGGAAGGCACCTTTGGGGCCTTGGACGGAGGAGAGAGAGGAGGTGTGGGTGCAGATTTTGCAATTCCTGCAGTAGCAGGGGAAGGTGTCGGGAGGGGAGGGTGGGTTGTTGGGGTGGCATGGATCTAACTGGGTAGTTACGGAGGGAACGGTGGGTTTGTAGACTCAACTCTGACATTTTTTACAAACCCACTGACTCCCACAGCCACCTGGATTACACATCTTCCCACCCTACCTCCTGCAAAAACGCTATCCCTTATTCCAAATTTCTCCCCCTCTGTTGTATCTGCTCCCAGAATGATTAGTTCCACCACAGAACACACCTGCTTCTTTAAAGACTGCAATTTCCCCTCCCATGAGGTTGAAGATGTCCTCCAGCACATCTCATCCACTTCCTTCACCTCCACCCTCGAATCCCACCTCTCCAAGTGGAACAAGGACAGAAGTCCCTGATCCTCACCTTGTAGCCCATCAACCTCCGTATACATTGCATCATCCTCCACCATTTCCGCCACCTACACATGGACCCCACCACCAGAGATATATTTCCCTCCCCACCCCTATCCACTTTCTGTAAAGACCATTCCTACGATACCTCCTCGTCAGACCCACACCCTCAACAACCCACCCTCAATCAATGTGGACTTCACCAGTTTCCTCATTTCCCCTCCCCCCACCTTACCCTAGTTCCAACCTTCCAGCTCAGCACCACCCTCATGACCTGTTCCACCTGTCCATCTTTCTTCACACCTATCTGCTCCACCCTTCCGACCTATCACCATTCCCCCCACCTCCATCCACCTATTGCACTCTCAGCTACCTTCCCCCCAGCCCCACTCCTTCCATTTATCTCTCCACCCCCCGAGGCTCCCTGCCTCATTCCTGATGAAGGGCTTTTGCCTAAAACGTTGATTTTCCTGCTCCTCGGATGCTGTACTTTTCCAGCATCACTCTCTCAACAGAAAAAATAATAAGCCATGATCTGTTTTAATTGGTTCCTATTCTGTTGCTGAAAAGTGCAGACGTGTGAGTATCTGATGAGGGAAAAACTCACTGCAATACAAGGCAGTGGTCAAGCCTGCCAACACTGAGCGGCTCAGGTCACACATAAAAACTGTACACCTACAAAGTGAGATGGAGAGTGTCCTGTTTTTAAAAAGTCATAAAAAGTTGTCAAGATATTAAAAGAATCAAATTAACTGGATTTTTTGTTGTTAATTTTCTTATTTAGCTTTCAGGAGCCACGTTGGTCAACAGCGTCCATTTGGAAACCAATGCAGAAATGACTTACTCTGTTAGTTTACATGGTAACCAGCCAAAAAAATAAAAACAATAAATGCAGAAATGATTTCTTTGCACAGAAGAATTCTGAAAGATTATTTTTACAGAGATGCTTCATCTACAAATATGGATATAGTGTGAGCCATTTAAAGTTAAAACGCTAACTTTCAGGCTCTCCAACTCTTGGTCTAATCTAAACTCTGCGAAAATACATCACCCATCATCTCAGTGGAAATCTTCACTGGATTCAAAATGTCAATGTATTGGAAAGAAATATGTCTCCCTGAGTCGTCATAGCTTGATTCTTTTAAATGACACCATCAATAATGAATTGAGAGGCTATGGTTAGGTGATACTTGGCCTAGATTCTAAATCTCTGTAGATTTGAGGAGGAAAGAAAGACTGAGGAAGCCAGGTTTGTTTAAAATCTAAATGAAGACTTACCTGGGAACAGTGCACTGACTATCCAGCCCCACTTCTCTACAAGGTGCCACAGATGTGTAAATAACCAATTAAACCACCAAGGTCATTAATTTACCAGACTGACATAGATTCAAGACAAAAGCAATTGACACCAGGTTTCGTCATGAACAGGAAAATGAGTTTAATTAGTTATGCTTTAAGAAACAATGGTAGAAAAATTAAAGGATTACTAATCTACTACAATGTGATTTAGACTACACCCCTTTAAAACCTCAAAGACACACACACACATGCTCATTCTTAAATAAGTCAGACAAAACAGATGGTTTGACTCAAAAATTATACGTGGAAAATCTAGACAGGTAAAACAAAGGTCTAAAGATCAAAAGTCCAGATGCCAAGAATAGGTTAAGTTGTCTCTCACAGTTTCTTTTGCTTTTGGCAATGATCATAAACTGTTTTTGGTATAGTAACAGTTACTCTTCAGTTTGATGTTAGACCTTGGTCTTTTCTTGTTTTATAATTCGTTCTCTTAAGTTTCTTGTTTTTTCTGTCTTTTAACCAACACAGAGAGGAGGGTAGAAGATGTTTTCTGTTTGTCAGCCCTGGATGGTTTTGACTGCAGGGCTCCCACCAATGTGCTGCAAACAGCAGCTCAACCAATCTGGAAGCTGTCATCAGGCCATATTTCCTCAACTCAAAGGCATTGGCACTGTTTGGAATGCAAACATCTTGTTGCTCCAATGGCAATATATCCATGCTGAGCTAAAATTGTGCAGAATTTAACTCAAAATTGCAGTTCTCCTGGTAATTCAGCTATACAGCAGTGTCTAACATCTATTTCAGTTTATAGACTCATAGAATCCCCTACAGTGTGGAAACAGGCCATTGTGGCCCAACAAATCCACACCGACCCTCTGGAGTATCCCACCCAGACCCACTCCCCTAATTACTCTACATTTGCCCCTGACTAACGCACCTAAGCTACACATTCCTGAATGCTATACGCCATTTAGCACAGCCAATTCACCTAACCTGCACATCTTTGGATTGTGGGAGGAAACCCACAGGAAGAATGCACAAACTCCACACAGACAGTTGTCCGAGGCTGGAATTGAACCCAGGAATCTGGCATTGGGAGGCAACAGTTCTAACCACTGAGCCACCGTGCCACCCTAGATTCAAGTTATATATTTTTTATACATAATATCTAATCCTTACCATTTTATGACTGTATTTCCAAGATTAAGACAGATAGGAGGATGGGTGTTAGAAAACAGAAGCTGTTTCTGACAATCATTTCGGGACACTGAAATGAGTCATAGGCCTAAGAGCCTGTAAGTGTGATAGTCATATAACCACAGACCCAGGTAAAACTTCCAGATTAACAGTGGCCTCCGGCACTGTCAATCTGAAAATGACTCCAGAAGCATGTGATCAGTTTGGGGTGAGTTTTTTTTATACTGTAAAATTCCAGTTACAAGATTCCATTCCCATTGATTAGAATTAAGCATTATATTTCAAACCCAGTCTCCAGTATCTCAGTGGAGCTTCCCTTAGCAGGACTGAGCTGACTTGAAGAACAGAAATCTGGCTGCTTAAGGCACGATCAGTAATGTACTTGAGGGAAGGAAATTTGCCCCCCCTTATCTGGCCTGGCCGAGATGAGATGGGACTTGAGAGCCACTGCAATGTGGCTGACTCTTAACTGCCCTCTGGGTATTTAGGAATGGGCAATAAACACTGGCCTAGCCAGTGATGCCATGTACTGTGAATGAAGTTTAATAAAGGCAAGTCCTGCTTGAATGCCCAATGAGCTCCAAGGCACATGCATAGCCTTTACACTAATTCTGGTAACAAGGTGCCAACTCCAAATTTGTCCAGTGGAACCAAACTGATCAGGAAGAAAAATGTAACCCTGTACCTGAATAATGGCCCAGTCTAGTTTTCAACCTTTGGAAACTATTGGCATTATTTACTTTATTTCGCATGCACCAGCATTTTCCAGCTTTTAGTTTTCAGCCTGGATTTTAACACATTTTGATTAGTGAGGTGAAAGGAGATTAGAACCACATTCTTGGACCTTTTAACTGTTCCATTGCTGGGTTCCTTTCTCTATTCCCAAGAAGAATATGTAGCAGGTTTTCTGTCCTGCAAATGATTATTGAGAAGATGAAATTTGCTAGGTCCAACTCTTTTAAAAAATGTGATCTCTTTGCAGTTCTTCAATAACATGTATATACAATGGTAACCAGTGGAAAAACTAACAAAAAATTCCTCATGAAGTGCTACATTAATACTTAAGTCACTTTTAAAAATTGATTTTTGTGTTTTACAAATATGACCACTGGACTGTAACATAGTATCATTTGACTTTCAACTGAATCTTCAACATTTTCCTCATCCCCAAACAAATCACTATTCAACTTGTGCTAAAGATATATTTCACATGCACAGCGACTCTGATATATAAACAGAAATACTGGAAAAAAACAGCAGGTCAATCAGAAGGACATAAAGGTTAATTAATTTTCATCGAAACTGATAGTAATGCATTTGCCTGGCAGACATTACAAAGGAATGGCCGAATGCCAGTTTGATGAAATATAATATTTTTGTTTGGATTATTCCTCTGAATGCTGTTAAAGCTGAGTAATTACTTTTCTCATTTTAGACATCTAGTGCCAATACCAAGTGCTGCTGTGTTTGATAATGAAGTCAGTAGAGCTTTTTCCACTGTCTTCTAATAATGTATTATAGCCACCATCTGAGCCCATATGTACCTCAAACACACAACACCCATTCATGGAGCTTCTTTGAAGGACATTACTCATATAGTGCCACTAGTGGCTCCTGTTGTGTCATGAGACTACCTCCATGACAAACTGGTTTAGAAATGTCTAAATTCATTTTGAGTTGGATTCTTGTAACTAGCAGAAGGGGTAAACTTTCAATCCTGAGCTGAAAATGTGTTGCTGGAAAAGCACAGCAGGTCAGGCAGCATCCAAGGAACAGGAGAATCAACGTTTCGGGCATCAGCCCTTCTTCAGGAATGAAGAAAGTGTGTCCCGCAGGCTAAGATAAAAGGTAGGGAGGAGGGACTTGGGGGAGGGGCATTGGGAATGCGATAGGTGGAGGGAGGTCAAGGTGAGGGTGATAGGCCGGAGTGGGGTGGGGGCGGAGAGGTCAGGAAGAAGATTACAGGTTAGGAAGGTGGTGCTGAGTTCGAGGGTTGGGACTGAGACAAGGTGGGAGGAGGGGAAATGAGGAAACTGGAGAAATCTGAGTTCATCCCTTGTGGTTGGAGGGTTCCCAGGCGGAAGATGAGGCGCTCTTCCTCCAACCGTCGTGTTGCCATGGTCTGGCGATGGAGGAGTCCAAGTACCTGCATGTCCTTGGTGGAGTGGGAGGGGGAGTTGAAGTGTTGGGCTACGGGGTGGTTGGGTTGGTTGGTCCGGGTGTCCCAGAGGTGTTCTCTGAATCGTTCCGCAAGTAGGCGGCCTGTCTCCCCAATATAGAGAAGGCCACATCGGGTGCAGCGGATGCAATAGATGATGTGTGTGGAGGTGCAGGTGAATTTGTGGCGGATATGAAAGTGTCCCTTGGGGCCTTGGAGGGAAGTAAGGGGGGAGGTGTGGGTGCAAGTTTTGCATTTCTTGCGGTTGCAGGGGAAGGTGCCGGGAGTGGAGGTTGGGTTGGTGGGGGGTGTGGACCTGACGAGGGAGTCACGGAGGGAGTGGCCTTTTCGGAATGCTGATAGGGGAGGGGAGGGAAATATGTCCCTGGTGGTGGGGTCCGTTTGGAGGTGACGGAAATGACGGCGGATGATACGCTGGACATGGAGGTTGGTGGGGTGGTAGGTGAGGACCAGTGGGGTTCTGTCCTGGTGGCGGTTGGAGGGGCGGGGCTCAAGGGCGGAGGAGCGGGAAGTGGAAGAGATGCGGTGGAGGGCATCGTCGACTACGTCTGGGGGGAAATTATGGTCCTTGAAGAAGGAGGCCATCTGGGTTGTACGGTATTGGAACTGGTCCTCCTGGGAGCAGATGCGGCGGAGATGAAGGAATTGGGAATATGGGATGGTGTTTTTACAGGGGGCAGGGTGGGAGGAGGTGGAGTCAAGGTAGCTGTGGGAGTCGGTCGGTTTATAGTAAATGTCCGTGTCAATTCGGTCACCTGAAATAGAAATGGAAAGGTCTAGGAAGGGGAGGGAGGAGTCTGAGACGGTCCAGGTGAATTTCAGGTTGGGGTGGAAAGTGTTGGTAAAGTGGATAAACTTTCAATCCATCAATCAATTGGGATTTCTTTCCTCAATATCAGAGAGGTAAAGGAGCAATGCACTAAATCCCTTATGATGGAAATAATTATTTTGATGTGCAACTTATTATAAACAGCAAACACAGCAATTGTTAATGATTGAAGAGTTAACATCCAATACAGCTGTATAAACAAGCCTGGCAATCTGTACCTGAAGATATGAAAATCTGGATTTTCTAATTTAATCCTTAAAGTAAACTACCTTAATTAGGTTCAGAAAATGAGCAAGGCTCATCCTCCCAGAAAGAGTTGCTGCATTTAGAATGAATATTATAAACAATCTTGATGCCCAAAGGAATAATTAAATTATTTACTACATTAAAAGCCGAGTACTCACAGCTGTTGAAAAAAGTGTTTATTTCTGCTACAGGATCAATCATTTTCTGTTTATTGCATAGTCAAAGCTGCATGATCAACTCTACAAGAAAAAAAAGATTTGTTTCAATTCTTTCTGAATCTCGTTGACCTATTTGCGTCGCATACTGAGAGCAATGTTAGCATGTCCTCTGTGAAAGGAAAGTTAGTGATGTCTGGGTGCATCTAACTAATTATGGCTTAGAAGCAAATGTAATTGTGCAATTTTAAAAAGACTTTGTAAACATTAAACGTATTTCAGTTATTTCTGGTAAAATTATTTATTGATAGTTATTTGGAATTCTGAATTGGAAGTTGCGATGTTGATAACGATGGAAGATCTTCTTCATTTTCTTTCACTTCCTGCTTTCTCAAGACTACATCCTCCAATTTTTTCCACACCCCCAATATTACACACTCTCTGACATCTCACCCAATGACTATTCTTCATTTATGCAGTAAGATAATGGTTTAGCAAGTGATTGTGCTCAGAGTGAGAATGAGAAGTCGTTATTCTTGTTCTTCAGAAATATTTGTGTTATACCTTTTACAACAGCAATACTATATACAGCAATTAGACTGATAGCCTCTGCACCCTCAACCCTAGACCACATGGCCCAACTGCAGCCACTTGACTGCTGCCAGCCAACTCTGTAAAGGCAAGGGATCAAGCATGGGACCCTACAGGTCAATCTGTTGCAGTTGTACAGACCAATGAATACATCAAAGATGTAAATGCTATTTTCCCAATAATTCATAGACTCCTGTTTCTATTAAGATATGCTTGCAAGCCTATTAAGTGGAAGGTTTGCATATAATGTTCCTGATGTAATTATTTTATTTTTAGTGAAGCAAATATCATGGTCAGTCAATTCTATGTTTGAGAGGCTCAAAACTTTGTGGAATCTACATATGTAACATTTCTGTTTGCCTGATAAGAAGTAGGTAATTGCTCCCCAGTGAGACTCCAAATAGTTTAGGCGCAGGTTAACAGAACCAAAGCATAAGTCTGTACAATTATTAGAAATTAACTGGTTAAAACCGTGCAATTTACTTGCAAAAGCTTCCCATTGTTAGTTCACTGAGGGCAGCCCTACATTGGTTTGTGGGACTATCAGAAGCTGAGAGAGAAATCTTTAGTTCTAGCTTTGCCCCTGAAGAAAATTGACTAACAATTCATTGAGTGTCCCAGGATGGATTGTGCCTTCCTGGTTCAGGTATCAATCTACCAAACTGTCACTGAGGTTGATTTACATCTGAACTTTCAATGCCAGGAGTATTGCCTTAGAGTCGGTTTGAACCCAGAAATGCCCCTTTTAATCTTGGCCAAATACCATGAAATGCTCACCAGTTGTCCATGCTTCCATGCTATTCTACATAAAAAGTGTAATTTAACTTTAAGGATGATTTAACTCTCCTTGCCCTGTGAAAATTGAGTAGGCAGCCAGGCAGTTCAAACCATCGAGGAGACGTATTTGCTTCCCACCGTTTCCATACTAACCCATGTTTCCAGACAAGCAGGAATGATCCTCACTGGAAATCACTACAGCCTTTTTAAATTCCCAGATCACATTTAACAGTGGAAATTATTGTGGCTGTCGACCAGGTTAACCTAAGGGGGGAAAAATAAAGAGTCCAGACCAGAAGAGGTTGAATCCAGGAAGTTATTCAACAATTTGTTTTAACCTTTGTCTGTGGAGTGAGAGGAGGAGTAGAGCTCCATTAAGCCCTATCAAGAAAGTTTAAGCATTCCCTTCCTCCTCATTAGTCACATGGTCCTTCCAAACTTCATGACTTATCTCAAGTTAGGGATAGTTCCTTCATTCCTCAGGTGAGCAATTGACCAGGAATGTACAGACAAGGCATTGAGGTTAAAAATCACCCGACAATCAAATAAATGAGGCCAGAGGAATTCAGCCTGTCCATACAATTCTCACCTTACTTAAAATTCAGACCTTGTGTATTTATTAAACATTTGCTGAATATTATTTTCAAGGCATCAGTGCAGAGGAGAAAGAATGGATAACATTACATAATTCTATGATTAAAAAAATTAAAATACATACTATGGTAATATCAATATCAAACTACTGTTGTATCTCTCAGAAGATGAAGGTTCATCATGTTAGGTTTCTTACTCCTCAGAACTGGTTCAATTATGGCCTTTATTGATTCAAGCTGACAACACATGGAATGACTATAACCAATTCAATAGAGTCCAATACATTCAACCATTTGGAAAGCCGATCTGGAATAGCTGTTGTGTTGAAAGCTGTCAACTTGTCAAGTGTGTAGCAGATTCCAGCTGGGAGTGATTTTTATCCTCCCCTGCCCTCCCTAGGTCAGGGGTTTCAGATTGGCTCCCAGGCATATCTGAGTACAGGATCTAAAGAGAAGTTACTTCCTAATATTATGAATCAAAATGACACTTATACATCAGCTTGTCTAACACACAATCATTAAAAGAAATTACTCTGTCATGGGAAACATTGTTAAGTTCTAGCAAAACCAGTGCACAATCAAAATTATGGCTTTAGCCTGTTTTAGTCGCAAAGAACTATCCTAATCAAATAGCATTCAGTTGAGAGTTATGATGAAATCAAATGTTCGATTTCATCTGCACAGGTTACTTGAATTATACATAAAGCATATTTTAACATTACAATATTTGTGGTTGATGTATACCTCCAGTATCAAGTGCACCAAACTTGTTCAACCTTTGGAAATGTCTATTCTTACAAATATTTCACTTACTTTGATCAGCAATAGTCTTCTCTTTAGTGACAACTCTTTTGTCATCACACAAATACTTCATTGACTGTATCAGTTATTGCAATAACAACTAACTCAAAATGCTTAAAATCTATGGCCAATTATTTCTTTAATATTGCGTTATGTTAATCCAGAGGGAGTTGTAAACATATCCAGTAAATCACTTCGATATTTCCCTCAGCAACGTGCTCTCTTCAGGTTATAAGAACATAAGAACCAGCAGCAGGAGTAGGCCACCTGGCCCTTCGAGTCTGCACCACCATTCAGTAAGATCATGACTGATCTTTCTGTGGCCTCAGCTCCACTTACCCGCCCCCTCACCATAACCCCAATTCCTTTACTGTTCAAAACAATCTACCTTAGCTTTAAAAACTTTTACTGAGCAAACCTCAGCTACTTCACTGGGCAGGGAATTCCACAGATTCACAACCCTCTGAGTGAAGAAGTTCCTTCTCAATTCAGTCCTAAATCTCTCCCCTTAATTTTGAGGCTATGCCCTCTTGTTCTAATTTCACTCACCAGTGAAAACATGCTCTTTACTTCGATCTTATCTTTTCTCTTCATAATTTTATATGTTTCTATAAGACCCCCCCCCCCCCACCTGATTCTTCTAAATTCCAATAAATATAATCCCAGTCTACTCAGTCTCTCCTCATAAGCTAACCCTCCCAACTCCGGAATCAACCTAGTGAACCTCCTCTGCACCACCTCTAGTGCCAATACATCCTTTCTCAAGTAAGGAGACCAAAACTGCACCAGGTGTGGTCTCACCAGCACCCTGTACAGCTGCAATATAACCTCCCTGCTATTAAATTCAATCCCGTTAGCAATGAAGAACAAAATTCCATTTGCCTTTTTAATGACCTGTTCTACCTGCAGACCAACCTTCCGTGATTCACAAGGACACCCAGGTCCCTCTGCACAGCAGCATGCTGTAATTTCTTGCCATTCAAGTAATAGTCCTTTTTACTGTTACTCCTACCAAAATGAATGACCTCACATTTATTAACACCGTATTCCATTTGCCAGATCTTTGCCCATCACTTAAAGTACCTATGCTCCCCTACAAAGTTTCACAGTCCTCTGCACACTCTCCTCTATCATTCATCTTCATGTCATCTGCAAACTTTGACGCACTGCCTGTGGTCCCCAACTCCAAATCATCTATGTAGGTTGTGAATAATTGCAGTCCCAGCACTGATCCCTGAAGCACACCACTAGTCACTAGTTGGCAACCAGAACAGTACTAATTTATCCCCACTCTTTGCTTCCTGATGGCTATCCTCTATCCATGCTAATACATAGCCCATAATACCTTGCATCTTAGTCTTATGCAGCAGCTTTTTATGTGGCACTTTGTCAAATGCCTTTTGGAAATCTAGATACACCACATCTCCTGGGTCACTATTGTCCACTGTGTTCATAATGTCTTCATAGAATTCCAAAAGATTAGTTAAGCATGACCTGCCCTTCATGAACCTCTGCTGCATCTGCCCAATGAGACAACTTCTATCCAAATGCCTTGCTATTTCTTCCTTGATAAATTGCTCGAGCACTTTCCTCATGACAGAAGTTACGTTAACTGGTCTATAATTTTGCCTACCTTCCTTTTTAAAAAGGAGCATCACATTTGCTGTTTCCAATCTGCTGAAACTGCCCAGAGTCCAGTGAATTTTGGAAATTTACCACAAGTGCATTTGTTATTTCTCCTGCCAACTCTTTTAGCATGTTGGGATGTATTCCAGCAGGACCAGTAGACTTGTCTACCTTTAGCTCTATTAGTTTGCCCAACACTACCTCTTTCGTGATAATGAATGTCTTCAGGTCCTCACCTACCTTTGTCTCTTTGTCACTTACTGGCATGTTATTAGTGTCCTCCACAGTGAAGACCGACACAAAATACCTGTTCAATGCCTCGGCCATTTCCTCATATCCCGTAACTAAATCCCCCTTCTCATCCTCTAAAGGACCATGCTTACTTTCGCCACTCTTTTTTGTTTTATACATTTATAGGAATTTTTGCTATCCGTCTGTATATTCTGAGCTTTTTCTCATAATCTATCTCACTTTTCTTCACAGGTTATTTTATGGGTTTTCTGTAGACCTTTGAAGTTTTTCCAATCTTCTCATTTCTTGCTGATCTTAGCCACTTTGTATGCCTTCTTTTTCAATTTGATAGCTTCCCTTATTTCCTTCTCCACCCACGGCAGATTACCCTTTTTCCTACAGTCCTTCCTTTTCACTGGTATACACTTTTGCTGAAAACTTTGAATAACTGCTTTAAAAGTCCTCCTCTGTTTGTCAACTGTCCTACCATAGAGTCTTTACTTCCAATCTACTTGACATAGCAGTCTAATGTTGCTATGAGGTGAGTCTTGAGCAGTGTGTAATTCAGCAAATCAGAAACCAAATAATCATTGACGTCCTGCAATCACAAATTATTTCAGTAGAGAATAGGACAAATTTTAACTGCTGAAAGCAAATGGTAGCGTTAGATTAAGGTTATAATTTAAAAAGAACCCAACTCATTTCTGAACCAATAAATATTCAGTCTGTTAGAGATGGACCAATAAGGCAAAAGAGCCAGCCCTCTCTCAGGACAAAGTTGGCAATTTCAGTTCATAGAATCATAGAACCCCGACAGTGTGAAAGCAGGCTATTCAGCTCATCAAGTCCATACTGATCGCCTGAAGAGAATTTCACCCAGACCACCCCCTATTCCCTGCAACCCTGCAATCCCCATTGCCAATCCACCTAACCTGCACATCTTTGGACTGTGGGAGGAAACCCATGCAAACATGGGGAAAGTGTGCAAACTCCACACAGTTAGTTGCCCGAGGCTGAAACCGAACCTGGGTCCTGGTGCTGTGAGGCAGCAGTACTAACCACAAAGTTACTGTGCCGCCTTACTGTTTAGTGAGACTGGCAATGTGTTTTACAAGTTTAACAGTGTTTGGCCAGGCTTCAGTAAAGCCAGTAGCTAAAAGGAGGTGAGGACAGATTTGGTGCTCTTACAGGACTGTTTATGAGTCAGAAGACAAAGGATTTCCACTCTCACACTCCCCTATCATGAATCAAGGATCCTCTGGAGTCAGTGATTAGACCTGACCGATCTTTGTCCACTGGAATCAGGAAGTAGACCAAAATCCTACCATAGATACCAAGTGCCTGCTCACACTTGCCTTGTTTTTGTCCAGGAGAAGGCTGTGCATTACACGAAGGAACAAAGTAAAACTGCGCTATGAAGATCTCTCTTTATGTCAAAGGTCAAACATCAAACTCTGATGATCCACGGTACGTCCAAAGAAATCTAGCAGGAGACTTCAAAGTGAAGTGCTTCTATGAAAAGGAGGTCGTCTTCAGAACAATATGGTGGGATCTCTGCAGTCTACTTTGAAAATTGTTGCCACCTCTGTCTGTAGCTGTGCCCTCAAAACAGGATGTTTACAGTAGGTTTTCTAACAGTTTGAACGGCTGCCATGCAGACTGTGTGCTCAAACCTGTGCTCTACTTGGAGAGATTGATGGAGAAAATACAAAGGGGCTTTCAGGGCATCACAAAACTTCAGCAGTTTGCTGTCCTCAAGATAGATGGAATTGAAGAGCCACAAGCTCATGGAAGTAGCAGTGATGCAGAGGAGTGACAGATACTGCTCTTTATCCTTCTTTGCTTTTGTATAAATGCTGTTCTCAATCAGAGTGTGAGCATATCTGCTTTCTCACCATCCTCTTAATGAAAATAAGCCATGGTGCCAGAAAGGCAATTGGCTATAAGTGGAGAACTTTGACCCTCAACAGGAGAACTGCTCTTTGACGAGGTGTGTGTGGCATTTGGACAAAGCATTGTATAAGCTGGTAAGGACGACAAAAGAAAGAACCTGAACTGAAACTGTAGAATATCAGCTTGGTCATGGGTGGGAGTGAGTTCTAGCCTGGCCTGTAGAAGAGGGATTAGAGGACATTTCTGGAAGAATAATGTGCAATCCTTAATTTGCTATCCATCAGCTTCATTGGAAATAATCATTATTCGATGTTTTACGTAAAAAATCCAAAACAAACATTTTCTTCTGCCGTTAGTAGATTTTCCCGTGCTGCAAAGAGGAAAGTAAATTTTAAAATTAAAGGAAAATTCCAAATGCAGAATAATATACAATAAAATCTGTGGGTATATCCCTTTTCAATCAAAATGAAAGTGCAACAGCTGTTACCAATGTAATGTAAAACCCACCAACAGTTATCGATCAACATTTTCTGCAATAGACCCTATCAAAATAAGAGTGTTTTTGTACTTTCAATACAATTACTTTTTAAAAATGTGTTTGTCTTCAGGGATGCTTTGAGGACAGCTTTTTGGTCAGGCTGTGCCAGTTTCAATGAAACTGTTCGATCATCTCTTGTTGGTTAGTTTAATTGACATAGTTACAAATTTGATTTTAAAAGTCTTGGAAAAAGCTCACATCATTACAGGTCTGTAGAATTAAACATCCTGTTATCTCACACTATTACCTCTCAAAGTGTGCAAAGTGTTATTGCTTTGTGAACATTTAGAAACATATTCACTTGTCAATTTATTGTCTGTTGTCAATTTTATTGTTAGATAACTAACCATAATTGCTCTAATTATACTTTGTCTTTCTCTGAATAAATTCATTTTAAGTTTAATGAGTTTATTGTTATGCAAACCACACTGTTAACTATTTGTGTGATTTTGAAACATGCAGTTTAGACAATTTGCTCAGGGTCTCTGATCTATTTGAAGGCAATTGATGTTACCCAAAACAGTAATAGGGACAGTAGCATTGGCCACACAATCTCTTGCATCAGATCAATTTTGTGGGCGGCACGGTGGCACAGTGGTTAGCACTGCTGCCTCACAGCGCCAGGGACCCAGGTTCATTTCCCGACTCAGGCGACTGACTGTGTGGAGTTTGCACGTTCTCCCCGTGTCTGCGTGGGTTTCCTCCGGGTGCTCCCATTTCCTCTCACAGTCCAAAGATGTGCAGGTTAGGTGAATTGGCCATGCTAAATTGCCCATAGTGTTAGGTAAAGGGGTAAATGTAGGGGAATGGGTGGATTGCGCTTTGGCGGGTCGGTGTGGACCTGTTGGGCCGAAGGGCCTGTTTCCACACTGTAAGTAATCTAATCTAATCATTATTCAACAGTGTGGAGTTTGGGTGAGGATATGGTCAGATTTGGCTGTTTAACTGGTTGTTCCATTAGACACACTGCCTCAGTCCATATTGGAGGGTTTTGAGTGCTTCTAGAAGCATGAAACACTATTAGTGGATTGGAAGCTGGGAGGGAAGGGTAAGCATATTTTGAAATTCACAGCTCCATGTATATTCTTGTCATATTTTCCACATTACATCAGTGACTACACCTCTAAAGCACTTCATTTACTGTTGAGTGGTTTAGGATGTCTTTGAGTTCATGTAATGTTCATATGTAAATACAAGTCCTTTATTTCTTATAAAGAATGGAAAGGGTTGGTCTTTCAAAAATATCCTTTATAAGTCTTTAGACATTCAAATGACTATCATCGTTTTAAGTTCACAATCAGCATTCAGATAAATGCAAGGTGTGGCATTTTGATAAGACAGAACAGGATAAGACTTATACTGGTAATGGTAGGGCCCTGGGAATTTTGTTGAACAGAGGGACCTCAGGTGCAGGTACATATTTCCTTGAAAATGGTGTCACAGATAGGCAGGATTTGCACACTTGCCTTCATCGGTCAGAGCACTGAGTATAGGAGTTAGGACATCATATTACAGTTGCTTAAGACATTAGTAAGGTCACATTTGGAATAATGTGTACAATTCTGGTCACCCTGCAATTGGAAGAATGTTATGAAACTGGAAAAGGTGCAAAACAGGGATGTTACCAAAACTGGAGGGTTTCAGTTATAAGGAGACACTGAATAGACTGGAAGTTTTTTCTCCTGGAGCATGGAAGGCTGAGGGGTGACCTTATACTGGTTTATAAAATCAGGAGGAGCAATTTCCAAGGTCTTTTCCCCAGGGTAGGGGAGTCCAAAACTAGAATGATGGGAAATCAAACAATTTGGATGGTGCTGTCCAGAACCAAGCAACCAGACCCAACTTCTTTCAAGGCTGCTAATGCCCAAAACTGAAGCAAAAAAGTTTGAATTTCTGGTCATGCTATATATCTATTCTTATATCAGTTGACTATTGAACACCCTACAAGTCTGCATATGTTTTGGTCCAAAATATATATATATATATAACTATATTCCAGTATTTGTATAATCTCAATATCTGTGTATGTTGCAACTATATATGCTTTTCTAAATATCTCTGAATATCCATTTATCATTTTGTTTAATATGTAAAAATACAAATTTGTTTGAAATAGGAAGATATTTCTTTGATGCAGACACATCAGCTGACTTTATTTGATTTTTTTTTCCTGTCATTAGATGTGAAATTGGCAGGAAATACGAACACCTATGTAGCATTGACTTGCACTTATTTGTTTAGAATAAATGGCACAGAAACTGGTCAAGCACCCGACTAGTCTGCATCATGTTTGGGGTTATATTGCTGTGCTGCGGGATGCAGAATTTTGGCTTTTTTTGTCTGCAAGTGGAAAGACCAGCTATATTCTACAATTATGAAAGCTATATCAGTTTAGTTATTTGCTCCTGTTTGAAAATCATTTTTATTATTGTGCAGTATCTCGCGAAAGAGTTCTGCTTATCTTCATAAAAGTGATCAACAATAACCAGTAAGATGGTTTGTTTTTATATTAGATTGTCAGCTCTGGCCGCAGGCAATCAGATCCATCTCATCTGCTCCTTGCAATCCCATTTTTCTGTGCTTGACTTTTTTTTTAATGGATGCACACTTTCGATTTCTAACAGGGTGGAAGGTAACAGTGAGCACTCATTAGTCTGTGTTTAGGCACCTCAACATCCAAATCCCTTTCCTGGGAGTTCTTCCCATAAACTCCATAAGTTTTTCATTGTGTCCCCATCCTACCTATCTACATGAGCTGCACTTTCCTACCATCCCCTTCCTCCTGCCTCTGGGATCTGAGGTGACCATGCCAAGTCTGCTCATACACGGTCCACCCCTTGAGAGTAGGGAGCTCTGACCAAAGACAAAACCTTCCTTCTTCATGACCCCTTTCCCATCCATATTTTCCCACATTGTCTTCACCCCCTTGACTGCTGACCAGCAAGGCAAGCTGCCTGGTTGTGTTACTGTGCTAACAGACACAGCAAGACAAGGCAAGGCAAGGATCCTGTGAGAATGCAGGTGGACTCTAACTGTGTGACTGGTGAGAGAGCAAACAAGCAGCTCTTAGATGCGGCCTGGCCCAAGCTTTCCTCTGGGTGTCCATCCTGGGTGTCTCTGCACCAACCTATCAATGCGAGTTGTTGATGCGCCCTGTGAAGCCAGCCTGGATTCCACAGTGCCCTGTCAGTGTGGTGTAGAGATGCCATAATGGTAAATGCCAAATAGCAGGTGCCAATGTCTGTGGATGACGCGTGTGTGCAACTGGACCCTCATGCTCTGAGATGCTGCAGGGTCGTACACAGCGTGGACATCATTCAAAACAAGCGGTGAGCTGAATTTGCCAGGTTTCCGCTGCAATTTCCGTGTGTAGATTTCTCAAAGTCCAGTTCGTTTGGCAAGTTAGGTAAGGTAGAAAGCTGAATATTAATGAGGCAAGTAAAAGATGCAACAAGAAGCTCCCAATGTTGAAATCGGCCTCGCCAGACTTCTCATCCAACTCTGTCACACATCCCACCCTAGCCCTCATCGCTCTGATCCCTGAAACATTCTGCTCCATTGAGTTATGCAAAGGTGAGTGGCAGATTGGAAGATTGGTCAGAATATGAAAGAAAACCTCAAAGAATGACCAAAGGATTAATAAGGAGGGTAAGAATGATTTGGGGATGCCAGTGTTGGACTGGAGTGTACAAAGTTAAAAATCACACAACACCAAGTAAAAGTCCAAAAGATTTATTTGGAAGCACTAGCTTTACAGTGTGATGTAAGTGAAACTATATATTGAAAAAGACCTGGATTGTTTGTTAAGTCTCTCATCTTTTAGAATGACCATGTTGGTTTCAGTTCTTTCATATGTAACTCACAGAACTTTTTAAAAAGTTAGTATTCTCAAGTGAACTTTAACAATTGGTGTCATGTAGGCCCAGATAATGCATTGAAGGTGTGAGCTGCCCTGTGTAAGGCTGTCTGTGACCCAATGGTCAGACTGATTCTAATCTAAAAAATGGATTTACAGAATCTTACATGGATTCATGCTGTTTTTGAGCAAGGTAAAATGTAATTCTGCAAGTACAAATTCACTCCACAAATTTATATGTGCATGTGTGCATGTGGGTGAGTTGGGGTGGGGGGTGGTGGTGGGGGTTATGAGTGTCTGTGAGAGAGTGTGCGTATGTATGTCAGTATGAGTGTAAAAGGGATAAGTCTGTGGCAGAGTGCATGTGTGAGTGTGGGAGTGTATGTGTGAGCGTATGAGGGAGAGTCTGCGTGAGTGCATGGGTCCATATGAGTGTGTGTGCATGTGTGTGTGTGTGTGTGTGTGTGTGTGTGTGTGTAGTGCAAAGGGGTCACCTATAGTGTAATATGAACCCAAGGTCCCAGTTGAGGCCATCCTCATGAGTACCAAACTTAGCTATCAGCCTCTGCTCGGCCACTTTTCGTTGTTGCCTGTCCTGAAGTCCGCCTTGGAGGACGGTCACCTGACGGTCCGAGGTCGAATGTCCCGGACCGCTGAAGTGTTCTCTGCCTGGGCGGGAACACTCCTGCCTGTTGATTGTTGTGTGGTGTCCATTCATCCATTGCCGTAGCCTCTGCTTTGTCTTGCCAATGTTCCCTGCCTCAGGTACTTCTCCAGGGGAATGGGCAATCAACGTAGACATAATCAGCAACATCCAAATCGCATGAATGAAGTTTTTAAAAACTGAGTTAGGTCACGGTTAGCCATAGAATCCCTACAGTGCAGAAGCAGGCCATTTGGTCCATCAAGTCCACACTGACCCTCCAAAGAGTAACCCACTCAGCCCTCTACCCTACCCCATAACCCCATTAACCATGGCCAATCCACCATGCCTACACACTCCTGGACACAATGGGGAAATTTAGCACGGCCAATCCATCTAACGTGCACATCTTTGGACTGTGGGAGGAAACCAGAGCGTCCAGAGGAAACCCATGCAGGCACTGGGAGAATGTGCAAACTCTACACATGAAGTCACCGGAGGGTGGAATCAAACCAGGGTCCCTGGTACTGTGAGGCAGCAATGCTAACCGCTGAGCCACTGAAAAGCAGAGCAAACTGAAGGGCTAAATACCTATTCATTTCCTATGTTTCTAACTAATCTCAGCATTTACTTGAATGGGGAATTGTTCTCTGCTTTTTTGCTGAGGGTCTTTGCACAACAGAGCAGAAGTCACAGGCAATGTTGATGTGGCATTAATAATAGCATAAGTAATGCATTCCATAGTCTTCTTAATTTTTGCTAGAATAATGCTTTACACCAAGCATTCAGTAAATTTCAACGTTGATATTTAATGAAAGGAATCTGACCCTGTAATGTTGGGCAGAGCTCGCTACAATTATTTATGAATTAATATTTTTACTTGCATGAAAGGTAGAACTAAAGTATGCTGTAAGTGCTAACATATCATGAAAATTGAAATTTTCTGAATTCGGAGTGATACCCAAAGCTGTCTGAAAAATAAACCATTTTGCTTTTGATACTGGCACACCCTTCAGCAGTTTTAAATTCAGCTCAATTCTGTGCACTTAAAGTTGAGTCTATGCAATAAAATGAATGCAGTCTTGTTTTCTCCTGCATTTTAAGTTTTGATGAACCTGTATGCTACTTAGTCAGCCTCATTCCTTCACACAGGGTTGTTTTTGTTACGTTCTTGCTAGTCATCTGGATTGACATGTTTAGAGGGAATCATGGTTTTTAAAAAATACACATATAAATATTGCTGTTGAGTTTGTTTAAATAAATTACATTGTGAAATCTGTTTTCGGCAGTTTTATTTCCATTTATATAGTTTGAAGTTCTTTTGAATGAAACAACCCTCAACACTTGGTCAGAAAAATGTTAATTTAGCAGCAAAGGACAAGACCAAAGGCTTGCTGGAGGTGGAACAAATGAGATGTTATCTGACATGCTTTACTCAAGGCGTAGCTAAGATGACTTTCAACCTTTATCCTGATGTAAGGGATCTCAAAGGCCTGGATGCAATCTGGTTTGGATCTACTCAAAGTGATTGATTGGAACCTGCAACATCTGGGTTCTAGACACAATATCCAATGGATAGTCACATTTAATTGAACACAGTTCCACCAAACATTCTGGGATTAATAGGCTTAGTCCTACTATGAAAAATCTAAAACAAGAGTGAATAAAACTGTTATTTGTCCTCTGTATAGCATTCTGTCCCCAAGCAGAAAAAAGACTGATATTTTCTGAAGTCTAGTCTAATGCTGTCATGTAATACTGAGTGGTTCTGCACTAGTGTGCTTCCAATTAAGCCTGTTGGACTATAACCAGGTGTGTGATTTTTAACGTTGTACACCCCAGTCCAACACCGGCATCTCCAAATCATGGTTCTGCACTATCAGGTGATGCTGTCTTCCAGATGAAATGTTAAACTGAAGCCCAGCCTTCTCTCTCGGGTGGATGTAAAAATTCCGTGACAGCATTTGAAAAAGAGCTGGGAATTCTGATCAAATTTATCCTGCAACAAATTCCACTAAAACAGTATCTGATCATTATTCCATTGCTATTTGTGAAACCTTGCTGTAGATTCCAATCTTAGAACTTAGAACTTAGAACTTAGAACAATACAGCACAGAACAGGCCCTTCGGCCCACGATGTTGTGCTGAACTTCTATCCTAGATTAAGCACCCATCCATGTACCTATCTAAATGCCGCTTAAAGGTCGCCAATGATTCTGACTCTACCACTCCCACGGGCAGCGCATTCCATGCCCCCACCACTCTCTGGGTAAAGAACCCACCCCTGACATCTCCCCTACACCTTCCACCCTTCACCTTAAATTTATGTCCCCTTGTAACACTCTGTTGTACCCGGGGAAAAAGTTTCTGACTGTCTACTCTGTCTATTCCCCTGATCATCTTACAAACCTCTATCAAGTCACCCCTTATCCTTCGCCGTTCCAGCAAGAAAAGGCTGAGAACTCTCAACCTATCCTCGTACGACCTATTCTCCATTCCAGGCAACACCCTGGTAAATCTTCTCTGCACCCTCTCCAAAGCTTCCACATCTTTCCTAAAGTGAGGCGACCAGAACTGCACACAGTACTCCAAATGTGGCCTAACCAAAGTCCTGTACAGCTGCAACATCACTTCACGACTCTTGAATTCAATCCCTCTGCTAATGAACGTAATACACCATAGGCCTTCTTACAAACTCTATCCACCTGAGTGGCAACTTTCAAAGATCTATGTACATAGACCCCAAGATCCCTCTGTTCCTCCACCTAACTAAGAACCTACCATTAACCCTGTATTCCGCATTCTTATTTGTCTTTCCAAAATGGACAACCTCACACTTGGCAGGGTTGAACTCCATCTGCCACTCCTCAGCCCAGCTCTGCATCATATCTAAGTCCCTTTGCAAATGACAAATGCCCTCCTCACTTTCCACAACTCCACCTATCTTCGTATCATCTGCAAATTTACCGACCCACCCTTCGACTCCCTCATCCAAGTCATTAATAAAAATTACAAACAGCAGAGGACCCAGAACTGATCCCTGCGGAACTCCACTTGTAACTGGGCTCCAGGCTGAATATTTACCATCTACCACCACTCTCTGACTTCGACCGGTTAGCCAGTTTTCTATCCAATTGGCCAAATTTCCCTCTATCGCATGCCTCCTGACTTTCCGCATAAGCCTACCATGGGGAACCTTATCAAATGCCTTACTAAAATCCATGTACACTACATCCACTGCTCTACCCTCATCCACATGCTTGGTCACCTCCTCGAAGAATTCAATAAGACTTGTAAGGCAAGACCTACCCTTCACAAATTCGTGCTGGCTGTCCCTAATCAAGCAGTGTCTTTCCAGATACTCATAAATCCTATCCCTCAGTACCCTTTCCATTAATTTGCCTACCTCTTTCATTCCAACACGATTATCCATGACAAAGGCATTCAATTAGTTGTGAACTGCTTAGAGACATTATTCATTTTATTGACATTTTGTTCAAAAAATGAAAAGATTCCACCTTCCCTTTCTAAACATAAGGCATCATAAAAAGTTCACATGCCAGGATGTTTCAAAAATCCATTGTCAATGTAAAGAAATAATTGTGTGCCGTTGCTTTGAATCAGATATTTTTAATGGGGATGTGATGAAAACTTTAGATTTCAATGCAGGAATAGGATGTAAGTTCTGATTCTTCAACTCCCAGCCCTGAGATCTTGAATTCTACTACACTTTTGGGTGAAACCCTGAATGAGACTGAGCCATTTTTTCACAAGAAATGTTAAAATTAGATTAATGCTTGTCTTACACAGTTGTGAGTGGCAAGTTGAGATGTGATATGTGTAGAAGTAATAAATTGTCTGTGCAGCCCCTGGCTCTGGGAATGGTTTATCATTCATAAGTGCATGGAAGTGGAAAAAAATACATATCCAATGGTGTGGATGAAATATTTTTTTAAATGTGCATTTCTTGTACTCTTGAATTTATGTTATAGTGGGAATTTATATTTGTGCTCCTCAAGATGAATGGTGTCACTGCTTTGAAATGAAACAGTGGCTTAGTTAGTCAACATCGAGTATTTCCAGAACAGCTACAGTGTGGATTAAGCATAAAAAAAACTCTGTTGTCACATGTCAAAAAAACTAGTGTTTTTGTGTGGCATTTCCTCATTCACACACATTAACCTAAACAACCCAGCAAAAGCTAATTGAGTACGACCTTCAGAGCACTCCTAGTTAAATACTATGATGCATAAGGGCCAACACTAGACTGAAAGTGCATCTGGAATAAAGAGTACAAAATTTAGCAATGTACTTCACTCAGTTTTACTGCAACAGGCACATCGCTGCATGTTGATTTCACTGTACTGGTGACATTGTTAACCTCAGTAATCCTCTTAAACATACACTGCTGAACCAGCAGCTGCATTAGTGACAGTGAATCTGAATGTCTTCACATTGGGCTCATCCAACTTTGAACAGATGACATCTCCAACCTTTTATGTTTGTCATTCTGGAAGGAAGCCCCATTCTTGTTATTTAAACAGATCATCTTCTACTCACAGCCGCATTTGCTGTTTGACTTCTGCTTGCTGTAGTTGGGCTTGTTGAAGCATGTGGTTCTTTATACATGTTTATTTAAAGGCAGGAAAGTTGCATGTGCTGAAGGACGACAGCAGATTAATGCCCCATGATGTCAGAGATCTCAGTAAAACCTAACAACTTGACAGTGAGCAGATTGTCTGACTCCTGCAAGACCCTGCAAGCTCTCTGTGTCAAGGTGGCAGCAGTCTGAGTATGTTAGCATGCCTTGTTTACACGGTAACAAGCAGAAATCTCAGAACATCGAGCTGAGTCTCCACTGCAACACACAGATGATGGTGACTACTGTTTGTGCTGGATTGGGAACCGAAAAGGTTGACAATAAAGTGTTGCAACATCTGTGAGTCCATAAGTGTTCTCACAGAGTTACCCACCATTTCCATATTGTGAAGGATGACCTTCAAAATCTGTACAAGACTTTGTGCCAAGTTGATGCTAGACTCTTGCGTGTTCTTTAACAGTGACCATAGGTTTCCTGGATCTGAATCACCCATAGCAGATTTTGGATTGACCTTGTCTTCTGGTGGGCTGGTACCTGTGCTAACCTTTACCCCTGCCCTGACTGCAGGATGCCCATGGCCAGTGACTCTCCAGCTGCAGACCTGGCCTACATTCTACTTTGCAAATATTCAGTATTTGAATTGATGCCAGTGAGTGTGAAATTGATGACTGCTTTTCATCGGAACCTGAGAACATAAGAAGTGGGAACAGTAGCAGGCCATACAGCCACAAGCTTGTTCTGCATTAATCCAGCCCTTTGGCTTCACATCCAGTTTTCTGAGTTCTCCCCAAACCTCTGAGAGGTCAAAAATCTGTTTATATGAGCCTTATATTCAACAATGGAGCATCCATACCCCTTTGGTGTAGAACATTCCGAAGATTCACAATCCTCTGAGTGATAATCTCTCTATTTCAGTCCTACATAATTGGGTCCCATGTTCTAGATGCATTAGCCAATGGAAATAACTTCTCAGTGTCTACCCTGTCAGCCCCGTTAGAATCTAGTACACTTCAACATGTAAATTACCATTGAGAGAGAGCGGTCATTAGTGGTTTTAGCAGGCTTGAAAATGGATAAATGCCCAGATGTGGTTAAGTTGTAACCCAGTCTGTTGTGGAAGGTGAGGGAAGGGGAGCAGAGATCATGACATTAATGATTAAATCCTCTCTAGCCATAGGAGGGTTGTCAGAGGATTGGAGTACAGTCAGTGTGGTACCATTATTTAAGAAGGGTGGGAGGGATTTATCAGGGCCTACAGGCCAGTGAGGCTAACAGCTGTGCCCGGAAAACTATGGAAAAAAATCTAAGGGACGGAATTAATCTCCACTTTGAGAGGCGAGGATTTCAAGGATATACAGTACAGGTGATTTTGCTCTGATGTTTACAGGTGATGTTTCCTTTAAAAGAATTTGCTATAACGCAGTTGATGAACTGGGGCCGTGTTTCTAAGTGTGAACTTTTAAAGCATGTTATAGTGCAATTCTGGCCCCATTAGTTTAAATGCTGCTGCTACTATGTAATTTTCTTATAACACAGGATTGCTCGAGAACAGAACTCCCATGCTATAGCAGTACTGACTGTATGGCTTTATCCAGGTAGACCATGTGTGACAAATTTGAACTTTTCAAGGTGCTGGCGAGGTGTGTGTTGATGTTGTTGACATGGACTCTAAGACAGCTATTGACAAAGTCTCACACGTTAGACTGGTTAAGAAGCAAAGAGTCCATGGAATCCAGTAAAATTTGTCAAAATGGATTCAAAACTTGGCTTTGTCGTGGTAAGCAGACGCTGATGGTTAAAGGGTGTGTTTGCAACTGAAAACTGTGTCCAGTGGTATACCACCGGGTTCAGTACTGACCCTTTACGGAGAGGGACCGTATTGTTGAAGAGGAGAGTATGAAGTGGACTGGGAAGCTAGAGGAGATACTTGTTAGGAAGGAAGATGTGTTGGGCATTTTGAAAAACTTGAGGATAGACAAGTCCCCTGGGCCTGACGGGATATATCCTAGGATTATGTGGGAAGCAAGAGAGGAAATTGAAGAACCGTTGGCAATGATCTTTTCGTCTTCACTGTCAATGGGGGTGGTGCCAGCAGACTGGAGAGTGGTGAATGTTGTGCCGCTGTTCAAAAAAGGGAATAGGGATAACCCCGGGAATTACAGGCCAGTTAGTCTTACTTCAGTGGTAGGCAAAGTAATGGAAAGGGTACTGAGGGATAGGATTTATGAGTATCTGGAAAGACACTGCTTGATTAGGGACAGCCAGCATGGATTTGTGAAGGGTAGGTCTTGCCTTACAAGTCTTATTGAATTCTTTGAGGAGGTGACCAAGCATGTGGATGAGGGTAGAGCAGTGGATATAGTGTACACGGATTTTAGTAAGGCATTTAATAAGGTTCCCCATGGTAGGCTTATGTGGAAAGTCAGGAGGCATGGGATCGTGGGAAGTTTGGCCAGTTGGATAGAGAACTGGCTAACCGGTCGAAGTCAGAGAAAAAAATCCGAGTAAATGGTAAATATTCAGCCTGGAGCCCAGTTACAAGTGGAGTTCCGCAGGGATCAGTTCTGGGTCCTCTGCTGTTTGTAATTTTTATTAATGACTTGGAAGAGGGAGTCGAAGGGTGGGTCAGTAAATTTGCAGACGATACGAAGATTGGTGGAGTTGTGGATAGTGAGGAGGACTGTTGTCGGCTGCAAAGGGACTTAGATATGATGCAGAGCTGGGCTGAGGAGTGGCAGGTGGAGTTCAACCCTGTCAAGTGTGAGGCTGTCCATTTTGGAAGGACAAATAAGAATGCGGAATACAGGGTTAACAGTAGGGTTCTTAGTAAGGTGGAGGAGCAGAGGGATCTTGGGGTCTATGTTCATAGATCTTTAAAAGTTGCCAGTCAGGTAGATAGAGCTTGTAAGAAGGCCTATGGTGTATTAGTGTTCATTAGCAGAGGGATTGAATTCAAGAGCCATGAGGTGATGTTGCTGCTGTACAGGACCTTGGTAAGGCCACATTTGGAGTACTGTGTGCAGTTCTGGTCGCCTCATTTTAGGAAAGATGTGGAAGCTTTGGAGAGGGTGCAGAGGAGATTTACCAGGATGTTGCCTGGAATGGAGAATAGGTCGTACGAGGATAGGTTGAGAGTGCTAGGCCTTTTCTCATTGGAACGGCAAAGGGTGAGGGGTGACGTGATAGTGGTTTATAAGATGATCGGGAAATAGAAAGAGCAGACAGTCAGAGACTTTTTCCCCGGGTACAACAGAGTGTTACAAGGGGACATAAATATGAGGTGAAGGGTGGAAGGTATAGGGGGGATGTCAGGGGTAGGTTCTTTACCCAGAGAGTGGTGGGGGCATGGAATGCGTTGCCTGTGGGAGTGGCAGAGTCAGAATCATTGGTGACCTTTAAGTGGCAATTGGATAGGTGCTTAAGCTAGGACAAATGTTCTGCACAACATCGTGGGCTGAAGGCCCTATTCTGTGCTGTATTGTTCTATGTTCTATGTTCTATGTTCTTGTATATGTCTATGATCTAGATATGAAAGTAAGAAGCATGATCAGTAATTTTACAGATGACACAAAAACTTGAGATGTTTCAAATAGTGAGGAGGCAAACTTTATACCACAGTTTTATAAAGCTGGCAGAATAGTGAAAAATGGGATTTAATTCTGATAAGTGTGAGGTAATGTATTTTGAGAAGAAAGTGAGGACTGCAGATGCTAGAGATCAGAGCTGAAAATGTGTTGCTGGAAAAGCGCAGCAGGTCAGGCAGCATCCAAGGAGCAGGAGAATCGACATTTCGGGCATGATTCCTGAAGAAGGGCTCATGCCCGAAACGTCGATTCTCCTGCTCCTTTGATGCTGCCTGACCTGCTGCGCTTTTCCAGGAACACATTTTCAGCAATGTATTTTGAGAGTCATGATTTTGAGATGCCAGTGTTGGACTGGGGTGGACAAAGTTAAAAATCACACAACACCAGGTTATAGTCCAACAGGTTTAATTGGAAGCACTAGCTTTGAGTGCTGCTCCTTCATCAAGTAGTTGTGGGAGGACTATCAAAGCAAGGGAGTACACATTTTGTGGCAGGACCTTAGGGTGTACAGAGGATCAGAGGGCCCCTACTGTCCATGTCCATAAATCATTGAAAGTAATGTTGTTTTACACAGCAAGATATTTGCACATTTTATGTTTTTCACTCCGACCACTTCAGTTACCTAGCAGTCCAATTTCCATATTAGTCCAAAAGGAAATATGTTAGTCCCTTACATGTATGAAGACTTAAAGAGATTGTTTTAAATATATTTCACCACAAAGTATAACATATATACACTATAGCACAAGACAATTACATTTATTTGTTTATTCCTTATACAGTATTTAAATAATTTCCCATCATTTTCCCCCTAAATTCTTAAACTTTTCCAGGACAATCACATTCTTGATAATGTGTTGGCTATTACGTTATATTTTCCAGCAATCTGAACAACTTTCATATTAAGTTGTTCACTCAATAAGCTCAATTGGAGCAATCTTACGCTTCGAATCTTAAATTTCTCTGCAAAAGAAAATCTTCTTTCCAAAAGTTAACAAATTATTGTCAGTGAATATTAGCGTCAGGCACTCTTGTGGTGAAGTGGTAGTATCCAGCTACTCATAACATGTCTGATCAGACTGATTAAGAATAACAATATTACTGTTTCGTTTCAACCATGATGCATATAGAATTCAAAATGTCAAGAGCCAATAATCATCCCAAAGTCTCATTTTTCATTGTAAAGTATGCCTTTTAACATTGATTAAATTTCCTTGACATCTCTATCTAAGATTCATCATTTTGCATTTTGTCCCTAAGTCACTCATATATAACCATCATTTTAAAAGTTAAGTAAAATCAGGGACAGCCAGCCCTGGTGCATTTATGAAGATGGTATTCAGCTTCACAAAAACCATTCAGTATCTGCTGATCACACCAGCTTTGCCTGTTTTCATAATCAACCTTTACAGGTGCAGCTATTGTACTCAAGTTAGGCAGGAATTTCCAAGAAATATTCCACACATTCCCAGGAAACTCATGGTTTTCCATTTCGTTTTAGAAATGGGAAATTCAATCACAGCCTTCACTTTTGCTGTTCTTGACAACATCCTTTACCCTACAAAGCATATAAATGGTATCTGTTTACATGTGTATTATACCCAAGCCATATATCTCTATGACTCCAACTCTATGACTTTATGATTACCTCTAGTTCTCGTACTTCAGACAGTATAGCCCCAATTTACTCAGCTTCTCATCACAGGACAACAAATGTTTCAATGTTGTCTGTCTGGTTTCAACCTCACCCTCTTGTGGAATTGCCTGGTCAGAGGGCAGTTCTTTGGCTTCTGAAAGAGAAAGGCACAAGGAAAGAATACATTGAGCTGAAAATGTGTTGCTGGAAAAGCGCAGCAGGTCAGGCAGCATCCAAGGAGCAGGAGAATCGACGTTTCGGGCATGATTCCTGAAGAAGGGCTGATGCCCGAAACATCGATTCTCCTGTTCCTTGGATGCTGCCTGACCTGCTGCGCTTTTCCAGCAACACATTTTCAGCTCTGATCTCCAGCATCTGCAGTCCTCACTTTCTCCTCGAAGAATACATTGAGGGCAGGTTTGGAGGAAGGCAAGCGATGCATGCTTCTACCATCCGCAGATTACAAATGAGGGAAAAATAGGATGTGGGAAGGAGAATTAGGTATGAGTGTATAATCATCTTCAACTTATGCCGACCCACCACTGGTCAAGATCTTTGTCATAGCCAAGTGATGAGAACACTGTTTCTTTCATTGGAGTGTTGACATAAATCTGTGTCTATTCCTCACTGGTATAACCTACAATTTTCTCTCAACTTCCTTGCAACACCAGGGGAAATACTTCTGTGTAATGTACTTGGTTGATATGGCTGTCATGAATGAATAGTGGGCAATGGGAGTAGGTGTTGAGATATGCGTGAGAGAAGCAGTAGTGCTAGTGTTTGAACGTGAGATTATTAGTAGGTGGTCATGTGATATAATGTGTTGCTCACAGGTAGTGGTGCAGTGGTGGGATATGACAGCTGAATATATATTTACTGATCTTAATCATTTGAGGTAATCAGTGGAGTGCCACAAGGATTGGTGCTGGGTCCTCTACTTTTTTGTCATTTACATAAATGATTTGGATGGGAGCATAAGAGGTACAGTTAGTAAGTTTACAGATGACACCAAACTTGGAGGTGTAGTGGACAGCAAAGAGGGTGACCTCAGATGACAACAGGATCTGGACTAGATGGGCCAATGGGCTGAGAAGTGGCAGATGGAGTTTAATTCAGATAAATGCGAGGTGCTGCATTTTGGGAAAGCAAATCTTAACAGGACTTATACACTTAATGGTAAGGTCCTAGGGAGTGTTGCTGAACAAAGAGACCTTGGAGTGCAGGTTCATAGCTCCTTGAAAGTGGAGTCGTAGGTAGATAGGATAGTGAAGAAGGCGTTTGGTATGCTTTCCTTTATTGGTCAGAGTATTGAGTAAAGGAGTTGGGAGGTCATGTTGCGGCTGTACAGGACATTGGTTAGGCCACTGTTGGAACATTGTGTGCAGTTCTGGTCTTCTTCCAATTGGAAAGATGATGTGAAACTCGAAAGGGTTCAGAAAAGATTTACAAGGATGATGCCAAAGTTGGAGATTTAAGCTATAGGGAGAGGCTGAACTGACTGGGGTTTGGAGGGATATGGGCCAGTTGCTGGCAGGTGGGGCTAGATTGGGTTGGCATATCTGGTCAGCATGGACAGGTTGGACTGAAGGGTCTGTTTCCATGCTGTACATCTCTAAGACTCTATAACTAGTCTGGGCTCATTAAACTTCATCCAACACTGCATCCAGATTCTGAGGACTACACTCTGGCATTGACCAGCCTCACTATATAGAGTTATAGACCTATACAGCATGGAAACAGACCCTTCACTCCAACTCGTCCATGCCAATCAGATATCCCAAATTAATCTAGCCCCATTTTCTAGCATTTGACCTCTATCCCTTTAAACCTTTCCTATTCATATATCCATCCAGGTGCCTTTCAAATATTGTAATTGTACCAGCCTCCACCACTTCCTTCAGCAGCGCATTCTGTACACACATCACTCTCTGCGTGAAAATATTGTTCCTTAGAACCCTTTTATATCTTTCTCCTCTCACCTTAAATCTATGCCCTCTAGTTTTAGACCCCCTCATCCAGGGATAATACCTTGACTATTTACCCTATC
This sequence comes from Chiloscyllium punctatum, assembly GCF_047496795.1. NCBI lineage: Eukaryota > Metazoa > Chordata > Chondrichthyes > Orectolobiformes > Hemiscylliidae > Chiloscyllium > Chiloscyllium punctatum. Next base: position 74,201,726 of record NC_092745.1, read on the forward strand.
TATGCCCCTCATGGTTTTATAAACCTCTATAAAGTCACCCCTCAGCTTTCAATGCCCCAGGGAAAATAGCCCCAGTCTATTCAATCTCTCCCTATAGCTCAAAACCCCACCAAATCTTTTCTGAACCCTTTCAAGTTTCACAACATCCTTCATAAAGCGGGGAGACCAGAATTGAAGAGTGTTCCAAAGCTGACCCTACCAGTGTCCTGTACAGCTGCAACATGACCTCCCAACTCCTTTACTCAATGCACTGACCAATAAAGGCAAGCATACTAAATGCCTTCTTTGCTACCCTGTCTATCTATGACTCCACTTTCAAGGAACTATGAACTTGCAGTCCAACACTCCCCAGAATCTTACCATTAAGTGTATAAGTCCTGCCCGAATTCGCCTTTCCAAACTGCAGCACCTTGCATTTATCTAAACTAAAGACTACCTCTCCTCGGCCCATTGGCCCATCCGATCAAGGTACCATTGTACTCTGAGGTAACCTTCTTTGCTCTCCAAGACACCTCTCTCATTGTTTTTGTCCAACTTGTTTTGTTGCAGGGGCAAAGTTTTGCAAAATGCCAGTTAATCAATACCAAATAAAACATAAATTCCCCTCCCCCCAATTCCCTCCCCCCTACCCTTTATCTCAGCCCGCTTGGCACACCAGCCTCATTCCGGAAGAAGGGCTTATGCCCGAAACTTCAATTCTTCTGCTCTTCGGATGCTGCCTGGCCTGCTGTGTTTTTCCAGCACCACATTTTTCGACCGCAATGAATTATAACTTGCATTGGACCATCCTGCAGGTTCCATACAGGTTAATAGTAGGCAAGGGTACTCTGTAAATGGATAACAATCATTGGCAAAATCCAAAATGTCAAACTAATATTTTCTTTTAACTGACCTATTCTGAATTTTCAACCTTTCCTACTTCCAAATTTCCAGTGTTTTAAGCTCACTCTTTTATTTAGGGTTATGTGGCATGATATCAAATTTGTACTAGAATTTTCTATTTTAGATTCTTTACAAAGTACGGCAAAGGGCAATTGTGAACCTCTTCTGGCTGCCCACATACTGTAAATCACATTGTCAGCCAGATAAATTGATAGAGCCTTCTTCCATAATATATTGTAGAAAGTCTTTAATTCATTAAACTGATCATTTTAACAATGTCAAGTCATGGGATTGTTCATCATACCTCAAAAGTCATTCTGTGCATCGAACATGCTGCTTGTATGCAAAAGTGAGAAAGGACTTTGTTGCGAGGAATGTTTGCCTATACAGCTGTGTTTGCAGTTTGTAGCGAAAGTACTGTTAATTAAGCAACACTTTGACCATTTGAAGTGTGCAAAAGTAAGCACAAGTGCACAGACATCCTGACTGTTGGTTTCTATTCGCCAAGATGATCATCGAAACAAGGCATGAATCTGGCTGATGGAAGCAGAGATACGCTTGTCAGTTCAGTGGCCACATTGTATTCATGGCAACAAAATGCATTTGAATAGCTCCTTTAAAACAGTAAACTTATCCCAATGTGATTTTTAGGAGAACAATCAAAAATCGTATGTGGATTTAAGAAAGAGACATACAAAGGAAATATATTCTTTTAATATACCTGTCCTGAAAGAACAAAATACGCACAGTTGTGTGAAAGCTAAGTACTATACTTGGCCATGGAGACCAAGATGTTCCCAGATTCTGTTCCTTTTATTTTCTCTTTCTTCATTCACAGGATGAGGGCATCACTAGCCAGGCAGCATTTATTGCCCATACACCAGTTAAGAGTCAACCACATTGCTGTGGGTTTGGAATCACACGTAGGCCAGACTAGGTAAGAATGGCAGTTTCCTTCTCTAAAAGGCATCAGTGAACTAGATAGGTTTTTCCTGACAATGGATTCATGTTCATCATGAGACTCTTAATTCCAGATATTTATTAAATTCAAATTCCACCATCGTACACAGCAGGATTAGAACCCACATCCCCAGAATATTATCTGGGTCTCCGGACTAACTGTTCCAGCCGTAATGCCACTAGGCCATGACCTCCCATGCTGTACTGTTCTCAGTGGCTCAGCAGTTAGCTGCTACAATTGATCACATCAGCTTTGTCCTAAAGAGAGCACTTGACCAAATTCTTACTTCTGTTTCCTGTCCAGCACTTTGAGCTAGAAAGTAGCACTTGTATGGAAGTTAGTTAAGAGCAGCATTGGACTTGACTGTGAATTACCCATTCAATAATTGTCTCGGGTCTCCTTTGAAAATGAATGCTTGGGAAAGATGTCAAAATGTTTGAAAGAATGACATAGAATATATGATGCAAAACTGATACTTCTCCCTAGACAGACAGTGCCAGCATTTATGCTGCAGTCAAATCTCCTTCCTTGTGTTCTGTCTTGTCTATCAATGATTGACACCAGTTAAAGCATAACCCAATGTGAATCCAGATGTCATTAAGAAAGGAGAGGATGATTAGAGGAAAAAAAGTAAAAGATATGTACGTGCAAAAGTAACAACCTGCCTGATTCTTTACTGGTTATTGTCCTGTTAACGTTTGTCCCGACTCCTCAAGGAACAGTGTGATGTTGAATTGAGTCTTGTGCATTAAATTTCAACTTTAAACTGCACAAACTGTTGATTGCTCACACATTTATAACTGTACTAGGTACTTTATACGTTTCTGTTCTGCTGTAGTGTTGTAATGAATTCCAGAGCATACAATGAGCTGCAGATTTACTGTCAAGTCCATGCTTTATTAGAGCTAATATAGTCCCCTGGGTGTTTGAACACGGCAGGGAATATGGAATGAGTGTTAAGATAAAAGACTGAAGCTTCTAAGTGATTTTGAATTGTGTTGAAACTTGTGGAATTTCCATTATTTCTTTCAAAATACAATGTAAATTCCTCTTAAATATATTTGCACAACAGTCCCATTTTATCTATGACTCTATGACTTCTGTTACTGAATTGACTGACAGTTAAACACCCATACTTGCTTACAGATGCTTGCAATTGCTTGACTGGTTTACAATTGAAAACAGAAGAAGGTTTAGCAACTCTAAGTAGCACCAAGTAACTTTAACGTGGCTAGCTGGATTACAACATGCGTGCTCTTCTAGATAAGCTATAATACGTGATTTTTCTTCCTTCCCAATAACTCAATGAATAAACAAGATCAAGCAGGCTCCAGATTCAATCCTCCAACTGAATTGGCTTCAATTGTGTTAAAAAATGGTTTCACTCAAAGAAACCTTCTGCTTTGATAATACATTTTTCACATAGCTTATTGTCTCTTCTGGAGAGCATGTGATGTTACATTCATTAGTAAACCTGTAATGTCTTTCTTGCTCATCAAGGCCAGAGATTTTAACAACTCCAGCCATATGCTAATATGCTAAGTTACGATGTTGTTCATATTTTTGCTTTGTGGGGAATATATTGATCAGTGTCTGAGTAATTCCAACTTCTGAAAGTCGGAGAGTCACGCCTCACAATTTACTGATGATTGTTTGTTTGATAGATTCCACAGTTAAAATGACCAGCTCTAATATTTGTCATTTACCTGCATTTGCCAAGATGAGTCATTTTAACACATCAATGCAAGGGGCCTAACAGGGAAGGCAGATGAACTCAGCGCATGGTTAGGAACATGGGACTGGGATATCATAGCAATTGCAGAAACATGGCTCAGGGATGGGCAGGACTGGCAGCTGAATGTTCCAGGATACAAATGCTACAGGAAGGATAGAAAGGGAGGCAAGACAGGAGGGGGAGTGGCATTTTTGATAAGGGATAGCATTACAGCTGTGCTGAGGGAGGATATTCCCGGAAATACATCAAGGGAAGTATTTTGGGTGGAACTGAGAAATAAGAAAGGGATGATCAACTTATTGGGATTGTATTACAGACCCCACAATAATCAGAGAGAAATTGAGAAACAAACTTGTAAGGAGAAGTCAGCTATCTGTGAGAATAATAGGGTAGTTATGGTAGGGGATTTTAACTTTCCAAACATCGACTGGGACTGCCATAGTGTTAAAGGTTTAGATGGAGAGGAATTCCTTAAGTGTGTACAAGACAATTTTCTGATTCAGTATGTGGATGTACCTACGAGAGAAAGGTGCAAAACTTGACCTACTCTTGGGAAATAAGGCAGGGCAGGTGACTGAGGTGTCAGTGGGGGAGCACTTTGGGGCCAGCGACCATAATTCTATTTGATTTAAAATAGTGATGGAAAAGGATAGACCAGATCTAAAAGTTGAAGTTCTAAATTGGAGAAAGGCCAATTTTGACAATATTAGGCAAGAACTTTCAAAAGCTGATTGGAGGCAGATGTTCGCAGGTAAAGGGACAGCTGGAAAATGGGAAGCCTTCAGAAATGAGATAACAAGAATCCAGAGAAAGTATATTCCTGTCAGGGTGAAAGGGAAGGCTGGTAGTTATAGGGAATGCTGGATGACTAAAGAAATTGAGGGTTTGGTTAAGAAAAAGAAGGAAGCATATGTCAGGAAGCACAGGACAGATCGAGTGAATCCTTAGAAGAGTATAAAGAAAGTAGGAGTATACTTAAGAGGGAAATCAGGAGGGCAAAACGGGGACATGAGATAGCTTTGGCAAATAGAGTTAAGGAGAATCCAAAGGGTTTTTACAAATATGTTAAGGACAAATGGGTAACTAGGGAGAATAGGGCCCCTCAAAGATCACCAAGGCGGCCTTTGTGTGGAGCCACAGAAACTGGGGGAGATACTAAATGAATATTTTGCATCAGTATTTACTGTGGAAAAGGATATGGAAGATATAGACTGTAGGGAAAAAGATGGTGACATCTTGCAAAATGTCCAGATTACAGAGGAGGAAGTGCTGGATGTCTTGAAACAGTTAAAGGTGGATAAACCCCCAGGACCTGATCAGGTGTACCTGAGAACTCTGTGGGAAGCTAGAGAAGTGATTTCTGGGCCTCTTGCTGAGATATTTGTATCATCGATAGTCACAGGTGAGGTGCCGGAAGACTGGAGGTTGGCAAACGTGGTGCCACTGTTTAAGAAGGGGGGTAAAGACAAGCCAAGGAACTATAGACCAGTGAGCCTGACCTCGGTGGTGGGCATGTTGTTGGAGGGAATCCTGAGGGACAGGATGTACATGTATTTAGAAACGCAAGGATTGATTCGGGATAGTCAACATGGCTTTGTGTGTGGGAAATCATGTCTCACAAACTTGATTGAGTTTTTTGAAGAAGTAACAAAGAAGATTGATGAGGGCAGAGCAGTAGATGTGATCTATATGGACTTCAGTAAGACGTTCAACAAGGTTCCCCATGGGAGACTGATTAGGAAGGTTAGATCTCATGGAATACAGGGAGAACTAGCCATTTGGGTACAGAACAGTCTCAAAGGTAGAAGACTTAGGGTGGTGGTGGCTGGTTGTTTTTCAGACTGGAGGCCTGTGACCAGTGGAGTGCCACAAGGATCGGTGCTGGGCCTCTACTTTTTGTCATTTACATAAAGGATTTGGATGCAAGCATAAGAGGTACAGTTAGTATGTTTACAGATGACACCAAAATTGGAGGTGTAGTGGACAGTGAAGAGGGTTACCTCTGATTACAACAGGATCTGGACCAGTTGGACCAATGGGCTGAGAAGTGGCAGATGGAGTTTAATTCAGATAAATGCAAGGTGCGGCATTTTGGGAAAGCAAATCTTAACAGGACTTCTACACTTAAGGGTAAGGTCCTAGGGAGTGTTGCTGAACAAAGAGACCTTGGAGTGCAGGTTCATAGCTCCTTGAAAGCAGAGTCGCGGGGAGATAGGATAGTGAAGAATGCGTTGGATATGCTTTCCTTTATTGGTCAGAGTATTGAGTACAGCAGTTGGGAGGTCATGTTGCGACTGTACAGGACATTGGTTAGGCCACTGTTGGAATATTGCGTGCAATTCTGGCCTCCTTCCTATCGGAAAAATGTTGTGAAACTTGAAAGGGTTCAGAAAATATTTTCAAGGATGTTGCCAGGGTTGGAGGATCTGAGCTACAGGGAGAGACTGAACAGGCTGGGGCTGTTTTCCCTGGAGCGTCAGAGGCTGAGGGGTGACCTGATAGAGGTTCACAAAATTATGAGGGGCATGGATAGGATAAATAGACAAAGTCTTTTCCCTGGGGTCGGGGAGTCCAGAACAAGAGGGCATAGGTTTAGGGTGAGGGGGGAAAGATATAAAAGAGACCTAAGGGGCAACCTTTTCATGCAGAGGGTGGTGCGTGTATGGAATGAGCTGCCAGAGGATGTGGTGGAGGCTGGTACAATTGCAACATTTAAGAGGCATTTGGATGGGTATATGAATAGGAAGGATTTGGAGGGATATGGGCCGGGTGCTGGCAGGTGGGTCTAGATTGGGTTGGGATATCTGGTCGGCGTGGACTAGTTGGACCGAAGGGTCTGTTTCCATGCTGTACATCTCTATGTCTCTATCTACCATTTTGTGATCTTCCATAATTTCTTTAGAATGACCATGAAATGTTTGACTGGCTCTTGATACACTCTGTCAGTTTGCGGTTAAAGAGATCCTGGCCTTGCCAATCTACACATTTGATGCAGATCTCGGAGCAGTGATTCTTTGGGGCTGTACTGGCAGCAGCAAGTCTTCCTGGATAGAAGTGTGAGCCACAAACTTGAGTGTGTGCCAGGCTCATTTTATACTGGAGAGAAAGCCAGCATTTAAGCAGCTGTGCTGTTGGCCAACACAAGACTCATTTGAGCTGGACCTTGCAACTTTTTGCCACTTTCACATGGCAATGTTCCCCATTCATTTTAAACAGGCACAAGTGGAAGGGTCAGTCTCTGGGATAATACTTCTTAAGGAATCAGTTTTAAAATTTTGGGTTGACATGTTCATATCTTTTCACTCAGTGGGATCAATTTTCCCAGGTTTGCTGAGGCAGCTTTGGAATCACATAATGATGTGGTTAAACTATATATTCAGGTAATGACCACATAACATCACGGTTGCCCAACGGAATGATCTGGGATGCCTTATGTTGATTCGCTGCTCCCATTGTTTCCTGGTATCTGTTACTGATGAAAAGCTTGCCTACACAGCTCAGCCTTAATAAATTAATTAGATATATTACATATTATTTGATCACTGATAACATTATGATTAGATTAGATTGCTTACAGTGTGGAAACAGTCCCTTCGGCCCAACAAGTCCACACCGACCCTCTGAAGAGCAACCCACCCAGACCCATTCCCCAACATTTACCCCTTCACCTAACACTACAGGCAATTTTACATGGCCAATTCACCTAACCTGCACATTTTTGGACTGTGGGAGGAAACCGGAGCACCTGGAGGAAACCCACGCAGACATGGGGAGAATGTGCAAACTCCACACAGATAGTTGCCTGAGGTGGGAATTGAATCCAGGCCTCTGGCGCTGTGAGGCAGCAGTGCTAACCACTGTGCCACTGTGCCGCCCATTATATGTGAGATACAGACGTGTTTCTGATGAGGCATCAACTTAAGCATAGTTAAGAGTAAGTAATGCTTCATTAACTAACTTCTTTATTCAACAAGGGATGGAAGTGGCAATATGCATGCTGTGTCAACTCCCCATCACACACTCTCCCTCTTCAATCCACTTTTCCTGCTGATGGAATAGCAAGCTCATTGCCAGATGGGCTTACAATGGAGGAAATCCGTAATAATGCCAAGTCACTGATCTGCAACATTGTGCATTACAAGATGCTTTCCCTCAGGTGCATGATCCCTTCCCTCCTGGCGCCTCCATGTTATCAGGATCCAAGAATGAATTAGGGTGACTTTGTAGCAGGAGGTCTGAGATGTGATGATGTTGCAAATTTTAACCCACTTACTGGCTGTAATTATAGAGTCATAGAGATGTACAGCATGGAAACAGACCCTTCGGTCCAACCCGTCCATGCCGACCAGATATCCCAACCCAATCTAGTCGCACCTGCCAGCACCCGGCCCATATCCCTCCAAACCCTTCCTATTCATATACCCATCCAAATCCTTGTCAATCTTTTCTGAACCCTTTCAAGTTTCACAACTTCTTTCCGATAGGAAGGAGACCAGAATTGCACGCAACATTCCAACAGTGGTCTAACCAATGTCCTGTACAGCCGCAACATGACCTCCCAACTCCTGTACTCAATACTCTGACCAATAAAGGAAAGCATATCAAACGCCTTTTTCACTAGAGTTGAAAAATGTGGTGCTGGAAAAACACAGCAGCCAGGCAGCATCCGAGGAGCAGGAGAATTGACGTTTCAGGCGTAAGCCCTTCTTCACTATCCTATCTACCTGCGACTCCACTTTCAAGGAGCTATGAACCTGCACTCCAAGGTCTCTTTGTTCAGCAACACTCCCTAGGACCTTATCATTTAGTATATAAGTCCTGCTAAGATCTGCTTTCCCAAAATGCAGCACCTTGCAATTATCTGAATTAAACTCCATCTGCCACTTCTCAGCCCACTGGCCCATCTGGTCCAGATCCTGTTGTAATTTGAGGTAACCCTCTTTGCTGTCCAGTACACCTCCAACTTTGGTGTCATCTGCTAACTTACTAACTGTACCTCTTATGCTCGCATCCAAATCCTTTATGTAAATGACAAAAAGTAGAGGGCCCAGCACCGATCCTTGTGGCACTCCACCAGTCACAGGCCTCCAGTCTGAAAAACAACCCTCCACTACCACCCTCTGTCTTCTACCTTTGAGCCAGTTCTGTACCCAAATGGCTAGTTCTCCCTGTATTCCATGAGATCTAACCTTGCTAATCAGTCTCCTATGGGGAACCTTGCTGAACGTCTTACTGAAGTCCATGTAGATTGCATCTACTACTCTGCCCTCATCAATCTTCTTTGTTACTTCTTCAAAAAACTCAATCAAGTTTGTGAGACATGATTTCCCACACACAAAGCCATGTTGACTATCCCGAATCAATCCTTGCCTTTACAAATACATGTACATCTTGTCCTTCAGGATTCCCTCCAACAACTTGCCCACCACCCAGGTCAGGCTCACCAGTCTATAATTCCCTGGCTTGTCTTTACCGCCCTTCTTAAACAGTGGTACCACGTTTTCCAAAAGGAATCTACAAATTGGCAGAAGGCCACAGCTGGTGACTGATTTTTAATTCTTCTATGAGCTGCTAAAATGCCGACACCTTCTTCCCACTCCAGTAGTCCCTATAGCAGTGCTGCAGCACCAGCTGATGGTCAGACATTGGGGATATCACAAGGATGTCCCTCAGTTCTCGCCACAAGCCATGCTGAATGGATCTCCCAAGAGGGAGCATCACATATCGACATGACTCTGAGAAGACCTGGCTTCTTAATTGGCTACTGCTAAGAAGATGACACCCATTGTGGCTCTATTCCACACCAAATCTACAACAGCATTCATTTAATGTTGGAATCATCCAACACATTGCTTTATATCCATTTTTGTTGGTACAATTGCAATAATTGTTCTTGATATTTACACCTGATATTTTGCAATCCAAGACTTATATTGCCAGATCTAAACAGTCATGAATTCAACTGGTATGTCACTTGAAGCAAATTCCCAAAATCTGAAATCGAATGAGGAATACTCATGGAAAAAGTTTGAGAAGAGATTTTTGGGAAGTACAAATGTTGGCCTAGACCAATTGGACTATACATTCTGTTTATATGCTGCATATTCTATTTAATTTGATATAGCTGTTCCAGAGAAACAATAAAAGGAAAGTCCACAAGTATACTTGCCACATTATATGGAGAACAGACTGGATTGAATAGTTGCATGTCAATCAGCCTAATCTCAATGGAGAACAAAGTACCAGGGGAGAAATGTGACAGTAGTATTCATCATTAATCATCATTTAGAAAAGAACAGATCAGTCAAAAACAGTCAGCTCGTATTTGTCATGGGAAATCCGTGTCTGATTAACCTCATTGATTCTCCTTGTTATCTTCTCAAATGGTTCAGTGAGAATAATGTGTTTGATATGGTCTACATATATTTTAACAAGGCCTCTGGCAATGTTTCAAATGGCAGACAGGGCAGGAAAGTAAAATCCCATAGAACCCAAGGGCAAATGGCAAAGTTGGATTGGACTCAACAGATACATATTTGACTGGAAAGCTCCAATGAAATTCTATAGGGTTCAGTACTGATCCCTGGCCTTTTGTGGAACATTTTAATGCTTTAGACTTAAATGTAGGTGGCAGGATTACGAAGTTTGCAGATGATACAATAATTGTGGAATAGAGCTGTGGATAATGGAAAGGTATCAATGGTCAGACTGAATGGACAGAAAAGTGTTGAATGGAATTCAATCCAGAGAAGTGGGTGATAATGCATGTGAGGACAGCAAATAAGTCTAGGAAATACACAATAAATGATGCTGTGAAATGTAGACGACCAGGGGCTTTGGAGTACAAATTCCTCTACGCAACAGAAATGAAAACAGAAAATGGGGTGGCACGGTGGCTCAAGTGGTTAACACTGCTGCCTCACAGCGCCAGGGACCTGGGTTTGATTCCACCCTCGGGCAACTGTCTTTGTGGAGTTTGTACATTCTCCCCGTGTCTGCATGGGTTTCCTCCAGCTACTCTGGTTTCCTCCCACAATCCAACGATGTGCAGGTCGGGTGAATTGGCCATGCTAAATTGCCCATAGCATTCAAGGATGTGTAGATGCATTAGGCAACATAAATATCGGATAATAGGGTTGCGGAAAGGGTCTGTGTGGACCTGTTAGCCAAAGGGCCTATTTCTAAACTGCAGGGATTCTATGAAAATACCAGAAAAACTAAGAAGGTCTGGCAACATCTTTGGAGAGAGATACAGAGTTAATATTTTGTGTACAATGTTTTGAGTTTCAAAGAGAAAAGTTAAATTTCTATCGCTCTCCATAGATGCTATCAAACCTGCCGAATTTCTCCAGCATTTTCAATTTTCATATCAGATTTCCAGCATCAACAATACTTTGCTTTTACTTGAAGATAACATGATTGATAGATGATGTAGTTAAGAATTCATTCAGGATACTATTCATTAAAAATTGAGGTACAGAATTTCAGGGCATACCTGATACTGGTTCCTACAGATTACAGAAAGCACACAAATACATTAAAGTGGTAAAAGAGAAGATTTACAAGGATGTTACCAGAATGAAGAACCATGGCTATGAAGAAAGGTTGGCCAGATTTGTACTTGCAGAATTACATTTTATTTTGCTCAAAAACTGCATAAGTCCATGTAAGATTCTGTACACTGGGACACAGAGAGACTTTAACCTTATACCTTTGATGCATTATCTGAGCTGAGATGGCACCTAATGTTAAAGCTACCTTGAGAATGTAACTTTAATAAAGTTCTGGGATTTACATATGAAAGAACTGAAACTAACAAGGTCATTCTAAAAGATGAAAGACTTAATCTAAATTTGTTTCATATAACATTCCATGACACTGCTATAAATCCTGTGTCTTATGATTCTACTCCACAACCATCTGATGAAGAAGCAGTACTCTGAAATCTAGTGCCTCCAAATAAACCTGGTGGACTATAACCTAGTGTTGTGTGATTTTTAACTTTGTCCTCCCCAGTGCAACACCAGCACCTCCAAATCATGGATAAATAAGGATTGATTTCTTTGGAACAGACGAATCTGAGGGATGTTTAATTGAGGTGTGTACAAATAAAAGGTGTCAATATACAAAGGATTGGAAGGTAGAAAGGCTAATAACCAGGGGAACAGGTTTGACAAACCAATGGAAAAATTGGAGGTTAATTGAAGAGTGATGCTTTCACCCTGAAGGTGATGAAATTCACAACTCACAGGCCAAGGAAATGGTGGAGGCAGAAACACTCAGTATATTTGATAAATGCTTGGATATGCATAGAAAGTGCCTCATGCTATAACCTATGGCCAGGAGCTGGAAAATGGGATATAGCTAGGTAGCTCTTTGTGGCCAGGCTCTGACACAAAATCCCTGGTGTCAGGGATTAGAAATTCCTATGTTCCATTAATTTATATGTCCACTCATTTTAACCTCATAACCCACATTCGAATAGGCATTGCTGAACATGTCAAAGAACATATCACATTGCCTCTGTTTCACTCCAATCCACAAATACTTTCATACCCATTGGAGGCTCCCTTGCAGAGAAATTGTATTTGACAAGACAATCTGATAAGAATCTTCCATAAACGTTGTTATGGTATTTATGTTAACTTTCATTGAACTGTACCTGTATCTTTATGTCTTGTTTTCGATGCTGTTAATCACTTTGAAATAACAGCTTTCTTGCTGCTTTTTTTTGTGGTCTGGTTTTAATAAGAACTTTATAAATATCATTTGGGAATAATATTGAACAGAAATTTCTAAACATTTGGAAAAATTAAACTATTATCTTCGGTCACTGCATGAACTCTGTTCTCTTGTTGCCAAATCCATCGTCTCCGTAGCAATTGTCTGATGCTTCATCAGATTCTTCACAGTCTAGGGGTCACCGTTGACCTTGAAATGAGCTCTGTCCACATGACTAAGATTACCTACTTCCAATACTGTGACAAATGCCTAACTGCTCTTTTACAGCTGATCTGCTTCTGAAATCTTCAGCCATGCCTTTTTGCTACCTCTAGACTTGGCTATTCCTCTAAAATATCCCATTTTACATTTTATTAATCTTCAGCTCATCGAAGACAACACTAGCCACTCTCTAACTTGTACCAAATTCCACTCACCTATTAACCCTGTGCTTGCTGGCGAACATTGGCATCTGGTTAAACAATGCCTTGAATTTCAAAGTCTCAGCATTATTTTCAAATCACTCGATGGGTTTCACCCTTTGCTGTCTCTGTAGTTCTTTACAATCTTCCAAGATAGTTGTGACCATTTCCTTTTAGCCCCTTGAGCACCACAACCATTGATAGCTGTGCCTACAAAAGCCAAGGTACTAAACTCTGGAGTAGATTAGATTAGATTAGATTAGATTACTTACAGTGTGGAAACAGGCCCTTCAGCCCAACAAGTCCACACCGCCCCGCCGAAGCGTAACCCACCCATACCTCTACATCTACATCTACCCCTTACCTAACACTATGGGCAATTTAGCACGGCCAATTCACCTGACCTGCACATCTTTGGAGTGTGGGAGGAAACCGGAGCACCCGGAGGAAACCCACGCAGACACTGGGAGAACGTGCAAACTCCACACAGTCAGTCGCCTGAGGCAGGAATTGAACCCGGGTCTCTGGCGCTGTGAGGCAGCAGTGCTAACCACTGTGCCACCGTGCCGCCCCTCCCCCAACTTTCCATCTGTCTTCATCCACTGGTGCACCCATTAAAAATGATTTGTTTGGCCAAAGTGTTAGTCGCTTTAATATCTGTGTGAGCCTAAGACATTCTACTATGTAAAATGCAATTTGTTGCCATTTTTGGTACTGTTGAAGTAAACAGCTTAACAGGTAAATTGGACCAAACTTATTTTAGTTTTTAATTTTCTGCCATGCCATGATTTTTCCAACTAAAGCCATGGAGGTAGACTTTTCCATGTTTAGCTTCTCCATAACAAAGTAAATTCAATGTTACCAAATTCAATAAATTGGTATCCAGGGAATCTTAGACAGAGTAATGGTTCACTGTCACACAACAGTTTGGACTGAAGTTTCCGTGCCTCCTATCACTGCACTATCATGCAATTTAAATGTTAAAAATCTTGTTCAGATCGGAAATAATTGAAAATTTCCAAATACTTGTAAAATTAACATATTAAATGTAGCTAGATTACATCAAAAATGCATATTCTACTTAATGCCCAAAATACTGGTCTTTGATTGAGCTGAAGTGTAGAAGTGCTTTGGTCTGTGTGATTTGTGGCATCTAGTTAGAATAAAACAGCTGCTATTATTGCTTCAGAACTCAGGGTGTTTTCATAACCAGGGATAAAAGGAAAATCTGTGCATGTTGGAAATTTGAAATATAAACTGAAAGGATAAAGCAGGATAATCAACATCTGAAACTTTACCTTTCTCTTTCAGTTGCTGATCATCCTGCTGTTAGTATTTACAGTCAATTCTCAATATCTTGTGACATCTCATGAGTTTAGGGTAAAAGGGAGAGATTGGACTGCTTTACCAACTGCAAGGCCCATTGATAGAGTTTAATGTTTTGCTGTGTAAGGACACCTAAAAATAAGATCGAGATTGGGGCATCTTTTAGGCTCCTGAGCTAGTGGTCTATTTAAACTAATGAGGGCCATAGCACGTGTGTGGTACCCCTGATATAATCCTGTGATACAATCCTGAGTGGAGTCGAGATGGGACTCGCACAACTCTGGTTCTGGATTTTGCTCAATACGCAATCGTGACTGAATAAGTCAGATTACTAACAGTTTCTAATTGATCCACAGCCAGGAAAGGCAGGAGCTTTCCTCCTGGCTCCACAATACTGTTGGCAAAGAAGACAGCATGCTTTGTTGTACATTGAATAGCTGTATTTATGCAACCTAATACCCTACTGGCTTCGGCTGTGGCTATCCAACATTGGTCATGAACCTCTCATGAAGAGAGTTATAGATAATAACAACAAAATCACTTTTTCTGTTGACTGATTGTAATTCTGCAGCATAAAATGTATAAATACACTCAGTATTGGCCCTCTCCTAATGCAATGCACTGTTCTTATCTAACATAAATGTCATTTGCCAGAGCTTCACCCATTTTCCTAGTACCCCATGTTCCGAGGTCCCAACAATTAAATGACTTTCGAACTCATAGCATCATATAGCGCAGGAGACCATTCAGCCCACCAATCCCATGCTTTGAAAGAGCTGCCCAACTAGTTGCATTTTCAAGCCATCTGTGAACAGGCAGAGGATTCCTCCAACACCTATTATTTATGGAAATGGTAAAAGCAACAATATCTTGGGAACAGCATGATTGACTAGCTTTCAAGCACATCCAAAACTATTAACCACAACTTTCTGCCTCTGGGTCTGTAACCAATTTACAATCCATTGAATTGCTCTCCACTAATACCACAAAATCCTGTCTTGTTGATGGGGTTCCTCAAAGACATTTTGGAAATCTAAATATGAAATATCTGCAGTATGTCCAAATCCTCTTCCCTTGTAACTTCTTTGTAAGAATCTAATAGATTACTTAAATAAAACTCTACAATGAAGGAACCGATATTAAATTGTTAATCAATTTAAATCTAATTATATTGTCATTACATTCCCCTTTAATAATTTAAAGTAGAAGAGTTATCATTTGATATAGTAACAAGGTGGATTTGTACAATCTATAAGAATACTTCATTAAACTTAAATTAAACAGTATTGGTAGCTTGTCAATGTGACAGGAATATTAACATTGTGAAAGTCTACCATCATCTAGAGAAATAGCTGAAACTGCTGATAGCTTGTCATTCGGGGCAACGGGGGTGGTACCAGGGGACTGGAGAGTAGCGAATGTTGTGCCCCTGTTCAAAAAAGGGAATAGGGATAACCCCGGGAATTACAGGCCAGTTAGTCTTACTTCTGTGGTAGGCAAAGTAATGGAAAGGGTACTGAGGGATAGGATTTACGAGTATCTGGAACGGCACTGCTTGATTAGGGACAGCCAGCACGGATTTGTGAAGGGTAGGTCTTGCCTTACAAGTCTTATTGAATTCTTCGAGGAGGTGACCAAGCATGTGGATGAGGGTAGAGCAGTGGATGTAGTGTACATGGATTTTAGTAAGGCATTTGATAAGGTTCCCCATGGTAGGCTTATGCGGAAAGTCAGGAGGCATGGGATAGAGGGAAATTTGGCCAATTGGATAGAAAACTGGCTAACCGGTCGAAGTCAGAGAGTGGTAGTAGATGGTAAATATTCAGCATGGAGTCCAGTTACAAGTGGAGTTCCGCAGGGATCAGTTCTGGGTCCTCTGCTGTTTGTAATTTTTATTAATGACTTGGAAGAGGGAGTCGAAGGGTGGGTCAGTAAATTTGCAGATGATACAAAGATAGGTGGAGTTGTGGACAGTGAGGAGGGCTGTTGTCGGCTGCAGAGGGACTTAGATATGATGCAGAGCTGGGCTGAGGAGTGGCAGATGGAGTTCAACCCTGCCAAGTGTGAAGTTGTCCATTTTGGAAGAACAAATAAGAATGCGGAATACAGGGTTAATGGTAGGGTTCTTGGTCAGGTGGAGGAACAGAGGGATCTTGGGGTCTATGTACATAGATCTTTGAAGGTTGCCACTCAGGTGGATAGAGTTTGTAAGAAGGCCTATGGAGTATTATCGTTCATTAGCAGAGGGATTGAATTCAAGAGTCGTGAGGTGATGTTGCAGCTGTACAGGACTTTGGTTAGGCCACATTTGGAGTACTGTGTGCAGTTCTGGTCGCCTCACTTTAGGAAAGATGTGGAAGCTTTGGAGAGGGTGCAGAGAAGATTTACCAGGATGTTGCCTGGAATGGAGAGTAGGTCGTACGAGGATAGTTTGAGAGTTCTCGGCCTTTTCTCGTTGGAACGGCGAAGGATGAGGGGTGACTTGATAGAGGTTTATAAGATGATCAGAGGAATAGATAGAGTAGACAGTCAGAAACTTTTTCCCCGGGTACAACAGAGTGTTACAAGGGGACATAAATTTAAGGTGAAGGGTGGAAGGTATAGGGGAGATGTCAGGGGTAGGTTCTTCACCCAGAGAGTGGTGGGGGCATGGAATGCGCTGCCCGTGGGAGTGGTAGAGTCAGATTCATTGGCGACCTTTAAGCGGCATTTGGATAGGTACATGGATGGGTGCTTAATCTAGGATAGAAGTTCGGCACAACATCGTGGGCCGAAGGGCCTGTTCTGTGCTGTATTGTTCTATGTTCTATGTTCTATGTTCTATTCACAAAGAGACTGAAACAGAGATTTTCATAGGAGTCTTCAGTGCATTTTTAAAGAAAAGATTGATGGGTAGTCAGCATTTTCACAATTGGAATGCTTTTTTGAAGCTGACTATATTCTATTTTTAGACATAGTTCGAACATGGGCAAGAAAACTTCTGTTGAATAGCTTCTGTCACCGGCCTCCTGCTTACATGCTACTCCATTTGAACACGACTTGGAAGAAACTGCTGAAGACAGCAAGGATACAGGATGTCCACAAGGTGGGACTACAATATTGGTCTTTAACAGTGGCTCACTAGACCCAACACTGACTAAGTTTATTTAATCTTGAAGGACTTGGCTATCAAACTAGAAGCATGAAGGATCAGCAGTAAATGGTCAGGGAACCAGCAGATGGGAAAAAAAAAGTACATTTACTTATCCTGAAGAAGCTACCTGTTGAAGATGTATTTGTCCTTGAGCTATATTGGTAGGTGTGACAAAGACACATTTATTGTGTAAACAAATTTCTATCTTCACACCGAAGATATCCTCCATCATATTGCGTGGTACTACCACCATACTAAACGGGATGGATTCAAAACTGATCCATTAGCACCAAAGTGGACATTCATGAGACATTGAATGCCAACAACAGCAGCAGAGTTGTACTCAACTACACTTTGTAACCTCATGTTGCTAATTCTACCATTAATATCAAGCCATGGTTTAAATGAAGAGTGAAGCAGGGCAGGTAGAAACGCAGGCCTCTATTCCTGATGAAGGGCTTTTGCCCAAAACATCAATTTTCCTGCTCCTCGGATGCTACCTGACCTGCTGTGCTTTTCAAGCATCACTCTAATCTAGACTCTGGTTTTCAGCATCTGCAGTCCTTGTTTTTACCAGGTAGAAACAGCAGAGCTAAGCAATTGCAGATCCAAATGAACACTCTGAAATTCTAACAATCCAGTCTTAAAAAGTGATACACAATTAAATAACCAACAAAAGGAAAAGGCACGATGAATATCTTTATCATTAGTGAGGAAAAAGTCCAGTATGAGAGGATGATGCATTTATAATCACCTTAAACCAGAAGTATAGAGTGCATAATCCATTTCACTCTCCTCCTGAGATCCCCTCCATCATAAAACAAGATTTCAACCAATTTGATTCACTGCATGATGATGCCAAGAAATGGCTGACTGTAGCATAGGCTATGATCCTGATGACACTTCCTGTCAAGGTGAAAATCTTGTCTCACCTCTAGTCAGACTGTTTCAGTATAGGTAAAAACAATGACTGCAGATGCTGGAAACCAGATTCTGGATTAGAGTGGTGCTGGAAAAGCACAACAGTTCAGGCAGCATCCGAGGAGCAGGAAAATCTGACATTTCGGGCAAAAGCCCTTCATCAGGAATACTAGCCTGATGAAGGGCTTTTGTCCGAAACGTTGGATATTCCTGCTCCTCGGATGCTGCCTGAACTGCTGTTTCAGTATAGTCAATTAAAGCAGGACAAATCCCACTACAGGTCATTCGCAATCAGCAGCAAAGAGATGGTGGGGCTCATTGACAGTGTTACTAAGCACATTGATGCTTGATTCAGGTTCTGTCAGCTCCAAACCTCACTGCTGAAATGTTTGAATCAAACTGTTGAGCGATGATAGGATATCTTGGTACAGGAGCCACAGCTTCTAGATCTGATCGCTATCACTTTTTTGCTGACTCCCTAAACATCTGACCCATAGCATGGAATTAGAAACTTGAAGGCCAGGCAAGTCACGAATCATAGAAAATTGCAGAGTTACAGATATGTACAACACAGGAGGCCAACTGGCCCATCATCTCTGTGCCAGTTAATAAAATGCCAATCAGCCTAATCTCACTTTCCAGCTCTTTGTGCATAATGCTGCAGCCCATTGCAGTTTGGTGCATATCCAAGTATTTTTTTAAATGTGATGATGGCCATTTTTCTTTTAGACAATGAGCTGCTGACCCCCATGAGCAATTACTTTAAATCTATGCCACTAGCTTTGGACCTCACTGCTATGAGAAGAAGTCCTTCCTGCCCATACTATGTCCCCGACTATTTTACTACCTTTTAGCTTCCTCCATTCCAAAGTAATCAACCCCATCCAATTATATTTCTCCTTCTCATTAAAATTTTCCAACCCTGGATACAACATCATTCATCTCCTCTATGCCACCCCACCTTAAGTCTTAAGCAATGAAGCAAAGTATCACTAGCGTTCATAGAACATAGAACATTGCAGCGCAGTACAGGCCCTTCAGCCCTCGATGTTGCACCGACCTGTGAAACCAATCTGAAACCCATCTAATCTACACTATTCCATTTTCATCCAAGTGTCTATCCAATGACTATTTAAATGCACTTAAAGTTGGCAAGTCTACTACTGTTGCAGGCAGTACACTCTGAGTGAAGAAACTGCCTCTGACATCTGTCCTATATTTATCACCCCTCAACTTAAAGCTATGTCCCCTTGTACAAGTCATCACGATTTGAGGAAAAAGGCTCTCCCTTTCCACCCTATCTAACCCTCTGATTATCTTATATGTCTCAATTAAGTCACCCCTCAACCTTCTTCTCTCGAACGAAAACAGCCTCAAGTCCCTCAGCCTTTCCTCGTAAGATCTTCCCTTCATACCAGGCAACATCCTAGTAAATCTCCTCTGAATCCTTTCCAAAGCTTCCACATTCTTCCTAGAATGTGGTGACCAGAACTGTATGCAATACTCCAAGTGCAGCCACATCAGAGTTTTGTACAGCTGCAGCATGAGTTTGTGGCTCCAAAATTCAATCCCTCTACCAATAAAAGCTAACACACCATATGCCTTCTTAACAACCCTATCAACCTGGGTGGCAACTTTCAGGGATCTATGAACATGGACACAAAGATCTCTCTGCTCATCTACACTGCCAAGAATTTTGCCATTAGCCCAGTACTCTGCATTCCTGTTACTCCTTCCAAAGTGAACTACCTCACGCTTTTCAGCATTAAACTCCATTTGCCACTTCTCAGCCCAGCTATGCCCCTCTGCAACCCACAACATCCTTCGGCACTATCTATAACTCTGCCCATGTTAATGTCATCTGCAAATTTACTAACCCATCCTTCTATGCCCACCTCCAGATCATTTATAAAAATGACATATAGCAGTGGCCCCAAAACAGTTCGTTGCGGTACACCTCTAGTAACTGAACTCCAGGATGAATATTTCCCATCAACTTCCACCCTCTGTCTTCTTTCAGCTCACCAATGTCTGATCCAAACCGCTAAATCACCCTCAATCCCAGGTATTTTGTGCAAAAGCTTACCGTTCCTCAACACCTTATCTCTCTGCCCTACTACCTTCAGGGATCTGTCATCATTCATTACAAGGTCCCTTTGTACCAACTAGTAACTTTCATAGCCATATCCAAAATGCCAGTATTTTTAAGTTTGATTTGATATCTCACCAAGACAGCTTTGAACTCCAAGCCCTGAGCTTGATGCCAAATACCATGCCCATTAGAATACCCACTGATGTGGTTTGTGATCTCTGCTAGTTTAGATCCAAAGGAGTTTTAACCTGACAATGCTTCAGGTTTTATCTGATCTGGAAGTGCTTAATGCTGTCATCCTGGGTGGAACCTTATCACCCTGCAATGTTTAAAGATGCCACAGGAAGCCCCCCCCCCCCCACCCAGAGAAATCTTCTGGAGGTGAGAACTTAGTAGAGTACCAAACATTCCATATTTCAATGTACGCACCCCAACTCCAAAGTTGCCTCCTCAGGACTGCAAAGAGCCATTGTTTACATCCTGGATGGACATTTCTCTATTCCACAATACTCACTGTCCTGAAATTAATGAACAAACCGTTCACAAAAAAAATTGTTTTTAAAATTGCAGCTAGAGTCTTTCAACTGTGGATATTGTAATGAGATTCATGAATGATCTGACCGGTATAAAGCACTGTTGTCAAATTGTTTCCATCACTGGGGACGTGCTGGTGTGTGTTTGATGTGATAATTGCCCTTCACATGATAACATTAATTATATGGTGCTTGGAATGTGCAGCACAAGGCGTTGGTGTTGCAGTGAAAGTCCAATTCCCCTTAACTCTGCCACGTATTTGCAAGTCAACATTGTCTTATTAATTTTGCCCGAAACGTCGATTTCGCTGCTCCTTGGATGCTGCCTGAACTGCTGTGCTCTTCCAGCACCACTAATCCAGTAATTGTCTTATTAATGCAGAACGTTCCCAGATGACCCACAAATCCAGAATTTTCCCAAGCGGGTTTTAATTATTACAATATTAAGCATTTGGACATTAGGGAACTTCTCAACTGGTGATTTTGTTTTGTCATGATGTCACCATTTGTAGTTACGCTATGTCATTCTCTGATTCCATTCCGTTGATGGAAAATATTTTTTTCCCAGTCTGCTCTTGGGTCAGATTTAGCACCGAAATTCAATTCCAGATACACCATTTGTTCTCCTTTACCTTGTGGGAATGACAACTTCTTATCCATTACATTCAATCTTGGGAACATGTTTCGGCTGAGTCAGCCTTGTCCCTATCCAACCTACACTTTCTCACCAGACACTGGGCAGCAGTCAGGAGAGCTAGCTCATGTTCGTTTCTTTCTCTAGTGCAGAGATGTCAATTCCAGTTGGAGCATCCCCACCTGTACATCTGCTGAACTCAGACAAAGAATTGAAATTGGGGCTTGCCAATGTTGTAGTCCCTCCCCTACAGCATAACAGAGAAAAGAGTGGGAACAGGAATTGATTATATGTGCAGCACTACTAACTACATGACTGTTGGATTTCTGATGGCAACGCTGTCAAATGGAGGTTATGATACACAGCAGCACATTGAAGGGAAAATAGAAGGTAGAAATCATTCCTATTTAACCAATTCAGAGGCTACTCATGACTGGAAGCCAGCTATATTATAATAACAATGTGGAAGAGAAAGAAAAATATAATGGTGTCTCTGTCAGCATCTTGTTGCCAGTCTATAATTGCCACTTGAAGCAGGTATGATCTTGACACACTTCTGGGACAACTGTTTACCCTGAATCTTTCAAATCCCCTTCCATCAATCTTCAGTATGCACATACACCAACAGTTTAGAGCATCAAAAAAGGATGCTTATATTGGTAACCACACAAGGGAGTTTGTATTCTGATAGATGCAACTTGACTCTGGCAGTGTCTTACAGGGGTCCGAGCAATGTGGACTATGTCAATATGTTTGGCAGAATCATGCAACAAATGGGTCAACGAGACCCATCTCAACATCACAATTATCTTGCTCTATCTTTTATGCCTTCCACAAGTGGCATAGCAAAATTCTCACTCGGCAGTGGTGAGATGCCAATTACTGGAGATTAATGCCTGTTGAACCCTTTGTTAACTTCCCTCATTTATAGTCAGCCTTGCATTTTAGTTAACTCGCCAAGTCAGCTCGTCATGGGGAAAACTCGATGAGGTAACCAGAGTGGGTGGATGGTGAATTCAGCTCACCACATACCCTGAACAATGTTCATATTGCCTGTGCCCAATCCACAGGATCAATGGGCATGAGTCAAATTCACTCCTCACTGGCATCTACCACCTTATCATGACCATCCTGACCCCTCTCCTATGCACTGGCAATGCCCTCTAGAGGCACACACCAACATTACAGGGTGCAATAAAAACTAGCATTGAAAGGTTGTAGCAGGGATATTTTACACATGGGTACAGGTGTCCAGTTCACAGACCAGACCAGGCTCATCTCAGGGCTACTCATCTGCTCCCTTAACACACGACTGCTGCACTACTCTTTAACAGCTACACTTTTATACAGAGAGGGAGCCAAACATCAGGGATGTCAGATAAGGACGGCCAAAGGTGCTACCAGTACTCAGTGCTATGCGTATGCATTGCTCCCCTGATTCTGACTGGTGGAGTAGGATTGGTGCAGACCTTCATCCACTGGCTCTCATGGGTGATCATAAAGTGATGCCGGAACATGTGAAAATGTATTTAGACTGTACACAGACAGACTCACAAACACACGCATGACAGATAACATCAGGAATTTTTATGTAACAATTGATATTTACAAACCAGCCTTTTTCACCCATGTCACCCAAGTGCCCTCAATAAGTTTTCCTTCACCGCTCCCTCCCATTGTGTTTGAGTTTACTCTTGGATACCCCAGTTGGAGTAGAAGGAACTTGCTCTTTGTGGAGATGTTGGCCCTGGAGGTTTGTTTGGTCAACCCTGGGGAGCAGGGTTATAACAATCAGTGCAGTCCAGATCTGCCAAGTGCCTCCTTGCCAGAGATGAGCTGACTCTCCTCCTCTTGAACTTTCAAAGGTCAGAAGGGTCAGGCAGAATGGAGGTGGAGGGCCCAGCCACCTCTACACTGTGGAACCTCATGAGGGGCCTATCTGTGGCTGCACATTCAGATGGGAGCATCCTAGCACCATCTTGTGGGGAACCCTGGACTGGGTTCGAACTTCCCTGCTTCCCTGTTCTGAGGAGGTGGGGTGATGGACAACGTGCACATTGCCAACAGTACCTGAGGGAGTGGGACCTGGCCCTCCATGGCAGACACCAACCTTTCCACGGGGCCAGCTAAAGAGTTGCATGACTCGCTGCTCTCATGCAGCCTCTCAGAAACAGGGGTCATTGCCTCTGACGTACCTGTCGCTGCTCCTGTTCCTCCCTGTGCTTGTGGACAAAGTGCCAGATTACTGACACCACTGGGTCTGCTCCTGTCCTGCCTGGGTCTGAGCTGGTGGCTGGTCTCCGGACAGTGCGCCCAGTGCCAGTTCCCTGGGGCATTTCTTTCCTCAGCTAGCTGCAGGGCTGGCACTGTGAGGTGCTCACCAGCTGATGCTCCCACACTCTCTACTTCAATACTTCACCCTGAGGTGTCGGTATCTGAACTGGTGGAAGGTGCAGGCCTTGCCTTGCCAAGGGCTCAGTACATTGTGCCCAGCAGTTGAGGAGGGTGGATCTGCCAGTGTTGGGTATTTCTCTGCACAACTCAATGGCAGGCTGGCACACTCTGCAAAACGGAAGAGCGAGGAGGTGTCACAGCCCATGTTTAGCAGTGATGGGTAACTAGCGAGAGTTACAGTGGGGTTGATGGCAGAGTGACAGTGGCACGCAGGCTGATACTCACTCATTTGATGGGTCGTGGATGAACATAAGAGCATAAGAAATAGGAGCAGGAGTAGACCATCTGGCCTGTCGAGCCTGCTCTACCATTCAATAAGATCATGGCTGATATTCTCATGGACTCAGCTCCACTGACCTGCTTGCTCAGCATAATGCTCAATTCCTTTACTGTTCAAAAATCTATCTATCATTGCCTTAAAAACTTTCAATGAGATAGACTCAACTAGGCAGGGAATTCCGTAGATTCACAGCCTTTTGGGATACCTGAGCATACAGTTTAAATTTCTTTTAGTTCCAGTTTTTCTTCAGTTCCTGGATGCAATTGGAGAGGTCATGAGGTCACATATAAAATTGTTCTGTGCGTTGGTTGGTAAGGTGACAAGTGTTTTCTTTTATGTTTCATTTTTTTTTCCTGGCAGTCTATTTGGGAATTTAGAAAAGCGGGATTGGGGAGGTTAGAGAAGCTGAATGTTCTTCCTTCAGTATTTGGGAGATAAGGGTCACCTCTAGTGTCCCTGTGATTTCATTTGTGGAAGGTGCACCCAACTCCAGCTCCTCGAGAGCTGTGTTAGGAAACTGGAGCTGGATGAACTTCAGATCATTCAGGAGGCGGAGGGGGTTAATGAGAGGAGATACAGGGAGGTAGTTACTCCACAGTCATGTGAAGAAGGTAGATGGGTTACCATCAGGGGTAGGAAAGGGAACTGGCAGGCAGTGCAGGATCTCCTGTGGTGGTTCTCCTCTAAAACAAGTATACCATTTTGGATACTGTTGCGGGAGTCATCTTGCCAGGGGTAAGCAATGGGACACAGGTCTCTGGCGCAGAGTCTGTCCCTGTTGCTCAGAGAGGAATGGGGAAGATGATCAGAGCTTTAGTCACTGGGGACTCTATAGTAGGGGGACAGATAGGAGGTTTGTGGGAACAAGAGAGACTCACAATTGGTGTGTCACTTCCTAGGTGCCAGGGTTCGTGATGTCGCTGATCATGTTTTCGGGATCCTTGAGGGGGTGGGAGTGCAGCCCCAAGTTGTGGTCCACATTGGCACCAACGATATAGTTAGGAAGAAAGGTGGGGATCGAAGACATAAATTCAGTGAGCTAGGGTGGATGCTTAGAGCTAGAACAAACAGACTTGTTATCTCTGGTTTGTTGCTCTTGCCACATGCAAGTGAAGCGAGGAACAGAGAGTGAGCGGAGCTGACCATGTGGCTGCAGGGATGGTGCAGGAGGGAGGGGTTTGGATTCTTGGATAACTGGAGCTTTTTCTGGGGAAGGTAGGACCTCTACAAACACAATGGTCTTCACCTGAACCAGAGGGTACCAATATCCTAGGCAGGGGGGGATAATTACTAATCCTCTTTTGAGGCGGGGGGGGGGGTTGGTTAAATTAATGCATCAGGGAGGTGGGAACCTGAATTGTAGTTCCAATGTAAAGGAGGTTGAGGGTCGTGAGGTCAGGGATAGGTTTACAAGGTTGAGAGAGGCTGCCGGCCATCAGGATGTTGGTTTGAAACGTGTGTACTTCAATGCCAGGAGCATCTGGAATATGGTGGGTGAAATTGCAGCATGGGTTCGTACCTGGGATTTCGATGTTTTGGCCATTTCAGAGACATGACTAGAGGAGGGACAGGAATGGTTGTTGCAGAATCCAAGATTTAAATGTTCCAAGAAAAACAGAGGAGATGGTAGAAGGTGGTTGGGGTCGTTGGGGGTGGGGGGGGGGGGGGTGAGGTGGTGAAGCATTTTTAATCATGGGTAGCAGCTGAGATAACGTTTGAGGACTTATTCACTGAGGTAGTTTGGGCTGAGGTTTGAAATAGGAAAGGAGAGGTCACCATGTTGGGAGATTTCTATAAACCTCCGAATTGTTCCAGGGATGTAGAAGAAAGGCTAGCAAAGATGATTCTTGATAGGAGCAAGAGTGACAGGGTAGTTGTTATGGGAGGCTTTAACTTCTCCAATATTGACCAGGAATACTATAGTTTAAGAAGTTTAGATGGTTCAGGTTTTGTTCAATGTGTGCAGGAGGGTTTCCTGACACAGTATGTGGACAGGCCAACAAGAGGATTTGGTACTGGGGAATGAACCCTTCCAGGTGTTGGATTTGGAGGCAGGTGAGCACTTTGGTGACAGTGACCACAATACGGTTATGTTTACTAGAGCAATGAGCAGGGATAGGTATATGGGGGTTGAGAGTGTGGTGCTGGAAAAGCACAGCAAGTCAGGCAGCATCTGAGGAGCAGGAGAATCGACGTTTTGGGCATAAGCCCTTCATCAGTAAGGTGGTTGATATAGTGTATATGGACTTCAGTAAGGCATTTGATCAGGCTCCACACGGTAGGCTATTGCACAAAATAAGGAGCTTCAGGATTGAAAATGACTTAGTGGTTTGGATCAGAAATTGGCTAGCTGAAAGAAGACAGAAGGTGGTGGTTGATGGGAAATGTTCATCCTGGAGCTCAGTTGCCAGTGGTGTGTCGCAAGGATCTGTTTTGGGGCCACTGCTGTTTGTCATTTTTATAAATGATCTGGAGGTGGGTGTAGAAGGATAGGTTAAAAAATTTGCAGATGACACTGAGGTAGGCAGAGCTGTGGATAGTGCCTAAGGATGTTATGGGTTACAGAGGAACATAGATAAGATGCAGAACTGGGCTGAGAAGTGGCAAATAGAGTTTAACACAGAAAAACAGAGGTAGTTCACTTTGGAAGAAGTAACAGGAATGCAGAGTACTGGGCTAATGGTAAAATTCTTGGCAGTGTAGATGATCAGAAACATAATGTCCAGATGCATAAATCCCTGAAAGTTGCCAACCACATCGAGAAAGTTGTTAAGAAGGCTTATGGTATGTTGCCGTTTATTTGTAGGAGGATTGAGTTTTGGTGCCATGAGGTCAGGCTTCAGCTGTACAAGGCACTGGTAAGGCCACACCTGGAGTGTTACACAGTTCTGGTCACCGCATTATAGGAAGGATGTGGAAGCTTTGGAAAGGGTTCAGACGGAATTTACTAGGATGTTGCCTGGTATTAAAGGAAGTTCTTACAAGGGAAGGCTGAGGGGACTGAGGCTGTTTTCATTGTAGAGAAGAAGGTTGAGAGGTGACTTAATCAAGATGTATAAGAGAATCGTGGATTAGGTAGGGTGGACAGTGAGAGCCTTTTTCCCTTGGACAGTGAAGGCTAACATGAGGGGACATAGCTTTAAATTGAGGGGTAATATATTTAGGACAGATATTAGGGGTAGTTTCCTTACGCAGCGAAGTAGGGGCATGGAATAGCCTGCCTGCAGCAGTAGTAAGGGCATTTAAATGGACATTGGAGATACATATGGATAATAATGGAAAGTGTAAGTTAGATGGGTGTCAGATTAATTTCGCAGGTCGATGCCACACCGAGGGCCGAATGGCTTGTTCTGCGCTGTAACGTTCTATGTGCTATGTTCTATGTTCTAACCCTTTCAGTGAAGAAGTTCCTCCTCAGCACCATCCTATAACTGCTCCCCTGTTATTGCCCTCTAGTTCTAGTCAGTGGAAACAACCTCCCTGCTTCTGTTCCATCTATTCTCTTCTTAATTTTAATTGTTTCTATAAGATCCCACCTCCATTCTTCTAAATTCCAGTGACTGCAGTCCCAATCTACTCAATCTCTCCTCACAAGGCAACTTTCTCAATTTAGGAATCAACTCCTGCAGTGCCAGTACACCCTTGTTTAAGTAAGGAGACCACAACTGTACACAGTACTCCAAGTGTGACCTCACCAGCACCCTATACAACTACAGCATAACCTCCGTTTGTAAACTCCATCTCTCTTGCAATGAAGGACAATATTCCATTTGCCTTCTCAATTTCCTGCTACACCTGCAAACCAACTTGTTGTGATTTGTGTACAAGGACACCCATGTTCCTCTGCACGGCAACATGCTGTACTTTTGTCTTCTCCACAGAAGCAGAACCCATCTTCTTCTGTGAGGGCCAGGATTGTGTCTTCATTGGGAGTGAGGATTTTGGGCATCTCGCTACCTACAAGCTCACTCTGACCTGTTATGGGCTGTCTTCTTCTGAAATGGGAAGAAGGAGGTGGCTATAAGTAAGTTTATAATGGGTAGCACATCAGTTCATTCTGGTGTGTGTAGGGGAAACGTAGGATGATGTACTGAAGAACTGAGGATGCAGCACAGGGGGCATACAGGTTTAGTGATGTGCGAGGCTGAGAGGGGAGAGCAGGTGAGGGAAGACATTACAGGCAATAATGACAGTACTGTGGCATCAGCTTTAGTTGGTGCAGAAGGGGAGATAAAGTGTGTGTGTGAGGTAGTGGAGAGAAGAGCGCAGCAGTTGCCCTCACAAAGCAGGGAAGAGTGTTGACCTTCTTCAGGTCATTCCTGAAGAAGAGCTTATGCCCGAAACGTCGATTCTTCTGCTCCTTTAATGCTGCCTCATTCCTGAAGAAGGGCTTTTGCCCGAAATGTCGATTCTCCTGCTCCTTTGATGCTGCCTGACCTGCTGCGCTTTTCCAGCAACATATTTTTCAGCTCTGATCTCCAGCATCTGCAGTCCTCACTTTCTCCTCCCTGACCTTTTTGCAAGGCTGGCAGTTCCTCCACCCCAGGGAAACAGCGCACTGAATCAGGTGGTAACCTCAGACCAGGCTGGCAAGATCTGGTAATATGGCCTTCCCAGGAAAAGGACACCTCGTTGTTCCAGCACCCACTTGACCAGGACCTCCAGTTGGAGAATGGCAGTGGCATCTTCCACATTCTCTGAAATCTTGTGCAAATGTCCTTGCATGTGCAGGACAGCTTCTGAATACCAGTCCGGCAAAGGTGTTCAACAAGGTTCCCCATGGGAGACTGAATAGCAAGGTTAGATCTCATGGAATACAGGGAGAACTAGCCATTTGGATACAGAACTGGCTCAAAGATAGAAGACAGAGGGTGGTAGTGGAGGGTTGTTATTCAGACTGGAGGCCTGTGACCAGTGGAGTGTCACAAGGATCAGTGCTGGGCCCTCTACATTTTGTCATTTACATAAATGATTTGGATGTGAGCACAAGAGGTACAGTTAGTAAGTTTGCAGATGACACCAAAATTGGAGGTGTAGTGGTCAGCGAAGAGGGTTACCTCCGATTACAACAGGATCTGGACCAGATGGTTCAATGGGTTGAGAAGTGGCACATGGAGTTTAATTCAGATAAACGCGAGGTGCTGCATTTTGGGAAAGCAGATCTTAGCAGGACTTATACACTTAATGGTAAGGTCCTAGTGGGTGTTGCTGAACAAAGAGACCTTGGAGTGCAGGTTCATAGCTCCTTGAAAGTAGAGTCGCAGATAGATAGGATAGTGAAGAAGGTGTTTAGTATGCTTTCTTTTATTGGTCAGAGTATTGAGTACAGGAGTTGGGAGGTCATGTTGCAGCTGTACAGGACGTTGGTTAGGCTACTGTTGGAATATTGCATACAATTCTGGTCTCCTTCCTATCAGAAAGATGTTGTGAAACTTGAAAGGGTTCAGAAAATATTTACAAGGATGTTGCCAGGGTTGGAGGATTTGAGCTCAAGAGAGAGGCTCACAGGCTGGGGCTGTTTTCCCTGGAGTGTTGGAGGCTGAGGGATGACCTTATAAAGGTTTACAAAATTATGAGGAGCTTGGATAGGGTAAATAGGCAAAGTCTTTTCCCTGGGGTCAGGGAGTCCAGAACTAGAGGGCATAGATTTAGGGTGAGAAGGTCATACACTCATAGAGATGTACAGCATGGAAACAGACCCTTCGGTCCAACCAGTCCATGCCGACCAGATATCCCAACCCAATCTAGTCCCACCTGCCAGTACCCAGCCCATATCCCTCCAAACCCTTCCTATTCATATACCCATCCAAATGCCTCTTAACTGTTGCAATTGTACCAGCCTCCACCACTTCCTCTGGCAGCTCATTCCATACACGTACTACCCTCTGTGTGAAAGCATTGCCCCTTAGATCTCTTTTATATCTTTCCCCTCTCACCCTAAACCTATGCCCTCTACTTCTGGACTCCCCGATTCCATGGAAAAGACTTTGCCTATTTACCCTATCCATGCCCCTCATAATATTGTAAACCTCTATAAGGTCACCCCTCAGCCTCTGATGCTCCAGGGAAAACAGCCCCAGCCTGTTCAGCCTCTCCCTATAGCTCAAATCCTCCAACCATGGCAACATCCTTGTAAGTCTTTTCTGAACCCTTTCACGTTTCACAATATCTTTCCAACAGGAAGGAGACCAGAATTGAATGCAATATTCCAACAGTGGCCTAACCAATGTCCTGTACAGCCGCAAAATGACCTCCCAACTCCTGTACTCAATACTATGACCAATAAAGGAAAGCATACCAATCACCTTCGTCACTATCCTATCTACCTTCAACTCCACTTTCAAGGAGCTATGAACCTACATTCCAAGGTCTTTTTGTTCAGCAACACTCCCTAGGACCTTAGCATTAAGTGTATAAGTCCTGCTAAGATTTGCGTTCCCAAAATGCAGCATGTCACATTTATCTGAATTAAACTCCATCTGCCACATCTCAGCCCGTTGGCCTATCTGGTCAAGATCCTGTTGTAATCGGAGGTAATCCTCTTCGCTGTCCACTTCACCTCCAATTTGGGTGTCATCAGCAAACTTACTAATTTATGCTCACATCCAAATCATTTATGTAAATGACATAAAGTAGAGGACCCAGCACCGATCCTTGTGGCACTCCACTGGTCACAGGCCTCCAGTCTGAAAAACAAATGCTGTACATCTCTATGACGCTATGACTCTATGTGCACAGCCCCCTTTTAAAGATGGTGCTGATGTAAGTGATGCCGGATTTTTGGCAAATATCTGCTGAGTGGCCATGTTGTGCATGATATGATGGGGCAAAAATCAGATGAGAGAGACACCACAGGGGTGAGTGGTAATTAATCTGGTGAGTTTGGTAAGATAGGGTATTCGAACTTGCTAGGTGAAAATCCCTCCCAAAGGACTCAACACAACTCACACTCAGCCAAAAGAGTCAACCCTCTGTCTTAACCCACCATTATGAAGGCCTGGTTGAGCTTAATGGGACAGTGTTGAGGAAGTCATATGCATAAACTTTGCAATGATCCACTCCCAAATTTGTAGTTTTGTTACCACATTAAAGCCATGGGCTAAACTTGCTGGATCCAAATTTGATTACCTCAGTGAGACTGTTCAAAGCACAAACCCATAAAAATTATGTGCTCTTAGGCAGCACCCCATTAAAGCAGACCTCTTAAAGCGTGGAGGTTTATTTTCGCCATTGTTTTATTTTTTTTTGGCTGCATTTTGCTTTTTTGTACTCATTACTTTTGCTGATGAGGCCTGCAATTTTATATTTTTTAACCACCAGTATGTTTTTTCATATTATTGTTTCCTGTGTGCTTTGATGTTATGTCTAACAATCTCAGTGATCTTCAGAAACTGTTGTATGTGTGATCCAGCAGCTGACATAACAAATCCCCATTTCTTTTTACACAATAAAGTAAATATCATCAGGGCCAATAGCCAATTTGCCTTAAAAGTCCTAATTCTTGTCAGAACTAATTCCATGTCAACTTCAGTGCACTTTACTGGAGTGTCACTGTTTCAGTTAACATCAGCAATAATGTTCCACAGAGTTTTGTCAACACAGAAGAAGGCCGTTCGGTCTGTTAAGTCTGTGCTAGCTCTCCAAATGTCTGGCTCCCCTGCTGCTGCACTCCTCCCTTCTCCCTGTAACCCTGTGGGTTCTTCCTTTTCAGATCACAATCCAATTCCTTCTTGAATGCCTCAATAGATCCTGCTTCCGTCATACGGCAGGCAGTGCATTCTCAATCTCAACCACTCACTGTACGAAAATGTTTCTCCTCAAGTCATCATGGCTTCTTTTACCAACTGAATTGATAAAGCAAAGATGTAAAGTAGTCATTCAGCATCACGGCTATTTCTTCAAACCCTGTCCAACCTACAGTGTAAATTTTGTCAAAGGTCCAATCTAGTTTCTGATTACACTCTGACTCTAAGCTGAGGTGAAGAAGGCCTTCCTATAAGTGCCACAGTCCTCATCCCCATTGCTTTATCACCCAATCTAACAGTAGCTGCTCGTATTACCTTCAGTTAGCCTCTATCTTGAGAGCCAGTTTCCATTCATATGATAAAATGCTTCTGTTTTACAAAAATTTGATCTCATACTACACTATTAAGGCATATTACCAAATATTTTCTTTTTTTTAAGTCTAATCGATACAGATGATTTTGTTGGTCATAAGTGCTCCATTGATGACATCCTCCCCCTGTTTCGTCCCTCACCTAACCTTGTGAAATCGTTTCATTTTTGTGCATTGCTTAGATTGTTTGCAGCAGTAGCTTGGCTTAACAAATTAAATCTGATAGTATTTTGATTTTCTCCCCAATTGCCCTCACCACCCATTTAACTATTATTTTACTTTTACAAGGTGTTCTGTAGAATTTTGGCTCCTGCAAAACAGAAAGGATACATAAGCTGTGAAGCAGCATTGATTCAGGGAGATGTTACTGGGAGGAAAAATGATTATCCTGTAGATACACTTGAGAAGTTTGGGATTCTTTTCTATTGGAAGTGAGAACAGATAGAGGTTTTCAAGATTTTGAAGGGTTATGGTCAGTGATCTTGACAAATGGCTATACATGTGATCCAGCAGCTAACAGGATAGGTCAGGCAGATAATGACAATTTGTTCCTAATTGTTGGCAAGAGTATTAAATGGCACAAATTTAAGATAATCAAAAATTGAATTAAAGTGTGATGAATAAAATATTATTTAGAAGAAAAATGAATAGAATATAAAATTGTCAAGTTGCATGGATGTGTTAAAATAGAAATCAGAAATTTCTTTAAAATGAATTAATTGGTTTCAAAAAAGAATCATTAAATTGTGTGGATATTAGGAAGGAGAAAGGGATCAATCAGCTTAGCTGATATGGAGAAAACCATCAGCACAAATTGATGGCCCAAATGACCTGTTTCTGTGCTGTAACATTCTATATCTGCAAAGTGGAAGAAGTGTCCCATTCCCAGTGTTAAAACCTTTGATACAATTCATCTCAGCTCATTCATCTGGAAGTGTTCACCTTTTACACCGTCTAGCTATTTATTCAGTGACTCCAAAGTTTTGATCTCTGCTACCCTGACTGGAACATTGCACACATCAAAAGGTAATTTTCAGCATCCAGGGAATACAAATACAGAAACTATTAAAAATACCAAGTTACATTCTGAAGCCATAAAATTCACAAACATAGCACTTGGTTTTATTCCCAAAGTAATACAATTGATACGTGGGAATTTATATTAAACTTTTTTGGATCTTTGTTAAACCATGCTTTGTGGTTTCCATATTATAAAATCATACAGAGACACTCCAGTAGTTGCACAAATATTTACGAGGACTATGTCAGAAGTCAGAGTGCTGCACTATCCTGAAAGAGAAACCAGATTGGAACTCTTTAGTTTCCAAAAGAGAAGCTGAGGGCTGGTGTAACAGAGGCCTTTTGAAGTAATGAAGGGATTTGATAGGCTAGACTTGAACAAGATGTTTCTACTTGTTAGGGAATTCAAAACTACAGGCTATAGATATGTAATAGTCACTAATTAATTCAGAAGAAACAGCTTTACCAAGATAATAACCAGAATGTGGAACTTATTCCCACATAGAGTAATTGAAGTAAATAGCACAGATATATTTCAGGGAAAGCAAGACATATAAATGAATGAGAACAGAATAGAAAGACATGCTGATAGGATTAGAAAAGATGAGGTGGGAGGAGGCTTGTATTGGACATAAACATCAGAATATACCACTTGGGCTAATCTACATATTTCTCTGCAGTAGTATTTCTGTAAAGTACTTTCTGACACCAGCTTAAATATGTCTTTAGCGAACTGTTCTGGAGCCCCTCTAAATCCACTTATTGAAGTTTGAGAGCTTATTATTCAGTACACTCCAAAAAAGCTGTTTCAGAACACCTAAAGTGTGCTTTCTAATGACAATGTCCCTTTTAAGGCAAAGATAGTGCCCATTTAAAGGTGCCAGTGACAAAATTAAATTAAAAGGCCTATTTTAAGTATTATATTTTAAATACTGCTGCCTGAACTGCTGTGCTCTTCCAGCACCACTAATCCAGAATCTGGTTTCCAGCATCTGCAGTCATTGTTTTTACCTATATTAAATATTTCCTACTCCTTTCTTATGCTGTCCTGCGTGAATTTATGTTGTTTAATTATATTAGCAGTGTCCAGGAGCATGTAAACAATTTTGACTTTAAATGAAAATAAATTGAGATCATTAGCTGAACTGTGAATCAGATACCCTGCTCAACTCCTTTTTCAAACTATGCATTAATCTGTTGCCCAAGAATGTAATCTTTGGGATATTTTTTCTTCCCTTCCTTAAGATGCTAACTCCTGCTGCAGACAGTACTTGCTGTTTCCATCCTTTTGTTATAAACCATGACAGTGAGTGTTGGAAACTGTATTACAATGGTGGTTATCACAATCCAGACTAATCATGCTCTCACTCAGCCTAAGTACATACATGTTTCTAAATAATTGTGATTCAAAGCAGTAGTCATAGCGTCATACAGCATAAAACAGACCCTTCAGTCCAATTCGTCCATGCCAACCAAATTTCCCAATTAAACTAGTCCCATTTGCCTGCATTTGGCCTCTATCCATCTACACCTTTTACCTATTCATGTACCTGTTCAAATGTCTTTTAAATGTTGTAACTGTACATGCATCTATCACGTCCTCTGGCAGTTCATTCCACATAAGCCTGCCCCTAACCTAGGGTTCTGGAGCCAATTTTACCAGACCAACTGCTTCAGTACTGAATTCAACTAATTTGGTACAAGCCAGATCAAGTTTATTTTGCTAGTGGAACTTATGAAATGCAGCAGTCAATCTGAGCACAGCAACTCCAATAAACAGTATTTCAACAAATGAGCTGACAGTATGTTTTAGAGATGTTGAATGGGAGATAAATATTAATAGGAGACCATGGAAACTCCCTTGCTCTTCTTTGGAATCATGTCGTGGAACCTTTTACTTCCACCTAATGCAGGCAAAACCTTTGTTTAATTTCTCATTTGAAAGATAGTGATTCCACCCATGCAGTGTTCCCTTTGCTGCATTGGGATGTCAGCGCAGGTGCTGGCTCAATAACCTGGAGTAGGAGTTAAAGCTTTTGTGCCCATTGAGCCAAAGCTAACACATTGAGTACTGCTGTGATTCCACAGAATTTACAGGGAACATAGTATCAATATTCATAAGAGAAAGATATCTGATCCAGATTTATGAAAGTTCAGAGATTTAATATCAACAGTGGGTAAACTAATGGATTGATTCTGAGGAGTCAACCTGAGACATAACTATGTAACAACTGACAAAGTCACAAGTGATATTTTCTCAGCAAATTTCTCCACATTCACTAGATCTAATTCTCTCTGTTATTGTTTTTCCACAAAATACACAGAGAGGAGCAAACTCATTGAACTCTATGAAAAAGCCCAGGGCTTTTCCTAGCCTTGTTTACCTGGATTGCCAAATCAATGTAAGACTTCTTTCCAGCTCTGATGGCCTGGAGACTGCCGAAACTAAACTTCCCTCTGGCTGGAATTGATCTTTTCTCTATGAACTGGATTTGATGTACCCCTCCTCAATGGTTTCTGTCTCTGGGTCATTAACTTTTAATTAGTAAACACATCAGCGATTGTCTCAACAGTTAGCTTGTAGGGGAATTTAGCTTAAGTTGCATTATTTCTTGGAAGTGCTGTTTTGACCCAATGCTAAAAAATGTTTCAGAACCTTAAAAATGAAACAAGTCACCATCACAAAATTAAAAATCAAAAACCCATTTACACCTACTTTGAATCCAAATTCCCAAACAATATTAATGCTGGTATATTATGAAACTTTATCACCCTTCCCTTAGGAAATACATGCTAACTGACCTTGGTTAATCTGTGGCTTTCTGAATAGAAATTTATCCTGTTCATTCGAACTTCTTCCAGTTATTTTGCCATCGCTGAGATAAAGCTGACTGGCCTGTAATTACTTGTCTATCCCTTTCTAAACAATGGTACAATATTAACTGTCCTTCAGTGCTCTGGCTTTACACCTATAACCAGAGAAGATGGGAAAGTGCTAGTCAGAATTTATTCTCTTGCTTCCCTTAACAGTAAATGTTACATTTCAGTAGACCTTGGGACATATCCATTTTCAAAGACCTTAAACTTTGAATTCATCCTCTCTCAGTATGCTCATTTAATATTTGATTTAATTTGAATACACCCCCTCCCTTTTATTCTCCCCTTTTATGAAAACAGATGCAAAGTAAGATCTGTACCAATATCTTCCACCTCCACACACTGGTTGCCCTATCAGCTCTAAAAGGCCCAATTCTTTGTTTAGTATTCTCTTGATCTTTATTTATAAAGAAAACTTCTCATTTTCCTTGATTTTACTTGCCAAAATTTTAATGCCCCCCCCCTCCCCCTTTGCTTTCCTAATTTCCATCTAATTTCAATCCTGGATTTGTTTATGCCTCTCTAGGTTTTCCACAGTATAGAGCTCTCAGTGTAAGAACATAAGAAATTGGGGCAGGATTAGACCATCTGTCCACTCAAGCCTGCTCCCCCTTCAATAAGATCATGGCTGATCTTTATTGTGGACTCAGCTTCACTTACCCGCCCACTCACCATAACCCTTAATTCCTTCACTGTTCAAAAATCTATCTTTGCCTTAAAAACATTCACTGGACAGGGAATTCCACAGATTCACAGCCCTTTGGGTGAAGATGTTCCTCCTCAGCTCAGTCTGAAATCTGCTCCTCCTTACTTTGAGGCTATGCCCCCTAGTTCTAGTTTCACCCACCAATGAAACAACCTCTCTGCTTCTATCTTATCTATTCCCTTCATAATTTTATATGTTTCTATAAGATCTCCCTCATTCCTCTAAATTCCAGTGAATTTGGTTCCAGTCTAATCAATCTTGCCTCATAAGCCAACCTTCTCAACTCTAGAATCAACCTGGTGATATGTCATAATCTTGCCTGCTGTCCTTTATCCTTTCCTTTTTCTGGATTTTTAGTCCCAACCTTTTTATCTAAGAGATTACATTTGAGTTGAATCCTTTCCTTGAATGTCTCCCACTGCCCTGGCATTGACTTAAAGTAGTTACCTCTAATCTAA
This sequence comes from Chiloscyllium punctatum, assembly GCF_047496795.1. NCBI lineage: Eukaryota > Metazoa > Chordata > Chondrichthyes > Orectolobiformes > Hemiscylliidae > Chiloscyllium > Chiloscyllium punctatum. The sequence continues at coordinate 74,238,997 of NC_092745.1, forward strand.
TACATTTAATTCACATTTCAATTTAGTAACAGCAGCTTTCCTTCAACTGATAACTCTTGTTTTTAACTTCTGGGCTATCATTTTCTTTTTCCATAATGATGCTCAGTCTATCTGAATTATGATGAAATCTACCATAGTGCTCCACAACAGATATCCCTTCTGCCTGTCCAGATTCATTCTCCAATACTGAATCCAAAACTATTCTTCCTCATGTTGGACTTGGTTTGCTGTTATGAATACATTTCATACTAATTCTATCCCAGTTAATAATAGGATTGTTGAAAAATCCCATCATGCTCTGATGTTTTTGTGCATCTCAGAGATTTCCTTCTGACTGTTTGAGGGTATTTAATACACTAATTTTAGTAAAAATTTCTTCTTGTTTGTTTTTCAGTTCAATCCAAAGGGCCTTATTTGTTGTTTCTTCTACTCTATCATCCCTGCTCACAGGTATTACTGATGTTTTAAAACAGTATTGTGAATCCTCCTCCTCCCTCATTTAAAACACTCCTGTCTCTATCTTGTCTGAAAATCCTGAAACCAGGAATATTGAGCTGCCATTCTTGCATTTCTGTCAACACATCTCGGTAACAGGTGTAATATCACTCTTCCACATGGGGCTCTGTCCTCTTTTAGCTGCCTTATTCTCTTTCTGAACAGAATAAGGGAAACCTCCTCTGAGGATGCTGCACCCAGTCTATGTTTGCAGCACTATGCAGCATCATGTTTGAAAATGGATAATGGACACAGGTGCAAACCTTGCAGCAATAGGTGAAAATAATCTCAAGTGTAAAACTGAAAGGGTTGAGAAATTTGCATGTTATTGATTGACTCCTCTCTTTTATCCCCCTGCAAGTTGATGTTTGAACACTCTCCCTCTGCTTAACTCTGCAGACTGGAGCCAATTGTTACTTAGGGCAAAGCTTTACATCCTCCTCTTTCCTCTCACTGCCTCTTTCATTTTATCTCTTTCTCCATAGCTCTGTCTTCCTCTCACCCTCATGGAGTGGTACTGGTGCTCTTTGTCCCATTAGGTTCACACGTTACCTTGCTCACCCTTATGCCCCATTTGTGGCGTTGCCAATCTCCTTGCATTGGACAGTGCCTGCTTTGTAGCCAGGAGGGATTTCTCTGCTTCAGTAACTGCTTTGCAGCACTGAGTGAATGTTGCACTGTTGGAGATGGCTTCCTCTGGAGAGATGTTAAGCTGAGATCCCCATCTCCCTGTTCAGGTGGACTTTACAGATCCCACACACTATTTCATTGGGGGAGTTAACCCAGTGTCCTAACCAACATATGCCCCTCAATCAACATGACAGAAGCCTGATTGTTATCACATTGCGAGATTGCTGTGAGAGATGTCTGTGCACATATTGGCTGCACATTTACAGAAGTACTCCATGGGCCACAAAGAGTTTTGAGGTGCTTGGCGGTTGATGAGAAGCTCTATATAAAAGTGAAAGGCTTCCTTCTATCTGATGAAGGAGCAGTGCTCAGAGAGCTAGTGCTTCCAAATACACCTGTTGGACTATAGCCTGGTGTTGTGTGATTTTTAACTTTGTTTTCTAGTGTGGTATATGGTGCAATGGCAGGAGGAACCCTGGGTCTGAATCTTGGTGCCAAAAAAGGTTAACCTGCCTAAACAATCTGTCTACGCTTCTGAGAATGAGATGGTGGGAACAGCGGGACACCTCTTCTGCCAGTAATGCTTGACGCTGAGTGGTTGCCTTCTGACGACAAATTGGGGAACCTCTTGCAAGAAAGTGGAGACAAGAATGTGGTTTGCTTGCCTCACGCAGCATTAAGTTGAGGGGTGGAGAAATCCGGGGGACATGAATGACCTCGGTGGGGTGATGCTGAATTTCTGGCTGTCTGCTCAGGGTGGCGCAGCTGAGCTGCTGCGGGACTGACCGAGGCTGAGCTGCGGGGACTGAGAGAGAGCTCCCGAGAGCCTGGAGGAGTCTGTCTGCAACATCCCCGAGTCAGAGCAGCAACAAGCCGTGTGCGAGCGGACAGCGGCGATGGTGCAGAGTTTATAGAGGGCTGGAAGCAGAAGCGGGCTTGACGAAGCAACAACAGAATAAAAAGGGAGACGCCGAAACAGAATCCCTCTGGCTCTGTAACAACTCCGAGATAAAGTAAATCTCCGCTGAGTGTGGATGTGCCGAAAAGCAGCAGCGAATCCAGCAATGGACCATCCCGGGGCTAAACATCCCAGAGGCTGGGCTGCAAATTTCCAACCTCTCCTCCTCTTCCTGGGATCCAACCTGGTGCTTCACCGCTGCGCTAACGGTAAGGGAACAGCATAGTCTGCAAATTCAGGCTTTCTTTTCCCTGCAAACATTAGCTGCGAGTTAGGTTTAGTTAAAACGGATCCCGAGTTATTCAGACTTTGGAAGGCTTTTTTTAAAATGGAAATAAATTTGGTGCAAGTCTTTGAACGCGGTTGGACTCGAAGTTGTGTAGACGTTGCAGAACCTTTGGGTGATAAATGCATGTAGAATGGTAGTTATATAATATTTCTCTCTGCCACTATTCTCCCGGGACAGTCCTTGTCATTAACTTTGAATAAATGAGGTGAAGTCACTGACGTGAACACCGTGTCAATTTCAGATCTAACTTTAGCAAGCACAAACTTTGTTTGTTCCTGAATGCGATTTAAAACATCTGTACTTGTAAATAAATCCCTTCGGAAGGTTTATCTTTGTTTTCAATCATCTTCGAGTAAACGGGCTCTAGGCTTTGCAAACATGGAGCCTTTCACGTTGGAGTTGAGTTTTGCTTTTCAGTTTGGAAAGTGCCGTGCTCGCTAGTTAGTTGCAAGACTTTAATTTCCGAATAAACTGTCAGACCTGCTAAGTGTCCAAAATGCAAAGGGATTAGGCATCAACCTCCCAACCACCTCCAAGCCTCCCAGGGGTGCCAAAGTTGGCAGTTTCTATCCCTGAGGGTATACAATGCAATATAACTCTTGTGTCAGAGATGAGTGAGTTCTCAGCTTGAGATCTATCTCCCACTCAGACCCTGCAAATAGTAAATCGATAGCCTAGTGTGAATTCTTCTGGTTAACTAGCATAAAATGCCCTGGCCACTGTTGGAGTGGATGAAGCTTACAAATAAACTATCACGCGCCCTGGAACCCAAGAGTTGGTCAAGTCTTCATAGTGAAGATTATCCTTGCATTCTACCAAGCGCATAGAAGTTAAAATTTAATAATTAAGATGTTTTCCAACTCTTTAAGTTATATAGAGGTAAAAACAATGATTGCAGATGCTGGAAACCAGATTCTGGATTAGTGGTGCTGGAAGAGCACAAACGTTCAGGCAGCATCCAAGGAGCTTCGAAATCGACGTTTCGGGCAAAAGCCCTTATATGTTCTATTTCATTCCACAATGCTGGTTTACTTGTGGGTATAATGTGGTGTTCATATTAGACTGGTTCAGTTAAAATAGTAGAAAATGTCAATGTGGAGGCTGTAGTTACTTTTTAAAAATTGCCCTATGAAAAGACAATAATGACATGGTATAGTAACAGTAAACTCGCTGATTAAGAGGAATTTAAAACCTGATGTGTGTTCCTCTCTGTTGTAAAGACAATCGCCTACTGTGCTGTTCCATTGCAAATGAGAGAGATCCACTGGAGGGTCAGTCCTGTCACTGTTCATCTAATTGAGTTGCATGGGAAAGTTATTCAAGATATACTCTTTCTACTTTTTGTAGAATATCATACTTTACCAGTACTTTTCCCTGTAAAATTTGGTTTACACATTATTGATTTTTTTCATCCCAAAATATGTTTTTGCTTATTGTTACTGCTCCCAAAAGCTGGGCAAATGGATATGTTTACAATGGGTCTTTACAGTCAATTCATTCACCAGTTCTGTCAGGGAATATAAACTGTAAAATATTTACTTCAGACCTAATTCTGTTTGTGTGGAGTTAGGCAATACCTTGCTATTGGACAGCAAATATATAATTAAGAGAAAGTGAGGACTGCAGGTGCTGGAGTACCAGAGTTGTAAAATGTGCTGGAAAAACACAGCAGGCCAGCTGTGTTTTTCCAGCACCACATTTTTCAACAAATATACAATTTACCCTGGATTACAATTCCACATTGGATCGGGGTTCTGGAAGTTATTGTGCTTGGACAGTAACTAGTTTTTTTGGAATTTTAAGCAAAAGCAAAATACTGCAGATGCTGGAAATCTGAAATAAATCAGAAAATGTTGGAAATATTCAACAGTTCAGACAGCATTTACAGAGAGGGAAACAGTTAATATTTCAGAAAGATGACTTTTGAAAATCCTTTCATTGTTTGTTTGTACTGTCTTAAATTGATCCTTTTTGAATATTTGGTATCTATACCTGTAGAAATGCTGATTCAGTGCAGCTTAGTCAACATAGGCCCAGGTTTTGGTCGTCATTGGTTACCGTATCAGCGAGACTTTGTCTGGAACCTTCAACTCAGACTTATTGGAAGTGTGAGCTGATAACTGGATGGTAAAGGCAACAAGGCATTTGGAATCTTTGTGAATAACCAATGTGATTTAAGAATTAAGAAAAAAAACTGAAGGAAATACTGAATTAAAATCAAATGATAACAGTTAGAGAAATAGAGAGGGAAAGAAAGATTGGGTTAAAAGGTAATTTCCTCAAATTGTGAACAATTTTGAAAAGTCATAATTAGCTACTTGTGAGAATGAGGCACCACAGTTTTAGTTGTTTGTTTTCTGAGCCAGAGAGTTTGAGTGGCAATGCAGAAATACAGATCTCCTCATTGAAACGGTACCTGCGCTGTTTAAGTACTGGCCCTGATTTGCATGTTTCAATAACAATCAGTGTACAAATGCGGCAACTTTATGAAACTGATTGGCTGTTTGAGGATGAGCAGCTGTTCATGTGAGGCTGGTATCAGAAGGAAACTTCACAGTATCTCTTCCTCCTCAAGTTCCTGGATGGTTTACACATCAATTACAGCATGTACGTTAAATTCAGCACCAATGGTCTATAAATGATGAGTTCTAACACTTTGTCATAAAGCAATGTCTCTCTCTCTTTCCAGACTCATGATATTTCTCTTCTTATTGTTGTTTTGAAGTCTTATTTATCTTGTTCTTCTGAGTTCAATAAAATTGTCCTTCCTTTTGCTATTTTGGGTACACCCCCAAAACTGATATCTATCTGACAGATGTGGAAAATTGCTAGATGTGTCCTGTACAGAAAAAGCAGGACAAGTCCAACACTACCATCTGCCACTCTGTCGGTTTACTTAGACATCAACAAAGTGCTGAAAGGTGTCAGCAAAAGTGCTATCAAGGAGTACTTGCAAATGAATAACCTGCTCAATGATGTCCAGTTTGAATTCCACCAAGACCCTTAATGCAAACATGGATAAAGGAACTGGACACCAGAGGTAGGTGAGGGTGACAGCCCTTCACATCTTGGCTGCATTTGGCTGAGTGTGGCATCAAGAAGGCCTAACAAAACTGGAATCAATGGGAATTATTGGGACAACGCTCCACTGGTTGGAGTTACATCTGTCCCATAGGAAGGTGGTTGTGGTTATTGGAGGTCAGTCATCTCAACTCCAGGATATATCTCTGTAGGAGTTCCTCAGGACAGTGTCCTCGGCTCAACTCTCTTCAGCTGCTTCATCAATGACCTTGCATCCATCATAAGGTCAGAAGCAGGAAGTTAATCGATGATTGCACAATGTTCTGCACCATTCACAATTCCTCAGGTACTGAAGCAGTCCACGTTCAAATGCACCAAAACCTAGACAACATATTAATGATAATGATAGTAATAATTGAGCTAATATGTAGCATTCACATCAAATAAGTGCCAGACAATGACCATTCACACCAAGAGAGAATCTCATCTTCACTTGTTCAGTGGCATTGCCTTGACTGAATCCTCCACTATCAACATGCTGTAGGTTACCATTGACTGGAAATCAAACTGGACGAGACATACAAGCAGCTCAGAGGCTCAGAAGTCAGTCGCGAGTAACTTTTGCCCCGCCCATCTCCCGTTTTCCCAGGGACTGTCTATACATTACCAGTTAGGAGTGTGAGGGAATACTTTCTATTTGCCTGGATGAGTGCTGCTTCTACAACACACAAGAAACTTGACAACATCTTAGCCAAAGCAGCCAGTTGCCACCTTCAGTGTTCACTGCCTCCATGACTGACACTGAGTAGCAGCAGAGTGTGCCATCTACAAGATACACTGCTGAAATTTATCTGAGCTCCTTAGAGAGCACACTTCAAGGCCATGACCTCAACCATGTGGAAGGACAAGAGTAGCAGATACATGGGAACATCAAGCCACTCAAGTTCCCTGCCAAATTACAACATTTAAAAGGCACCTGGATGGTTACATGAATAGGAAAGGTAAATGGGAGGGATATGGGTCAAATGCTGTGAAATGGGACCAGATTTTTTTAGGTTATCTATTGGCATGAATGAGTTGGACCGAAGAGACTGTTTCCATGCTGTACATCTCTGTGACTCATCGTAAAGCCAGACATTCCTTCAGTGTTGCTGGGTCAAAATCCTGGAATTCCCTCTCTAACAGTGCGATATATGTCCCTGCATCCAGAGGACTGCAGCAATTCCAGGCAGCAGCTCACTACAACCTTTTCTAGGACAATTAGGAGTGAGCAACAAATACTGGTCCAACCCTTTTCCCTGGAACAGATTTTTAAAAATCAGCTGCAACTTCACAATATCAAACTCGAGAATTAAATAAAAGCAAAATACTTCAGATGCTGGAAATCTGAAGCAAAAATAAAGCATTGGGAGAAGCTCAGCAGGTCTGGCAGCATCTGTGAAGGGAGAAACAGAGTTTACATTTCGAGCCCAGTCTTCAGAATCTTCACCATCAGGTCTCCCTGCTGTGGGAAAGATGCCGTGAAACTTGAAAGGGTTCAGAAAAGATTTACAAGGATGTTGCCAGGGTTGGAGGATTTGAGCTATAAGGAGAGGCTGAATAGGCTGGGGCTGTTTTCCCTGGAGTGTAAGAGGCTGAGGGGTGACCTTATTTGTGTCTATAAAATCAAGAGTGGCGTGAACAGGGTGAATAGCGAAGGTCTTTTCCCCAGGATAGGGGAGTTCAAAACTGGAGGACATAGGTTTAAGAGGTGAAAGATTTAAAAGGGAACTAAGGCAACTTTTTCACACAGAGGTTGGTGTGTGTATGGAATGAATTGCCAGTGGAAGTGATGGAGACTGGTACAATTACAACATTTTAAAAAGCATCTGGATGGGTATATGAATAGGAAGGGCTTAGAGGGATAAGGACCAAATGCTGGCAAATGGAACTGTTGAAAATATCTGGTCAGCAGGGATGAGTTAGAAATTTCTATGACTTTCCTACCTATAATGACTGAATTCCTCAAAGACTGAAGACTCATTGCACCATACAATATACTCTGAAGATTCTTTCCCAGGTTCTCAAACTGTATCTTGCATCTCTATCTCTCTTGTCTCCCTCCCATCATTTAGTCTCCACACCTGGAATCATCTTCTGTCTTGCTTTTTCTAAACTTTTGACCTGTATTTTTGAACTTGCCTTGGGCAATCATCTGGCTTCCAAAAAAAACATTGTTTTCCACTGTAACAGGCAGTTTGTAGAACATTTCCACAAATTATTTAGCAAAGTAAGGGTTAATATTTATTTGTCTCTGAAGAAAGGATAGTGTTTTTGCCAGAGCTGCTATTTAGCATGAAGCAGAATTAAAATTCGTAACTTATAATAATATAACTGGGTGACCACGAAAAGATATTTTAAATTATATCATACAATTGGAATTTGAGCCACTTTAAGTTTATAATTCAAGCAAGCAAACAAAATAAAATGGAGTTGACCACAGGAAAACTAACAGACACAAAGTGAGGGTTGGTATGGAGTGAGTGGGTGTTCTGCAGACTCTGCGCCAGTTCTTGGCTTCTGCTAAATTTGTGGTTAGTATGGATCATATTCACTTTCTTATATTATCGTTGGGAGACAGGAACATGCATAACATGCTTTCATTAGTGGGACTCCTTCTGGCAGTTTTCACTCTTTCTCCCTTGTAGACTGTTGATGGGTGGAGTCCCACAACAATTTTTGAACCTGGGGCAAGTTCGCCTACTATTACACAGATGGTGTCAGCAATTGGCTATTCAAACATGGCAGCTCCACATAGCACCTTACCCTTTCCTTGTCTGACCTACATACACAAGAAACTGCATTGTCTTCCTCTCTGGCTCAGTGGTTAGCACTGCTGCCTCACAGCTGCAGGGACCCGGGTTTGATTCCACCCTCGGGCGACTGTCTGTGCAAACTCTGCACAGACATTCTCCCCATGTCTGCATGGGTTTCCTCCCCAGTTCAAAGCTGTGCAGGTTAGGTGGATTGGCTGTGCTAGATTGCCCATTGTGTCCAGGGATGGGCAGGCTAAGTAGATTAGCCATGGGGAAATGCAGGGTTATAGGAATAGGAAAGGGTGTGGGTCTGGTGGGATACTCTTCAGAGGGTTGATGTAGATAGCCTGCTTCTACATTGTAGCGATTCTATGATTGTCACCCATTTTCTAGTTCCCCTAACGGCACCCCACAAATTGCCCTCACTGTCACCCAACTGCACTTTGAGCAGGAAGTGAATCCTTCATCTCAATGTCATTGTCAGGCTGATATCAGTTAAACTGATAGAATGAGAATTGAATCTCTTACGCTCATTACCTGACAAAGTTAATCTCCTCAGGATGGTGTTTCATTAGGAGCTCCTGCTTATTTTGTGCCTTAAGTAACAGAGATAGTAGTTGCCAATCTGACTGGGCCTTCCCACTGCCCTTATAGTATCACAAAGCATTTTCCTGTGTTGCTATCTTCCCGGTCCTTGCCAGACTGATAACAAGATTGTGACTTGGTGTTAATTGCAGAAAATGTGCCTGCGCACATTGCTGTACTCTTGAAGAGGATGGCAATGCAATGGGATCAAGTTACAGAACTACTTGCATCGGAAATGGCAGATTAGTCCTGCTAGGTCTGTAGAGTTTGATACCACACGCTATCATAACGATTCACCAGGTTTCTCCAGCTCCTGTCTTTAAAAATGTGTGATTGGATCTTCTTGCAACTGAGTGAAGCTAATTTGTGATCAAAGTAAAATGTCAACTTTTATTGCCTTGCTATCATGCTTCCTCAGTATGGATGCATTTTTATAACAGCTATGTTAGAGGTTTGCTTGCAACCTAAGTGAGTAAACAGACTAAACAGCACATGGAATTAACATTCGCTCTCACGCGCTCATCTGTATTTTTACACTTACAAGACTCTTATTCCCTCACCTGCCCAGCATGCACCTAGGTACACAGTGTCCACATGAACTCTCTGCCTGCATGCACACACTGACTCACACATATGCTCATTCAACCGCTTGCACCTTCTCACTCACACTTGTTCACTATCCCTCACTGACACTAACACATTTGCCCACCCACTCTCACTCATGTGCTTTAATACTCTCTCACCCATCTGCACGCACGCAAACACACATTCACCTTGCCCAACTGCACACACCTTTCACTCAACCACGCACACACTCTTGCATTTGCAGCTGCTCAATCGTGAACCTACGTTCCTTTAAAAGGGAATTTAAGTGTTGTTTAAAAGACAAGAATGTTTAAGAACACATGAGACAATCATGCGAAGAACAATACAAGTTCAGACTTGACAATCTTAATGGCTGCAAACTTGCTGTAATGTTCTGTGATTTTGTATGTCGTTTTCAGGAGCTTGTGGATACATAAATCTACTTAATGTTCCGGAGGGTCCTTATGCCTTTTAGTCAAACTGGGTCTGCAGTTGTTGTCTCTGGGTTTCTACCTTAGGGCTCGTTTGGTCAGATTCAGGTGAGCTATAAAGGAAAAATGAAGGACTTCCGGACTGATTTTGATCTTTGTAGGCCTACAATAGAGGCTTAAATAAAGTAAGGCAGCTCAGTTTCTGAATTCTTCTGAAGAAAATTTCAATGGATAGGAAACAATTAGTTTTTAAGATGTTTACAAAAAGATCCTTCTGTCTTTGTACTTCATCTCCTAAAGATTAGCATAATTACTTCTCATCACTTCGTGTTCTCATGTTGTGTGTCTTTTTCTTATTCAACTTTTTAATGAATGTTTATACATTGTTAATGGGTTTCTATATGGTTGTAATTTATCAAGACTTTAAAAGCACGTTGAATGAGATCTTTGCCTTGATTCAGTGAATAAATGTATCACCATTTGTAGTACTGACTGGTACAAGGTGGCAAGATCCCAAGTTTGATCCCTGGTTTGTAATCTCTGCAGTGATGTGAATGAGAGATGGCTGAACAAGGGAGGGGGAAATAGACCAGGAGGATTCCTGCTGCTTTTTGTTATTTAGGGCACCTGCTCAAATATGAGTATGTCTCTATGTGTTGGGTCGGCCATGGTGTAGAAGGCTCCCCTACCCCAATCCCCATGGTTGGTGGGCCTAGCTTGTCTCCTAAGAATGGCCAAAACAGCAACGTAGAAGATGGTGATGCGATGAATTTTGGAAATGGATTGCTGTTGTTTTTGTTCAATGATGGCAGGCTGCAACACCTGTATGGATTTATCGTTTAGTCCCCAAGGCTGTGGAATTGGGCTCCTAAAAATACAAGCTTCAAGCTCTAGTGCTATTGCTGGATCATTAACTAAAGGACTGCTTCAATGAAACAGAATGATTTGTGATTGTTAAAACAGTCAGACTTTGAACAGCCTTATCTTAATATTGATTGGAGCTGACTAAAAGATCAAAGTTACATTGTGTTGAATGGGATGATTCTGTGGTCATTAAGCTCAGGGGGCCAGAGGTGAACAGCAAGTGTGCTGGTGAGCTTCCCATTTGATGTTTTAAAACTCTGATTCCCCTTCAGCCACACTTAACTATGGCCTTGTTTAAAAGCTGCACAAAAATAGTTTGTCTATAAAGTCATTGTTTCTCTGAGGAGCTTTACCTTTTAGAATTGTGCCTTGTGTGCACATGAATTTTGTGAAATGATAAATAGCATTATTTTTGCTCTGAGTGCAGTTAATTTTGACTGCGTGTTAATCCTAACATAGGGCAACAAGCCGTTTACATTCCTGCTCTTTAACATTCCATGCATGTGTGTGAATTATGTGTTTGGTTTCACACAGCCAACAAAACAGCCATTAGAAATTTACTTGCAAAGTCACACTCTTGTTTCAGACCTCTGCTTGGACTTCAAATTGGTTGCAAAGAGTCAAAAGAAATTGGGAAACATTTTGATTTGTTGTAATGAAGTCTTAAGAAAGTTGCAATCGTGCACTCATTAAAAAATGCTTCATTCCAGCTGGTTTGATAGATGGGCATTTTTGGGTAAAGAGTAAATGATCTTGCTCTATTGACCTGTATACTTAAACATGATGTTCCTATAATTGCACAATTTAATCTCCAAATATACAAATTGTCTCCTCATATTTGACTGTTCCTCTGGAATCATCTTGCCACTGGTTTTTTTTTACCCACGTTCTCTTGCACTCTGCTGTTCAAGAGGATCAGGGATGGCTTTTGTTTTGCTGACTCTGCTGGTAATCTGATATTTTGCAACTAAAATATGTAAGTCCAGCCAGTAAGTGAGACCTCCTAGTTAACTGTGATAGCTTCACAGTCTGACTGAACCATGTCCTCACCCACCATTTATGTGTATGTGGACTAATATGAGCATAGTCAGCACAGGGCACTCAAGAACAAAACCTTTGGCTGAATCCCCTCTTCTGTCCTTCCCCAATTCTAGGGCACTGACCCCATTTCCCTCCTTGTCTTCCACCATCCCACCCGGACATTTGCATACTAAACCCTATGGCTGGAGCCAGCTAAATAGGATGGAACCTTAGACTTTTCTCAGCCATGTACCACCCATTTCTACTGGGCCACATTTGCTAATTGATGCGCAGTCATTTGTTCCTTCACTTCTCTGTGGCAGAAAAATTGTGGCAGAAAAAACCAGACAGCACAAATTTCAGGTCAAAAGAACCAGAACAGCCAAGAGAAAAGATTTTCCTTTGCATTGTTGTTATGCATTGACCACAATGTTGGTGGAAATATATTCAGTAGCAACGTTCACAAGGGGACTGGATAAATATTTAGAGGGAAAGGTTTACAGGGCTTTGAAATAACAGTAGAGGAAAGGGGAAAAAATAGCTAGCCCTTCCAAAGAAGCCATCTCCTTTTCAAAGGGCCATCGCCTGTAAGTTATGATTATGCTGTCTGCTCCTCAGGCATATTTTAATAGCTGGTGTGAATTCAAACAACTCAATTAATAAGTCCACTGTAAGGGTCTAGCAGTGGTTTGAGGTTTACTGGTACAAATGGTCAGTTAGCTGTTTGAACAGGAGAAAGTGCAATTTAAAATCCTTCAATGCTTTATTTTGTTACTTTTTGGTATGTGTCATTAGTCTATTTGCTTATATATTATGGATGAGAGTTTCTTGCGAGCTGTTTAGGTTCGGGATAGAATGCTGACTGGTTGAGGTCTCCCCAGTGTACCGTATAATTGTAAGGTTTGAGTCCAGCATGGCCAACATGGGCAATGTGAGTTGAACTTGTATGTCAGGTCATGAGTGGAAGTGAAGGGGAGTAAAACATCTCAAGGTAGTCAGTTAGACATTTCCAGTTGTATAGGCTGTATCTTTAAAGCAGTGGCTGGAAAGCCATAAACCTTGCGGAGGAGAGAAGGAAATATTGTGACACATACCTTCCCTTCAATCCACAAACATCATGATAACTTCTCCTTGTTTATAGAATGTTAACAGTATGTTTTGGTGGATTTAAGTTATTATCCTTGAATTGCCCCCACTTGCTTTCTGTTTCTTTTGTTAATTTTTGTGATTTATTTAACTGGCAGTTAAGACCATAAGACCATAAGACATAGGAGTGGAAGTAAGGCCATTCGGCCCATCGAGTCCACTCCACCATTCAATCATGGCTGATGGGCATTTCAACTCCACTTACCCGCATTCTCCCCGTAGTCCTTAATTCCTCGAGACAACAAGAATCTATCAATCTCTGCCTTGAAGACAATTAGCGTCCCGGCCTCCACTGCACTCTGCGGCGATGAATTCCACAGGCCCACCACTCTCTGGCAGAAGAAATGTCTCCGCATTTCTGTTCTGAATTTACCCCCTCTAATTCTAAGGCTGTGTCCACGGGTCCTAGTCTCCTCACCTAACGGAAACAATTTCCTAGCGTCCACCCTTTCCAAGCCATGTATTATCTTGTACGTCTCTATTAAGTCTCCCCTTAATCTTCTAAACTCTAATGAATACAATCCCAGGATCCTCAGCCGTTCCTCATATGTTAGGCCTACCATTCCAGGGATCATCCGTGTGAATCTCCGCTGGACACGTTCCAGTGCCAGTATGTCCTTCCTGAGGTGTGGGGACCAAAACTGGACACAGTACTCCAAATGAGGCCTAACCAGAGCTTTATAAAGTCTCAGTAGCACAACGGTGCTTTTATATTCCAACCCTCTTGAGAGAAGTGACAACCTTGCATTCGCTTTCTTAATCACGGACTCAACCTGCATGTTGACCTTTAGAGAATCCTGTACTTTGGCTTTACGAATTTTCTCACCATTTAGAAAGTAGTCTGTGCTTTTATTCTTTTTGCCAAAGTGCAAGACCTCGCATTTGTTCACGTTGAAGATTATTACCATTGGTGTTCTATTTGGTAGCATATGGTCTCTGTAATTCCCAAAGTTTCACTTCCTGCCATTTTTCATTTTGACTACAGCTTTTGTTACCATTAGTGCTGCAAGCAATGTTATATATTACCTTCTTCAGACCCAACCCAATGGCAGCATTACAGAGTAAATGAAGTGGTTCAACTGCTTCTAATGGACAATGAGTCCTTACCTTGAGAGATGTGGGTTCCCAGCATGCAAGGTAGTTTTTTTTTGATTGTGTTCAGAAAAACTGAGTCAGAATACCTGTATTAGTCAGCAGTTTCAGATCAAATCTTTCCAACAATAGGGGAAATCTGCAGCTAGAAACCTCAATTGCAATGATTAAACAACAGTAGATTTCCCATTCTACTGTTAACTCTATTTTTACACATCTCATACAGCAATGTAAATAGAATGGATCACATTACGTTTGCAGCTAAGATATTATGAACTACCCTTATTCAAAACTCCACTTTATTTTAAAATATATTTCAATAAAATTCAATGTATTATTTTTCTTAAGTTCAGATACGGTGTAAGTTACTTCTTTGGCTTCTTTTTATCCCATTTAGAATTTCCTGTGTTATGAGCAGACTTGTGGGATGCTGAGTTTTGAGGACAAGTTTCAATTTTTGTGTATCACCAGGTTTGTCCTCTCATTAATGTGATCTCTCCCTTCTCCCATGTTAGTTAATGGCTAGGATTCCTTAGTTAGTTCAGTGAGTAGATGAGCTACAAGTACTCAGGGTCCCAAGTTGTTATGTACAGTCTGTGGCAACGTCTGGTTGTCACTGACGGGGAATAGGACTTTTCCAGTAGGGATTCTCGAGCATTGGTCCATGTCTGCAACTGGACAGTTCAAAATGACTTTTATTTTTGTAGCACTTTTCAGAAGTTCTGAACATCCCCAATTACTTAATAGGCAATTAGGTTTGTTTGAAGTCTTGAAACTTTTGTATTTTTAAGAAACTCAGCAGCAGATTCTGTACACAGAAAGATGCCACAAACAGGAACAAAATAAATGATCAAATAATCTGTTTTGCGTTTGAGAGATAAACATTGGCCAGGATATTTGAGACAGGATGTGGGTGGTTATTGGAGGTCACTACCTGATAAAAGGGTCTTGGTTCATGCAATAAGTGGCATCTCCAACAGTGTGGCATTCCCTCAGCACTGCACTGAGGGGTCAGCCCAGATTCTGGTTTCAGACCTTCAAAGTGGAACTTGAACTCACTAGCTTCTGGCTCAGAAGTGAATATGCTAAAGATTCAGCTGAAGCTGACATCTCCTCGTTTGCTTGGATTTTGGACTGTTGTTGGCTTCGATGTTTAGCTTAGCAAGACTCATTCAGAAACAAAGCATTGGAAATGGGTAATAAAAACAGAAACATAGCAGCTCTGGCAGCATCTGTGGAGAGAGAAGCAGTTAATGTTTCATGTCCAGTAGGCTGTTCTTCAGACTCATAACACTCATTGTCAGGTTCTACATACAGACATGATCACGATAGAAGCAGAAACTAATAGAGTGAGTGAGAAAGAAGCATAATAGATAAATGGACTGAAGAACAAAACTTAAAAACAGGAAGGGTATTGGGCAAGGAAGTAAAAACTTTGATTGTACTGTTAATTGGAGTCAGATAAACACCTAATTCAGAAAGAACTGTTTTACTTGGATCCACATTTGTACATAGATGGAATAAGTAGGGTTCGTCCCATGGTATTTGTAGCCTGCATCAGAGTTATGCTTAGTTGAATGTTTACCCAGCCCCAACACTGCATTTTAAAAAGCTCAATTCCACATCTGTTTGTATGCATCCTTAACTATGGAGAAAGATCCAAAAATAAAAACAAACAGAAAACACTGGAAATGTGCTGAAGAAGGTTCCCAATCAAAACATTATGGAATCTTAGAAAGAATTGGTTCCAAACAGTCTGCACACTTTATAATCACTTTGAAAATGTATTTTCTCTTTCTCATTTTGCCAGACATTGCCAGCTCTGATGACTGGGCATCATGTTCCCTAGTCCCATGAGCTTATGGTCAAGTGTACATCCGAGTGTAAGGGCCGCTTCCACAAGGGAAATGCCAGAGCTTTCCTTTCGCATTTTGTTTCCAGGATGTGGGTGATGTTACATCCGATCCAAAGACCCGAGGAAGGCCAGGAATCGTGCTCACGTGTACTACTCCTTTCGCTGAACCAGTTGGATTTTTATGACAAACTGGCAGCTTCATTCCTTCTGTTTTTCTCTTCCTGTTGTCAGCTGACTAAGTAGCAAATTGTATGAAATTCAGTTTCAACCTTGGGAGTTGAATTTGCTCCACAAGTACCATGGCTCTAACATACCAATAACCAACCTGGTGACTTGTCTCAACAATCTGATTGAAAATACAAACTTGGCATGGCAGACTTGTTTTCTAGAGTTATTTTTCTTGGCATGAATTTTGTGTCACATTAGCTCACTCTAATACTGCACAGTGTTCTAGTTCTTTCTATATAAAATAGTTTATAAATTAGCACTTGTGTAGGTGGCAGGTGAGGGAGCCACAATTAGCATTCCGGTTAGGAACTGTAACAGGGCTTTAATGGAATCCACAGATCTTGCAACTAGCCAAGTTTGCACGTTGATTATACACCAATCAGCATGTCGATGAGTGGAGATAGCTTAGTCTGCTACTGAAAAACCAAGGACTTGTGTCATTGCAAGCTGTTTTCATTTTCAAATATTTTTCAATGTCGTCTAGAAGATGTTGATGCATAGATTTATGGGAATGCTAACCTGGAATATCAACCTGAAGTGTTAATCTGGAATATCACCCAGTAGTCAATCATTGTTATAAAGCCTGGACGTTGTTGAATAACTGGTTAAAATTCAATGGAAAGTTTATATTGGTGCAAGAACCTGCCTTCATCTGACTGCCACATATCAGGCATTCTAGCATGGCTCACAAGGTAATAAGTGTTCATTCCCTACCTCTGGTTCTGTTGTTTGCAATAATGTTCTAAATGACACTCTGACTAAAGCCAGACAACAGAGTACAAACCACTGAATAAACTGAGGTTTGAGCAGTTTGTTTTCTCATGGGATTATTAGTATGGATGAATTAGAGAGAATGGCCAGAGCATGGGATGATACAGGAGTAGTTGCTCAGGGAGAGACACAGACAATTAAGAATGAAAGCGAGAGTCCCAAATCAATTTTCTGGTAATGATGTACTTTTGAAATGTACTGTTACCATGTAGGAAGTGAGGCAGCCAGCCTGCACTCAATAAAATCACACAAACAGCAAGAGGATAAATAACCAGATATTTAGTGTTTGTGATGTTGGTTTATGGCTGAACGTTTGTCAGTCCATTTCCTTGTTTTATTACATCCACCTGAAATGCCTTTGGTTTATAGCCTCACCTGAAAGTCAGCACCTCCAATTTTGCAGCATTCCTTCGCTTTTGTGCTGAACGCCCTGGAGTGAGGCTTGAACTCATAACTTTCCAAATTCAGAGACGAGAATGCTACCAACTGAGCCATGGTTAGCTATTAAATGATTGTTCTTTGAGGTTGTTTGAAAACAGGCTTGAAATAGTTACCTGCAATTATGATTACATGATTGAGAACTTCAAAGGCATAGCTATTTTTCAACAGTATTAAACACATACATTTTATTTTGGTAACATTACTGCCTCTCTTGCAGGTTTAATCTTTGACTGGTTACTTAAAGAAATTCTGAATTTTGTAAACTGAATTCCAAATGTGTTGTTCAAATATTATCAGTTCAGACAGTGATTAGCTGAACCAAGCAGCCATGGAACTCAGTTGAGTGATGTTTTGGGCCTATAATAAACCTAGATGAAGGAGGGGGAGGGGTGAGTCAACATGAATTGCTGTGACTGATCTCTGTCTAAGTTATTCCCAAACTGCTATAATATTGAACTTGTGATTTATTTGACCATGCCTCCGAATAATGATTCCACTAACATAATCACAAAATTCTGTACCCTTCATGCTTAAAACCTCTATCGATGAGTCTCAAGTCCTGTGAGATTTCCTTTACATACATTTAGGCAAGGTAACAACATATTAGACCATAACTGTAGCAATGGCACAGATGGGTTTGAAACCCTACTTGCTGGACAATGGATTAGCAGTTCATCATCTTAAGTTTGTAGATGATACAGAGCTTGGAAACATTGTAAGCCATAAGAAGGACATATCAGACTGCAGAAGGACTATTTCAAGTTGGGGGTAGATTGGTGGCAGATGATGTTCAATGTATAGAAGTATGCGGTGATACATTTTAGCAGAAAGAACATGGAAGCATGACATGCAGAACTTTAGAAAGTCATTTTCAGGTTGGTGTGGGCAGATTAGTCACAGATGATACAAGAAGCGAAGTTGTTGAGAAACACAGCAAGTCTGGGAGTGGCTGTGGAGAGAAAGCAGAGTTAACGTTTCAGGTCCAGTGACCCTTCTTCAGGGCGTAGAGGGGCGAGGAGAAAGCAAAGGAGAGATATTGATGGGAGAGGCTCTTTGGCACATTTCTTTACCATCAGAGACTGAAGGTCCTGCTGGCTGGAGAGGAAAGGTAGGAGTGATCACTGCATGACAGAGGTCCGCGAGCAGGCAGAGGGCTGGATAAAGTGAATGGACGAAATCTGGCAGATAGAATGTAAATAGGAAAATGTGAAGTTGTTCACTTTGGCAAGAAGAATAAAAAGGCAGAGTATTTTAAAAATGGAAAACGCTACAGAATTCCAAGGTCTGCAGGTACCTAGGAATCCTAGTACATAAGTCACAACAAATGAATAAGCAAGTACAGCAAGTGATTAAGCAGACTAATGGAATGCTGTCCTTTATTATGAGAGGAACTGAACGTAAAAATAAGGATTTTATACCTGATTTAATTGATGTTTATAAGATCCTGAATGGTCTTGACAGGGTGGCGGTGAAAAGGATGCTTTCTCTAGTGGGTTTGTAACCACAGGAGCCTCTTAAAATTAGGGTTTTCCAACAGAGGAGAGTACTTTTATTTCACTGATTGCTGTACAACTTTGCATTAGAAGGAAGTAAATACATCCTTGTTGGTATGGGAAGCAGAAGGTTATTGGGTGTTTGCAAACATGGAATTTGAAACGTAAAAATCAGCCTCAATTTTATTGATTATTGGAAGAGACTTAAATGCCTGAATCACCACCTTCTGCTTATCATTGAGATGTTTGTATTTAACAAGGTGGCAAAGAGGTTCGAATCATCGATTATTTCAGTCGGAACAATTGGGCAGAATCATCCCAGCCCCTGAACAATGAAAACGTTGGAAACTAAGCTGGGAGAATTACATGAGATCAGCATTGAGGGGCTTCTTGTCATTGACAGCTATCGGTCCCATTTTGGAACCAAGCATTGAATGGGCAAAACGAGAAACTTGCCAGTTGGTGAGAATCTAGTTTGCATGCAATAATATCCTCATTATTGTGTCATCTG
Source organism: Chiloscyllium punctatum (assembly GCF_047496795.1). Taxonomy (NCBI): domain Eukaryota; kingdom Metazoa; phylum Chordata; class Chondrichthyes; order Orectolobiformes; family Hemiscylliidae; genus Chiloscyllium; species Chiloscyllium punctatum. Next base: position 74,258,207 of record NC_092745.1, read on the forward strand.
GCCTCACTGATATGCAGCTTTCCATGCTTCTATCTACTGCATCGAAACTACATGGCAACAGTTCCCAGCATGAAAGTCAGAGCAATAACCTGGAGCTCCAGCACTCTGCCTGCTTCTCCAGGCCTTAATCAAGATACATTCCATATATATCTGTATTATTCAGCAAAGACTACTCCTGGACCCAACACATCCTGCCTGGAAAAGACCCATTTCTCTCTGTTTACTTTCAGCATTCAATTTTCTGTCTGTGCCAGTATGTTATCCCCGCATCATGGACTCCTACTTCATGGAATAATCTTTGTTGTGAAACCCTTTAAAATGCCTTCTAGAAACCTGAGTACAGTTTATCCACAGTGCATGTTACTCCATCAAAAAATTCCAACAAATTGATTACACATGATTTCTCTTTCACAAAACCATGCTGACCCATCCTTATTACCTTAAGTTTTTCCAAGTGCTCAGTTATAACCTCCTTTAATAATTCATTTTAACACTTTACCCATGACAGACATCAAGGTAATTGGCCTATACTTCCAAGTTTCTGCCTCTCTCCCTTCTCGAATAATGAGATTTCAGTTTCTCTTTTCCAGTCTAATAGAGCTTTTCCAGAATATGGTGGCACATTAGGGTGGCATGGTGGTTAGCACTGCTGCCTCACAGAGTCAGGCACCCTGGGCGGCTGTCCGAGTGAAGTTTGCACATTCTCCCTGTGTCTGTGTGGGATTCCTCCAGGTGCTCTGGTTTCCTCCCACAATCCAGAGATGTGCAGGATAGGTGAATTGGCCATGCTAAATTGCCCACAGTGTTCAGGAATGTGTAGGTTAGGTGCATTAATCAGGGGAAATGTAAAGTAATAGGGTAGGGGTCTGGGTGGGATACTCTTTGGAGGGTTGGTGTGGACTTGTTGGGCCAAATGGCCTGTTTCTACACTGTAGGGATTCTATGGATATGATAAATTTTGGAAAATTTATACCAATGGATCACCTGTCATATTAAAAACCCTCAGATGACATCCATCAGGACCTGGAGATTTATCAACCTGCAGGTCCATTAGTTTGCTCAGTTCCCCTTCCCCAGTGATTATAATTTCACAAAGTTTCTCTTTCCCTTAATTACCTGTTTTACAGGTATCACTGGGATACTTTTGTATCCTCCATGATGAAGACAGAAGTAAAGTATTTACTCAATACATCCTCCATCTCTTTAGTATCTATTATTAGTTCTACATTTTCATTGTCTTGATAACCAAATCTCACTTTACTTACTCTTTTCCTTTTTAAATACCTATAGAAACTCTTGTGATCTATTTTTACATTTCTAGCCAGCTTCCTCTCGTGCTGTAATTTATTTGTCCTGATTAACCTTTTAGTCATTTTCTACTGCTGTTTGCATTCTTACCAATCTTCTGACTCAGCACTCCTCTTGCCATATTTTATGCTTTGTTTTCTCATGTTTAACACTCTCCTGAACTTATTTGGTTACTCTGGCATGTGGGCTCTTCCGTTAGTTTTTGTATAGTAATGAGATATTTATTCTGAGCATGCTGAAATATATATCCCTATAAGAGTCTGCCATTGCGTTCTATGATCTGCTTCCTAACTTCAGTTTTGCTAGGAGGCAAACTTTTATGTCCACATAGTTTCCCTTTCTTAACATAAAACTTAGACCCACTCTTCTCCCTTTCAAACTGAAATATAAAATTGAAACTTATTATGATCACTGCTACCACACTTGGTATTCTGCATTATGACAGAATTAATAAATCAGAAATTAGAATATCAGGTCTAGTACAGCCTGCTCTCTGGCTGGTTCCAGAACATGTTACTCTAATAGACTCTCTGGAAAGCTATGAACTTCTCATTGAGACTGCTTCCTCAATTTTTGTGTTAGTCTGCTTTTCCTCTCTTTTCCATTTCAAGTTTTTAAAGTCTATTTCCCTTTGTTTTTTCTTTCTCTTCTCTAATTCAAGTCTTTTCATTTCTAACTGTATCTTAGCTAATTCCAGTTGTGACATTTCAAATTCAGGTTTCTTTTCTTATTCTAAATATAGGATATTTGTTTGAAATATCCATCCTTACCAATTCCTGCTTTCACTTATATCTTCATTTTATCTGCTAACTCTCTCCGTTTACCTTTAGTCAAAGATTTCAAACAATCAGCATTTATATACAGTCATAGAGCTATACAGCATGGAAACAGGCTCTCTGATCCAACTCATTCATGCTGACCAGGTATCCTAAACCAATTGCAAGTCCCATTTCCCAGCATTTGTTCCATATTCCTCTGAACCCATCTAGATGCCTTTTAAATGTGCTAATTGTACCTGCCTCCACCAATATCTTCCAATTCAGGAAAGCTTAGACACAGTCAAAGCCATTTCCAAATTCCACGCAATAGACATCACCGTGGTATAGCTGGTTTATGTCCAGAACCATCTCATAGCCATTACTTTAAAAAGAAAGACACAGGTCCCTTTTAAATTGAGTGAATTTAAAAATCCCACCAAGAGTCTCAGTTGTTATGATCCCAATTGATGTAATTACTGAACAAGTGACATCCCAGATTGAAATCTGGCTTGATAGATTTTTTTTTCTTTTGTTTTAACAAGGTGGTCTTTCATTGAAGTACAGACTCACAATGCTGCAGATTTGGGTTTTAAAAGAAATGAAGATAGAATAAACCAAACAATTTATGTATTACATTTAAAGTTTTTGAAAAACATGACAAAATACAATTCTAATTAATCTCAAAAGCACTCCTTTACAGTACTCACATCGAGGGAATTTCCTTCTGTTCACATCTATAAGGTAATTTAACAGTGGCTTCAATTCTCTGTCTTGATAATCTGGTAGCCTCTTTCTAGAGCCTTCCTGCATCTTAGGTTAGATTTTCTCAGCTTCAAATAATCACATCAGAGTTGTGATCCAACACTTCTGGTATCAAATTTTTAAACTAACTCCTTACTCAGAGATAACCTATTTCTTCTCAGTGCTAAACTACTCTCCTTTCTCAGAAGCAACTGTTTTGTATATCCAACTTCAGCCAAACATCTGCAACAACTGCCCAAATTGAAACTATAAGAATTTTTTTTTCAAGCTTTGGGAATTTCCCTTAAGCCTAACAAAAATTTCAGATGGCCTAATGCAGAATGCTGTTCACATTTTTTGCTCATACGCTCTCTCAATATAAGCAAATCCCCATTAAACTTCCCAAACTACCTCTCTCAGACTAAAAAGAAAACACTGTATCTGCAGAAATACCTACCAGTTAATTATTAAACACCTTTAGACATACAGAAAGCTTTGTGCCATGAGTTTAAAATTCAAAACTCCAAAAGAAATTATGTTAAAGTATATATAAATTGCACATTTTCTCTATCTTTGTCAGTCTGATCTTTTCCAATTTATATGTAGATTGAAACCCCCATGATTATTGCTGCCCCTTTATCATAAGCCCCTAATATCTTTTCTTATATACTTCTTTCCACATTGTGGTTACTGTTCAGGGTCTGCCGGTCATTTACAGAAGTGATTTCTTTCCCTGACTATTTCTCATGACCACCCAAACCAGTTCTGCAACCTGATCTGCTGAACTAAGGTCATATCCAACTATTGTACCGATACCATCTTTGCTGAGGTGTGTCATCCCTTCACCTTTGCCTAGCTTCCTATGCTTCCTGAATGTCATATACCATTCAATATTTGAAACCAAATGCTATCACTATGCAGATTGTGTAGATGTGCTTTCGGAGAGCACAGGACTTCATTGGACTATGAATGTTTATCCTCAAAATCACACAACACCAGCTTATAGTTCCTTTGTAAGTTAGCTAGCTGCCTGATGGAGGAGCAGCACTTCGAAAGCTTGTACTTCCAAATAAACGTATTGGACTATAACCTGGTGTTGTATGATTTTTAGCTTTGTCCACCCCAGTCCAACACCAGCACCTTCTCATCATATCCTCAGAGTAGAATGTCAAAAATTGCTGAGGGTTGTTCTTATGAGAACTCCCTCTCAGGCAAGATAAGGGGGCAAACATTGTCAACGTGCACAATGGAGTGGGGAATCAAGAGAATATTGATGGGGACAAAGCATTAGTCCAGACCTGACTTTGCTCGAAGTCTATATATACTTTCTAAAAGGAGGAATGACTGGATAATGATTAGAAGCAAGATCATTGGCTGAGTATATTTTTGTATTTCCCTTTCCTAGCCCAGAGGCATTAAGGGTGGATCTCAGACTCACTTACTAACATGTGTCCTTCCTGGTCTTTGTAAGATGATACAACATTGGTTTGTGTATTTATTACTGAGCCATTGAAATGCAGAATAATATTTCTTTCTTAAACATGTTTCTGAAATTGAATTTAACTGTGGAATCTATTGAAAAAAGTTAGAACTAATTTTAACTTTTTGAAGTTTCTTTTTTGTTGTAATAAATGTCTTTCTTTAAACTGTGTTTGAAATTGTGTGGAAAATGGGGATTGAATTACCTGCTGTAGACGCAAGTCATTAAACCAGGATATATCAGTTATCTTGTCATTTAAAATATGCATTCATCTATCTCCCTCAACTTGACAGACAGAGAAAGGAAACCTGTCCGATAATTGTTCCTTTGCTACCACTACTTCCATCCTCACCCTGTTTTATTTGCTTTTTGGGTGCTGCAGTAGTCTCTGAAATTTCTGTTCCTGGTCTGCCAGAGATGAGATTGTTTAGTCCCAAAAGCTTTTCTTCCTTTCTCTAAAAAGAAACATTTACCACACCCTCTGCTGCAAGAATGTCCAGACTCTCAACTCTCAGATTTCCCTTCAAAAACAGATCTTCAAAAGCAAAGTTTAATGGTGCCTACTGATCATTTCCAATTTATCTCATCCTCTCTTCATCTCATCCATCTTCCTGTACAGAATTCTTGAATGGTTTGATTTGTATAGCTGGTTTCTGTTAGCGTCAAACAGGGGGTTAAAATCAACCGTGGTTCCTGCTTTAGATCATTATCTGATAACGGCAATGAAAAATATGTCTTTGCAGATGTTGTATAGTATGGAATAGGGCTCAAATGGTGCTGGGCCCATGTCTGAAACTCCGACGCACATTCAGGTTAAGAGTTTCCACTTTGGATGTAATCAGGGAAAGTTTGCATTTATTTTGGAAAGTGCTTCATTTTTCTCAATTTTCTCCTCAAACTTATTTGCGTATCACTGAATGAAAAATCTGGCATCTGTGATTGCAATCAGACAGTGTTTTAAAATCATTTTGCTTTGGAAAATATTTTTAAATCGTGACTTTGTGCAGTTTGATTAATATAGCTAATGCAAGCAAAAAATGTGTTTTCATCTCCTATGAGTGACCCAAATTTAAAAGGCTGAAAATGATTTTAAAAAAGAAATTACAGCTTCATTCAGGTATATTAGTCAGATTCTTAGTAAATTAAAATACATGTTCAAAAACTTGTAAAATGTCACTATTGATATTGTTGTAGTATCCAGAAGAACTAACTTAGTTTTTGGAGACTCCTTGAAAGCCAGCAAACACACACACAGTTAGTGGAAACTGCTGGTCATGGGTCTTGCATCCTGGGGTGTGGTTAGTTTTTAGGGCAATGTCTGCTCCTTGTGTGTTTTTGTTTAAACTAGCACAAAAGAGCATGGAAAATTAATTCGAGGAGAACATAATTTGCATTTGGAATTCCATAGTCTTTTGTGCTCTCTTCAATGATCTCAAGTAAATCGAATGAAACGACATGGTCTTGCAGACAATTAATGGCCAAATTTCTCCTGGTCATCGGATCCATGTGTCAGCCTCTGCATAAGCAGAGGGGAGAGGATTGGATAAAGGTGATGACAGCTACCTGTCTCATCAACCATTTAATTGGAAGATTCACCATGATCTTCAATGGACAATGGGTATATCAGGTTACGTGAATCTATATAAGACAAAAGTCATTTGAAAATTATTCTGCATCTCTCTCCTCATCCAGGTTTGAATGGAGACAGGAATAGTGGAAGCTTTATAGTGGAAGCTGCTGCATCTTTTTTCCCTCATATTTGTTTCCTCCTTTCTGAGGGATGGGGTACGACACCATGCGTGCTGTCAGCTCAGCTCAGTGTGGTTCTGGGGACTGGGTTTGATCATGTGGAATGTTTCAACTAACTTGATCCTCCCCCCCCCCCCCCCCCCCCCCCCCCCCCCCCACTTTGCAGTCACACAAGTGTATGTACCAGCAGGGGCCAATAGACGGTCATTGTGAGCAATAATCTGGACTTCTCCTTCTGTTTGGTTTGTGATGTGCATTCCACTCACTAGCAACAACTTGAATGAGAACAGTTACATCAATACAAACTTGGGAACTCTTTGTATTACAATGAATCATCGGATGATGTAGTACAGAGGGAGGTCACTTGGTCATTATGGCCTTTGGTCCAGATCTGTAGAAGGGATATCGATTTGTCCCACTTGCCAGTTTCTTCTCCCAAGCTCTGCAGCTTTTCTTTTTCAAACATGTATTCAATTCCTTTTTGAAAGTTACTATTAAATTTGCTTCCGCCACCTTTTCAGACAGTGCGTTCCATTTTGTAAAAGCTGACTGTGTGAAATTGGTTTTTCCCACCACGCTCCTTGTTCTTTACCATCAACTTGTGTCCTCTAGTAATCGATGCTTCTGCCTCTGGAACCAGGGTTTACAGGATTAGTGGTGCTGGAAGAGCACAGCAGTTCAGGCAGCATCCAACGAGCAGCGAAATCGACGTTTCGGGCAAAAGCTTTTGCCCGAAACGTCGATTTCGCTGCTCATTGGATGCTGCCTGAACTGCTGTGCTCTTCCAGCACCACTAATCCAGTATTTGCTTTCCAGCATCTGCAGTTATTGTTTTAACCAGGGTTTACAACCTGGTTGTCACCATGGATGTAACTGTATGAGTAAACCTTTGAAGACCCAAAATAATTGGGATCAACTTATACACTGAGTAGGTGGATTCAAGTGGTATCCAACATAAAGAATGGGCTTGTCTTTAACTCCTACACATTTTCTCAACACGACCTGTATTGCTTTATTGATCCCTCGTGCCCAGATATAAAGTATATCTTGTTGGGCTAAATGGCCTGTTTCCATTCTGAAGGGAATCTAATCTAATCTACAGTAAGTAAAACTTGCATTCGTTGGGAGTGAATGTAACATATCTCGGCTGTAAAGAGGGTCAACTTTTATGCCAAGTATATACAAAAACATGTTTATTGAGGCTGGTAAATGGTTTAGCCTTAAATGCTGTCATTTACAATAAATGTTCAGCTAGAGTCATAGAGATATACAGCATGGAAACAGACCCTTTGGTCCAACCTGTCCATGCCGAACTGATATCCCAACCCAATCTAGTCCCACCTTCCAGCACCCGGTCCATATCCCTCCAAATCCTTCTTGTTCATATACCCATCCAAATGCCTCTTAAATGTTGCAATTGTACCAGCCTCCACCACATCCTCTGGCAGCTCATTCCATACACGTACCACCCTCTGCGTGAAAAAGTTGCCCCTTAGGTCTCTTTTATATCTTTCCCCTCTCACCCTAAACCTATGCCCTCTAGTTCTGGACTCCCCGATCCCAGGGAAAAGACTTTGTCTATTTATCCTACCCATGCCCCTCATAATTTTGTAAACCTCTATAAGGTCACCCCTCAGCCTCCGATGCTCGAGGGAAAACAGCCCCAGCCTGTTCAGCCTCTCCCTATAGCTCAAATCCTCCAACCATGGCAACATCCTTGTAAATATTTTCTCAACCCTTTCAAGTTTCACAACACCTTTCTGATAGGAAGGAGACCAGAATTGCATGCAATATTCCAACAGTGGCCTAACCCATGTCCTGGACAGTCGCAACATGACCTCCCAACTCATGTACTCAATACTCTGACCAATAAAGGAAAGCAGACCAAACACCTTGTTCACTATCCTATCTACCTGTGACTCCACTTTCAAGGAGCTATGAACCTGCACTCCAAGGTCTCTTTGTTCAGCAACACTCCCTAGGACCTTACCATTAAGTGTATAAGTCTTGCTAAGATTTGTTTTGCCAAAATGCAGCACCTCGCATCTATCCGAATTAAGCTCCATCTGCCACTTCTCAGCCCATTGGCCCATCTGGTCCAGATCCTGTTGTAATCAGAGGTAACCCTCTTCGCTGTCCACTACACCTCCAATTTTGGTGTCACCTGCAAATTTACTAACTATACCTCTTATGCTTGCATCCAAATCATTTATGTAAATGACAAAAAGTAGAGGACCCAGCACCGATCCTTGTGGCACCCCACTGGTAACAGGCCTCCAGTCTGAAAAACAACCCTCCACCACCACCCTCTGTCTTCTACCTTTGAACAGTTCTGTATCCAAATAGCTAGTTCTCCCTTATTCCATACGATCTACCCTTGCTAATCAGTCTCCCATGGGGAACATTGTCGAATGCCTTACTGAAGTCCATATAGATCACATCTACTGCTCTGCCCTTGTCAATCTTCTTTGTTACTTCTTAAAAAAACTGTTAAACTCGACTCTTTTAATTTGTCACTGGCCTTTTGCAGTGAATAATACAGTAAAAAGTTTCAATAATTGCCACAATCTGGCACCATTTTGAATAGTTTAGGAATAAAAAGAATGAAAGAGAGTCCTAAGCCATCTTCCCAGTGACACCCCTCCTCCACCACCTCGCCATCACCTACGCCAGACCCACCAACGTAGGAGTGCTCCCCCACTTCAGCTGCCATCTCTTTGCTGCTGAGCCAACCTCACCAATACGGCCACTGATGCTGATGCTGGGTTCTGTGCTGAACATACACTCGCCCCGCAGCCAGGAGTCCCGAGCTCTGTTGCTCCCTCAGTGACACCAGTAGTCCCCACTCCGGGCCTACTGCAACCAGGAGTCCCCAGCTCTGGGCCCCTGCAACCAGGAGTCCTCACTCCGGGCCCACTGCAACCAGGAGTCCCCGCTCCGGGCCCACTGCAACCAGGAGTCCCCACTGTGAGCCCACTTCAACCAGGAGTCCCCGCTCCGGGCCCACTGCAACCAGGAGTCTCCACTTTGGGCCTACTACAAGGAATCCTTGGCTCCACTGCCAGACCAAGCTGCCTGCACTATCTCGCCAAGAGTCCTGCTCTGGCCGTCCCCCTCCGAGATGTCATCTTGCTGGTTCTGCCATCTTGAAAAATCCATTGCGGCCTCTGCCACTACGATCCTCGAACACCAGGAGGATGTCCCTGTTGCCCATGGCACCACTGCCTCCAGTCGCTATGAGCAGCTATATCCGCCACTGGGACGAACCGCATTCTGTATTTGGCCTGCTGGAGCTGCCAGGCCGAGTTCACCAACTATCCACTGCAAAGGACACCAAAGAAAAGAAAAATAAAAGAAAAATGAAAGTAATTTGGATGTGAAGTTGTTGAGCTGCACTCAGAAGTACCACAGGAGGTTGAAAGTGTAAGGAAATTGGTGGGGAAAACGCAAGTGAAGATTCTCTCGATGAAATACAGGATGTCTACCCTCAATTAAAAATCATTCGTTGGGGTCAGCACTGTCTTTCAGGAAGAGGTACATACTGTGGGATTCAAAGTGTTCCAATGTATTCAGTCCTTTAAGAAATTTCCTTTTGGATCCCACTTCGATTGAAAGAAAGAATGGGGCGCTTTCAAAGAGTCGGTGGAAATTAGATCTGGCCAACAGCGAATGTTACGAGTGCAGCACAATTCACAGATTGTCTAGCTTTTAACCTTTGAGGTCCACAAGTCCTTCGTAAAAGTGACACACAGGAGCTCTCTCTTTAACAGTCACCTGGGACCCCCAAAAAAAGCTTTTTGAGTAATGATAGAAGGAGAGGTAGCAGCTGCTTTTAAAAAAAAAATCCTCTCTGCTCAAAATACTTCGTAATTTGATATTTGATCCCCTATTTCCCAAACAGGAGGATCACGGTCACAATTCATTGCCTGTCAGAAATGTCACATCTGATGATTTCACACATAAGCATTCATTGCCCTTTCGACCCTGGCACTTTGATAACTGCTTCTAACACATGAATAGTCAGACGTGTCATCTGATGCCTCTCGCCTGGAAGCTATGCGGGCAGAAGTATTTGTCTTTCCTAGAGAGGTAGTTTCTCTCGTCCAGTGGTTATAATGTTGAGGACACTGCTGTAATGTAAACAGCAGGGCACACACATTGCTGCAGGCACTGACTCCTCTGTGTGATATGACTCCAAATTCTGGAGGCAAAGTACCTCTGGTAGTCCTGAGTACAGGAGGTGCAGTTCTATTCTGGTTGTGAATAAATTAGTTTGTCCTGACAATGAAAATGTTTTCTAGTGTACCATACTTTGTGTATCATGGTCCATTTTATGTTATGTGTATCAATATATCACAGTCATGCAGCATGAGGTGTGACTAGAAATGTCAGGACCAATCTCCTGACCTGACATTTCAATGAGATAAAGAATTCCTGGTAGCTAACATAAAGATACAATTTCAATCAATGAAGGCATCCAGTTCTAGCTCCATACTTTAGGAAAGATATGTTGATATTATGATGTGGAGGTGCCACTGTTGGCCTCTTACCATTCAAGTCTCTCACCTCCCAATTCAACCAGATATATTACAATAAAGGAACTTTATTGATGTTCATTTTGTTGAAAAGCAAATCTGTCAACATATTATTTTTGATAAAATGAACATCAATAAAGTTCCTTTATTGTAATATATCTGGTTGAATTGGGAGATGAGAGACTTGAATGGTAAGAGGCCAACCATCACAGAGAATGCTGAAGAAATTCAGCAGGTCAGCAGTATTAGTGGAGAAAGAAACAGAATAAACGTTTCAAATCCAATATGACTCTTCTTCAGAATTTCAGCTTTTCAGCATCTGCAGTATTTTGTCTTTATTATGGTAAGATGGCCGCTTTGGTTGGATGACATCAGGTTCCCACTTATTGCCTGGAGACATAAACTCAATTATCATTAGTCGTCACTTGGAAGTATCACACTTGAAAGTTGCTGAACAAAGAGATATAGTGCCAAATGTTTCCATCTTACACTCATCAGGACAAATGCAAGAATGCCAAATTTCAGATGATTACCAAAATTTATTCTATAGGAGAAAAGAGGTACTGATTGGTACGCAGAGTTGGAAATATATTGATATTTCAGTGTCACTGGATCCTGGACAGCATCTATACCAAATGGACTGCAGTAGTTCAAGTATCTCAGCTCACCACCTTCGCAAAGGCAGTTAGGGATAGGCAATAGCTGCTGGCTATTGAGCCAGCGATGCCCACGGACTGTGAACAAATAATAAAAGTCAACTCTGATTGGTATTGCCATGGAGAAAGCAAGAGAAACGATGGGTTCTCCTTGCTCCTGTGCAATTCAAAAATGATGCAAGGCTTGAACATACTCTTTTTGTCTATCGAGATTTGTCCCTGCATATGAATGAACTGATGTCACTTTTAGCAAATGAAACTGGGCCAAGTTTCAAGCTCAACTGATCATCTTAATAACCTAAACTTCAAAAGTACTTATGAAATAAAAACAGAAATTGCTGGAGAAACTCAGCAGGTCTGGCAGCATTCATGGTGAAAAATAAATGGAGTTAATGTTTGGAATCCAGTGACCCTTCTAAGAACTTCCCCAACAATTTCTGTTTTTGTTTCAGATTTCCAGCATCTGCAGCTCTTTATTTTATTCAAAAGTATTTCATTGGCTCAAACCATTTTGATATCTCCTGAGGTCATGAAAGGTGCTTAATAACTATAAACAGTTCCTATTGTTCTTTATAACACCAGTGAGCACTCTGAACAAATAGCATCTTCTTGAAATTGTCCTCTCCATTTATGTAGCACAGTTTGCAAGCATTTTGCTCCTGGGTCAGTGGTCAATGAAGCAATATCTTTGAGAAGTATTGGTCAGTACAGGATTTCCCTTTTGTCTTTATTAGCCCTGATACCTTAGAGCTGAAAAACAAGTGTGTGATCTGTTTCCATGCTAGAGGCAGACCAGATATGACATGTTTTTCTTTCTCAAATGTTGTCTCTGTCACTCACTAGGAGAACCCTGTAGCCTTCTTGATGCAAACAGAAGTTGTTCTGATTGGAGAAGTTGACCGATGAGTGGAAATTTAAACTTCACGGGGCCACCAGTGCTCAATGTGCCTCTCAATGAAAAGTTTGAAAAACACCTTGCATGGGGAGTGGCATATGGAGTTCAATTTAGATAAATGTGAGGTACTTCATTTTGGAAAGACAAATCAGGGCAGGACTTAAGTGCAGATTCATAGCTCCTTGAAAGTAGAGTCACAGGTAGTTGGATCATGAAGAAGGTATTTTGTATGCTTTCCTTTATTGGTCAATGCATTAAGTATAGCAGTTAGAAGGTCATGTTGCACCTGTACAGGACATTGGTTAGGCCACTTGGAATACTGCATTCAGTTCTGGTCTCCCTGCTATAGGGAGGATGTTGTAACTTGAAAGGATTCAGAAGATATTTACAATGGTGTTGCCAAGGTTGGAGGACTTAAGCTATAGGGAGAGGCTGAATAGACTGGGGCTATTTTCCCTGGAGTACGGGAGGCTGAGGGGTGACATGAAAGAGGTTTACAAAATCATGAGGAGCATGGATAGGGTAAATGGACAAGGTCTTTTCCCCGGGGTGAGGGAATCCAGAACTAGATGCATAGGTTTAAGGTGAGAGGGGGACAAGATTTAAAAGGGAACTAAGGGGCAAGCTTTTCACACAGAGGGCGGTGTGTGTATGGAATGAGCTACCAGAGGAAGTGGTGGAGGCTAGTATGATTACAATATTTAAAAGGTCTCTGGATGAGTACATGAATAAGAAGGGTTTAGAGGGATATGGACCAAATGTTGGCAATTGGGACTAGATTAATTTAGGATATTTGGTTGGCATTGATGAGTTGGGTCTGTTTCCGTGCTGTATATCTCAGTGACTCTATTTATGGAGCACCTTTTACAACCACTGGATGTCTCCAAGTTTATTACAGTTGATGAACACTGGTCTACTCTTATTCCTATACCCTTTCAACCAGTTAAGCCTGCTTTGCCATTTAATATGATTGCGGCTGATTCAGTGTGTTTACCTCCACTGTCCCGATATCCCTTTCCTAAGTGTGTGCTCTACTGTAATATACATGACAGCCAATTTCCACACAGCAAGGTCCCTAAAAAGTAACATAATAATGAACAGGTCATCTATTTTTCTTGTGTTTAAATATTGGTCAGGACCCCAGGGTTAACTCTCCTACTGTTGTCAAACAAAATGCTGGAGGTTCTTCTTGGTCCACCTGAGAGTGCAAATGGGATTTAATATCCTGTCCAAACGATGACATCTCCAACAGTGGAGCTGCCCCTCAACCAGGAATATTATGCTCACATCCTGGAGTCAGACTTCAGCTCATAACTTTCTGACTCAGGCAAAATGCCTATTGAACCAAGGCTGATTCACAGCCAGAAAGAGCAATGACAGCAAAATGAATAGCAACCTATGTCCATCCTGTTAACAAGCCAGAATCTTTCCTTTGAGTGCAACTGAATAAACTGACAGAAATCATCTCAAAAGCTCGGTGTATAATGTGGACAGGATGTCACAGTGCTCCTCTGCTTCGAACAAAAGATGTGGTCATTGGAGGATATTTTCATGAAAGTAAAGGCCTTTTTAAAAATTTGTGTATTTGCTACTAATTTCCACATGTAAAAGTTGTATTACATTTAATGTTTTTGGTTTCAGACCGGCTTTTGTTCCATAATTAACATCAGTATCCATGGAGTGTATAATCTCTCTGGCAGTCAGCGTTTTAAGAAATCCTTCTCCTTTGAAGATTACTTTGCCTTTAAGAGGGTTTAACTGGAGATCAGTGCTTTAATAAACATTGCCCTGGGTATCTAAGCAGAATGCAAAGAATGTGATTGGCTAATTTGCTAATTCTGTGCAATGTAGATAACTTGTTTTCACTCAGCAATGAGGGAGTTTGCTTCTGATCACAGTTCACTGACTAAAAGAATGAACCAAAGAACATTCATGTCAAGAACTCTCTGGACCAGCTCAGTAAGTTTATCTAGCATGTATTGTAGCTGGGCCTGTAGACTGCCAAGGCCCCAGAGTTGATCCTGATCTTTGTCGAATTAGTGCTGTCACCTGGGGTTTGGGGGGTTTTGAAGGCTTTCATCAATTGTAGCCCGCTCTAAAAGGAAAGGGAAAACGCAGCGTGAATCCTCTGACAGAAGTGATCATGTATAATGTATCCATGAAAGACAAGATTGTCTATGACCCATTGCTTCCCCCAACTGTCTTCCTGTAGAAAAGCCTACTGATGCTGAGTACCAGGGCTCATTGTGAGTAATGCCCATTTGAGTGTGATACTAGAGGGAACACAGATGGAACCACATGGAGTCGGTACCTTCAGCAAAGATAACATGGAAACAGACCTTTAGCAATCTCCTAGAGGCCAACCATAACTCCGTTAACTGATCCCTGAAAGGAGATCATTGGGATGTGATTCCAAGAAATAGCATGTCAGTGTTGATAAAGTGTGGCGCTGGGAAAAGCATGGCAAGTCAGGCAGCATCTGAGGACCAAGTGAGTTGACATTTCGGGCATAACCCCTCATCAGGACTGGGGAGGGGTCTCTGAAATAAAGGTGGGTGGGGGAGCGCTAACCTGCTGTGCTTTTTCCATTGACTCTGACTGTCCAGCATTTGCAGTCCTCACTTTCTCATAGTACACCAGTGTGGCCAACAGGCTCAGAATGAGGAGAATTATTGGAAGAAACTTATTTTTTCTAAAGTTCACTCCAGTCGCAGATGTTACAACCTGGAAAGGTCATTTGTGGCAATTTTGAGTGTAATTTAGTTTAATATTGTTAGTGCACTCATCATCAAAGGAAAGTACTTTTTATATGAAACAAAACCATATTCATTCCTGGGGTCCTGTGTTGGAGTAAACCCAGCCTTTCTCTTATTTTAGCAAAGTTAGTTTAGAAATCAGCTTTGCCTCATTTAGATTAAGTATCACCTCGAAGTGACCACAACACATCAGGAATTTGGCAGTGCACATGTTTCAATATAAATGGCACACTTGATAACCCTGTCCCTTGCAGGTTCTATTTTTGCCTCAGCCACTCCAGAACCATATCTGTAATTCTTGCAAAGGCTACAAGTGTGAGTTTTGATTTGTTCCTATTTCTCTTTCCAATGTGAGTCATGTTGATATCAGTATTTTGATATTTTCAGTAATTTTCATAATTTCCTGACTATTTTTAAGTTTTTGAACAATGTTTTTTCGAAGAAAGACAATTGTGCATATCCTTATACAAGGTTACTAATTTAGCTAGCTGTTTGGTTGATGTCGGTGTATTCTGTTAGACAGGAGGCCCTCTGATGATTGGCATTACTTCAAGCTTGGTTCTACAGTCGGGTTTATTTTGGGCTATTCCCTTTTTTTTTAATTCCCATTTACTCATTCCCGCTATCTCCTACTGCCTTGCTTTATGAACCTGGTATAAATGCTGTTCTTTCTAAAGTTTCTGCTATACTGTGGCCTTTTCTCCTTGTCACCTGAACATTAAGGGAGGCAAAGGTCTAGTCATGCTATTGCCAGACTATTAATCGAGAAAGTCAGGTGATGTTCTGAACATCTGGGTTCAAATCCCACATTAACCACTGTTGACTGCCAGAAAAGCCCATCTGGTTTACTAATGTCCTTTAGCGAAGACCTTACCTGGTCTGGTCCTGATGTGACTCCTGACCTACAGCAATTAGATACAGGCAATAAATACTGGCCTAGC
Source organism: Chiloscyllium punctatum (assembly GCF_047496795.1). Classification (NCBI taxonomy): domain Eukaryota; kingdom Metazoa; phylum Chordata; class Chondrichthyes; order Orectolobiformes; family Hemiscylliidae; genus Chiloscyllium; species Chiloscyllium punctatum. The sequence continues at coordinate 74,274,026 of NC_092745.1, forward strand.
CAGTGAGGCCAACATCCCAGGAATGAATTTAAAAAATTCCTGCTTTCCAGTTTGACTGTTTGAGAATCTCCTTGTTTAAACTGTCATAGAGCTCCTCTCATTATCCCTATCCATGTACAATTGTGACAGCATGTGTATGATCAATGCTTGTTGAAATGAAACTGGCCGCTCTCTGTGAAGTCACGTTGATTGATGAGACATCTTTTATAATCATTTACGCATGTAGGTGTCACAGGCAAGGCCAGCATTTATTGCCCATCCTTCATTGTTCATGAGGTTGTGATGAGCTTTCACCTTGAACCATTGCAGATCTTGTATTGCAAGGGGTTCCCTTGGCATAGAGAATTCCAAGATTTGGACTCAGTGACAGTGTGTGGTAGATTTTCACAAGATCTTTGACTGGAAATCAGGGGAACAGCCTTAGACATTGGACATCTTATCATAGAGTATATACAGCAAAACAAAGTGAATTGATTTTCACATTTTACAACTTTCTAAATTCACTCATATCTCCTTAATTTTGATAACTGGTATGATTTTGTTTTTTTTTAATTCATAATGTAGTATCATAGCTGGAGGTATCTGCTGCATAGGTTAGTCCATGAAAATGCGTTGTATCACAAACAAGGATAGTTAACCCTGCCTTGTCTCTGCACCAGCAGCCCTTCATGATGTTGTCGATGTACTTATTTGTACTTTCTCCCACTCTCAGATCTATCAAGGGTAGCAGCAGCCTAATGACCTGTGCTCTGTAAGGAATGGAATGCTCACAAATCCTGCTCTTCCCTCTTCCATTTACCATATAGGCTGGCAGTGTCACCTCAACTGCTGTCTCTACTCACTGCTGAATGTGGCTGATGAAATTTTCTTGGGCACCAATCTTGCTAATCACACAAAATGTGGCTCAGTGGTTAGTACTGCTGCCTCACAGCATCAGGGACCTGGGTTCAATTCCACCCTTGGGCAACTATCTGTGTGGAGTTTGCACATTCTCCCCATGTCTGCATGGGTTTCCTCCCACAGTCCAAAGATGTGCAGGTTTAGTGGATTGGCCATGTTAAGTGACTCCATAGTGTCCAGGGATTTGCAAGGTAGGTGGATTAGCCATGGGAAATGTGGGGTTATGGGATGGGGTGGGGTGCTCTTCCAAGAGTTGATGTGGACTTGATGGGCCAAATGGCCTTCTTCCACATTGCTGGGATTCTACCATCTTAAATCTTTCACAAGTCCTTCCTCCAATTTTCTCTGTCATTTCCAAGACAAAAGGTTAATATTGCTACATTGTTTCAGGTATTCTTTAGACCCTCTCCCAAGTTGCTCATCGCCATGAAAGTGTCAAACGGTTACTTGACTACAGTTAAAAATCACACAACACCAGGTTATAGCCCAACAGGTTTAATTGGAAGCACTAGCTTTCGGAGCGCCGATCCTTCATCAGCTGGCGCTCCGAAAGCTAGTGCTTCCAACTAAACCTGTTGGGCTATAACCTCGTGTTGTGTGATTTTTAACTTTGTACACCCCAGTCCAACACCGGCATCTCCAAATCTTGACTACAGTGGCATCACAGCTGAGCCCAATCCTGATGTGTGATGTACATCCATATGTGTATTCATCCTAGTAGGAATTCTGGGTAATTTATTCATTCCTCCCCACCCCCGCCAACCACCGCAAAGACAATAGAAACACCTCTTCAACTACTCTTACTGAGATCAGTTCACTCAGCACAGATCTAGCATCAAATGTGGAGCCTGCAGACAGAAAATAATTGGATTGTCAGCATTCAGTTTATAAGCAGAGGATGGAGTTGATCCCTTATCAGATAGATAACCCCAGCTTATGTTCCAGCAAGAAAATTTCTCAGGAACTACCAACTAGACTAGCTCCAACTAATCCATTTATAAACGAGTTGTCTAGGGATTATGATATTGGAGCTCGAGTTTCACCAGCGCAGATGCTGGATGCCTGCAACAGTAATGGAGAAAACTTTATTTGTTTAGTCGGAGGTCATTGTCTGCTCATTACAAACAGTGGCTCACAATCAGACACCAGCCTCTGTTTACTTTACTTGCTTTATAGTGAATGAAGAAGTTGTGTTCCGACTGTTCTTTGTGTACATCATTGTTTGGCTTTTTGACCTTTTGAATTTCAGCATTGCTAAGTATTTTGAAGGACAGGAGGAGCTACAGAGGCTTCTCAAAAAGAGACAAGGAACTTTTTAGAATAAGAGATGAACTGGGGACAGAGGGTTGAAGTGTATGTTTTTTGGCTATGTCTGGGTTGTGTCAAGTCTTTTTGAGAGTTTGTCATTGTGAAGCCCAGAGAGTTTGTCTCATATCTTAAACTCCCCTCATAAATTACCTTCCCCTGCTCCTATGGTGTCTCTCACATCCAGTTTCTACCCCGTCCTGCCATGCACTATTTCTGAAACCGCTCACCACTCAGTGGAGTTTGCGGAATGTACTGCCATTCTTTGTGTCTGCGCCAGTGTTCACTCTAATGCTCCTTCCTTCTGATACGTGGGCCTCTGATGTCCGAGCACAACAGTAATTTTCAGAGGCAGGTGTCAAAGCCCCTTGATGGGCATCAATGTACATGGAACTCGGGAGTGGCTGTGCCTGCATGCATCTGTGGAGCTCAGAGGGAACATTGCTCTATACCATCTATAAAAGTCTGTTGTGCACCCAGATAGGCACTGGAAATCTGGAGCTGCCCTGCACAGTTACCCCGACTAATGCCCAGCTCTGAAGGAAAAATGTCAATGACCTTTTCCACTCTGCTGAGAGTTAGTTCCACCAACTGATATCTCAGTTCACTGTATCCCTGCTACTGCACCCACATCTCACCAGGACTCATGGTCTACCACTCTCACAATTGCTGGCAATATCTCCACTTTCACCCACCCCCAACGCCTGACACCATTAACCCTGCATTCCCTCTGCATTACCTCCACACTCAGGGCACCTCCTGACCTGCACCAACACTAACAGCTGTGCCACCCATATTCGTCTCCTGTAAAACCTGCCTCTCTCTCATTGCAGAAGGAAACATGCAGAAAGATGGGTCTTGTGCAGCCCGCCATTCAGCTGCTTAGCCGGTTATGAGGATAACATCCTGACTGACTGTTACATATAGGCCCTGGGTTTGTACCAGAGGTTGCCCTGAACTCAGTCTGCTGGGAAATCCTGGGTGAAGGCTATCCCCCTTGACTACACCGAGACTGGCGATGACTATGACATATGTCCTGGCATTGTGTCTGCACTAAATGGCATGGCTAGGCAGCAATACTGTGAGCTTGATGTCTCCAGCTGTGGGGGCAAAGCATAAAAAAGGCAAGATAAAGCCAGGCAAGGCAAGTTTGCTGGGAGAAGCCAAGTTGGCTGACAGTGAATGTGTGCAATGATGGAGTGCAAAGAGCCCGGAGATGTTGTCTGGTCCACTCTGTGAGCTGGATGTGTGTCCCTGAGTACACAGCTTTACACTGAGTGTTACCAGTGAAGCCTGAGGTACAACATAGAGCTGAAGGGATTTTTGAGTGTATCAGGAACATGCCAATGTCAGATGACAAAGTCTCTGGATGTGAGCTGCATATGGTCAGTGCCCATGGAGTGTGCCCTGACACAATGATGCCCAGTTCCCAACACTGGAGATGGCTTAATACAAACTGTATTCACCAGGTGGTCCTCTAGTTTCCTTGTTGAGTTTTCTCGATATTGAGCTTGCTTGGTCTGCTCGGTAAGATTGACTGAAGATTAATGAGATAAGTTGGGCTGTTAACATGGCATTTAAGTAGCAGAACTCACTCTCACTGGTATTTTGCTGCTGCTACCTAGTGAGAATCTCATTAAGCCGCTTGTGGTAAGCATCAAAGATGCTCCTGATGTCAGGATGGGTCTGGGCTGCACCAGTTCCCCCGACACTGCCCCATCTCAACACAGCTCACATCACTCACAGCCCAGTGGAGATTCCCCTCTTGGCATTTCCTCTGACCAATAAAACCCAACTTCACTGTTTGTGAAGTAATGGTGTCCTGTTGCATCCGGCAGAAAATTTACTGGTTTTGTTTTCCTTGAAAGATGTTGCAGGTGAATTAACAGAGAAAAAGGCTGAAGTTTTGAGACAGGAGAGAATGACATTTCCTGGTACAAATGTAAACAATTGAAAATGTGAAATCTGGTTAGCAGCAAGCACACAAGCTCTGTCACTTGCAATTTCCACAAAAGAAAAACTGTAAAATAATCAAACCAACTGTGGACTAAAACACTTTGATTCTTTTGTTCCATCTACAATTTCCACATAGTTGGTCTTCAATGAGGTGGCCGTAGTGATGGTTAAATGTGCAGAAAGGAGTTTAGCCTCTGATCACTCTCCAGAAATTCCCTGGCTGTGTGATTGTTACATGATGACAGAGTGGAGAAACAGACAATTTTCAAATGCTTTGGACTGTGTCTATTTAAGCATCTTGCTATAAATACATTGCATTTGTAGTTTTGCGCTATATGTTCTTAATTGCTCGGAGTCTTTCGGCATTGGAAAATAGCTCTGATGAATAGTCACCAGTCTCAAAACTGAATTCTGCCTTTACCCACAGGTGCTGCCAGATCTGCTGAGCTTCTCCAGCAATTTCTGCATTTGTTTCAGATCTCCAGCATCTGCAGTTCTTTGTTTTATTATACTAAAAAATAATTTATTAGTTATTAGTGCCCCATATCTCCAGTTGTTCCGAATAACATCACATATAAGTTTTACTACTTCTTAACATTAAACTTCTCGGATACTCCAAAGTATGAAGGATGCAATAACTTAAAAGGATGGAAATTAAATTGTTCTTAGCCAACTGAGCTTATTTCATCTGCAGACCTTATGCAGTTTGCACTATCGATGAATCTACCTTACCTGTTCAGGTTTCTGTCAACACTGTCGCTGTACCACAAGTTGAAGTTCAGAGCTAGAAGTCACACTCCACGGGCAGAGCTAGATAAGGCTCTTCCTTTACAGATTTACACAACACAGGACCAAATCTTCAGAGATGGGGAAAGCCTCCAACTCAACTTATGTGCTGATGTACAACAGGACCCTGAGGAAGTCCCACATCCAGGATACTTAGGCAGGACATTTAAACTTCTGACTTGTGGGTTTTACCCAGTCCTAGATTTCTCTGCAGTTTCAATGACAATGCAAGCAGATGGACAGAACCATGCAGACATGGCCCGGTTGTGCTATAATTTTCCTGGATTTTACTTGAATTTACTGAGAGCTGGATGTAGGTTTGCTTGCTGAGCTAGAAGGTTCATTTTCAGACGTTTTGTCACCATACTAGGTAACATCATCAATGAGCCTCCAGATGAAGCTTAGTAGTAGCACCCTCAACCCTCATCCAGTCCTGGTTCAAGTCTTGTTGCAGAGAATGTGAGCAGATAATGTCGGGATATATTCTAGTGGTGGAAAACAGAGGATTGCACTCTAGAAAAAATGTTGAATTATTCAACGAGATATTCTTTTCTGAAAAACTTGAGAATCCTTCTGATGTGATTGACAGTATTCAGCCCCCATCAAATACCATCCAAAACAATGTAACATTGATTTAATCTCATCGCTGGCTATGGACCATTCTGTGAACAAGTTGGCTGACGTATTTGTTGGTCATACAAGAGTGACTGTACTTGGAGAATAAACCAACATTAGCAACATCACAAAGCTTTTTCTACAGCTGACTGTGGCCATGAAATCATAGTCCAGCCAGGCCAGCACTTTTAATTGAGCCAGAGCAAAGAGGGAAATTTAACAGCGCAATGTTAAGATAGAGAAAATGGCAAGGGCATATTTTTTGAACATATATTGTATGTGAAGTCACACTAAAATGATTGTTTGCATTATTTGAATACAAAAGAGGAGAAACTGCTACGAAAGGTTATCATTTTTGAGTGGCTTTTCAGAGCTTTTTAATTTGTGAACCTTTATTAGTTTAAATGGAGATGAGTACTCATACTCTGAGATTGTTTTCATAGGATGGTTTATTTAATTTATTTTTATTTTACTCTTAAACACACAGATTCAGTTAGGGATATATTTCCGTGGCTCAGTCCCTCCCCAAATGACCATTTCTATTCATTAAATTCCCAGTCCTACTGACACTGTTTGAGACTTTTAAAAATTCTTTCATGCGATGTGACCATTGGCCAGTATTTATTGCCCATCGTTAGTTGCTGTGGAGACAGCAATGCTGAGCTGCCACGTTAAGATGCTGCAGTCTTTGGGGTGTAGGGATACCAACACTGCTGCTAGGAAGGAAATTTCAGCCATTTGACCCAGCAGTACTGAAGGAATAGTGATACATTTCCAAGTCAGGATGGTGAGTGACTTGGACGTGAAGTCGCAGATGGTGGAGATTGAATGCTGCTGTCTAAAGAGCTTTGGTGAGTTACTACATTGCATCTTGGAGATGGTAACTATGGCCGAGAGAGAGGATGTTGAAACTGGTGGAAGGAGTGTTGATCGTGCAGGCTGTATGTCCAAATGGTGTCAAGCTGCCCCCATCCAGACAAATGGAGAGTGTGCCATCACACCCCTGACTAATGGCTTGCAGATTGTCGCAAGGTTTTGGAGAATCAGCAAGTGAAAGTTTCTCTGTGCACAATTCTGAGCATCTGACCAATTCTTGTTAATGACAGTATTTATACGGCTAGTCCACTTGAGCTTTTGCTTATTGCTGGATGTCAATCAACTCAGTTCAGTTAAATCTTTTTAGAAGGTCTGGAATCAGCAATCTGCAGATTACTGTCAACCAGAAACTGAACTCCACTCAAGATGATAAGAGTAGATCTAAAATGCCAAATGCCATGAACTGTTGGCACAGTTAATATGTTTAGTGCTGGAGTCACAAAACAACAAAGTTTGGTTTTCTGTTGAGCATTTAGAGAATGAATACAACATTGAACTATGTGCTCTACACACTGTACATCCCTCATTTTGTCATTTTTGGTGTGGACCATGGATGTGTTACCATTGGAGACAGTTCAGAGAAGGTTCACTAGACTATTACTTGGAAGTAGCAGATTGCCTTGTGAGGAAAGGTGAGACAGACTAGGCCTGTGCCATACACTCTAGAATTTAAAGAGTCAAGAGGTGAATTAATTGAAACATATAGGATCCTGAGGGGAATTGACACCGACCGGGTGGGTGTCAAGTGGATTCTCTTGTGGGAGAATCTAGAACTAGGAGTTATATTTTAATAACAAGAGGTTACCCAATAAAACAGAGATAAGGGTTGTGTGCATTTGCTTCAAAAGGCAGTGGGCGAAGAATCTTTAACTATTTTTCAGGCAGAGGTAGATTGATGCTTGATTATAAAGGAGATGAAAGATAATCAGGAATATGCAGGAACATAGAGTTGAGGTTAACATCAGATCATCCATGATCTTATTGATTGGTGGAGCGGGCTTGGAGGGCTGAGTAGCCACCTTTTGTTCCCTGTTCATGTGTGGGAAGTCAGGAAATGGGAACACTCCAACTCCGTGTTGCTTCAACGTCTGAACTGATGAACAAGTGGAGTTGGGCGCAACACTTTGGCGGAAGCAACTTGAGGTCAGCAAGAGATGAAATAGGATACAGATTCGGGAAGATATTTTAAATGAAAGAAGGAGGAGGTGCCCAGGAACCAGTCAACATGTAGCAGTGAATGTTGAACTGAGCTTTCACACTTGATGTGCTGAGTTAGCTGATCTGAGCATGTCAGAAATGTAAGTGCAGGAATTGGCTCCAGGCCAGACAGGAGAGAAAGAGATGTTGGTTCCCATTCTTTGGCTGTCAAAGTAGCAACCTGTGTCTATGTAGATAACAGCTCAGTTTCAGGGCTCTATGTCCACAATAGTCTGTCAACACACATTATCATTGCTTGCAAAAACATAGCTATTTAACTGAGTTAATGCAGGAAGTTAGAGCCACCAGTAAAACCCCCAGTGTCAGTTTCTTTAGGAGCAGAGGGAGAGGAGGTAAACACAGCATTTTAAATTGGCAATCTGCCATATGTTTCTATTGCTCCAGATCAGCAAAAAAAAAACAGGGATTGAGCAATTTGAAATCATTTTGTTTAGGTGACAAGCACATTCTCTGAAGAGATTGACATAAAACAGTGATCCAGAAATATCTCGCTCCAAAGTAAGCAAAGGACTTCCAAAGAAAATTGTTGAAGTTGTCATTCGGGAATATGATATTTTTGTGATAAACGTAATTCCTGGATCATGTGTCCAAGCAGAACACCGACTTTTAGAAGGGTGTATGAAGTAAATCCTAACCTTTTTGGTAATTTTCATCTTCCCCATGTATGTTCCATATGTAATGGAAATCCTCCATTACCTCCCCCAGGCCAGTGTATGTAGTATTAGAATATTCCAACAATTGGGTCAAGAGGCAATGATGTGCGTGGGAGATGACAACTTCGCATTCAATAGTGGGGAAGCTTTCAAGTTTTCTTTGATTATCCTTTAGGAATTGCAAAACATTTTAATGGTACTATTCCTAAACGAACTTCAATGTGTGGTCATAGCTGGTTATAAATGGTCTAGAAGAAGCAGATTTGTTGCCCATTTGTTGATTTTGCTTTCTTCTGTACTATATGTCAACTCCGATTAAGAAGGCTGTCCAGTTTGAATGTATTTGACACAACAAATAACCCTGGGATCCAAGTTTACATCTTTCAGCAGATGCCATTGGATTGGGGTCAAGAGCTATAGAGTCATTTGTCATTACCTCCCACAATCCCCGTCTTAGAGATGGTTATAGTGTCCCTATGATCAGCTGCTTCGGATGAAATAAGGAAATTGTTCTGACCCATTCCCTCATGATCATGCAGAGTTTAGAAATGAAATTTGAAATGTGGGCCATGGGATGGAGATGCCAAGCTGACAAAAGCTGATTGACAGCTTCCAAAATAGCTGACATAGCACCTCCCCCACCCCCACCCTCCACGCTCCCCCCGCCCCAAACAAAAAGAAGCTGAGATCTAAAAACTAGCCTTGAAGCAAAAAGAGCCTCGAATTGTAAGAGCAAATGCAAGTGAAGTGCCACATTAGTTGTAACTTGAGCTGTAGTCTGCCTGACATTCCTTCATCTGAAGTGCAGAAAAGCCAGACAAGGAGACAAGTATTGAGAACATGAGATCCCTCTTCCAAAGGAGAACTGGAGGACATGCCCACTGAACCAGACAGCTGATAGTTCATTTGGCACATTCACCAGCACTTTGCAGGTTCCAATGTTACTGGGTTTAGCATAAAATAATTTTCTTGTTCTTTGTTGAATATTAGGAGTCCAGTTTTCTCATCATTGCTGCAGCACCTAGAGCTGCTCCTACTTCCCCATCCTCAGTGCTCCTAGCTCCTTTTCTAAATTTTCCCTCCTGTTTGCCAAAGGCTTGCCTGGATTTGTATCTCTCTTTCTCCTCCCCCATCTCACAATAGTACTGCTGTCAGCTTTCCCCCAGACTTAAGGCTGCTCCTGGCTCTTTCTCTTCTATCTCAAAAGATTGACCACCCACCCCACCGTGCATCCTCACTTTTCCCCCGTTCCTGCTGTAAAACTCAGTGGCTGCAGGAAATTGGGAAGACAGAGGAAGCGAAGCAGTGCCTCTGTTTCTGTGTAAGAATGAGCTTGAGTCAGATATGCAGGAATGTCTCCTGATGCCAGCAAGCAGATGGAAGACTTGAGTATGTGCTGAACAATGAACTTTAATCATTGTCTGGAAAGCTACAGGTTTTTAAAATGTATTCTTTGATGGGATGTGAATGTCACTAGCTAAGCATCATTTATTACCCTCGCCTAACTGCTTTGGGGAAGGTGATGGTGAGCTGATTTCTCGACCACTTCAGTTTTTGGGTGTAGGGTCACCCCAAAGGATTAGCAAGGGTGTTGCTCAGCACAGACGTTACTTGCCATTCACCTGCAGTTTTGCTAAGGTTCTTTGATGCCACACTCAAATGCTGCCTTGATATCCAATGCAATAACTCTCACTTTGCTTCTGGAGTTCAGCTCTTTTGCACCAGGGCTGTAATGGGGTCAGGAGCTAAGTGGTTAGTACTACTGCCTCACAGTCCCAGGTTCAACTCCAGCCTTGGGTGACTGTGTGGAGTTTGCACATTCTCCCTGTGTCTGCATGGGTTTCCTCCCAAGTCCAAAGATGTGCAGGTCAGGTGAATTGGCAGTGCTAAATTGCCCATAGGTTAGATACATTAGTCTGAGGGAAATGGGTCTGGGTGGGTTACTCTTTGGAGGGTCAGTGTGGACTGGTTGGGCCAAATGGCCTGTTTCCACTCTGTAGGGAATCTAATCAGATCCCAAACTGAGCTCCAGAGAGCAGGTTACTGCTGATGAAGTGCTGCTTGATAGCACTGTTAATGACCTATTCCATCACTCTTCTGAGAATCAAGAGGACACCAACAGGCAGTAATTTGCTGGGTTGAAGTTGTCCTACTTTATGCAGATAGACTCAGAAGAAATAACTATTTGTATACTAACTTTAGCTTTCTGTTTTCTTCCAAGATTTTAATCACTCTGCTTTAAATTTTCAAGAAGAATTAAATCCAGTTTGTGAAAGAATTGTTTCTGTCTGGAATCTAAACTATGCATTTGCTTTTGAAGTTGAGTTTAATTACTGTTTATCGTTATCAGTCTCATATTCTCTTGCTTTTTAAAATCAATGTCTGAAGCTGATTGAAACACGGAGAGCAGCTTAATACTTTTATAAAAACAGTGAACTATAGGCTCTTGTGTTTTTGTTAGATCAAAGAGATGTGTCCTGATTGACATATATCAACCAGACCAATAAGGATCCATTGTTAAATGCTACAAATGCTTTTGCGGAAAAACAATTTTCACTGCCTTCTGTGATGTGGTTTTATACTGTACAGTCCAGACCAGAGGGTTTGCCTGGTCTGGCCTGAGATTTGCTGATTTCACTGAGGGCAACGGTTAAGCTAGTAAAATGGGTTTCACTTTCCATCAACTTGGGAAACAAATCAGGGAGAAATTGAGCTCTGCAGATGCTGGAGATCAGAGTCAAAGAGTGTGGTGCTAGAAAAGCACAGCCTTGAAACGTCAATTCTCCTGCTGCTTGGATACTGCCTGACCAGCTGTGCTTTTCCAGCACCACACTCTTTGACTTGGGAGACAAATCAGTTACTCCCCTGAGGTCCTACCTTTCATAAAGGACATGTGCAGATACTGACTGAGACCAGAACCACACTCAACCACCATCTGTCTGGAAGTGTGGTTGAGGCAGGATCTGCTGAAACACTCAGGAGGCTATTGGATGGTTATCCAATGTATACAAGGATTAGGGGAAGATTCAGGAGAATGGCACCATGTACATAGAACATTACAGCGCAGTACAGGCCCTTCGGCCCTCGATGTTGCACCGCCCTGTCATACTAATCTGAAGCCCGTCCCACCTACACTATTCCATGTACGTCCATATGCCTGTCCAATGACGACTTAAATGCACTTAAACTTGGTGAATCTACTACCATTGCAGGCAAAGCATTCCATACCCTTACTACTCTCTGAGTAAAGAAACTACCTTTGACATCTGTCTTATACCTATATCCCCTCACTTTAAAGTTGTATCCCCTCGTGTTTGCCGTCACCATACTTGGAAAAAGGCTCTCCCTGTCCACCCTATCTAACCCTCTGATTATCTTGTATGTCTCTATTAAGTCACCTCTCAACCTTCTTCTCTCTAACGAGAACAGCCTCAAGGCCCTCAGCCTTTTCTCGTAAGACATTCCTTCCATACCAGGCAACATCCTAGTAAATCTCCTCTGCACCCTTTCCAAAGGTTCTACATCCTTCTTATAATGCGGTGACCAGAACTGTACACAATACTCCAAGTGTGGCCGTACCAGAGCTTTGTACAGCTACAGCATAATCTCCTGGCTCCGGAACTCAATCCCTCTATTAATAAAGACCAAAACACTGCCTGCCTTCTTAACACCCTGTCAATCTGGATGACAACTTTCAGGGATCTGTGTACATGGACACCGAGATCTCTCTGCTCATCTGCACTCCCAAGAATCTTACCATTAGCCCAGTACCTTGCATTCCGATAACTCTGTCCAAAGTGTATCACCTCACACTTGTCTGCATTAAACTCCATTTGCCACCACTCATTCCAGCTCTGCATCCTATCTATGTCTCTCTGCAACCTACTACATCCTTCGTCACTATCCACAACCCCACCAACCTTAGTGTTGTCCGTAAATTTACTAACCCACCTTTCTATACCCTCATCCAGGTCATTTATAAAAATGACAAGCAGCAGTGGACCCAACACCGACCCTTGCGGTACGCCACTAGTAACTGGACACCAAGATGAACACGTTTCATCAACTACAACCCTCTGTTTTCTTTCAGCAAGCCAATTACTGATCCAAACTGCTATGTCTCCCACAATCCCATTCTTCCGCATTTTGTACAATAGCCTACTGTGGGGAACCTTATCGAACACCTTGCTGAAATCCATATACACCACATCAATCGGTTTGCTTTCATCTACCTGTTTGGTCACTTTGCCAAAAAACTCAAGAAGATTCGTTAGGCACGACCTACCCTTCACAAAACCGTGCTGACTGTCCCTGACCAGATTATTCTTTTCTAGATGGTTATAAATGATGCTCATTTGGAGAGGTGGGGCTGCACCGCAGCATTCAACGGATTCTGTGAGAATCCTACCATTGGTGAATAACCTGCTTAGATAACATCTTGGAAGAGAAATAGTTAAAACTTACATCATGCCTCATTGTAGCCCTTACAAGTAGCTCTCCATCTTTGTCTCACTTTCTGGCACTTGGCCTGTAGCCTTGTAGATTATAGCTCTTCAAGAGCATATCCAAGTGTCAGCTTTTGAAACGTCATGACCTGATGACCTGATGGCCTTATTGCCTGCATCCAAGAATTCTAAAGGAAGTGACTGTGCAGATAATGGAGACATTGGTTGAAATATTCCAGAAGTCACTGGCTTCTGGAAGGGTTCCAGTGGCTTGGCACTGATAATGTGCTGTTTCTGTTCAAGGAGGAACAGAGGCAAACGTTGGTCTAATATCTGTTTTGGGAAAATGCTAAAGTTCATTATTAAGGAAAAAAATAGCAGGGTATTTAGAAAAGCTTAATGCAATCAAACAGAATGAGCATAGTTTTGAATCTATAAATGATTTTATTGTCACATATATCTAGGAAGATATAGTCGCCATAATCCTGCACCATTTTAGAGATACAAAAAGAATAGAATGAAATTATATAAGAGTCTATATGTTGAAATTGGGGTCTCGAGCACAGCTCCAGGCTTCTGCAAGCTGTCCCAGTTCTCAGCGATGATGCCAATTTCCCAGGTGACCCTGGTTCCACTGCTCCCTCCACCACCTTGCCAAGAGTCCCTGCTCCGGGCCTATCACAACCTGCAGTCCCCACTCCAGGCGCAACCACAGCCGAGATTCCCCACTCCAGGCACTACCACAGCCGAGATTCCCCACTCCAGGCACTGCCACAGCCCCAATTCCCCACTCCAGGCACTACCACAGCCCCAATTCCCCACTCCAGGCACTGCCACAGCCCCAATTCCCCACTCCAGGCACTACCACAGCCCCAATTTCTCACTCCAGGCACTACCACAGCCGAGATTCCCCACTCCAGGCACTGCCACAGCCCCAATTCCCCACTCCAGGCACTACCACAGCCCCAATTCCCCACTCCAGGCACTGCCACAGCCCCAATTCCCCACTCCAGGCACTGCCACAGCCCCAATTCCCCATTCCAGGCACTGCCACAGCCCCAATTCCCCACTCCAGACACCGCCATTGCCCAGGTTTCTCACTCCGTGCCATGCCACAGCTCGGATTCCCCACACCAGGCACTACCACAGACCGGATTCCCCACTCAGGCACTACCACAGACCGGATTCCCCACTCAGGCACTACCACAGCCCCAATTCCCCACTCCAGGCACTACCACAGCCGAGATTCCCCACTCCAGGCACTACCACAGACCGGATTCCCCACTCAGGCACTACCACAGCCCCAATTCCCCACTCCAGGCACTACCACAGCCGAGATTCCCCACTCCAGGCACTGCCACAGCCCCAATTCCCCACTCCAGGCACTGCCACAGCCCCAATTCCCCACTCCAGGCACTGCCACAGCCCCAATTCCCCACTCCAGGCACTGCCACAGCCCCAATTCCCCACTCCAGGCACTGCCACAGCCCCAATTCCCCATTCCAAGCACTGCCACAGCCCCAATTCCCCACTCCAGACACCGCCATTGCCCAGGTTTCTCACTCCGTGCCATGCCACAGCTCGGATTCCCCACACCAGGCACTACCACAGCCCAGATTCCCCACTCCAGGCCTTGCAACAGCCTGGATTCCCCACTCCAGGCCCTGACACATCCGGATATGCCACTCCAGGCCCTGACACAGCCCGGATATGCCACTCCAGGCCCTGACACAGCCCGGATACGCCACTCCAGGCCCTGACACAGCCCGGATTCCCCACTCCAGGCCCTGACACAGCCCCGATTCCCCATTCCAGGCACCAATACAGCCCGGAACTGCCACTCCAGGTCCTAACACAGCCCGGATATGCCACTCCAGGCCCTGACACAGCCCAGATTCCCCACTCCAGGCCCTGACACAGCCCCGATTCCCCACTCCAGGCCCCGACACAGTCCGGAAACACCACTCCAGGCACTGACACAGCCCGGATATGCCACTCCAGGCCCTGACACAGCCCCAATTCCCCACTCCAGGCCCCGACACACCCTGGAACCGCCACTCCAGGCCCTGGCACACCATGGATTCCCCACTCCGGGCCCTGACACACCATGGATTCCCAACTCCAGGCCCTGACACACCATGGATTCCCCACTCCAGGCCCCGACACAGCCCGGATTCCCCACTCCAGGCCCTGGCACACCATGGATTCCCCACTCCAGGCCCTGACACACCATGGATTCCCCACCCCAGGCCCCGACACAGCCCGGATATGCCACTCCAGGCCCCTACACAGCCCAGATTCCCCACTTCAGGCCCCGACACACCATGGATTCCCCACTCCAGGCCCCACTACCATCACAGCTGACACCCCACTGTGCTGCTAACAGCCCATGCCCCAGGTCTACCGCAGCCAGGAGTCCCTGGCTCTCTCCATTGCTACTGCCACCTGGAGTCCCGATCCATGTCATTGATGCTGTGGCTGCTAGTTCACCCACATTGCTTTAGCCTCAAAGATGAAGAAAAGAAAAAAAGAAAAAGAAAAAAGACAAAAATGAGAGAAAGATAATAGGATGCTGCCGGCCTGGAGTGGATGGGCTCTAGAGCCCGAACCTTACCTACTGTGCCAGCGCAGCCACCTTGAAAAATTGTGAAAAGGAAATCATAGTTTGCAAATTTTGCTGAATGTAAAGTGTTTGGATTTTTAGAAGACATTTGATAAGATGCCACATAAAAAAGTTATTGCCCAAGATCAGAGCACGTGGTATTGGGGATAATATATTAGCTCGGATTGAGAACTGGTTAACACACAGAAGACAGAGATGGGATCCATGACCCTTTTTCAAGTTGGACAGACATAACTTGCAGAACACCACCACGATAGTCCTGGGGCCTCAGTTATTTACTATGTGTCAACGACATGCAGGAGGGGCGGAGTACAATGTATCCACATTTGCTGATGATACAAAAGTAGTTGGGAGCACATGTTGTGAGGTGGATGTAAGGATGCAAAGGGATAGAGATAGATTGAGTAAGTGGGCAAAAAGACATGGCAGATGGAGTTTAATGTAGGAAGGTGTGAGGTCAGGATGAATCAAAAGGCAGACAATTATTTAAATAGATGGAGGCTCCAAAAAGGGAAGACAGAGGGATCTGGGTGTTCTCATGTATGAAACATAAGAGTGAGTTGCATCAAGTAATTAAGAAGGCAAATGGAACTTTGACCTTTGTTTCTATAGGGTTGGAATTTTTAAAAAGGGAAGTCTTATGACTGTACAGGGTATTGCTAAGGTCACACCTGAACTATTATGCGCAGTTTTGGTCCCCCTGTCTCAAAAAGAATACACTTGCAGTGGAGTCTGATCGAAAGAGATTCATGAGATTGGTTCCTGGGATGAAGGGATTGAGTTATCAAGAATGACTAAATAGATTCGGCCTTTATTCTTCAAAGTTTAGAAGAATGAGAGGTGAACTTATTGAAACATTCAAGAATCTGAGCGCGCTTGATAGGGTAGATGATGTGAAGATGCTTCCACTAGAGTCATAGAGATATACAGCATGGAAACAGACCCTTCAGTCAACATGTCCATGCCAATCAGATATCCGAACCTAATCTAGTCCCACCTGCCAGCACCAGGCCCGTATCCCTCCAAACCCTTCCTATTCGTATACCGATCCAGATGCCTTGTAAATGTTGCAATTGTACCAGCCTCCACCATTCTTATACATTTAATGGTAAGGTCCTAGATCCTGCTGAACAAAGAACAAAGCTCCAGCTGAACAAAGCTGGAGTGCAGCTTCATAGCTTCTTGAAAAGTAGAATTACACGTAGATAGGATATTGAAGAAGACATTTGGTATGCTTTCCTTTATTGGTCAGAGTATTGAGTACAGGAGTTGGGAGGTCATGTTGCAGCTGTACAGTACATTGTTTGGGCCACTTTTGGAATATTGCGTGCAATTCTGGTCTCCTTCTTATCAGCAGGATGTTGTGAAACTTGAAAGGGTTCAGAAAAGATTTACAAGGATGTTGCGAGGGTTGAAGGATTTGAGCTACAGGGAGAGGCTGAATAGGTTAGAGCTGTTCTCCCTGGAGCGTCGGAGGCTGAGGGGTGACCTTACAGAGGTTTATAAAATCATGAGGGGCGTGGATAGGGTAAATAGAAAAGGTCTTTTCCCTGGGGTGGGGGAGTCCAGAACTAGAGGGCATAGGTTTAGGGTGAGAGGGGAAAGATACGTAAGGGGCAACTTTTTCATGCAGAGGATGGTGCATGTGTGGAATGGGCTAGGGAGGGATTCTCTGAACCGCGATACATAATTACAGAATAAGGGGACACTGATTTAAAATGAGATGCAAGGGAATTTCTATTGAGTGTAGTGAATGTCTGGAAGTCTTGACACTCGAGGGTTGTGGAGACTATAACAGTGAAAGTACTGTTACGATACAAACTCAGGCAGCCCACATCAAACCAGCCTCCCTATCTCTACATTCACAACACAATATAATTAAAACATTTAATAGCCATCAAAGATCCCCAACTAGGCTTTGAATAATCTGAACCAGACTTTCTGAATAATTTATAGATTACTTACATTGTGGAAACAGGCCCTTTGGCCCAATAAGTCCATTCCGACCCATTCCCCTACAGTTACCCCTTCACCTAACACTACAGGCAATTTAGCATGGCCAATTTACCTAACCTGAACATTTTCGGACTGTGGGAGGAAACCAGAGCAAACTCAGGGAGAATGTGCAAACTCCACACAGTCAGTCACCTGAGGTGGGAATTGAACCCAGGTCTCTGGTGCCGTGAGGCAGTAGTGCTGACCACTGTGCCACCGTGCCACCCAATTCTGCTAGACACCAAGTTCATAGTTTGAACAAAAGAATTAACAATTTGTTATTAATACAGTAGCTTTAACCAAACAAAAATGTTTGAGGACTTGGGTTTATACTCGATGGAGTTTAGAAGGATGAGGAGAGTTCTAATTGAAACATCCAGAATACTGAATGGCCCGGACAGAGTGGATTTTGGGAAGATGTTTCCACTGGGAGGAGAGATTAGAACCCGGGGGCCATAGCCTTAGAATGAAGGGAAGATCTTTTCGAACGGAGATAAAGAGAAACTTCTTCAGCCAGAAGGTGGTGAATCTATGGAATTCATTGCCACAGAAGGCTGTGGAGGCCAGGTCATTAAGTATATTTAAGACTGAGATAGATATGTTCTTGAGTATCAAGGGTTATGGGGAAAATGGCGTTGAGAAACTTATTAGTTATGATTGAATGGCAGAATAGATTCAATAGGCTGAGTGGCCTAATTTCTACTCCTATGTCTTATGGTCTTAAATTAAGCAACAATTAAGCAACTTACTGTATATGATTTAAACCCAATTTCTTTGATTCTAGCCCTCACTCACACAGACAGCCAAATAGACACAATTAAGGGATAAATCAAGTAAAAAACTAAATGAGATGTAACTGGCCAGTTCACTTGAGCAGACTCCGCAATTCATAATCTCACAGGCATATGAGATTGTATCGTGCATGGTTTCTAAAGATACCTATGCATGCAAATAGCTTCCAGTGAACTCTGAGGAATGTTCACCTAATACTTATAAATGAGCTTTTATTCTCTGAACGTTCAATACATTGGTAACAGGATGATAATAAGGGAGCAATCAAGTCTGCCCTATAACTTTCTGACAATCTTGCTGACTTAAACACAGTTCAACATTTCCTCAATTCACCCTGTCTTTTAGACTCATGTTAAGAGAAAGCACAAAGTAGGTTTCTTTACATAACAGGAGTTACTTATTACAAATAAATAGATTCCAACTGCAGAGGAGATCATTTAGGAGCAGAAGAGGACCATTCAGTTTGTTGAGTCTGTTTGCCATTTAATGAGATCACTGCTGATCGATAATCCTCAACTCCACTTTTGCCCATAACCCTTAATTCCCTTACTGATTAAAAATCTGTCTATCTCAGCCTTGAATATACTGAACAAACCAGCCTCAATAGCCCTCTGCAATAAAGAATTCCATAAATTGACTACTGCCTGAGAAGAAAAACTTCCTCTTCATCTCTATCTTAAATGTGAGACCTGTTATTCTGGGGTTATGTCCTCAGGTCCTAGATTGTCGCACAAGTGGAGAAAACTTTACCACATCTACCCCGTCTAACATCCTAAGAATCTTGTATGTTTTAACAAGGTCACCTCTCAATCTTCTAAACTCCAATGAGTACAGGCCCAACCTAAATTGGATTGGGATGTCTCGTCAGCATGGATGAGTTGGACCGAAGGGTCTGTTTCCGTGCTGTACACTTCTATGACTCTATGACTCTCCTCATAAGACAGTCTCTTTGCAACCAGGATCTGGTTTCTGGTTCAGAGAATTGAAAATCCCAACAGTGATCTCCTCTGTTTCCACTGCTCCCCATAACTTGTTGTTCCCTCACCTCTAATAAACCAATACTTCCATTATCTTGCATCTCTTTGCTCACAATGGCTTCAATTGTGAACTGAACACGAGTTGTGGAGATTTGGAGCACTCTGAAATATGAAACAGAAAACTCTGGTAGCATCTATACAGAGAGAAAACACTTTATGTTTCAGATTATTGCCCTTTCAACATACCAGAAACAGTAAATCTGTTTTTCTCTCTGCACAGATGCAGGCTGACCTGAATATTTCCAGTGTTTTCTGACTTCCTTTTAGATTTTCAGTATCTGTTGTCTCATGTTTTTGTTTTTGTTCTTACACTGAGTTTTATAACCATATTTCTGCTTCCAGAATTGATGTAAAAATATTGTCTCAATATTTCACATATTTGATCATCTTAACTCAGTGGTTGCAATCTCACATCAGAGTTGGAAAATTACAAGTTGAAGCCAAACTACACAAGTATATCATTTGGACTGAGATGATACTGCAGTTGTAAGGGAGCTGGGGTTGGGGAGGTTTTGGTTAGTCCATTTGGCGAGATGATTGGTCTGTGATACAGAGTAATGCCAGCAGTATGGGTTCAATTCCCACACTGGCTGAGGTTACGAAGAAGGACTTTCCTTCTCAACTTCTCCCTCTGCTTGAGGTGTGGTAACCCTCAGTTTAAATCACCACCAATCATCTCTTCAATAACAGAACAGCACACTGGTTTCGCAAGACTATGGTGACTCTACTTTTAGAGCTGCTCTGTCTGCAGGGTTGTCTTTTAAGTGAGATAGAAGCTAGGATCCTCAATATGGATCTGACACGTCCAGTTATAAAGACAGAGCTGGAAAACCCAGCATGTCTGGCAGCATCTGTGGAGAGAGAAACATAGTTAATGTTCTGTGTGGCTCTCCTTCAGAACTAGATTCTCCTAATGTCCTACGTGATATTTATCCCACCAAAACAGATGAACTGACTGCTGATTGCAGGATCTGATTGAAGGCAATTTGACTGCCACATCTAGCTACAACAGTATATGGCTTTTGTGGTTATGCCACGGTTAGGGACAGCTCGAGGAGATGGAAGGTTTGAATGTAAATATATGTTCCTGCTTTCCAGTCCATTGTACAACTGGGGAAGTCTGATAACTATAGCACGATGGAAACGTGTAACACATTTCAGCAGCAAAATCAGACTGCGAAGTCTCAGACTTACAAAATCGGTGCTCGAATGGGATAGCCGTCCAAATGAAACCAATTATAGGAAAGAGGAAGTCTAAAGTCTAAAGAGGAGCCGAGATCCATGGAAAAGGGAAAGCTTTTGATTATGTCACTACTTATCCATTCTTTCATCAAGTTCTGCCACTAAGCCCTGCTGTGCTTCTTAAAACCTGCTGCTTTTCACCTTGCATTCCCATCTCTTATCGTATTACCCTTTGCCGATCCTCTAAACATACTGCTGTTTTTAGTCAGTCCTTGGGGACAGCAATAGACTTTGAAGTACCACATGTGAATCTGCTTCTGTTATGAGCCTCCCCTCCTTTGCTCCCTTTGGGCTGTTTATGTGTTCGCCCTTATCATTATGGCTGTCGTTTCTAATAATCCATCCCTCATCATTGCCCTTGGAGCCTGAGGGTTTAGGTTTTAATGAGTGCACAGGTCTCGAATTTGGGGTCAAAATGCCCTTTGTTCTTTCTTCCAAGTTATGCAAATTCTGGTAGCAGAGGCACTTATTTGCAAAAACAATTCTTGTCATTTTTTTTCTCTCAGTAATAACGTTTTTTGAAGAACAGGAAAATAAAGATTTCTTTGTGACGCATTTACTTAGACAAATTCTTTTAACAAAGTAAATCCTGGTTTAATTTCTGGCAGAGTAAACACAGCTTTTATCATATTTCCAGAGCATAGGGTTATGTACATGAAAGTAGTTACTGCTTCAGAATAAGGTCTTACATTTGGTGTTTTGTCAGCTACGTAGGGGAAAGAAAGAATGTAACAAAATTTTATGTTAATACAAATGAAGCTTTTATTTTCATTCTCCTCACTTGCAGTTATCAATTCTTGCTAATTAAAGTTCCACAGGTACCAAATACAACCTGGTCTTTTGTCCAAACAACCCCCTTCATGTTTGAACCTAGACAATTAAGTGTTGGCAAAAGATTTTGCACCGGAATGCCGAACCCATTTTAAAATAAAAAGCTTTTATGGATTTTGAGCATCTCTGACTCGGCCAGCGTTTGTGGCCCATCTTTAAATAACTCTGAAAGGGTGATGGTGAGATGCGTCCTTCAACTACTGTCAATCCAAACGATGTTGGTGCACCAACAGTGCTGTTCGAAAAGGAGTTCTAGGATTCAGACCCAGTGACTGTGTGGAAATAGTGATTTAGCTCAAAGTCAGTCTGGAAGGAAACTAACTGGAAGGGTCTGCTGTTCTTCTCCTTTGAGGTGGGAATGGTCACAGGTTTGGAAAGTGTGTTGTGAGCTGCTGCAGGGCATCTTGTAGATGGTACACACTGCAGGCATTGCATGTTGGCGATGGAGGGATTGGACGTTTAAGGTGGCAGGTGAGGTGCCAATCAGGCAGGTTGCTTTTTCCTGGATGATGCCGAACAGATTGATGGTTGTTAGAGCCACAGTCACCCAATCAAATAGAGTCAATTTCATAACACTTGTGTCTTTACTCTTTTTAGTTGATAGACAGCCTTTGGAAAGACAGGAATTATCTACAGAGTTTCCTGTATCTGACCTGCTCTTGGAGCCACTGTATTGAATGGCTGGTCCAATTCAATCTCTGGTGAATAGTAACTCCCAGGACATTGACTGTGTTTCCAGCAATGGTAATAGCTTTCAATGTCAAAGGGAGATGGTTACATCATCCCTGGTGTGAGCCTCTTCTTTGTGTGACACAAAAGCTGTGGGTAATTGTTAGCTCAAGTCTGAATGCTGTCCAAGATCTCCTCCAGACTGAAGTTGAGAGTGAAACTGCACATTGTACGATCATTAGCCAGTGCCCCCAGTTCTGACCTTATGATGGAGGGAAAGTCATTGATGAAGCAGCTGAAGATGGTTAGGCTGAGGGCATTACCCTGAAGAAAAGACTTACAAGGATGTTGCCAGGGTTGGAAGTTTTGAGAGAGGCTGAATAGGCTGGGGCTGTTTTCCCTGCAGCATTGGAGGCTGAGGGGTGACCTTATAGAGGTTTATAAAATCATGAGGGACATGGAAAGGGTAAATAGACAAGGTCTTTTCCTTGGGGTAGTGGAGTCCAGAACTAGAGGGCATAGGTTAGGGCGAGAGGGGAAAGATTTAAAAGGGACCTAAGGAGCAACCTTTTCATGCAGAGGGTGGTAAGTGTATGGAATGAGCTGCCAGAGGAAGTGGTGGAGGCTGGTACAATTACAACATTTAAAAGGCATCTGGATAGGTGTATGAATGGGAAGGGTTGAGAGGGATATGAGCCAAGTGCTGGCAAATGGGACCAAATTAATTTATGTTATCTGATCGGCATGAATGATTTGGACCAAAGGGTCTGTTTTGTGCTATATGTCTCTATGACTCTATGACTAATTGGGCTGGTGTGGTGCAGTGGCTGTGTGCCTACCTCTGTGTCAGAAAGCATGGGTTCAAGTCCTACCTGCTCCAAAGGTATGTCATAACTGAACAAGCTGATTAAAAATACCCCCAATCTGTATTGGTGTCCTGGAGCTGAGATTATCAACCTCCGACAACCATAATAATCATCTTGATGCCATGCATGATTCTAACTGACAAATGATTTTCTCCTTAATTCCCATTGTCGCCAGTTTCGTTAGAGCATCTCTATGTGGCATCTCCATCCAGCGCAGATCCATGGAAGTAGTGGTGGAGACAGGTTTGAGTCCAGTACAAGACCTGGTAACATCAGTAGCGGCTAAATTGGCAAGATGGGCCCGAAGTTGATTCATGAGAATGGTAGAGTTGAGTTTGGGCTGGTGCACTACAGTGGCATATGCATCATTGAGGTCCAGCAAGGACTTACAGGGGCGAGGGCATCTAGATGGCACTGAAGAATGGCAACTTTCATTCCAGCAGCAGTGGTACAGCAAAGGGGATTCATTCCTGAGCACCAGGGCTATGGTGGAACACTTCACAAAAAGGACTGCCAAGTTGAACACTATTTATTTATTTCTTTATTTCTTTGCCTTTACATTCAATGTTTTAGTTTATTTTACTGTGTTTTAAGATGGCGCCAGAGAGTGGCAACACTATACAACCCTTTTTACTGTATTTTGTAACAATGACAGTAAATTGAATCTAAAATCTAATGCCATTGATGGTCAAATGCTGCCTAATGACACTCGTGTGTCAACTTCTGATATTCACACAGAGTGGCTATTAATCAGGAGGATTTAAATGTTCTCCTTATGTTTAGTATACTGAAGGGAAATACATTGCCACTACCACCGCTCTGGGTAGCTTAGCACAGAGTAGAAGTCAGCTACATTCTATGTTGTGCTCATTGGCCCCGGTAGTACCAGCTTTGTCTGGCACCATTGATACCCCTGAGTCTGAAGGTTGTCTGCTCAAGACCCTAGAGACTTGAGGGTAATAATGAGAGAGTGTCACTTCCCCATAACCAAACCTAAAACACACGAAGGATATTCAGTCCAAATGGTCTTTATCGATGTTTACACTCCACATATGCCTTTTCCACACAAACCTTTTCCCAGTATCAGTACCTGTTCCCACCTAGTGCCCCTATTTCTTGATTCTCTTCTTTCTGACATGTGCATCAAGCCTTCTGTTAGGTGTGTTGTGTTTAGTAACTGTGTGTGACAGTGAATCCTGTATTCTCACTACACAAAGTGTCCAAAATTTCTCCTAAGGTTTTTCTTGGGTCTGTTATTGGCCAGCTCATTTTTAGACTCCAGGGTTTGCACTGATCACACGTGGAAGAAACTACACTGGCACCTATGCAGCTCTTTACTAATTTTAAGAATCTAACAGGTCACTTCTTTTGAGAAAAGGGCCAGCTTAATAGATCTTAAAAGCACTTAAAATTGTTGATAACACCCTTATAAATTCTTCTGATTCTCCAGTGTTTCAATATCCTTTTTGTAATATGGAAACCAGGTCTGTGCACAGTACTCTAAATGTGTTATATGGCAGGGGAAGAGAAATAGTGGAGAGAGGCAGTAATAGTGGAGTAATCCAGAACCCCAGGCTAAAGTTCTGGGGGCATGGGTTCAAATCCCACCTTGGTCTGCGGTGATATCCGAAATCAATAAAATTCTGCCATTACAAGTGAGTCTAATTGCAGCCATTGTCATGAAATATATTCAGTTTATATCCATCAGGGAAGGAAATCTGCCATCCTTACCTGGTCTGACCTATGTATGACTCCAGACCTACAGCAATGTGGCTGATTTTTGGCTTCCCTCTGCAATGACCTGAAGGACTAATCAGTTAATGGTGATGATGATGATTTGATTTACTGTCTTGTGTACCTAAGTACAATGAAAAGCTTTGTTTGCAAGCAGTACAGGCAGATCATAGTAAACAAGCACGTATCGAACATAGGGTTTTTAGACAGAGTGAGGCATATAGGTTCCACTGCACAGGAGCTCCACGAAGCAAGGTCAACATTAATAAGACCAACATTATTTGAAGTGAGTGAGTCTACTCAACATTCTAATAATGGCAGGGAAGAAGCTGTTTTGAACCCCGTGTTGGTGCGTGTGTTCAAGCTTCTGTATCCTCTGCCTGACTGAAGAGGCTGTAGGAACGCATTACTTGAGTGGGAGCGGTCTGTGATGATGTTGGCAGTTTTTCCACTGCAATGAGAAGTGTAAATGGAATTCCTGGATGGAAGGGTGCCTTCCGTGATGGTCTGGGCTGTGTGCACAACCTTTCGTAGTTTCTTACTGTTGACCATTACGTAGCCATATAGTATGCTTTCTGCGGTGCATTTGTAAAGATTGGTGAGGGTCCTTATGGACATGATGAATTTCCTATGTCCCTGAGGAAGAAGAGGCATTGTTGTGCCTTCTTGACTGTTGCATTTATGTGCGAAGTTCAGGACAGGTTGTCAGTTATTGTCACACCTACGCACTTGACACTGTCCACCCTCTCAAACTCCACTCTGCTGAGGTAGATGGGGAGGAAGGGTATATTCTCCTCCTTTCTTTCTGAAGTCAATGATTAGTTCTTTAGTTTTGCTGATATTGAGAGAGAGATTGTTATCATTGCACCATGACACCAAGCCCTCTATTTCTTTTCTGTCGTCTGACACATCATTATTTGACAGCCATCCTACCACGGTGGTGTCTTGAGAAAGCTTGTAGTTGGCATTTGTTCAGTTGTGGGTGTACACCACTACGACTGCAGTTGGGGGCTGACTACGAGGGGGGGGGGCAACAAGTGCTGACTTTGCCAGCAACATCCATTTCCCATGCAAAAATAAAGAGAAACAGGTTCCACCAGAAATTTATTTGTTACTGCTTTGTATATTTTATTATTTTAGAAGTGGATCCCAATATTTTGATTGTGCTCTTTATGACTTTATCAACATGAGTTGCTACTATTTAATGATTCATTTATATATTCTCCAAGGACTGAGTAAATTGATGTAGTCTTTCACCTTCCTAATGATACCCTTTCAATTTGGGATTATGTGCAAATACCGACATTGGAATGTTATCATTGTGGGCTGAAGAATGACTTTGGAAAAAGTTATCATTGTTATAGTGCTCCTTCAGAGATTGGGGTTGGTCAGTAGTGTCCAGTACAGCAGCAGTAATGTTACTGTCTGCTTAAGGTGTTATATGCATCCAACCAATCAGCTGGTCATTTTATTTGCTGACAATTGATGCCTTTGCAAGGCATAATGGTCCATTCCTCATTTTAACAAGTACAAAAGCAAAAAGCAGACTGATTCAAGATCCTCCACTTCTCTACCAGAGTGTTGTTGAATATACTGGGTACTGAATTAGGAATTAGGGACCACTCACAACAATCCAAAGACAAGCCCTATCTACTTCTAGTAAATGCTGAGGGAAGTTCGGTTCGCTTTGTTTCTAAATGAGAAAGCTAAAAATTTCTGGAGTGTTGTGAATGGAGGCTTATCATTGAACACCTGCCTCCACTTAACCCTGTTGGGGCTTTCTGCTCCACTTAGTCTTTTCACTCGGGTCAGAAAATCAACAGGGGCCTGAAGGCTTTCTGGAAAAATTAACTTCTTTACACTAACTTACCCAGCAGACCGTGGGTACATGGTTTCCAACTCACAGATTTCACATTGCAATAAAAAGCAAGCAAGCTTCCAACTGAGGGTTCACAGAAAGCTGAGATGAGGCAGTTTTGTTTTCTCAGATCAGTCATACAGCAGAGAGCTGTGCGAATCAAATGACACTGGGGTCAAGAGGCATGATCGGAAACAGAGGGGTTGTCTACAGGCCCAGTGGTGGGAAGTATCTACACGTCTAGCAGGAGGCTGGCCTATTGTGGCTCAGCTTCAGTGATAATGAAAATCTAACCACAACACCGGCCTCAATTTATGTACCTTGTGATATGACTAATACAGAAAGTAATTCAGTATTATTACAAGTAGTCTGTAAAGGAGGAATGGGTAAAAGATTAAAAAGTTTAAGTCACGTCTTTGGCGTCAACCTAAGGGGAAAAGTTTCAAAGTATGGAGCAAAGGAATAAATGAACTTGTATTTATGGAATGCATTTCGCAAACTCAGGACTCTCAGGAATTATATGGCTGTTTGAAGCACTTTTGAACTGTCAACACTGTTTTAGTGGAGAAAACACAGCCAAAATTATACACAACAAATTGTATTTATGTAATGTCTTCAATATAATAAATATCACAAGATACTTCAAATGAGTGTAATAAACAAAGTAAGACTTCAATGCACAAAAGTCCATAAAACCATTAGAAATAGGAGCAGACCTCGCCCATTCAGCCCATTAAGTGTGCTTCACCATTCGATCATGGCTGATATGTTTCTCAACTCCATTCTCCTGCGTTTTCCCCATAACCTTTGGCTCCCTTACTAATCTAGAACCTCTGTCACTCAATGAATTGGCCTCCACAGCTTTCTGCAGCAATGAGTTCGGCAGATTAACCACTGTCTGGTTGAAGAAATTCCTCTTCATCTGAGTTCTAAAAGGTCATTCCCTCACTCTAACGCTCTGCCCTTGGGTCCTAGTCTCTCCTGCCAGTGGACCATAACAGCATAAGAAACAATGACAGGAGTAGACCAGTCAGCCTCTCAGGCCTGCTCCAACATTCAACAGAATCATGGCTGATCCGAAATTCTTCAGGTCCACTTTCCTACCTTTTCCCCGTAACTCTTGATTCCCTTAATGATCAAGAATCTATCTTCCTCGGTCTTAAATATATGTAAAGAATCAACCCCCACAGTTCTCTGTGGCAAGGAGTTCCAAAGACTCTCAACCTATTGTGAGAAGAAATTCCTCCTCATTTCAGTCTTAAATTAGAACACCTTTATTCTGAGACTATGCTCTCTGCTCCTAGTCTCTTCCATGAGTGGAAACATCCTGTCAGCATTTACCCTGTCAAGCCCCTTAAGAATCTGATATGTTTCAATGGGATCACCTCTCATCTTTCTAAACTCCAGTAAGTTGAGTCCCAATCCATTTAATCTCTGCTCATAAAACAACCCCTGTATACTGGGGATCATCATAGTGAACCTTCGCTGAACTGCCTCCAATGAAATGATATCTTTCCTTGAATAAGGACTGCCCACAGTACTCCAGGTGTGTTCTCACCAGCACCTTGTAGAGTTGCAGTAAGACTTCCCTCCACTTGTCGTCCAATGCAACATTTAAGAGGCATTTGGATGGGTACATGAATGGAAGGGTTTGGAGGGATATGGGCCAGGTGCTGGCAGATGGGACTAGATTGGGTTGGGATATCTGGTCGGCATGGACGGGTTGGACCGAAGGGTCTGTTTCCATGCTGTACATCTCTATGACTCTAACTCCCTTGAAATAAGGACCAACATTCCATTAGCTTTCCCGATACCCGCTGCACCCATGTGCTAGCTTTCTGTGTTTCATGTACAATAACCTGCAAATCCCTTTGTGTTGCAGCTTTCTGCAGTTTCTCTCTATTTAAATAATAACCTGTTCTTTTGTTCTCCCTTCCGAAATGAACAACTTTGCATTTCCCCACAAAATACTCCATTTGCCAGCTTTTTGCTCCTGCACTTAATCTACCAATATCAAGCTATAAACTGTTTGTATCCCTCTCACAACCTGCCCTTCCACTTATTTTAATGTTATCTATAAATTTGGCTACAGTACAGTAGGAGATATTAGGGGATAGGACCATCACCTCGGTCAAAGAGGTATAGTTTATTTAATGTCTTAAAGGAAGAAAGAAAGAAGGAGAAGTGGAAGGAGGGAATTTCTATTGAAGCATTAAAAAAAACTGAAGGATTAGCCACCAATGGTAAAGTGCACGTAGGTATGTGACGGTTGTATTGCAGAAGGCAATTAGATTAGATTCCCTACAGTGTGGAAACAGGCCCTTCGGCCCAACAAGTCCACACCGACCCTCCAAAGAGAGACCCACCCCCTACACCTAACACTACAGGCAATTTAGCATGGCCAATTCACCTCACCTACACCTCTTTGTGACTATGGGAGGAAATGCATGCAGAATGTGCAAAACTCCACTCAGACAGTTACCCGAGCCGGGAATTGAACCCAGCTCCTTGGTACTATGAGGCAGTAGCACTAACCACTGAGCCACCATGCCACCCTAACACAGAGGTAGGGAGAGGTAACACTTTGAGCGGTTTTTAAAAGGGATGAGAATTTTAGAATGAAGATGTTACTTGACCGGGAGTCAGTGTAGGACAGTGATCACAGAGTTAAGACCCACAGCGAGCCTTGTAATAGTGACTCAATAACCTGTATTAGTGATATGAAGGGATTAATATTGGCTCAAACACAAGGGTGCACTCCTTTGCTCTTCTTCAAAATAGTGCCGTGGAATCAAGACCAACCAAATGCAGACAGGCTGTCAGATAACATCTCATCTGAAAAGTGCTCGGTCCCAGTTCAGTGATTTAGCCAACACTGCAGTGATTGTTCCTTTTCCCCCTCCCATAACTGCAGCCCAGCTATTCTCCTACGGGGTGGAGAGGAGGGGGGCAGGGAGGTCATAAGTAGGAGAATGAGCGATACTGGGAAGCTGGCACACAAGCTCCAATGAGTGATGGAAGAGCAGCAGTGAAGACCTAGAGAGCAGACTGCCCAAGCACATACTTATTGCTGAAACGACACCGATCACTGGACACTGCAGTGCACTGAGGGGAACCAGAAAGAATTCACACCCAATCACACTACTAAACAGAATATTAAAATATTTTAGAATTAGTTCTAATTCCTGGTTAGCTGAACAGAAACTGAACCAGGGGGATTTTAATTTAGCACTTTCTTTCCATTTTACCGAACTCCCTTTTCCATAAATGCAGTTACCTTGTGGAAATGGTTGGTCACACTTGCTGGGGCTCTTGCTGCCAATTAAATTGGCCTTTAGTAAGTTGAGTTTGTTAAATTTTTCCATTCCTGCTTCCTGCTGCGAATATGATTTCTCTGTGACTGGGAAATCTGGGGATAGACAGCAGAAAAGAAAATAGAGACTCAGTCACGGTGGGAAGTTAAGATGCTCGACTAGACAGCATTGAGCTTTGCTGTGAAGTTCCATCAGGGCTCCTGCTGTTCCAGTTAAGCTCATAGCACACCTCCCACAGCTCGCTGAACAGGCAGCGTTTTGTGCTTATCATTAACCCTGTCAATGCTGCCTCTCCACAATCTCTGCCCAGGAATGAATTGCCTGTGTCACTTCTGGAGCACTATATACAAGAAATGATTGTCCTCTGAGGAACTGCAGATTAAAGTGTAATGGGTTAATAAATTGAATATGTACCCCCTACCAGAGATCCTCTTAATTAGCTCTCAAAGACTTTTGGCTTTTCTCGGTCTCTCATACCCTCTTTCCCAACTGCCTCCTCCTTCGAACTTCCTCGTTCCCTCTGTCCACATCATCCCTCCAACCTCCAATTAGCTCTGCTGTAACATTCCCTCTATCCAGATATCTTGCATCAAATGACCCATCTGAAGAAGGTACCATATGGGGTGCTTGGTGCTCTGACAGATTTAT
This sequence comes from Chiloscyllium punctatum, assembly GCF_047496795.1. NCBI lineage: Eukaryota > Metazoa > Chordata > Chondrichthyes > Orectolobiformes > Hemiscylliidae > Chiloscyllium > Chiloscyllium punctatum. The sequence continues at coordinate 74,304,389 of NC_092745.1, forward strand.
CACTCAACTCTTTAGGAAAGGAATATAATTAGAAAACATTTTACTGGTTTGCTAATGAAGCATATCCCAGTCATACGTTCTGACCTAAACATCTTAACACAGGGACTGGGAAAGAAATCAAGCTTTTTGGCACAGGGTAATGTGGTAGCTAGAGAAATAAAAGTGTTTTGCAGGCACCATATTTGTAATTTGATACCATCCAGGACAAATCAGCCCGCTCGATTGGCAACACATCCACATCCACTGCCTCCACCATCGGCACTCAGTGGTAGCAGTATGTACCATCTACAAGATGCACTGCAGGAATTCATCACAGATCCTCAGGTGGCAGCACCTTCCAAATCCACGACCACTTCCATCTGGAAGGACAATAGCAGCAGATATGGGGAGCACCACCACCTGCAAGATCCCCCTCCAAGCCCCTCACCATCCTGACCTGGAAATATACCACCGTTTTTGTCACCGTCCCTGGGTCAAAGTCCTAGAATTTCCTCCCGAAGAGCATTGTGGGTCAACCCACAGCAGGTGAACTGCAGCAGTTCAAGAAGGCAGTTCACCAGCACCTTCTCAAGGACAACTAGGGACCGGCAGTAAATACTGGCCAGCCAGCAACGCCCATCCCATAAGTAAACAAAAAGATTTCACCATAGTTGGGGAGACATTTTAGGAAATCACCTGTTGATAATTGAACCTCATTGTGTGGTACAAACCTAGACATCCCAGAACATCCACAGTTTCATCCCTCCTCCAGCTGATCCAGTGATGGTTAGCAGGGACAGGATTGTCCAGTTGTCTCTCAGTATTAATGGATTATCCAAGATGAAGAAGGAGAAAAGAGACATTCCCAATGGTCAGCACCCTCTGTGGTTATTGAGTGTGGGCTGCATCAGGCTCTACTTAGTTTCTCATTTACTCAACTCTTGTTATTTTATGTCTGTCAACTTGACCTAAACTGATTTCTCACAGCACCCATGCAGAGGAGAGAGAAAGAGGTATATGAAATAACTCTGGGGAAGTTTCAACTAGAGGGGGCATTATTAGATAAGACCCTTTGAGTTGAGTGGCAGGCTGCAGAGATGATGGGGATCGATTTTACCACAGCAAGCAATCCTTCCCTGCTGCAGAAACAGCTCACGGTGGATAATATATTTATCCTGCATGTAAATATACCTTCCACAAATACTTCTGGAGCTGCCAGTGAGTCTAATTGCTTATGGTTGTTTGTGGAGTGGGGCCTCCTTTATTTATGCTGTTGCAATTGTTTAAAATTAGAACGTTAAAAAATTCTGATTTCCTCACAGTTTTGCCACACAGCCACTGAAATAGTCTCCATTTTAGCCGTGGGACTTTGCTGTGAATTCAATAATGCACCCTTCTGGCAGTACTATCTTGATATGTTTGGATCCATTCGTCCCGAGCCATAGGACCACTGCTAAAATATAAGCAGCTCCTGTCACTGGCCATTGGTTCTCTGACCGGCAACAATAAGGAGGCCAATAATGTTCTTTCTCAGCACAGACACTGGTTTAGCTTTTCTCCAAACATTGTGGAAAATTCACAGCCACAGAACAGAAATTGTAGTTGTGACTTCGAATTTGTTGTTGAATGAATTATTTGTTTAGTGGTTCTGGAGAGGACCATACTAACTGGTTAGCACTGTTGCCTCAGCGCCAGGGACCCAGGTTCGATTCCTGCCTTTGGTGACTGTCTGTGTGGAGATTGCACATGTTCCCTGTGTCTGCGTGGGTTTCCTTCAGGTGCGCCAATTTCCTCCCACAGTCCAAAGATGCGCAGGCTAGGTGAACTGTCCATGCTAAATTGCCCATAGTGTTCAGGAAGGTGTAGGTTAGGCGTATTAGTCTGGGGTAAATGAAGGGGAATGGGTCTGGGTGGGTTATTCATTGGATTTGTTGAGCTGAAGGGCTATGATTTACTAAGGTGGGGTAGTTCTGCACAATGGAAGACAGGCCCACAATCTGGGCGATGGTAGGTATTGCAGATGCTGGAGATTAGAGTCAAGATTAGAGTAGTGCTGGAAAAGCACAGCAGGTCAGGCAGCATTCGAGGAGCAGGAAAATTAACATTTCGGGCAAAAGCCCTTCACCAGGAATGAGGCTGGGAGCCTTGGGAGTGGCGCGATAAATAGGAGGTGACTGGGGCTGGGGAGAACGCATCTGAGAATGCAATAGGTGAATGGAGATGGGGGTAAAGATGATAGGTCAGAGGGGAGGGTGGAGCAGATAGGTGGGAAGGAAGATTGACAGGTGGGATAGGTCATAAGGATGGTGCTGAGCTGGAAGGTTGGAACTGCGGTAAGGTAGGGGGAGGGGAAATGAGGAAACTGGTGAGTCCACATTGATGCCCTGGGGTTAAAAGGTCCCGAGGCGGAAGAAGAGGCATTCTTCCTCCAAGCATCAGTTAGTGAGGGAGTGGTGATGGAGGAGGCCCAGGACCTGCATGTCCTCGGCAGAGTGGGAGGGGGAGTTGAAATGTTGGGCCACGGGGCGATGGGGTTGATTGGTGCAGGTATCCCAGAGATGTTCTCTGAAGTGCTCTGCGAGAAGGCGTCCTGTCTCCCCAGCGTAGAGGAGACTGCATTGGGAGCAACAGATACAGTAAATGACATGTGTGGAAGTGCAGGTGAAACTTTGATGGATGTGGAAGGCTCCTTTGGGGCCTTGGATGGAGGTGAGGGAGGAGGTGTGTGCGCAGGTTTTGCAATTTCTGCGGTGGCAGGGGAAGGTGCCAGGATGGGAGGGTGGGTTGTTGGGGGAGCATGGACCTGACCAGGTAGTCACGGAGGGAACGGTCTTTGCCGAAGGCGGATAGGGGTGGGGAGGGAAATATATCCCTGGTAGTGGAGTTTGTTTGAAGGTGGTGGAATTGTCAATGGATGATGCAATTTAAGTAGAGGATGGTGTGGTGGAAGGTGAGGATCGGGGCATACTGTCCTTGTTGCAGTTGGAGGGGTGGGATTTGAGGGTGGAGGTGCAGGACATGGATGAGATGCATTGGAGGGCATCTTCAACCATGTGGGAGGGGAAATTGTGGTCTTTAAAGAAGGAGACCATCTGGCGTGTTCTGTGCTGGAACTGGCCATCCTTGGAACAGATGCGGCGGATGCGGAGGAATTGGGAATACAGGATAGCATTTTTGCAGGAGGTAGGGTGGGAGGAGGTGTATTCCAGGTAGCTGTGGTAGTCGGTGGGATTGTAAAAAATGTCAGTGTTGAGTCGATCATCTTTGATGGAGATGGAGAGGTCCAGGAAGGGGAGGGAGGCGTCAGAGATGGTCCAGGTAAATTTAAGGTCAGGATAGAATGTGTTGGTGAAGTTGGTGAACTGCTCAACCTCCTAGTGGGAGCACGAGGTGGCGCCAATGCAGATACCAATGTAGCAGAGGAAGAGGTGGGGAATGGTGCCAGTGTAACTACGAAAGATAGATTGTTCCATGTAGCCGACAAAGAGACAGGCATAGCTGGGGCCCATGCGGGTGCCCATGGCTACCCCTTTTGTCTGGAAGATGTGGGAAGATTCGAAGGAGAAATCGTTGAGGGACAATCAGGGCCTCGTTCTTGATGAAGGGCGTTTGAGTAAAACATCAATTTTCCTGCTCCTCAGATGCTGCCTGACCTGCTGTGCATTTCCAGCACCACTCTAATCCAGGCCCACAATCACTGCCATGGCCCATCTGCAGCTATTACAACTGAAGGAGCATCAACACTTAGAAAGCAATTGTGCAGAAAACAAAGCAGTGATCATGAGGGAGATGCCGAGATCTTATTGCTGTGACTTTATTTACACACAAGGAAAGGGGGGAATTGCCTAAATCATGACCAGCTGACCAGAAATTTCTCAGCTCAGCTACTTCCAAAAACGCATTTTGATTTTGTTTGCTGAAAGATTAATTACAGTTGTAGGGCTGATTGTTTCTGCTAAACAAATTGTTGCAAAATGGCTGGAGTCCCGATTTACACCAAAGTACAAACCTGTCCATGATCTTTTCAAGTGTTGTTAAGTATTGCTCTTGAGGGCGGTTATACTGTACTCTGTACAGGTAGTGTCATTTATATTAGTCTCGCAAACACAGTGTCCTCGTTTCGCTCTGTGATCTGAATCTTATTACACTGTGTATCCATTTTAGAAGAAGGTGTGTAACTGCAGTAGATTTTACAGCACTCACTTCTGTACTTCTGTGGAAAAGCACCAGAGACTTTTCCCTCTTTTGAATGTTATTCATATCACTTATTCAACGAATACATTCCTGGCGTTCCATTCCTTCCGTTAGATGGTCCTTTTGTTTCTAATTTATATCTGGGTTGAATTTGCTAATCTGAGCTGGGCTGGTCAAGGATGGGTAGGGGAGGGGGGGGGGGGGGGGTGAGGGGGGTTATGGGTAACATTTGGCTTTAACATCCCAGACATCAAGGAGGGGTGGGAGGAGAAAGTACGAGTCAGCCAGGACCCTGCTCCGTGTCCAAGATCTCCCACCAGGAATGCACAACAATGGATGTTGGTTGAAGGTGGATTTGGGCTGGGCTGCGATGCCTCCCATGGCCTGCCAGTCCTCCCCAATCAAGCAAAGGGAATGACCACTTGACCAAGAGGTGCAGGGAGCAGTCTTTGGAACAGCAGCTGAAAAATGTGTTGCTGGAAAAGTGCAGCAAGTCAGGCAGCATTCAAGGAGCAGGAGAATCGACGTTTCGGGCATAAGCCCTTCTTTGGAACAGCAGCACCAGCATGAGTCTCTTCATGAAGAGAAGTGAATATCCAAGGGGTTCACGGTGCAGACTAACACACAGTGGATTCTCGCAAGCTTTAAACATGTGGAAATTGATGGAAACTGCCAAACAAAAGGCAGTTATTGTGAGTGCTTTTCCAGTCCTCTGAGTCCCCTCCTTTGTCAGATTGGGTCACAAGTTATCATCCTGTGGCACATCCAAAATCATGACTCTGACAAAGTAAAACTGAGATTTCCAAACCTGAGTACGAGCTACAAGTCGCCAGGGTCGAAGCGAATTTGTTTTTACTCAAGAATGGGGGAGGGGTTCAGGTCACAAAGGTTAGCTGCTCTGTTCATTAAGTTAAAACCCATGTGTCACCACATGATGGGAATGACGGCTGTGAGGGGTGGAAGGGGAGGGGGGAGGGGGAGGGAAAGCAGTAAGGAGGAGACTCTTCCTCCTCTTCCTGCTCCCACCACCTCCTCCCCACCCCCAACTCCCTGGGTCAAGAAAGAAAGCAAGCAGATTTCAATTGAAGCTGACAGTAGACTCTGCATGCTGGCTTTTGTGTCTAACCAGGTCTAAAATGTTTCTTGAGGGCCAAGACAAACGCTGGAAGCCATTTTAATGCAGAACACAAAGATTGATTGAAGGAATGCTGGTTTCCACTGCAGCTTCCTGCTGAGGCTGAATGAAAATGCGAAGGAAGAAAGTGACCTACAGAAAATTCCCAAACGATGGCTCGCATCTTTCATGCTGGGACTTTTTAAAATTCAATTTTCCCGGAATGTTTGAGCTGTTTTCCAGAATGTGCTCTTCTCCTAACGACTCCATTTCTGAGCAGGCAGACAGCATTCCCAAGTCAGCAGCTGTCATATTCTGTACCATCCCCAACCCCACCGCCAAGTGACTCCTTCATTCCACCCCCACCTCCAACCCCTGGGAACCTTGCTGGTGGCTGAATGTCCAGGATAGATGGGGTTTAGTGGAGGGTTCCTCACCCTGCTGCCCCTACTTGACCCTTGCGGATTTTGCCCACAGAGCACCAAATCCAAATTGAGTTCACCTGTACTTGACGTTAATGTACCGATTTTCCAGAAAGGGCCACTGCAGAGTAAATTAATTAGCTCCAGGCTCCACCCAAATCAAGGCTATAAGGGCATTTGTAGACCCTCCATTGAAGGGAAAGAAATATTTTCAATTTAGGCATCACTCACATAGAGTCATAGAGATGTGCAGCATGGAAACAGATCCTTCGGTCCAACCAGTCCATGCCGACCAGATATCCCAACCCAATCTAGTCCCACCTGCCAGCACCTGGCCCATATCCCTCCAAACCCTACCTATTCATATACCCATCCAAATGCCTCTTAAATGTTGCAATTGTACCAGCCTCCACCACTTCCTCTGGCAGCTCATTCCATACACGTACCACCCTCTGCGTGAAAAAGCTGCCCCTTAGGTCTCTTTTATATCTTTCCCCTCTCACCCTAAACCTTTTAGTTCTGGACTCCCCGAGCCCAGGGAAATTACTTTGTCTGTTTATCGTTTCCGTGCCCCTCATAATTTTGTAAACCTCTAAAAGGTCACCCCTCAGCCTCCGACGCTCCAGGGAAAACAGCCCCAGCCTGTTCAGCCTCTCCCTCTAGCTCAAATCCTCCAACCCTGGCAACATCCTTGTAAATCTTTTCTGAGCCCTTTCAAGTTTCACAACATCTTTCCGATAGGAAGGAGACCAGAATTGCATGCAATATTCCAACAGTGGTCTAACCAATGTCCTGTACAGACACAACATGACCTCCCAACTCCTGTACTCAGTACTCTGACCAATAAAGGAAAGCATACCAAACGCCTTCTTCACTATCCTATCTACCTGCGACTCCACTTTCAAGGAGCTATGAGCGTGCACTCCAAGGTCTCTTTGTTAAGCAACACTCCCTAGGACCTTACCATTAAGTGTATAAGTCCTGCTAAGATTTGCTTTCTTCAAATAAGCTGTCAAATAGAATGTACCAGTGATCTTTCCCTTCTTTGTGTTGTGGAGTGAGAATATAGGGCTACGTGGATGAGGTGGCAAGAAGATATTTGAAAAGGCATTTTTTATGTTGAGCTTCTTATGACCATCAATGTTTCAAAGTCTTTTACAGCCAATTAAACGCTTTTGAAGGGTTGGAGAAAGTGAGGACTGCAGATGCTGGAGATCTCATCTGCCCCACCCCCCCCACCTTTCCCCTGTCCCAAGCTTGCAACTCGGCATTGCCCTCTTGACCAGCTATCTGCTCCAACCTCCTCTCCGACCTATTACCTTCTCCCCACCTTCATCTCTCTATCACACTCTCAGCTATCTTCCACCCCCAGCCCCACCCACCTCCCGTTATCTCTCAGTCCCCACGGCCCACAAGCCTCATTCCTGATGAAGGGCTTATGCCCAAAACATTGATTCTCCTGCTTTTTGGATGCTACTTGACTTGCTGTACTTTTCCAGCACCCCACTCTCGAACTTTGAAGGGTAGTAATGTTTGTAATATGGAAATGCAGCAGTCAATTGGTACACAGCAAGCTCACACATACAAAATTGTGCTAATGACCAGCAATTGTAGATTGAAGTGTAGAAGATAGCTCATCTGCACCATGTTTGGAATAGTCCCATAGATTCTTTTAAAGTTTAACATCCCTTGCAGAACATAAATTGATTTGAGAGGAGGCTTGTGAAGAATTTCACCACCGAGATTGTTCAGTAAGGCTGAATGACCTGTCTTTGTGCTGTATGTTCATTGTGGTTTTATATTTTCCAGACAGCTGTAAAGAGGACCATTTCTCTTTGTATTAACCTATTCACATTACAGGGCAGTTTACAAATTTCTTGTGAAGCACAAACTTTACACCCCCTTCGTTATTTAGAATCCCAGTTTATGCTTTAGTTTTCTGCTTGACGGTCTTTCCTTGAGAAGTTAAGAAGATCGATTGATGGATGATGTAGAGCAGCAATGTTATCCCAGTGTTTTAGGGAGTATTTATCCTTTTATTAACATCACAAAAGGCAGATTATCTGGTCATTATCACATTGCCATTTGTGGGAGTTGCTAACCCCAGGTTGACTACTGTGCTTCTACATTACAACAGTGAGTATGCTTCAAAAGTGCTTCATTGTCTGTAAAGTGCTTTCGGATGCCCTGCAGTCATGAAGAAGTGCTGCAGAAATGTGGGTCTTTTAAAAATTACTGTTCAAATGTGCCAGAAAAACAAGTATGTATTATACTGCTTCTGGCTTTTGAGTGGCTCTGATCAGGAAACAAATAGCAGCTATTGGACTTTTGCTGATACATTTCTGTTAAATGTGAATGCAGCAGCCAGGAGTAATGAGAAGCGCAAACAGAAATTGTTGGAAAATCTCGGCAGGCCTGGAAGCCATCTGTGGAGAGAAAGTGGAGTTAACATTTGGGGTCCAGTGACCCTTCCTTAGGACTGTGCTTTTCCAGCAATTAACACTGCCATCTTTATTAGGGGCCATGTTCCACAAGACACATGCGTGGCTGCCATGTTTATAGGGGGCACAGGGCAGCAGGGAGCATGTGCAGCCTTCCTTTGACGTTGGGCAAGGTGAGATGGAAGGACTTGCAGCAAACTCAAACCAAAAATAATGTTGGATGGGTTTCGGAGTGGCAGTGGCATCTTTAGAGGCAACGTGGTTACGGAGTTGGTCGACATGTGAAGCCTGGAATGGGCCTCTCGCTACCCTGTGGAGCGAGCCCTTGGTGGCGGTATGGCGTGGGCTGGGAAGCCCGGAGTGGGACTCTGGCAATGGAATGCTGTAGCAGCAGAGAAGGAAAAATTGGACTCTCTTTCGTTATCTTTCTTTTATTTTATTTGAAGTTAATGTGAATGGCACCTATGTATGGGCAACAGTACACACTTTTCATCGTATCTTATATTGAATGTATATGACAATAAAGGATATTCTGTTCTATTTTGCTCCTGATTTCCAGCAAGTGCAGTTCTTTGATTTTTTTTTAAGTCAGGAGTAATGGGCACCTTTCAGAAAGTCTTTGTTTGTGCACTTTTGAGGTGGCATTTCTAAGCATGAAATTATGGGAATTGAAAAGTACTCGGTGTTTTAACATTTACTGTCAGTTGCAAGAAAGGAAACTCTGTTATCTTCCTTTGGCTCAGGATTCTGTTCCAGCCCAACTCACCTTTAAGTCATGTAACAGCTTCTGCACACAGAAAATGAGGCCCCGAGTGGGAGGAGGTGGTTTTCCCAAATATTTCTGGAGATTGTGGTTTTACCATTAAACACATTCCGCTGGAAATACCCAGTGGGCCAGGCAGCATCTGTGGGGAGTGAACCAAACCTGATGGTCTGAATTTAACATTATTTAGGCTGAGTGATCAAATGAGGTCTAACAAGATTTCTGCTGGATCGAATCAAACTCACCTCATTAACTGGCTGCCCACAGGGTCCTCTTATGGTGCAATCATAGTGTCTCTACCCCAGGACCGAGACATCCAGGTTCAAGTCCAGAGGTGTGTAATAACATTTTTAAACAGGATGATTAGGGAAAAATTAGAAAACAAAATGACCTACCCATCAATGTGGTGTCCTTCTTATGTAACTGTTTCCCCATCTTACCATGTGATCAGCTCATTACCATGTCAGGGAGAGAGGGCAGTGCCAGGAGGAACCCCACACAGGTTCCCCCAGGAGTCTCCTGTCAGGATGCCTGGCTGGGCTCTCCCTGCCTACCACTCTGAGCTGAAGTTCAAGAAGATTCTCAGTGTGTCTGGGCTGTCCAGGCACGGGCGCACCTGACATCACTCAAGTAACGCCAATGCCAACATGCTCCACTGTCAGGCATGCTGCTGCCTCCACCCCAGCTGTGGAACTTGCGATTACTCGAACACAGAGTAAGGGGAAGAAAGCAAAATTCTTTTGAGTGCATTTTTGTGCCTCAGATGACAGCATATGATACATATAAAGTATTACACTTGGACAGATCTGTTTGTTTGAGGGTGATGTTGTTGTGTTGCCTTACTTTATGTCCAAACAGGCTGTACCATGGATCACTGTCTGCAGAAGTTAGAGGCATGGGCTGTATATATACACTATTGCCCTGTGTGTTACAACATCCCAATTCTAGCCCTGGCCTTTCTGTCCAAAAGTGTTGGTGTAAATGAGGTGGTCAGTGACGTCTGGGCCAGGGAGATGCACAGCCAATAGGGAACTCCTGCATTGGGATGGCCAGGGATGAGCGATCTCACAGGGCTGGGGCCGGTACAGTGGGGTCTGTGGGGAATGTTGCTTCCCTTTAAAGGGCGTCACCTTGGCAGGTCCTGGAGTCCCCTCCCCCATGGGTCACGTCAGTTACCTCACACAATCTGGGTCTGCTGACAGCCATTTTCTTTCCCATTGTGCACGTTCACTTTCTGCCATGATGGAAGGTGACAGTGAACACCCTTTGGCCAGTGGATTCCAGCCTCCACCTCTATATGTCAGACAACATCCATGCCCCCTTTCTGGTAGCCCTTCCCATGATTCCAATCAGCTTCATACATCCCCAGGTCAACAGCAAGCCTGCACACCGCCAGCCCCTATCGCACACGCACAGCCACTGGCATGTCAGATGATCTTGTCAAGTGTGGTCATACACTATCCCATCCTCAAGCCAGGATGCTCCTGAGCCCCTCCCTGTATGACCCTCTTCCCATCCAGGCCTCATCGTATTGCCCTATTTACAAATACAGCCTCCCCTTGCCCTTCCCTCACAATAATCACCTCCTTTTTCCACAGCCCCCTCACCCTGCCCCCATCTGCACAGCTAGGTTCTCACGTGTCTTCCTTATGGCAGCAGCCCTGTAGTATGTCTCCATCCCCTTTACCCTTTAGTGTTCTGGATGGACCCAACCCAACAGCCGTGACAATCACTTTGAGTGACCTAACCAGCAGTTCCAGGTGAGAAGCGTACTGAGCCCTGCCTTATGGCTGTATACCTCATGCACTGTGTTAGCCCTATACCCACCTCCAACTCCCTCCCCCCTCCCCCTCCCCCACTAGCCATACTAGCCACTGTGAAGACACAGGACTGACCAGGACCCATTCCCTAGACTTCAGAGGCTTGGGCCTCCTTACTGGGAACTCCCTGACTGGACAGCTGGTGTCTGGCCCAGTATTGGAGGCTCCCTGACTGGCAGGCGTCTCAATGGACTTTGGTGATAAGCACTCTCTCAGCCTGTGAGCCCTGGCTGCCTGCTTGTTGCTTTGTCTGTGTGTTTACCGAGAAAGCTGCTGGTACACCGTGCGGGGTGGGATTGAGGTAACACATTGTCACACAGCAAGATGGCCGCCACCCTTAGACTGAGCACTGCTGAACAGCCAGGCAAGCTGCCTTGCCAACTGGCAAGGCAAGGATGATATGAGCATGCAAGTAGGCATTAAATGAATGCACACTGAGAGGGCAGGCGCCCAGTCCTGAGATGCAGCCTGGACCAGTGTGTGAGCTGGATGCCTGTCCCTCTGCACGAGGTGTCTGTGCTGCAGCTTTTCAATCCAAGTTGCTGATGTGGCCCTAAATCCTGGCACGGTGGCTCAGTGGTCAGCACTACTGCCTCACAGCTCCAGGGACCTGGGTTCGATTCCAGCCTTGGGTGACTGTCCGTGTAGAGTTTGCACGTTCTCCCTGCCCCTGTGTGGGTTTCCTCCCTCAGTCTAAATGTGTGCAGGCTAAGTTGTACGGCCATAAGAAATTGCCCGTAGTGTCCAGGGGTGTATAAGTTAGGTGGATTAGCTGTGGGAAATGCAGGGTTACAAGCCTAGGGTGGGATGCTCTTTGGAGTGGACATGTTGGGCCGAATGGCCTGTTCCCACACTGCAGGATTCTATGGAATATAGATCTTTGCGTCGTAAGTATCTTGCAAGTTTGTCAGGAAGAGGGACGTGAGGATCTTGAGTTGTTGGTTGATCTTGATGCCAGTGTCCATGAATAAGCTGTGTGTGTGTGTGTTTGTGTGTGTGCGCCTTGTGATGCGGTTTGGTATTGAGCAGCACCGAGCCTGTTGACAGCCAGCAGGGAGCTGAAATGACCAGGTACCAGTTCTCACCTCCAGGCTGGGATCCCTCATTGCTCCCTCATTGGTGCGTTGGGTAAGATTGGAAATTGAATACTAATGAGTTATATCGTCAATAAGGTATTTAACAAGCTGTAATCCCTCTTGATTGGCAACATGTCAGAGCCTAGCCAGAACTCTCCTCCCCACCTGGTAGATGTGTAAAAGATCCAGCACATGGTTGCCAACAACACGATAGCCCTCGCTGGAACCCTCACACGATTCTGCTACATTGTCCGTGTCCGTAAGATTCCGTCCGCTGTTTCAGATCCGTGATATTTTGGTTAGGAATATTGACCCTGATTTTCTGCGGCACCACCACAGCATGTTCTGTTCCTGAGAAACGGCCATTAGGGGCAGCTAGTCATGGCTGTTCCCCCACACTCTACTCTGGGGAATAAGTCCCGTTAAGTACAGAGGAACCTCAATTATCTGGCATTCGATTATCCAAACAAGATCGAAAATGTGAAAAATTGCCCAGGTATGTCCTGAACATAAAAAAGCAGGAAAAATCCAACCCAATTGTATACTGCCCCATCATTCTCCCCTCGATCATTAATAAAGTGCCTGAAGGTGTCATCTCAGTGATGCCCAGTTTCCACCAGGGTCATTCAGCTCCTGACCTCATTACAGCCTCTGTTCAAACATGGACAGTACAGAGGTGAGAGTGACAGCCCTTGACATCAAAAACCTGTCCACCATCCACAAGACAGGAATGAGATGGAATACTCCCCCTCCCCCACCTTGCATGGATGGGTACAGCCCCAGCAATACTTAAGACACTCAACACTATCCAGGGCAAAGGAGTTTGCTTGATTGGCATTGCACCCACAAGCAACTAGTCCCTCCATTACTGATGCTCAGTAGCAGCAGTATTACTATCTACAGGATGCACTGCAGAAATTCACCAAAGATCCTTAGATAGCAGCTTCCAAAACCAAGACCATTCCCATCTGGAAGGACAAGAGCAGCAGCGGGAACATTATGACCTGCAAGTTCCCCTCCAAGCGACTCACCATCCTGACTTAGAAATATGTCACCATTCATTCACTGTCACTGGGTCAAACTCCTGGAATCCCTCCCTCATGGCATTGTGTGTCTACCGAAAGCAAATGGACAGCAACAATTCAAGAATGCAGCTCACCACCACTTTCTGAGAGGTAGCTAGGAATGGGTAACAACTATTGGCCCAGCTGGTGACATCCACGTCCCATGAATGAATACAGTAAAAGAACTTGTTTTCATGTTCCAATGGGTTCACAACTAACCAGGTTCGCTTCAGGTGTATGAAGTGTAACAGCAAAGTCCCACAAGTTGTGGGAATATAATAACCAGGCTGTGAGCTAAACGTGATTCAGGATATCCAGAGAAATCCCCTGCTCTTCATTGAATACTCCCCTCGTCACTTTATTCCCATCTGAGATGGAGAGGAGAATCATAAAATCCCTACAGTATGGGAAGAGACCATTCAACCCTACAAGTCCACAACAACCCGCTGAAGATTAACCCACCCAGACCTAATCCCCTACATTTACCCCCAACTAATGCACCTAACCTACACATCCCTGAACACTATGGTCAATTTTAGCATGGCCAATTCACCTAACCTTTGGACTGTGAGAAGCAACTGGAGCACCCAGAGGAAACACACATAGACATAGGGAGAATGTGCAAACTCCACACAGGCAGTCGCCCAAGGCTGGAATCGAACCCAGGAACCTGGCATTGTGAGGCAGCAGTGCTAACCACTGAGCCACCATGCCTCAGTTTAATGTTGCACAGTCCCTTCGACAGTGCAAGGCTCCTTCAGTGCGGCACTGAACTGTATCCGTTTCTGAAGCTCCTTGAACCAGTTATCATCTGAGAGCAGAGAAAAGAGTGCAGCCTTTGAGCCAAGACTGACAGCTGAGCAAGTGCTGGACTTTATATCTGGAGAAGAATAATCCTGGACCGAATCAGTGGGATGCTTTTTTTTTCCCTTTTCCTGCACCATTTTAGTGATCAGTGAGAGCCTTGCAGAGTTTGCCAATTTAGTGCATAACTGTGGGAGGTTTTGTGCAGTGCAATAACATTTACTCAGAGTTGGGTTGAGCCTGCTCCAGATTTATTTCCTGTAGGACACTGCAGGCAGGAGAGAGACGTTCATTTGTTTTAGCCTGTGCTGCATTCCAACTCCAGTCCCAAATGACCTTTTTGTTTTAAATTCAGCTCATCACCAGTCCCCTTAAATTGTCGAAGAGTATCTTTGTTTCAAGCTTATATTAACACACATTTTCATCACCATCTTTATTCGTTTATGCTCCTTGCTGTTTGTATTCAAGAATTTCTGGCGTGCCAGGAACACAGAAGTCCTGACAATGCAGCAATGTTTTAACGGATGGTAATCTGTTCTGTTTTTGCCATGGTCTGAAAAAGATATTAGAATCACATAAAAGGTCCTTGTTGTTCTGCGAGAAAGGTTAGTAAATCAAAAATGTCATTCAGATCGAGCTGGGACCAGTTTGATAAGAATAAATATGGTCTTATCTTACTGACCTGCCTTGTTTGATCCTATTATCAACATTTTGGGGGTAAGCATGGACCAGAAACTGAACTGAATTCACCACGTAAACACGCTGTCAACAAGAGCAGCTCGGAAGTTAGGAATACTGCAGTGAGTAACTCACCTCCTGACTCCCCAAAACCTGTCCACAATCTACAAGGCACAAGTCAGGAGTGTGATGGAATACTCCCACACGCCTGGATAGGTACACCTCCAGCAACACTCAAGATGTGTGACACTATCCAGGACAAAGCAGCCCCCGCTTGATTAGCACCACATTCACGAGCACGTTCTCTCCACCACTGACACTCAATAGCATTCCCCCAACACTGATTCATAGGCTAGGCCGAGGCTCCAGGTCTGCAGCTGAAGGAGGGGAAAGGAAGTCTCTGACTGGCATGGTGTCTCCCGGTGTGGCAGTCTCCCGGTGTGGCAGTCTCCTGGTGTGGCAGTCTCCCAGTGTGGCAGTCTCCAAGTGTACCAGTCTGCCGGTAGTGTCCCGGGTTTGGCAGTGTCCTGGGTGTGGCAGTCTCCCGGTGTGCCAGTCTCCCGGTGTGGCGGTTTCCTGTTGTGGCGGTCCCATCCCGGTGTAGAGGTCTCATTCCCATGTGAGGTAGTCTTTGTCTTCGCCGTTCAGGTGTTCCAGCAGCCCGGCTTGGTGGTCTTATCCAGGAATGGCGGTCTTCTTCGGCAGAGTTTCTGGCCCAGTATTCCAGCAGCCTGGCAGGCGGTCTTGTCCCAGAATGGCAGTGGTCTGACTGAGTTTCCGGCCCAGTATTCCAGTGGCCTGGCTTGGCAGTCTCTTCCCAGCTGCTTCTTAGGAGTATCCCACCGTTCCTTAATCAGCTTTCCATGAGCCATTAACTGAATTGTGATGAACCTTGTCTTAATTTTACTTTTTTTTTAATCATCATGTATAACTTCTCTCATTGGCGCAGGCACTGTGGTGGGGTGACATAGCCAGGGTTGGGAAATAGAGAAGGCTGGGTTGCTGGGGAGCTAACGGGCAAGGGTACAAAACCATATTAGCTTAGAGCAGGCTCTTCAAACCAAATGAGTTTACATCATAGAAGCACAGAATGGTCACAGCACAGAAGGAGACCATTTAGCTGCTGTATCTGTGCTCATGTCATCATGTTATTTAAAAAAAAACGACTATAACATTATGACAGAGAAACCTTCCCAAGCCACGACCACCTCCATCTAGAAGGACAAGAACAGCAGATGCATGGGAACACCACCAGCTGCAAGTTCCCCTCCAAACCACTCACCATCCTGACTTAGATATGTATCAGGGAGAAAGTGAGCACTGCAGATGCTGCAATAACAAAGAGCTTATGCTTGAAGCGTTGATTCTGCTGCTCCTTGGATGCTGCCTGACTGGCTGTGCTTTTCCAGCAGCACACTCTTCGACTTGGAAATATATCACAACTCCTTCATTGTCGCTGATTCAAAATCCTGGAATTCCCTCCTCAAGTGCATTGTGGGTCTACCTATAGCATGTGGTCTGCAGCAGTCCAAGAGACAGCTCGCCACCACCTTCTGAAGGGCAACGATGGACAGGCAGTAAATGTTGGCTAGCCAGCAATGCGCACGAGTGCATAAAAGAAATCTAAACCTTGTGCCAAATGCATCATATGCATAAAGGCTTTTCTTTATTTCCACTAGACTGAGTTGTTTAACTGCTTTTAGCATTACAAATATCGTTGCAACAAAGTAAACAAAGTATATTCTGACACCAGAAATTGGAGAAATTCAATTTGCTCAGACAAATTGGTGTAATGTAATGAAAAGAATGGCTTGGCCAGTGAAGTTTGGTGGTCTGACAGGCTAAGCTGAAAATAACAATCAACTTAATGAACAGTCACAGGGAAGATGTGGAGGAGAGGGCAGATGAGATTTTCCGCTTGATCTTTCTTCAAACGCAATTGGACTACAGGAGGTCCAAACACGAAGAAATATAAACAGAGTTGTTAATGTTAGCAAATTTTGTTTTCATAAATCTGTGAGGCATCCCTCACAAACTGAAAGGTATGATCGTTTTATGCTTGAATTGGCTCTGACTTCATCCATGGTTGCTATTTGGCTACTACTGATAAGGTTGCTGGGAGTCAGTAATTTATTTCAGTTCTCCGGGCAGATGAAACATATCTATCTGGAAGTAGTGGTGAGAATAGTACCTGCATATAAGTTTGGAATCAAAAACAGAGATTGCTGGAAAAACTCAGCAGGTCTGACTGCATCTGTGGAGAGAAATCAGAGTTAACATTTCATGTCCAGTGACCCTTCTTCAGGACTGAACTGTTCAAAAATAAGAGTGATGTGGCAATGGACAATTTGCCTCAACCCAAGATGGCTGCTAAGGTTTGGGTGAACTTCTGTGATTTCTGCATAGACAAAGGGTTAATTCATGTCCGAACGTTTTCTGGAACATTCCTAGCAGCTCTAAATGATCGTGGCTGGGGTGCCAATCTGGAAATGGACATGCCAAGACCAAAAGATCTGTGGGAATCACCCTGTCTATTATTGGTGGATTTGAAAACTCAAAAGGTCGTCCACTCATTGTCACCAAACGTAAACCATAGCAATGGGAGCTGTAAAGGAACTAGTCAAATCATAGCGAGGTACAGGAAGTCACCATTCATTGTGCATTGTATAGCGATGGCTTCTAACTTCAAATCATTGTGGGTGGGCAATAGAAGCATTGGTCGTGTGACCAAAGCTGACAAAAAACAATGAATCCTATTGCCCTGAGTCAGGAAGGCAGTAGTTGTCTCAAAGCCAACTGGGACCATTCCTATGGCCAGACTAACAG
This sequence comes from Chiloscyllium punctatum, assembly GCF_047496795.1. Taxonomy (NCBI): domain Eukaryota; kingdom Metazoa; phylum Chordata; class Chondrichthyes; order Orectolobiformes; family Hemiscylliidae; genus Chiloscyllium; species Chiloscyllium punctatum. The sequence continues at coordinate 74,321,570 of NC_092745.1, forward strand.
AACCTGCCTAACAACCAGTCATAGAGTCATAGAGATGTACAGCACGGAAACAGACCCTTTGGTCCAACTTGTCCATGCCGACCAAATATCCCAACTCAATCCAGTCCCACCTGCCAGCACCCAGCCTATTTCACTCCAAATCCTTCCTATTCATATACCCATCCAAATGCCTCTTAAATGTTGCAATTGTACCAGCCTCCATCACATCATCTGGCAGCTCATTCCATACATGTACCACACTCTGCGTGAAAACGTTGCCCCTTAGGTCTCTTTTATATCTTTCCCCTCTCACCCTAAACCTATGCCCTCTAGTTCTGGACTCCCTGACCCCAGGGAAAAGACTTTGTCTATTTACCCTATCCATGCCCCTCATAATTTCTTAAACCTCGATAAGGTCACCCCCTCAGCCTCCGATGCTCCAGGGAAAACAGCCCCAGCCTGTTCAGCCTCTCCCTATAGCTCAAATCCTCCAACCCTGGCAACATCCTTGTAAATCTTTTCTCAACCCTTTCAAGTTTTACAACATCTTTCCGATAGGAAGGAGACCAGACTTGCACGCAATATTCCAACAGTGGCCTAACCAATATCCTATACAGCCGTAACGTGATGTCCCAACTCCTGTACTCAATACTCTGACCAATAAAGGACAGCATACAAAATGCCTTCTTCACTATCCTATCTACCTGCGACTCCACTTTCAAGGAGCTATGAACGTGCACTCCAAGGTCTCTTTGTTCAGCAACACTCCGTAGGACATTACTATTAAGTGTATAAGTCCTGCGAAGATTTTCTTTCCCAAAATGCAGCACCTCGCATTTATCTGAATTAAACTCCATCTGCCACTTCTCAGCCCATTGGCCCATCTGGTCCAGATCCTGTTGTAATCTGAGGTAACCCTCTTCGCTGTCCACTACACCTCCAATTTTGGTGTCACCTGCAGACTTACTGACTGTGCCTCTTATGCTCGCATCCAAATCATTTATGTCAATGACAAAAAGTAGAAGACCCAGCACCGATCCTTGTGGCACTCCACTGGTCACAGGCCTCCAGTCTGAAAAACAACCCTCCACCATCACCCTCTGTCTTCTACCTTTGAGCCAGTTCTGTATCCAAATGGCTAGTTCTCCCTGTATTCCGTGAGATCTAACCTTGCTAATCAGTCTCCCATGGGGAACCTTGTCAAACACCTTATTGAAGTTCATATAGATCACATCTACTGCTCTGCCCTCATCAATCTTCTTTGTTACTTCTTCAAAAAACTCAATCAAGTTTGTGAGACATGATTTCCCATGCACAAAGCCATGTTGACTATCCCTAATCAGTCCTTGCCTTTCCAAATATATGTACATCCTGTCCCTCAGGGTTCCCTCCAACAACTTGCCAACCACCGAGGTCAGGCTCACCGGTCTATAGTTCCCTGGCTTGTCTTTACCACCCTTCTTAAACAGTGGCACCACGTTTGCCAACCTCCAGTCTTCCAGCACCTCACCTGTGATATTGATGATACAAATATCTCAGCAAAAGGCCCAGCAATCACTTCTCTAGCTTCCCACAGAGTTCTCGGGTACACCTGATCAGGTCCTGGGGATTTATCCACCTTTAACCGTTTCAAGACATCCAGCACTTCCTCCTCTGTAATCTGGACATTTTGCAAGATGTCACCATCTATTTCCCTACAGTCTATATCTTCCATATTCTTTTCCACAGTAAATACTGATGCAAAATATTCATTTAGTATCTCCCCCATTTTGTGTGGCTCCACACAAAGGCCGCCTTGCAGATCTTTGAGGGGCCCTATTCTTTCCCTAGTTACCCATTTGTCCTTAATATATTTGTAAAAGCCCTTTGGATTCTCCTTAATTCTATTTGCCAAAGCTATCTCATGTCCCCGTTTTGCCCTCCTGATTTCCCTCTGAAGTATACTCCTACTTTCTTTTTACTCTTCTACAAATTCACTCGATCTATCCTGTCTCTACCTTACATATGCTTCCTTCTTTTTCTTAACCAAACCCTCAATTTCTTTAGCCATCCAGCATTCCCTATACCTACCAGTCTTCCCTTTCACTCTGACAGGAATATACTTTCTCTGGATTCTCGTTATCTCATTTCTGAAGGCTTCCATTTTCCAGCCGTCCCTTTACCTGTGAATATCTGCCTCCAATCAGCTTTTGAAAGTTCTTGCCTAATACTGTCAAAATTGGCCTTTCTCCAATTTAGAACTTCAACTTTTAGATCTGGTCTATCCTTTTCCATCACTATTTTAAAACGAATAGAATTATGGTCACTGGCCCCAAAGTGCTCCCCCAGTGACACCTCAGTCACCTGCCCTGCCTTATTTCCAAGAGTAGGTCAAGTTTTGCACCTTCTCTAGTAGGTACACCCACATACTGAATCAGAAAATTGTCTTGTACACACTTAAGAAATTCCTCTCCATCTAAACCTTTAACACTATGGCAGTCCCAGTCGATGTTTGGAAAGTTAAAATCTCCTACCATAACTACTCTATTATTCTCACAGATCGCTGAGATCTCCTTATAAATTTGTTTCTCAATTTCCCTCTGATTTTTAGGGGGTCTATAATACAATCCCAATAAGGTGATCATCCCTTTCTTATTTCTCAGTTCCACCCAAATAACTTACCTGGATATATTTCCGGGAGTATCCTCCCTCAGTACAGCTGTAATGCTATCTCTTATCAAAAATGCCACTCCCCCTCCTCTCTTGCCTCCCTTTCTTTCCTTCCTGTAGCATTTGTATCCTGGAACATTAAACCTGAGCCATGTTTCTGTAATTGCTATGATATCCCAGTCCCATGTTCCTAACCATGCCCTGAGTTCATCTGCCTTCCCTGTTAGGCCCCTTGCATTGAAATAAATGCAGTTTAATTTATTAGTCCTACCTTGTCCCTGCCTGCCCTGACTGTTTGATTCACTTCTGTTCTCAGCTGTACCCGTCTCAGACCGATCTCTTTCCTCACTATCTCCCTGGGTCCCCCCCATCCCCCCACCTTACTAGTTTAAATCCTCCCAAGCAGTTCTAGGAAATTTCCCTGCCAGTATATTAGTTCCCTTTCCAATTTAGGTGCAATCCGTCCTTCTTGTACAGGTCACTGCTACCCCAAAAGAGATTCCAATGATCCAAAAATGTGAGTCCTTCTCCCATACACCAGCTCATTAGCCATGCATTCATCTTCTCTATCCTCCTATTCCTGCCCTCACTAGCTCATAGCACTGGGAGTAATCCAGATATTACTACCCTTGAGGACCTCCTTTTTAAATTTCTGCCTATCTCTCTGTAATTTCAGAATCTCAACCTTTTCCCTTCCGATAGTCAGTTTGGGAATTATGAGGGGGATCCAGTAGTTTTCATTTGTGCTGGTTAGCCTGTCGTAAAACTCAGCTGTAGCCATGTCCAGAAATCTAAACTTCCATTCTTTTCTAAAGAAGAACAAGGGAACTCACCTGAGTCTGCACCTCACGAATCTTAAAGGACAATTTAACCAGGTGGATTGTTTCTGTTGTTCAGTCGCGAGTCAAACTGCGTGCTTTTTCTGTGGCATCCATCTTCACCTGTGTGTGTGCGTGAGGAGGTGTGTTTATTGCATTTAAAAGCTGGGCTGTCATGTGAATAAATATGTCATTTTTCTTCTGACTTTACCAAAAGCCTGTTTTGTGTTCATTACACAAAAGTATTTCAAACACTCCAGTGGAACATGGCAGAGAATGAAGAGGTGTGGAGAAAAGGGAATAGTTCCTTAACTCTCACTGCCTGGCTGTGACAGTGCATTGGAAATGCGACATGAAAATATACCTCATTTTCTGCCAAGAGTTAAAAAAAAGCAGCGAGCTGAAGGCCCAGAATTTTGTTGGGGCCTCTCTCCAGCTCTGTTGTAGGTTAGTGCTGCCTCTGCAGCCTTTCCTTGTTCTTTAGCAAATGAAAGAAACAGAGTGCAAAACGCTTAATGAGAACATCAGGTTCTCCTCTCACATCTGATACTCTCACCACATGTAGAGTTTTGATGTGCCTGATCATTAACTGGCAGAAGCTAAAGTGGAACAAACATATTGATTAATATGATGAAAGAATATGAGTTTGCACATGAATAAATATTCTTGCACTGTACACCGTGAGACAGGTTGCAATTAAGTTTTTTTGAGTGGCTCCAATAATGGTCTGGTTTGCTGTTGTACAGCTGAGAGCGCAGAGCCAAATATGTTTTATTGTTGGCGTGTGGAGGGCTTATTTTGCTTTATTAACTCTTTTCTTAACCATTACTCCATTTGCCATTCTCCAAGTTGCTGTCTTTGACCTTTTGTATCGAGTGCTCGCGCTCAGACGTCTGGCACTTGTACAAATGCATTCTTGGACATCGTAAAGAGCGAGTGCTTGATGTAGCAACAAATGATGTTAAAAACAAACACTGGCCCAGCAAAATGGCTAATCTTTTCTCATCTCGAGCAAGGCAGGCAGTTCAGCTGGACTCTTTTCAACTGGCTATACAAAGCCTGCTTGTCTATTGGGATTCCTGCTCAATGAGTCAATGTCCTAGCTTCAGTGAACAAAGCACATCTCATGGATGTATTGCTTTCTATTGTTTGGAGTGGCTTATTCCTTCCCCCTGCTTTATTTCTGGATGGTGTGGAAGAAGGCGATGAATTTCGGAAATGTTGATCTTCATATGCATAGATAAGCCACTGTTGCGAAGTTAGTTAGCTGCCTCATGACCTCTGGTGCTAATATTTGTTCCATAATGTAACCTGCTATAGCTTTTGTCATGGCCTTGATGATTATAAAAGGTTAAATAAGTTAATCCTTTTCAGTACTAAATGATTCAATTGCTTCTATTTAATTGTAGAGGGGTGATAGAGTGAATTCATTAGCATACAGTCCCATCTCCGAGCCAATTTAAAAGCATTGCTGACTTGAGTGTCATACTCAGTTACATCTTTCAGAAAAACAGAATGATCGGAGATAGAGCTGGGTTTTTCAATTTGTCATTAAAAAAAATTCAGACTTAACAAATGAAGTAAACAACTAAATGGGGACATGCTAGCTGAGCCAAGACCACATTTATACTTGAACCTTGTATACTTAGAATCGTCAAAGAGAGTTATGGATAAATTGCTTAAATGTTTTACTTTGTGAAATGTTCTCCACTTTGTGTCTTCCTAAATATCATGGGACTTCACTGAAGCTGAAGTAATTGGGGGAAAACAATGTGCATAATGTGTGCATAAAATGTTAGAATGTAAGAGAGCTGGATGTTCATACAATCCCCGATTCTTGTTTTATCAAGCCCTCAGACTGTGAAGTAATATGACTGCTTTTTTCCCCCAGATAAAAGGTACTGTTCGCTTTTCTGTCTGAGTTCCTGCTGTTGAATTGGGACAGATTTTCAGCCTCTCTCCTATTGACGGTTACATTCGATGTCTCTTATAACTACTCATGAATTGAAATGCATAACCTTATTTATCGAACCACATTTTCATGTTTTGTCTGTTGCTTAAAATAATTATGCTTGGGAAAAGGGTCCGATTGATACAGCTTTAGCAACTGAGGAAAACATAAATGAAAAGGTCATTTATGTTACATAGACCATGTAGTATTTTACACCAAAGGCAGAGATAATTTAGACCAGTAGGTCTTTGGTGTTCATGTCCCACAAAGTCTTTTCTACCTTATTTAATTTCACCCTCACAATAACTTCTTCAATTCCTTTCTCCCGCATGTAATTATCTGGTTCATCTTAAATGTATCTATGGTAATCACCAAAGTGAGTTGTGGAATGTTACTGGACAAGAGTCCGGAGTGCTTTGTGCTAATATTGCTATATCTATGGATTGTGCTACTTCGGTGAACTCAAGTCTGCATTATTTTATTTTCATGGATTTTGCCGACTATGAACCTGAGAGTTGGGAATCTGTGCTTTACTCTTGAATCTGCCCTATCTAGCTCGATTCTTCCTACTTTTGAATTTTCCTATCTGTACTTTATCTAAGAATAACTCTTTCCTGATTGCCAGTGAGTTTTGTAAGCTCTTTACTTAAGAGCTGATTACAGTTCTCTCATAAATTCTTCCATTCTTCTCCTCTTAGCATCTCAAAAACATGTGATTGTTGATGTCAATGATCCACCATCATTAAATCATTCCCCATTATCCTACATCTCTGCCCAAGTTTCTTGCTGTTTCTTTCTTTATATAGTTTCAACAACTGGTTTTTATCTATTTTACATCATCAACAAAGATCAGCCCTGACAAGTCTGACTGCCAGAACCTCTGTCTTTCTGGAACCCTGATTGCTTGCTCCGATCTGGTTCATATGATTGCTGTATAAGGGGAATGATTGTCCACCATTTCTAGAAACCTGCTGCCATGTCATTCTACTGTCCTTCTCCAATATTCTGCACAAATTATTCTTGCTGTTGCTTCTTGGCTCAAGTAGAACCGAAGCTGCTTTGATCCTGCTGCACCTTCCTTCAGGTCTGTGAACAGTGTAAGACTGCAGCAGTTCTGCTCTTCTGAGTACCATGCCCTCTGTTTGTGCCATATCCAAACCTTCTGACCTGACATCAGACTTGACCATGTTTTTGCTCTGTGTCTGTAATTGTATAGTATCTGCTTTCGTCAGTAGGTCTTTTCCTATTGACAGTATCTGACTTCACCATGATTTTGAGACATTGCATTTAGACTGAAGTTGTGCTTCAATAAGTGAATTTCTATCTTTAACCTTCAACCCAGGAGTAACTCTGCCAGTGAATATTCAGTACACAAATTGGGGGAATGACTCTATGACTGTGATTATAACTGTGACTTAATAACTCACAGTCTGTGCTTTTGTCAAGAGTGACTTGATGACTTTGAGCACTTTCTATACTTTTCCATTTGCCTGTGGTTGAAGTGAGGAATTTCTGTCCTGGTTGATATCTGCCTTTGCCATGAACTGTTTAAACGTTTCATTCACAACTGGCTGACTATTGTCTGAAGCCATCTTATCTGCGAAACTGCTCAGCACAAATTCTTGCTGGCATTTTAATCACTGACTCAGCCCAGGCCACATGAAAGTCTGGAAAATTTTATCCACCTGAAATAATAATCTACCAGAGCCTAATCCACCTTTACTAAGGCCTTTCTGGGAGAGTTGGAGACATTAATGTCTCTGTTAGTACGGGAATACTGATGATACACATATGGCATGTGAGCATAAAATTTTCTGTTTCCATTGAAATTTATGGGGACTGTGTTAGGTTCTTGACCGACATTCAGTGATCCCTAAGTGCCGCTAGAATTTTGTCTCTGAATTTCAGAATTACCAGCTATGGTCAAACCCATTCGCTCATAGAGATGTACAGCATGGAAACAGACCCTTCGCTCCAACCTGTCCACGCCAACCAGATATCCCAACACAATCTAATCCCACCTGCCAGCACCCGGCCCATATCCCTCCAAACTCTTCCTATTCATATACCCATCCAAATGCCTCTTAAATGTTGCAATTGTACCAGCCTCCACCACATCCTCTGGCAGCTCATTCCATACACGTACCACCCTCTGCATAAAAATGTTGCCCCTTAGGTCTCTTTTATATCTTGCCCCTCTTACCCTAAACCTGTGCCCTCTAGTTCTGGACTCCCCGACCCCAGGGAAAATACTTTGTCTATTTATCCTATCCATGCCCCTCATAATTTTGTAATCCTCTATAAGGTCACCCCTCAGCCTCCGACGCTTCAGGGAAAATAGCCCCAGCCTATTCAGCCTTTCCCTGTAGCTCAAATCCTCCAACCCTGGCAACATCCTTGTAAATCTTTTCTGAACCCTTTCAAGTTTCACAACATCTATCCGATAGGAAGGAGACCAGAATTGCATGCAATATTCCAACAGTGGCCTAACCAATGTCCTGTACAGCCACAACATGACTTCCCAACTCCTGTACTCAGTACTCTGACCAATAAAGGAAAACATACCAAACGCCTTCTTCACTATCCTATCTACCTGCGACTCCACTTTCAAGGAGCTATGAACCTGCACTCCAAGGTCTCTTTGTTCAGCAATCTTCCCTAGGACCTTACCATTAAGTGTATAAGTCCTGCTAAGATTTGCTTTCCCAAAATGCAGCACCTCGCATTTATCTGAATTAAACTCCATCTGCCACTTCTCAGCCCACTGGCCCATCTGGTCCAGATCCTGTTGTAACCCTCTTCGCTATCCACTACACCTCCAATTTTGGTGTCATCTGCCAATTTGCTAGCTGTACCACTAATGCTCGCATCCAAATCATTTATGTAAAGGACAAAAAGTAGGGGGCCCAGCACCAATCCTTGTGGCACTCCAGTGGTCACAGGCCTCCAGTCTGAAAAACAACCCTCCGCCACCACCCTCTGTCTTCTACATTTGAGCCAGTTCTGTATCCAAATGGCTAGTTCTCCTTGTATTCCATGAGATCTAACCTTGCTAATCAGTCTCCCATGGGGAACCTTGTCAAACGCCTTACTGAAGTCCATATATATCGCATCTACTGCTCTGCCCTCATCTATCTTCTTTGTTACTTCTTCAAAAAACTCAATCAAGTTTGTGAGACATGATTTCCCACACACAAAGCCATGCTGACTATCCCGAACCAATCCTTGCCTTTCCAAATACATGTACATCTTGTCCCTCAGGATTCCCTCCAACAACTTGCCCACCATCGAGGTCAGGCTCACCGATCTATAGTTCCCTGGCTTGTCTTTACTGCCCTTCCTAAAGAGTGGCACCATGTTTGCCAACCTCCATTCTCACCTGTGACTATCGATGATACAAATATCTCAGCAAGAGGCCCAGCAATTACTTCTCTAGCTTCCCACAGAGTTCTCAGGTACACCTGATCAGGTCCTGGGGATTTATCCACCTTTAACCGTTTCAAGACATCCAGCACTTCCTCCTCTGTAATCTGGACATTTTGCAAGATGTCACCATCTATTTCCCTACAGTCTAATATCTTCCATATCCTTTTCCACAGTAAATACTGATGCAAAATAATCATTTAGTATCTCCCCCATTTTCTGTGGCTCCACACAAAGGCTGCCTTGCTGATCTTTGAGGGCCCTATTCTCTCCCTAGTTACCCTTTTGTCCTTAATCTATTTGTAAAAACCCTTTGGATTCTCCTTAATTCTATTGCCAAAGCAATTTCATGTCCCTTTTTTCCCTCCTGATTTCCCTCTTAAGTATACTCCTACTTCCTTTATACTCTTCTAAGGATTCACTCGATCTATCCTGTCTATGCCTGACATATGCTTCCTTCTTTTTCTTAACCAAACCCTTAATTTCTTTAGCCATCCAGCATTCCCTATACCTACCAGCCTTCCCTTTCACCCTGACAGGAATATACTTTCTCTTCTCTGATTGCGTTTCTTCCGTTCATAATACTTAACTCTTAGTCTGTTGCACCTTAGCCGACCATTTAGACAAAGTTGTCTAATCTTGGTGCACTCATCTGCTTTCTGAGCTGCTTAAATTTCTCTTGGTTTCACCCTTGCAGCTGGTGATGCATTCATGGCTCCTGTGGCAAAGTATTCTGCCACTTCATTGAAGATTAGATCATCCATTTCAGCATGATCCCCTGTTGGTCTGGATGATGGTTACTCTCATGCATTATCTTCCCTGGGATTAGACTTTCAAGTAGTCATACTTCACTCATCCAAGGCTGGGCCAAAACAGAACTTGCTGGAAAAGCTCAGCAAGTCTGGCAGCATCTGTGGAGACAAATCAGAATTAATATTTCAGGTCAAGTGACCCTCCCTCAGAACTAAGGCTGAATCTCTTATTTCTCAATTACGTTTTCAGTGCTTCCTTTAATCCCAATTCATCACAGACAAGTTGTTTGTGGTCTGTTTCCACCTGAAATCATGATCCCATGAGATAATCAGTGATGCATTCACAGTCTCTTGTAACTTCAGAAGCCTCTTTCTTGACTGTTGCTTTCTCTATTTCTGTTATGCTCTTTGTGGGAAGTGTTCACGTTTCCTGATCTTCTCATTCTGAAGTTGAATGAGTACTACCCCTAATTATGTGTATCCACAGCTCTATTTTAGGCAATCCGGGTTATTGTGAGCTAATACATCTGAGGAAAGTAGCTTTGCATTTAATTTCTGAAATGTTGTAGTCTGCTCTCTACTTCAAAGTCACTGTGGACCTTTTCTTAAATGATCTGTTAGAGGTTGTGTGGCAGTAGCTAGATTTAGAATGAATTTCTTAACTGGTTAACATGCCATTAAAAATGTTGCACATCATTGACACTGTTTGACTGTGGGAACTACTTTTTGCTTTCCTCTTTCTGGGATCCACTCTGCCTCCTTGTTCTTGTTATATGGTCCAAATATATGATTCTCACCTTCATGAACTGACAGTAAGTCAAGGCCTGCACCATTGGCAATGCTTGGATTCCTGGATCATGCTCATTTTTGGTCATATCACGTACCAGTCTGTCATCCATACGACAGGTCATACACGACTCGTGTTCAAGGACGTGTAATATTGCACGCTGAAACATTTGCCATGCCGATGAAATTCCAAAGTAGCTAGCAATGTTGACTTGTAGTCTAGGAGTATGATCCGTAATTAAATGTTTGCAACTGGTTAGTTTTGCCAAACTGCCATCTCTGGTTAAAAGCAATGTGCTGTGGTTCTTCAAGACATATAGAGTCTTGTTGATCTCTCACAGCTTGTGGCTAAGTGTGATACTGAACTGACCTTGCACTCTGAGATCTGTGCTCCCTGGACCTTGTAGGTTGATGCTCACTGTTTGAGCGTTCACAGATGTGAGCCACTGAAATCTGTCAGACTCAACTGGAACAGTAGCACCAGTATCCAATTTAAATTTAATTTGTACGATGACAACCTCAAATCCAAGCTGGCCTGTTTGACTTACCCTAAAAACATATTTTTGCCTTGCAGGGCTTCAACATCAATCTCTTGGATCCTCTACTTTCCAAGTGTTTTCCATTTTTTTTGGAAATTCTCACTGTATTGGAACTTCTTTCCTGTGACCATGGTAATGCGTTATTTCCAAGTTAACAAAGCGCATCAAGTGTCTGATTCTTCCACATTGGTGGCACCTAGCTCCCCCTGCTGGGCACTCATGACATTTGTGGTTTTGCCATGCACCACAATATGAACAACCCAACAGTTTGTTACCCCCTCATTTACAATTTGCTGAGATTATTGGAGGGTGATGGCACCATCTTAGGGCTTACCTAACCAAACAGTTTGGAGGAAGCCTCAGTGTTGCCTTGAATGATTGCCCAGTTTTGGTTTTAAACCTTGACCTTTGTCATGTACTGATGGAGCTTGATCAACATGAGTTTCTCTTTCGACTGGAGAAAATTCAATACTTCTTCATCACAAATGTTTATGATCACCCAAATCCCTAGTTTATCACTTGGTACTCCATATCCACGGCTAACCTGGAAAAGTTGCTGACCATAAGACCATAAGACCATAAGACATAGGAGTGGAAGTAAGGCCATTCGGCCCATCGAGTCCACTCCGCCATTCAATCATGGCTGATGCGCATTTCAGCTCCACTTGCCAGCGTTCTCCCCGTAGCCCTTAATTCCTCTAGACAACAAGAACCTATCAATCTCGGCCTTGAAGACATTTAGCGTACCGGCTTCCACTGCACTCCGTGGCAATGAATTCCACAGGCCCACCACTCTCTGGCTGAAGAAATGTCTCCGCATTTCCGTTCTGAAATGACCCCCTCTAATTCTAAGGCTGTGTCCACGGGTCCTAGTCTCCTCGCCTAACAGAAACAATTTTCTAGCATCCACCTTTTCAAAGCCATGTATTATTTTGTACGTCTCTATTAGATCTCCCCTTAATCTTCTAAACTCCAACGAATACAATCCCAGTATCCTCAGCCGTTCCTCATATGCTAGACCTGTCATTCCAGGGATCATCCGTGTGAATCTCCGCTGGACACGTTCCAGTGCCAGTATGTCCTTCCTGAGGTGTGGGGACCAAAACTGGACACAGTACTCCAAATGGGGCCTAACCAGAGCTTTATAAAGTCTTAGTAGTACATCTCTGCTTTTATATTCCAACCCTCTTGAGAGAAGTGACAACATTGCATTCGCTTTCTTAATCACAGACTCAACCTGCATGTTTACCTTTAGAGAATCCTCGACTAGCACTCCCAGATCCCTTTGTGCTTTGGCTTTATTAAGTTTCTCACCATTTAGAAAGTAGTCCATTCCTATATTCTTTTTGCCAAAGTGCAAGACCTCGCACTTGCTCACGTTAAATTCCATCAGCCATTTCCTGGACCACTCTCCCAACCTGTCTAGATCCTTCTGTAGCCTCCCCACTTCCTCAGTACTACCTGCCTGTCTACCTAACTTTGTATCATCGGCAAACTTCGCTAGAATGCCCCCGGTTCCCTCATCCAAATCATTAATATATAATGCGAACAGCTGTGGCCCCAGCACCGAACCCTGCGGGACACCGCTCGTCACCGGCTGCCATTCTGAAAAAGAACCTTTTATCCCAACTCTCTGCCTTCTGTTAGATAGCCAATCCTCAATCCATCCCAGCAGCTCACCTCGAACACCATGGGTCCTCACCTTGCTCAGCAGTCTCCCGTGTGGCACCTTATCAAAGGCCTTTTGAAAGTCCAGATAGACCACATCCACTGGGTTCCCCTGGTCTAACCTACTTGTTACCTCTTCAAAAAATTCCAACAGGTTTGTCAGGCATGACCTCCCTTTACTAAATCCATGTTGACTTGTTCTAATCAGACTCTGCTCTTCCAAGAATTTAGAAACCTCATCCTTAATGATGGATTCTAGAATTTTACCAACAACCGAGGTTAAGCTGATTGGCCTATAATTTTCCATCTTTTGCCTTGATCCTTTCTTGAACAAGGGGGTTACTACAGCCATCTTCCAATCGTCCGGGACCTTTCCTGACTCCAGTGACTCTTGAAAGATCTCAACCAATGCCTCTGCTATTTCCTCAGCAACCTCTCTCAGAACTCTAGGGTGTATCCCATCGGGGCCAGGAGATTTATCAATTTTAAGACTTTTTAACTTTTCTAGCACTATCTCTTTCGTAATGGCAACCATACTCAACTCAGCCCCGTGACACCCTTTAATTTTTGGGATATTACTCATGTCTTCCACTGTGAAAACTGACGCAAAGTACTTGTTAAGTTCTCCTGCTATTTCCTTATCTCCCATCACTAGGCTCCCTGCATCAGTTTGAAGTGGCCCAATGTCTACTTTTGCCTGTCGTTTGTTTCTTATGTACTGAAAGAAACTTTTACTATTATTTCTAATATTACTGGCTAGCCTACCTTCATATTTGATCCTCTCATTTCTTATTACACTCTTTGTTATCCTCTGTTTGCTTTTGTATCCTTCCCAATCTTCTGATTTCCCACTGTTCTTAGCCACTTTATAGGATCTCTCTTTTTCTTTAATACATTTCCTGACTTCCTTTGTCAGCCAAGGTTGTCTAATCCCTCCCCGGTTAATCTTTCTTTTCTTGGGAATGAACCTCTGTACAGTGTCCTCAATTATACCTACAAACTCCTGCCATTTTTGCTCTAGTGTCTTCCCGGTTAGCCTCTGCTTCCAGTCTATTTTAGTCAGTTCCTCTCTCATGCCCTCATAATTACCTTTATTCAACTGTAACACCATTACATCAGATTTCGCCTTCTCCCTTTCAAACTCCAGACTGAACTCTACCATATTATGGTCGCTACTTCCTAAGGGTTCCCTTACTTTAAGATCTTTTATAGAGTCTGGTTCATTGCAAAGCACTAGCACTAGGAATGACTTTGTCGATTCCGCTTGCTTCTGGAGTAGCTTTCCCATTCTATCAAATAGTTCACTTTGGAATAAAATACATATGAAATGCCTTGACAATGGGCAGTCCTACTGCTTCTACATCATGGCTTAGAAGGATGTGATTAACTATCAGCCCACACTGCATTCAGGAACTTACTAGCATGATGCCTTTGCTCTTTCTTACTTTAGCCTAATGTTGTTGAATACCTTTGGAAATGTTACCTCCGTGGTTGACCTTTCTGATATCTTTGTGGGTCTCCCACATTCTCAACCAGCTGTGACAATGGCAAAGTTTCAACTGGGTGATCCCGTCATTTCTGGATCAGGTATCCATTGACCTGGGTACATTTTGTTTTATTCGTTCATGGGATGATGGTATCACCAGTGTGGCCAGCATTTATTGCCCATCCCTAATTGCTCAGAGGGCACTTGAGAGTCAACCACATTACTGTGGGTCTGGAATCACATGTATTCCTGACCAGGTAAGGATGGCTGTTTCCTTCGCTGAAGTCCATTCGTGAACCAGATGGGTTTTTCCCCAACAAACAGCAATGGATTCATGGTCATTATTGGACTCTTAATTCTAGGTTTTTATTGAACTCAAATGCCACCATCTGCTGTGGTGGGATTCAATCCTGAGTTCCCAGGACATTACCTGGGTCTCTGGATTAGCAGTCCAAAGATAATACAAGTAGGCCATTACCTCCCCCAAATGTTGTGATTTTCTTTCTACTGGCTCTTTGGAGTCTTCTAATATTTTCTTCTGATCCACTGGAGACTTCCCTCATTCTGCTGTTCCTTGTGGATTTTGTTCTGTAGCTGTTGCTATTCACAGACATGGTAAAGTCTCCCAAGCTGCGGCTACTCTTTATCTGATACTGGTGTATCCATGACTGTGTTACTTCCATTGATGACAGCCTGCATTAGTACACCCTGCTGACCAAGGCACTCTACTGCTGTCCTGCGGCTGCTCTGCATAATCAGACTGTTCCTATTCTCAATGTGGAGCAGGATGGGAACCAGGGTGTGGTATTAGAAAGGACAGATCAGTGGCACAAGTATTTGGGAGAAACCAATAACACTAAAGTAAGAAGTGATAAAATATTAAGTGGGGGCCAGAGTAAGAGTGGAGTGGAAAAGGTCAAAATTGGAATAATTCACAGGAATAAATATTGTGGTGATAGTAGGGACCTGGTTGAAAAGAAGTTCAAGATTTGTTATTAAATATTCCAGGTTACAAGGGCTTAGAATGTTCACAGCCACGTTGACTCCATAACTTAAACAAAATTAAACTGGGAGCCTCAATCCAGAAAGACACTCAGAATGGGGTAATCCAGGACCGCTTGCCTTTATTGCTGTGTTCCAGCAGATCTCAGTCTTGCTGAAAGGTCTTTATCTGCAATGTGAGAGTTATAATTTTTTAAAGAGTAAATATATGCTGAGAAAAGGACCGTGAACATTTGTGGAACTGTCAAGTTATTTAAATGACCATCTCTTTAATTTTTCTTTTATAGAGTAGGCTTCAGGTGTTTGTGAAATGAAATGAATATGCTTGCATTTAGCATAGAGGATTTTTATTGACATAACCAGAAGTGTCATTCTCCTCACTTCCATTTTTCACCTTTTTTAACATTATTTTCCATACTAAAAGGTCTTTTAACTTTATTGTCCATATTCAGTAAGTCTATACAGAGATGAATTGGGGATACATTGTTTGTTATGGCAGATGTCAGTTTGATATTACAAGTGAGAAATAAGCTGAATATAGGAACTTGAGAAAGCAAGTGTAAAAGGATCAAGAGAGATCTGAGAAAATAGCTAACAGCTACAATAAAAGAGAATCCAAAAGTATAAAGTCATTTAAATAATAGAAAAGGTTGCAAGAGAAAGCTGAGGCTGACCATAAAGAAATTGATGCATAAGGAAGATGACATGGCTGAGGTACTGAACGAGTACTTTGTCTCTGCCTTTAATAAAGAAGCCAGTATTGCTGAAATCATCATCAAAGGGGAGACCTTTTAGGTACTGGATGATCTAGTGATCATCTAGGATGACAAAGAAGAGGTATGAGAAAGACTGATTTTACTTAAAAGTTGATAAGTAACTAGGACTAGGATGGATGTACAAAGGAAATAAAACTGGAAACTGTGGAGACACTGGCCATAATCTTCCAAATACTCTTGCATACAAAGAGTACTGAAAAATTGAAAGTATTACAGGCTTGTTCAAAAGGATGTGAGGATAAACTCACCTACTGCAAGATAATCACTTAATCTTGGTGATAGAAATGGTATTCAAAATGTTTGAACTGGTAATCCGAGACAAAATTCACATCTGCTTGGATAAGTGTGAATTCATAAGTTAAGCCACTTAGAATTTATATTTCAAGCAAATCATGTTTCATTAATTTGATTGATTTGTTTGATGAGGTAACAAAGAATTGAAGAGTGTATACAATTGATGTAGTGAACATACACTTCCAGAAGGGATTTGATAAAAGTTCTAACTACAAGTTTGCTAGAAAGGTTGAAGACTGTGGAATCAAAGAGCATCATAGCAGTATGGATACAGAGTAGGCATAGTGACAGGCAGAAGAGTAGTGGTGAACGGTTTTGTTTTAGACTGGAGGAATGTATACAGTGAGGTTCCCCAGGAGTTGGAACTAATTCCACTGCTTTTCTGGATCTGCAGTGTGCGGACTAGAATTTCAAAATATGCAGATGACTCAAAACTTGGATTTATTGAACTTTGTTGTGAATAGTGGTTGCCTTCATGGGGACATGGACAAACTTGTGGAGTGGGTGTACACGTGGGAGATGAAATTTATTGCAGTGATGTGTAAAGTGAAATGTTTTGGTGGAATGAGGAGAGGCAACACAATGGAAAGGCTATAATTCTTTAAGGGTTGGTGGAAAAGAGAGGCTTATAGGTAAAAGTTTGAAAATGGTAGAATGTATAACAGAGCAGTCAAAAGTGCTTATCGGATCCTCCGCTCAATAAAGTATGGAGGACCAAACAAAGACCTTTCTACAACACTAGCTTAGTGTCAAAAAAGCATAGGCCTTAGAGACAGTGCAGAAAAAGTTAAAAGAATGTCTCCAAGGATGAGGAACTCCTGTTTTGTGAATTGAATGGAGACACTTGCACTGTTTTCCTTGGAGAGGAGACAGTAGAGAGGAGGTTTGACAGAAGTGCTCAAATCACAAGAGGGTGAACACAGCAGAAAGCAAGAAACCAGCACCATTGGCAGAATGATTGAGAACCACAGGATATCAATTTAAAGTGAATGACATAAAAAGTCAAGGATGACATGAAGGAACACATTTTGACACAGTGAATGGGTTAGGATCGGAGACGGCAGAGCAAATTCAGTCATAGCTTTCACCAGAGAGTAGGAAAAGCAGCTAAAATGTCAAAGTCTGTGGGACTGGGTGAATTGTTTAATAAACTTGTGAAAGATAGAGTTTAGGATGGAGGTAATAAAAGCATGGATGAGACATTCAGCAATTGGAGCTGAGTATTGTTATAGAGTGAAGTGGGGATTTTCATAATCAGGGGAATGTTAGTCAGGGTCAAATGTAACACTGAGTTTGTGCTGAGGCAAGTAACTTGCACCAGGAGCTAAGGTACAAGGAAAGTAAGTCTAATCAGATGACTTGAATCAGTTAGTATTATTGCAGAAGGCTTTTTTCCAGAACTTGATGTCAACCAGTGTAGCTACTGTTCTGGTGCTGGAACTGATGGCTGATAGAATTGTCCTCACAGTTTTGTAGAACATTGTCAGGCAGTACTATAAATATGAACATCAGCAATGGACAAAGATTGGAGTCAGCTCTATAGTACAAGTACAGAGAGAGTGTCTCCACAATATAACAACACCAATTGCATACAAACACAGTGCATGGCCATTTTTGATGACTGATTGATACGATATATGCTTGTTGAGAAAACACGAGAGTGTTGAGCATTTTATCCTTAATTTCTTATCTAATATTTGTCCTGAAATGCTTAAAATAAAACTGAGTTTCACTGTAAGTAATCTAATCTAATCTAATCTAACTGGAGATATGTTTAGGCAGGAGTCATCAGTGGTTAGGTACCAGTGAGATTTCAGTGGTGTCTGATGCAATAAGAGAAGCCAGCCACTGCTAGATAAGAGGCATTGTTTCAGATAAGAATAGTTGCATTTATCTTGACTGTGGACATTTCTGGTCACATCTGGAGATGCCTCCTCCGTGCTGGGTAGTACCTGTACAACATACTGATATGAACAGCCCTAATGCAGTTTTACAAAATAAATTACCTGATCTAAAGTTTAAAAGAAAATGACCAGGTTACTTGTAAAATCTTCCCATTTTTGATACATTGTTTACAATTCTGCCTGATCACAGATGTATAAAATAAAGCTTTAAAAGACCAGGTAATCCGAAACACCAAGAGCTCCTAGGTGTATGCAGTGGATGCTATATGTATGCACACTCCTTCTTCAGAACCAATCTGGCTTACATTCAGATCTATAATGTGTGTAGATTGTGTTCAGTTGAAGAATTGTAAAATTATAATTCTTCAATTACAATTGGCACAGTGGTTCAGTGGTTAGCACTGCTGCCTCACAGCATCAGGGACCTGGGTTCGATTCCAGCCTCAGGTGACTCTCTGTGTGGAGTTTGCACATTCTCCCTGTGTCTGCATGGGTTTCCTCCAGTTTCCTCCCATGATTCAAAGATGTGCGGGTTAGGGTGAATTGGCCATGCTACGTTGCCCATAGTGTTCAGGGATGCATAGGTGAGGTGCATTAGTCAGGGGACAGTGTAGAGTGATTGGGGAATAGGTCTGTTTCCACACTATAGAATTCTGATTCTATAAGACAGATAACTTCCTCTTGGGTGTAGGCCCGGGTGGATTGAAACTAGCCAACCCCATTTCATGTACAGGGTAATACCCTGATAGCCAGCAGAAACATAATATTTCGTCTTTCCTCTTGGAGCTAGAGTTGAACATTGGTCCCAAAGCTGATATGAAATGCTGCCATGACATGAAATGGTGTGAGATACAAATGATCTACCACAACCCCTCAATGAACTTAGTTAGCTCCTGTATTATAAAGAGAGGACATGGCTCACAGAGCTGAAGAATTCAATGAGTGTTTATTGCAGCAGCTGGTATCTCGATACATACATTACAATCGTAGGCACTGTATGTCCAGGCTCAAGCTGAGCAATTCAGATGTAATGCAGTATGCTTCCCTCAGCATGCCATGCTGTAAGAGAACAGGGCTCAGCATGATAGAGCCTGGGAGCTTTACACCATTAGGTCACATGTTGCACAGTGATGACGTTATGAACAAGTCCCTTTATATTCCCCACATATCTGCTGCAAGACACAACACAAGAGCTATTGGCCACTACGGTAACCCCACTCTGGTATCCTGCTAACTCTCATGAAAACTCTTCCGCGGGCTTCTCTGACAGATTAATGGCTATTTGCACCAGATGGTGTGAAACTGCAGAGCCTGGAATAGCAATTTAGACAACCTACAGGATGTGGACTGCAGCAGCACAAGAAAGCAACTCCCCATCACCTTCTCAAGAGCAACTAGTGATGGCAATAAATGCTGGCTAGCCAGTGACGCCCAGGTCGCACGAATGAAAACAGATAAAAAGCTGAATGATTTGAACTCGGTAGTTGGGCAAACCAGATCACCTCAATACCACTGACTCAGAGGGTAAGAATTGACCAGTGTCCAGCTCCTAAATCCCACGCAGTGAGGCCTTCAGGAAAATCGACACTGGGCACCAAAAAGATGGAGCTAATCTCTGCCCTCATTTATAAATGGCCTGCTGTCTGAGCACTTGAAGACCCGGGGAGGCCCTCATGAAGTCCAACCCCAACAAAGGGAAAAAGGAAGATATCAGAAGAAATCGATTCTGTAATGTAGTTATGAGAAGGTGCATTGATACCCAGACATTTACTAGCTCAATGACATTGGTACAGAGTGCCAAATCTTTAATTCAAAGGTAATCTGTGTGAAATTCATGCGCTGTCGATGAAACAGCAAGGGTCCACAGTAAGCAGTGAGCTGCATCAGTTTTTAGTAACAGCAGCAGCAGGGAGAGAAAATCCAGTTTGGTGGATTGGTAGAGCACAGACGAAGAATCAGCTCTGATTGGACAGTTTTTGTATTTAGCTTTGTCTTGACCGCACTCCTAGGAATCCAAAGAAAACAACCTTTTGAAGAGAAAGAGCTTACTGGAGGATATGCAAAAAAAAAAGACAGCTGAGCTTAAGGGCTTTACATGAACTGGGTAACATTTTCAAACAATGAGATAATACTTTTGGGCAATGTGTTTGTAATTATTTAGCATTGCAATACATGGTTTAAACCCTTTGTTGATGTGGAGTGCACTTTTTCATTTTTAAGCCTTTTCCCTATTTGTTTTATCTGTAGAAAATTGTCCTTCTCTTTCATTAGAGGCTAAGTATTGGTCTACAATGTGGGGTACGGGCAGCAGGAGCCAATAATGAGCAAAGAGTTTAATCAAATTCCGAGCAATTTGGGTGGTCGGATTTAGGCGGGTAATGCTGAGAATTGTGGATATTTTAATAATGTTCCTTTGAGAAATCCAGGGCACAGGAAGCACAGTAATAGTGCTCAACAGTGCAGCATGGAAATACAATCCAGGTTTGCTCAGACCGACACAGCTGGCTGACCAGAGCTAGTTTCTCTTCCCTCACTGAAAGGCAGCAGTATGTTATTGTTGCAGTTTGTGAGAACGTACCCGAGGTTCTGTGGTGAGGCAGGTGTCCCCACCCAACATTTCCCACTACCCTCAGGCGTGGTCTTCTTGTTCTTCATCACCGTTCAGTGACTTACAGTGAAAAGTTTACATGCAACCAGTGGGTGAGGACAGTTCTGTGGTGATGCAGTCCATAGTCGAATAACACGGCCTTACTTTGGTCGGTTGCATTTTAAAAGCTGCGAACAGGGAGTGGTACTGAATAACAGCCAATGTCTGTCAGACGGTGTCCCAACTAAAAGTCATCTCCTTCAGGAAAAGGGAAGCAATAGTTGGCAAAAAAAAATTGCAACGTGTTTTGTTTCCAAAAAGTAACCTCAAAGTGGTTTAGTGAATCCTGTTGAAAATTTATAGGGCCATGAAAAATAAGTTGTGGTATTGCTATGAATAACATTTAATGGTCACTAGGAGACAAGATTTTGGTTGAGCATTGAAACAAATCTGTGGGCAATTGTAAGAATTTACTTCAAAAGCTTTTAAAAGGAGATCATTGCTGTTTTGGAAAAGGACCAAAGACACAAGTGATGCATACTATCTATTAATAATAAAGGCGCTTATGTACGCAGTGGTACTTCATAGTGAAAGGAATGCACCTTTGTGAGATTGGGGTTGTTAGAAAAGTTGCATGAAAACTTGCCAGACGGTGACCATTCTTTAATGAAGTTGCAACTTAAAACTAAAGATTTCATTGACTTTAGCCTGTCTAGACTTTAAGCAATGGCCATGAGATGGTATTATCTCTTTTCATGTATTTGTCTTCCATCACCTTCAACATCTTTCCACAGACCATAATGGTTTAGCCTGCTTCGTGAGTGCTGTGAAGTTTAGTAGTTGTGGGAGCATCATGGCTGAGCACAATCATTTGTTTCACTCTCACTCAAACTCCTTCCCTCCTTCCTCCCTTTCCCTTCCTTCCTGCCTCCTTTTCTTTGTCTTGTCTGTCTGAGAAAACTACTCATCTGCTGTCTGTCCATCATCTAATCTCATTCACACAACAAGAACCCTATTGCAATCAGAAATAGGGGATTCTCTGTATTTCTCCCTATTTCCCCCCTTTATTTAGTCCAGTGCTATTAAGGCCCATTGTAAAGTCCCATGTTAATCTGTTAACTCAAGACACAACTGAAAATCTTCCTGTTCTATATGTCGAACTTCTGCACTGCGGTTATAATTGAGTCATTAGAGGGTGATTATACCAGTACTGATAGTTGATTAACTTTGAACCACGCTGAAATGATTTCTTTTACAAGTTGTTCTGAGGAAGACTGTGACACCAATAAGGAGCAACCCGTTCTGCTGTGATTGAACTATTTGTTTCTCTTGCAGAAATTCACATCTCTTTGTGGGATTTGTGCAGAAAAATGTAGGTTCCTGGACTTCTCCCTAAGGGAGTGAGTTGTTTCCTGTACAAAGCTAACGTTACATTAGATTCCATGAAAAACTGGGCTATTCAATGCAGGGACTATGAACGCTGGGTCCAGGATATATCATTTTGACTGATCTAGTTACACTTTGAGATTTGATTCTTGTTAAGATTTGGGTTTTAATCAGTGAGGTATTTCCTTTTGAGCAAGCCAGTGGACACCTGTGCTTAGCTTTTCAGGTCAAATGGGAAGTTGTGAGGTAGCAGTGGATTTCTCAGGAACGTTCATATGAGTTTAGTGAAGAGTTTTGGGAACATCTGCTCTTTCAAAGGAAGCTTTGTGGCCGAAGGGCTGCCTTATCAGACATGGATCATCAGTATTAGATTAAAAAAAGGAGGCACATCTGTTGACAATGAAATGAAGTAATTCGGCTCTTAAATGGCACATGAAAGTACTTTGTGTCCACGGTCACAGCTCACTGAGTAAATTTGCCCAATGTGGAACAGGCCAGCAAAGGTCTAAGTTTGTGTTGAGTTAACTGGAGCAGGGGAAAACTGGGTACAGTTGGATGCAGCATAAGTGCTCTAGGTGGGGGGGGATGAAAACATTCAACTGGAGGTCACCTGGAATAAATGGGTGTGTGGACTCTGGGGTGGGGTCATTCTGGGTTGCAATACCAAGCAGTTTGCAGACATTTGTTGCTGGGTTTTTGATCTCACTGGGGCTGGGATTGGAGGAGGACAAAGCTAGGAATAGCCGTGTTAGCTGGCATTGATATTTCCCCACTCCACTGTGTCTGAGGCAGGAGGGGGCTTCTGATTGATCTTCCAGCTCTGACAGCCTGCTTAGCATCCTAATTTGCTATGGATGAAAAATCAGGAATGTGTCTGTCTGCCATGGGAGGAGCATTCAGGACCAAGGACCTGTTCCCACCTTGGGTTGCCAGGCTTGGAGGGAATGTCCTGCCCTTGGTGTGTATCTCTAAAGAATGAGCAGGCTGACTGTCTGATTGAGGGGCACTGCTGCCAGTGAGGGAATATCAGGGGGGTGGGGGCTGGTATTTTAGGAGAAAAATTTGTAAAGGAACATTACGTCCCAATTCATGTAAGGGATGTACGTTTGGATTTATAGATCTGTCAACTTGATTTATTATCATCTGTTAAGTACAAACATTCAACCACCAGGCCTGCATTCTTTGTTAACTCCCTATCCTCAGTTAGTTTATACAGAGTTTGCAGCAGGAATTTCTGATTGATGTTGAAATTGTCATTTTTCTCTCCCTCCCCCTCACCTTACTGAAAAAGCACTATTTAGCTTTTTCACACAAGATCTTATTTTACAGGACATATTGATTTATGCTGCATTTTCTGTACAACTCCTCATAGGTGCCAGCACCCGTCAGTGTCCCTGGTGGCAACAAGAGAGCAGCATTGTAAAAATTGTGACTCTGGCACCAATCTATTATTTAGTACCAGCAGAACATGCTACTCTGCATGAGAGTGTGGAGTATCCAGCCTGCCCACAGCCAGAAACGATCAACCTGTCCTGCCAAAATCAAAAAGATTTACATTGACACAAATCCATTACTCCAAGTTTCTGTGGCTTGTATCCAAAAGAAGAAAGAATAATCAGACAAAGTTTCTTGGAATCGAAGACTGGCTAACGTTAATTTGATGTTCTGCCTGTTTCTCAATGGTCCAGTGTATGTTGCAGACAATATGCTTCAACTAAGATGATGTAGGTACTCAGCTTTGTTAGCGACATGATGATTTACTGCTCAAGGATGTCCTGAAAAGATCAATAATTTCCAGGCATAACTTTTTTCTTCTGTTTCCACTAGATTTGCAGAGTTCCTTGTGCTATTTGTATTTATGTTTTTGGTGTAATTGCTCAATATTAGAGAGGATTTTCCAAGAGCAATTACCATATTGAGAATTTTTTGTAGGAAGGTGAGTGTGAATGGGAAGGGTTCTAGGCAAGAGGCATAGACCTGTACCAGTCAACATGTCCACCAATCTGCTTCTCCCATATACGTGTATGGGTAGAGGTAGCCATGCCCCAGTTTGACAGTGAGAATGCACTCGGGTAAAGCGGGCCAACAACCCATGAGGCATGATCTGTATGTTTCATTCGGACAGCAATTGGATACAAATTCCAACTTTTCATAAACGATCCTTTATCTCATCTACAGTTACATTGAGGACAGTGCTGGGCTTTAATCATTTAAATTTGTCTCAGAGCAACATGGCTTAAGAAACAAACAATCCAGTTATTGTCTTAAGTAGTTAAGTACTTTGATGCCTGCCCAGATTTCCAAAACCAGTTTTGTTAAATTGGTGTCTATGAGGGAAACATTTATCCAGATCTCTTTTGAGTGCTTGAATGCCAAATAATTTCTTTTACTCTTAAAGGATTAAGCTACGTAGTGCTTGAAATGGAACAACACAAAATGTCTTTGATCTGAGTATCTGCATGTACGGTTGGTGTGGGCAGTATAAACATCATACTGGGGCTTTGCTCTTCAGAGACTGGGAGTTTGAAGCACATTTCATCTAGAATTACAAGTTCAAAGTGAGCCATTGATACTTCAGTTGCTGCCATAAGTGGTCTGAGGGTCTCTTTGTGGGAGGTGAGTAAGATTGTCATACATATACTTGTAACCATAAAGCAAAGTACTGGATAACAATAATATCACAACAATATTGTCTGTGACCTGAATGGACTATTGTGTCTCTTGTATTACTTTAGTTTCTGCAGGGACTGATGAGGCAATCCCACCAAATCTCAAATGGTTGGTCACCGAGGATGAAGCTCAGAATCATTAAGCTGTTTTATTTCACAGCAAGTGAACATATGGAGCATGAGTAGTAATCACATTTGCTTTGTTCAATAATGCATGAGAGGATCTGTGTAGAACCATTCATGTTTTTGCACATAAAGAGACCATTTGACTCATCATATCTGTTATGTCTTTGGCACAATCTAAAACCAATCCCACCCTCCAGCTTTCTCCCATTATTCTAGGATGTTTCCTGTTGAAGAAGATATCTGCTAGCTTTTCTTCCAACATTTCTGACCTTTATGAGGCATCACATGAACATGATGTTCAGTTGTTTTTAAAATAAATTTGTTCCATGTATTAAATTGTTAAAATAAAAAATTCTTCTCCAAAAATATCCTTTACTAAATGAAAGATACCACCAACCCAACTGAGATCTCCTAATTCAGCACAAACCAGGATCAAGTCTGGGTTCTGTCCAGCCCACATGCATCACTATTGCAGTTGTTTGTTCATTCACAATCTGAGACATCGGAGATAATGGGAACTTGCCAGATGCAAACCACACTGCAGTACCCTGACAATTGGTCAAGGAGAGTTTTACCCAATTGTTGTTTGCATTTGAAACAGAAGCAACACTTGAAATGCAAGACTTTCACTGTCTTTGAAGAAATACCAAGTGATTATGCTTGCAGTAGCAGTAAATGTTTCATCACCTTCTTGCTGAAAGCTGGCAGATAGTCCCTGAAACATCCTGGGAGGAACTCAGTGTGTATACTTCAAGTTCTGCGGCTTGTGTTCACCAGTGGGTGTAAAGTGCTTCAGTGATTGTTCTTCATGTTAGCAGCGTGTAGCAAGTTATCATATGTACCTGACCTTAAGTTGGGCCCAATGGTCTGTTGTGAGACTCTTATGTATCTCAGATGGAATGTAATTAGCTATTAAGTAATACGTAACAAAATATTTGGTGTTCAGCATTACCAAATCTCTTCTGCTGAAGATTTCCTATACGCTATCAACAGCTTAGACTGGTCCCAACAAAGGGAATTGGTGGCAGTGAATCGATCCACGCATCCCAGATGGTTTCAGCAGAAGCCAGTGTATACAATAATAGATTTGTTGTAAGAAATCTGCTAATTTTTAGCTTTCTCTGCAGGCTTTCTCTTTCAGTCCAGTTGCTTGGGTTCCATTTTAATTATTAGAACTGATTGAAGGAGCTTACAGAGTAAACAACTAAAGATACATTTTGATGAAATGTTGATTCACTGCAGTGAGCTGGCAGTAGCCATTAAACTTGAGGGATGCTAATGATACATACTTTCAGCATTTCAGTAGCTTGCAAAGAATTGAGAGAAGACATTTCTGAGCCGTAGGAATGCCATTAAAGGTTAGGAAAACTGTCTTGTGAACTCTTGATATGTTTACATGTAACTACCAGACTCTAAACAATGCTTAAATGTTTCTAATAAGGTTTGCTGGCAACAGAAAAAGGCAACACATGATGACTGCATAGTTTTCCAGTGGAAATAAGCTGTACATTGTGAGGATAATGAGATGAATACTTATAATAAAAGGGCACTTCCACAGTGAGAGACTGGGAGGGATAAGTCAGAATTATGATTCCTGTCATCATTTTAATTAAAAATATTATAATATCTATCTGTTTTGACATTACTTTCTTTTTGACTGATGTATTTATTATTGAGCAAAAAACTCACAGAGCATATTTTTGAAGGTAATTTATACCCTTTATTTCCCTTGATAGTCACCCCTCTATTTATCCTCTGTCACTCTTCCCTCCATTTCTGAAGATATTAACTCATGCTATACATTTGTACATAGGAATTTCCTGTTTTCAGTAACTTGCCCATCTGGCCTTGATAATGAAAGTCAACAGGTTCTTCTTCATGGGAGCACATCAGAGTAGAGCCTGCTCCTTGCCTTGTCTGTCCAGCCTGTAAATGAAGACTGCTGGTCACAGTCAAGATGGGGAGTCCTGACTGATGTTTCATTTCTCATCCATCTGCCACCCTCACCAGATGTCTTGACAATAATTCTAACATTGCAGAAACTGATGTGTCTGAAATCAACTAACTCAGATAGTGATAGCAGCCTGCAATCAGTATTGCTGAGTAGTGACTGAATGGTATCTTCATTTGATGATCTGGTATACTCTCATTTAATACATTTTAAACATTTGTTCATTGCCCCATCTCACATACTTTCCAATCTAAGAGT
Organism: Chiloscyllium punctatum; assembly: GCF_047496795.1. Classification (NCBI taxonomy): domain Eukaryota; kingdom Metazoa; phylum Chordata; class Chondrichthyes; order Orectolobiformes; family Hemiscylliidae; genus Chiloscyllium; species Chiloscyllium punctatum. The sequence goes on from NC_092745.1 coordinate 74,348,574, forward strand.
TTGAAATTGCTGACTCTAATACCAACTTTACATCTTGGACAGTTGTTGGGAATGTTTGATACCTGTCAATAGGATATAGATAGAGTGAATCCTCCTTATTTCTGAATAGAAATGGAAGTTGCTGTGTATTCTTAGGAATACTTTTCAGATTCAGCCGAACAGACCAACGTAGAGGCAAGTTAGATTTCCCTAGTTCAGAGAGAAAGTATATTCCTGTCAGGGTGAAAGGAAAGGCTGGTAGGTATAGGGAATGCCAGATGACTAAAAAAATTGAGGGTTTGGCTAAGAAAAAGAAGGAAACATATGTAAGGTATAGACAGGATAGATCAATTGAATCCTTAGAAGAGTATAAAGAAAGGAGGAGTATACTTAAGAGGGAATTTGGGATAGTGTAGGGTGACGAGCTAAGAATAGTTCACAGGTCGGTGCAACATCGAGGGCCTTAGGGCCTGTTCTGCACTGTATTCCATGTTCTATGTTCTATATGTTCTATGAAATCAGGAGTGCAAAAAGGAGACTTGAGATAGCTTTGGCAAATACAATTAAGGGGAATCCAAACGATCTTTACAAATACATTAAGGACAAAAGGATAACTAGGGATAGAATAGGGCCCCTCAAAGATCAGCAAGGCGGCCTTTGTGTAGAGCCACAGAAAATGGGGGAGATACTAAACAAGCATTTTGCATCAGTATTTACTTTGGAAAAGGACATGGAAGATACAGAATATAGGGAAATAGATGGTGACATCTTGAAAAATGTCCATATTACAGGGAGGAGCAAGTGCTGGATGTCTTGAAACGCATAAAAGGTGGATAAATCCCCAGGAACTGATTAGGTGGACCCTAGAACTCTGTGGGAAGCGAGGGAAGTGATTGCTGGTCCTCTTGCTGAGATATTTGTATCATCGATAGTCACAGGTGAGGTGCCAGAAGACTTGAGGTTGGCTAATGTGGTGCCACTGTTCAAGAAGGGTGGTAAGGACAAGCCAGGGAACTATAGACCAGTGAGTCTGATGTCAGTGGTGGGCAAGTTGTTGGAGGGAATCCTGAGGGACAGGATGTATATTTATTTGGAAAAGCAAGGACTGATAAGGGATAGTCAACATGGCTTTGTGCATGGGAAGTCTTATCTCACAAACTTGATTGAGTTTTTTGAAGAAGTAGCAAAGAGCATTGATGAGGGCAGAACAGTAGATGCGAACTGTCTGGACTTCAGTAAGGTGTTCAACAAGGCTCCCCATAGGAGACTGGTTAGCAAGGTTAGATCTCACGGAATACAGGGAAAACTAGCCATTTGGATACAGAACTGGCTCAAAGGTAGAAGACAGAGGATGGTGGTGGCTGGTTGTTTTTCCGACTGGAGGCCTGTGACCAGTGGAGTGCCACAAGGATCAGTGCTGGGTCCTCTACTTTTTATAATTTACTTAAATGATTTGGATGTGAACATAAGAGGTATAGTTAGTAAGTTTGCAGAACTTGGAGGTGTAGTGGACAGCAAAGAGGGTTACCTCAGATTACAACAGGATCTTGACCAGATGGGCCAATGGGCTGAGAAGTGGCAGATGGAGTTTAATTTAGATAAATGTGAGGTGCTGCATTTTGGGAAAGCAAATCTTAGCAGGATTTATATACTTAATGGTAAGGTCCTCGGGAGTGTTGCTGAACAAAGAGACCTTGGAGTACAGGTTCATAGCTCCTTGAAAGTGGAGTTGCAGGTAGGTAGGATAATGAAGAAGGCATTTGGTATGCTGTCCTTTATTGGTCAGAGTATTGAGTACAGGAGTTGGGAAGTCATGTTGCACCTGTACAGGACATTGGTTAGGCCACTGTTGGAATATTGCGTGCAATTGTGGTTTTGTTCCTGTTGGAACGATGTTGTGAAACTTGAAAGGGTTCAGAAAAGATTTACAAGGATGTTGCCAGGGTTAGAGGATTTGAGCTATAGGGAGAGGCTGAACAGGCTGGGGCTGTTTTCCCTGGAGTGCCAGAGGTTGAGGGGTGACCTTATAGAGGTTTACAAAATTATGAGGGGAATGGATAGGATAAAATCTTTTCCTTGGGATCGGGGAGTCCAGAACTAGAGGGCATAGGTTTAGGGTGAGGGGGGAAAGATATAAAAGAGACCTAAGGGGCAACCTATTCATGCAGAGGGTGGTACGTGTATGGAATGAACTACCAGAGGATGTGGTGGAGGCTGGTACAATTGCATTTGGATGGGTATTTGAATAGGGAGGGTTTGGAGGGATATGGGCCGGGTGCTGGCAGGTGGGACTAGATTGTGTTGGGATATCTGGTTGGCATGGACGGGTTGAACTGAAAGGTCTGTTTCCGTGCAGTACATCGTTATGACTCTTTGACTCTATATCATGCAGCTTCAACCAAAAGCAAGTGTTGTCGGTGATAATCTTTGGCAAGAGCAACAACCAGAAATGCAGATGGAGCGGTAAACCTTTTCTTGGAAATTGCAACATTTCCCATAGCAGCAGCTGCTTCTGTTTGATGTTACCCATCTCCATGGACCACAACACAACTTTCCTTGGAATGGACAACTACATTGTCACTTCAAAAACTGCGGAGGTTTTCTGCGAAATCACTCAGATTTCAATATTAGAATAAATGGCTCTTTAGTTTTTAAGAATTAGATCTGAACATTTTTCAGTGCGATGGGTTTGCAACTTGTCAAAGCCTTTCTAGAAACTTTCTAGCTTTCATTTCCATTGCTGTAAACACAGCTGATCCACAACAAGGCTAGTTTACACCCTGTGTGGCAAGTTGATAGTTTACCCCTGTGTTAAGCCTGTATTCTGTTTGTACATGTTAAGGAGTCGAAGAGAATCTGGGGCTCTGTTTAATCTCCCAGTCCTGTGGCAGAGTAATTATGACGGTCTGATTAATCTGTGATATATCTTGGCAGGAGTGAATGTGACAAGGGGTCACATTCCAGAAGCAGATGAGCAAAGCCTCAGCCTCAACTGCTGAGTTGTTAGTAATGTTCCAATGTGAAACTGCAGTATCCTTGTCCCAACAGGAATGCTGTAAATGGGACATATCTTGATGAATTTAACCTTGGCTCCTTTGTACCCTGTGCTCCATTAGGCAATTGGTTGAGATAACAGTAGACATTTATCCACTTACACAAAAACTGAGCAAGTAAAAATGTTACATTTTGGCCTAGCAGGCCTGTTTCAATAACAAGCTGTACTTGTGTAGCATCATTAACATAAACCTTTCCCAGGCACTTTACTTGATTGTTATTAAGCAAATGTTGGCCCTCATTATGAGATGTTAGGGCAGATGACCAGAAGTTAGTCAAAGAGGTAGATTTTAAGCAGTGTCCAGACGGAGGAAAGTGAGGTGGAGAGGTTTAGAGAGGAAAGTTTAGAGTGAAGGAGCATTGCAGTTAAGTATATCACTATCATTGATGGACCAATTAAAATTGGAGATGCTCTGGAGGCCAGAGCCATAGAAGCCGAGAGATCTTACTGAAGGACCTGACAGAAATCGAGATAGACAGTTGTAGAGATAATCTGCAGATCAGATGAGAACCTGTTTGAGCTCTTCTACCTTCAGTGCAGACAATACATATGCATATATAGACATATCTTTTTCTAACCATAGCCAGTCTTTTGTCAATCTTGGGAGATTATACAAGTGACACCGGTGCTACATAGTTGTAGGATAATAAAGGTACATTGTCCAGTTTCTCTCTTTTCTTCCTCACAAGACGGTGGGAATCTGGCACACTCATTGCCTGTAAGGGTAAGTAGAGGCAGAAACTCACATCATTTAAGAAGTTTGGAGATGTACACATGCAATGGCAAGGCATATAGGCTATGGGCCAAGTGCTGGAAAATGGGATTAGAATTATTAGGTGGCTAGTTTTGATTGGCACAGAAGCCAGTTTCTGTGCTGTTCCTGTGCTGTAGATCTCTATGACTGTCTGATTCTATGACTCCATTGTTTTTTGAACGCATGACATTTGCTCTAGTTTGGATCCATAGTCACCAACAACTTTTCTGAGTTTTGATTTAGTGGCCATTCCTCATGTACAATGGGTAATGCTCAGCAGTTCTGCTGTGACTCTGTTTCTAATTGGTGTTTGTGCTGATGCAGTTGACAGCCAGCACATTGGATATTAAACAACAGAGAATCCCCTGTCTAAGACATCAGCATTATATAGCATTCAGAAAATATGTTCATTCATCTTAACCTGATAACTGAACCTGGAATCTTCAGTTCTGTGTGATTTAGTGTAATCAAGGCAGTTAGTCATTATTTCTGATATGTTGCCTTTTTTCCAATGAAATTTATTTTTCAGTTTTTATCTTTTTCTAAATAATGTTCTCTCTTTAATCGTCTGACATTCAACCATCTGAGGACATTTTGCTAGAGGTATTAACTTGTGGCCCAGATGTGTATCCAGCACTATTCTCTCTAACCCTTCCCCAAACCCTTCACATCAGATCCAGTCAGCCTAATCTGAGATCAGCTAACGCAGCACAGACTAGCAACGGAATATGCTTTTTGCATGATCCGTCTGGGTATCTGAGCTAGAGAGTGTGATTGTTTAGGAATCTTTATTGATGAAATGCAAGTAGGATTGCAATGCCACTGCTCTATTCGACGCGCCCAGCATCCAGGAAATAATTCTATACCATTCCCTTGACTACTGTTTTAGAGCCAATCCTCCAAGATTTCTCCAGATGCATTTGCTGTCGGTCAAAGGCTGATGTGTCCGGTGCTATAATGGTGGTATATTTTATTCCATTCCTGTCATTGTCAAACCATGGGTTATCTTGGTCAGTGTTTAGAACTAAAAGCAGCAAAAGATAGAATAGTTCAAGTGCGGATCTCGCTTGAGACTACTTTTTGGGCTTAGATCGATTAACCCAGTGACTAATGCATTTGTAGTATTTCTGCCACAGATCCAGCTTTGTCTTTGGTCCTTCTGTACAATCTCTATTCCAATTCTATATTTCAGACTTTGCTGTATTCCCCTCCTTTAAGGCTTTGCTTAAAAGCTGCCTCAGTGACCAATTGATGTCTCCTCATATCCTCATGATTCCCTTTTTGACCCATTGTCAGTTTTGCTAAATACAAGTTATTGTACTTCCACGATAGAAAAATGTATGCTATGACAAACAACTTTGTATATTATTCTACATTTTTAAAATTTCTTTTTCCTCTAGTGTATTAATTTCCCATTTCAATATTCTGCGGTGTCACCATTGAAGCTTGTGAATCCAACTAGGTCTTAAAGCTATGAATTCTGCCATATACCTGAAATATAAAATAGGTTTGTCTTATGCTTTCCATTGAAAATACTTTTCTTTGTCTTTATGTACAATGGATTTTGAGTGAACTTTTGACAGGCCAAACTGCTTGAAAGATTAGATGCACAGAAGTCCAGAATGTTTTTTTTTATCTGCAGTTTGCAGAGAGTTCAGCTCCTTGTCTTTTATTTCAAAGACTTCAAGCATGCCACCTTCACAGCTATATCTTGTTTAGTGGTGATTATTTGCCTCTCTCTGTATGTGCATTGTAAATATTTATACAAAGGAAGAGAGAACCTTGAGTTTCAAAAGCAATGCTTTGGTTTCTGTTGTCAGTGGGTCTACTATACCGAAAGGGAGTAAAATAAAACTACACCAATGGCTCATCGAATAAAGGATGAAAGGTGCCATGAAGGAAAAATAATTCACGCGAGTAGTTATCATAATCTGGAATGCATTGTTTGAAAGGGTGGTGAAAACAGATTCAATATTAACTTGCAAAAGGAACAGTGTAAGTACTTTAAGGCAATAAGTCTCACAGAGAGGTTATGGTGTGGAGCCAATGATATGTTTTATCAAAGAGACAGCACAAACAAGTTGGGATGAATGACCTCTATCTATTTTGGGTGATTCTATAAGCTTATGGAGTTATAATGAATTTTACAGATCAGGATTGTCTTTTTAAAAATTCTTCTTTGAGAAGGACCGAAGAGGCTGTTTCTGTGCTGTACATCTCTATGACTCTATGTGAGTATTGGCGTGCTTGACATCTTTCTGACTCTTAGTCTATGTGAATGTTGGTGACAAGGCCAGCATTTGTTGCCCTTTCTTAATTGACCTGGAGAAGATAGTGGTGACATGCCTACTTCAACAACTGCAGTGCACCCGCAGTGTTCACAGGGAGGGAGTTCCCAGATTTTGAATCAGTGACAGTGAAGGAACGGCAATATAGTTCCAAGTCAGGATAGTGTGTGGCTTGGAGAGAGAACTTGCAGTTAGTCATCTCCCCATGCATCTCTGCCATGGTGTCCTTTTAGTGGGTACAGGTTATGGGTTTGGAAGGTGCGATTGGGATGATGCAGTTAGATTTGCACTCTATTTGATCCGTGGTCTCTTCCAGTGGTCATAGTTTAGTGTCGTTAGACTGCAAAATGAGAAAAATAACCAATTTTTAACTGAAGATTGGTAATCCTCACTGTTCCATGGCAAGTGTAAATGTTAGGTTGAAACAGAATTGGTAAGCACCCCTCCCCCATGGTTGCACAGACTTCAGTAACTACCATCTAATTTCTCACTTGCTGGATTTCAATTGGGTAAGACTGCAGGGAACTGTTTGCAACTGGGGTAGCTTGCAGCAGCTTAGTACACCAACGTCAGAAGGAGAGAACGAAAGGCAGAAAATCAGAAGGGAAAACTCTTAACACAGATCACATCAAAACATTGCAGTGACATTGTTGGGTCAGTGTCTTTGCAGATGTTTGTAATAAATCCACAATGTGAAAAAGCTGAGGTTGGTAAAGGGGCCAAGAAATGAGGAAACAATTAATCTTTGAATTGTTGTCCAAAAAGATGACAAGAAGGATTGTTTTTGAAGGTAATTAAATGTGTCATTGTGTCACCTATCTTGACCATACATCAAACTGACAGCAAGTTTGAAGGGAGCATTCTAACCATCAGATTTGTTTGGTTGAACACTCTCATTAGAAAATTATTAGTATGGAAAGAAAACACATTATAAAAATTAGGGCTCTAAATCATATTCGCTGCCAGGGCTGAGCGGTGTGGAAGAATGATTAAAAGTTCATAAGTGAGGTCAAAACTAAGGCAGTTATTTTTGTGGTTGGCAGGGAGTGCTCTACAGCTTGAAAATATGTGCACTGTTGGAGAGCACCCAATACTTTAACATTGACCACTGTGAAGTGAAACTGAGCCATATGTGTGAGGGTCATTCCCTAGGCTGGACTGAATTAGTGATCTCAGTTGGGGGTGTAGTTGGCTTCCATTGACATTACAGTCACTGGGCTTGGGAAGGGAAAAAGTCCCAGGCCCTGGCTTTTATTCTGGTTTAATTTCTAGTTTGTGTATGGACATTATGAGGACAAGGATAAGCTTGGCTGTGATGCCTCCATTGTTGTAACTGTCACAAGGTAACAATCTTTGCTGACACTCATGTGAGTGTTAAGCTCAGAGAGGACTGTGAGCTTTGCCAACCTCCACCGTTCTCTTAATTGCATGAACTTTAAACATACTGTCTGGCTGTACACTTGAAGAAAGTCAACTGGATAAGATTGCTCTCATGGGAATGTGCAGTAGCTTAGTTCACCAATTACAGAAGGGCAGAAGAAAAGGGAGAAAATCAGAAGGAAAGACTCTTAAAACAGATCTCATCAAAACATTGCAGTGACATTGTTGGGTCAGTGTCTTTGCAGATGTTTGTCATAAATCCACTGTTTGAAAGAGTCTGAGTTGGTAAGGGAGTTGTTTTGGAAGTTATTGGACAGAGCCAGACAATGTTGAAAAATTTTAGGTCTTAACCCCAACAAACAGGCCGTATCAATGCAGTCAGTTTCCATCCCATCACTCTACCCTCAATCATCAGCAGAGTAATGCAAGGTGTGTTCTCAATAATGGTATCAAGTAGCACTTAGCAAGAAACTGCTCACTGAGCCTCAGGGAACACTCAACTCCAGGTCTCAGTAAATTATATCTCACTAACTTAATTGACTTTTTTGAAGATGTAACAATGAGGATTGATGAGGGCAGAGTGGTGGATGTAATCTATATGGACTTCAGTAAGGTGTTCAACAAGGTTCCTCATGGTAGACTGATTAGTAAAATTAGATCTAATTGAATACAGGGAGAACGGTACTTGGATACAGAACTGGCTCAAAGGTAGAAGACAGAGGGTGGTGGTGGAGGGTTGTTTTTCAGACTGGAGGCCTGTGACCACTGGAGTGCCACAAGGATCGGTGCTGGATCCACTACTTTTTGTCATTTACATAAATGATTTGGTTGCGAGCGCAAGAGGTATAGTTCGTAAGTTTGCAGGTGACACCAAAATTGGAGGTGTAGTGGACAGCAAAGAAGGTTACCTCAGATTGCAACAGGATCTGGACCAGATGGGCCAATGGGCTGAGAAGTGGCAGATGGAGTTTAATTCAGATAAATGCGAGGTGCTGTATTTTGGGAAAGCAAATCTTAGCAGGACTTATACACTTAATGGTAAGGTCCTAGGGAATGTTGCTGAACAAAGAGACCTTGGAGTGCAGGTTCATAGCTCCTTGAAAATGGAGTTGCAGATAGATAGGATAGTGAACAAGGTGTTTGGTATGCTTTCCTTTATTGGTCAGTGTATTGAGTACAGGAGTTGGGAGGTCATGTTGCGGCTCTACAGGACATTGGTTAGGCCACTGTTGGAATATTGCATGCAACTCTGGTCTCCTTCCTATCGGAAAGATGTTGTGAAACTTGAAAGGGTCCAGAAAAGATTTACAAGGATGTTGTCAAGGTTGGAGGATTTGAGCTACAGGGAGAGGCTGAACAGGCTGGGGCTGTTTTCCCTGGAGCGTTGGAGGGTTAGGGGTGACCTTATAGAGGTTTATAAAATCATGAGGTATAAAATCATATAAAATCATCATGTAATCTGAGGTAACCTTCTTCACTGTCTACTACACCTCCAATTTTGGTCTCTTCTGCAAACTTATGAACTATACCTCTTATGCTCGCATCCAAATCATTTATAAAATCATGAGACAAGGTCTTTTCCCTGGGATAGTGGAGTCCAGAACTAGAGGGCATAAGTTTCGGGTGAGAGGGGAAAGATATAAAAGAGACCTAAGGCGCAACTTTTTAACACAAAGGGTGGTGTATGTCTGGAAGAGCTGCAAGAGGAAGTGGTGGAGGCTGGTACAATTACAACATTTAAAAGGCATTTGGATGGGTATATGAATAGGAAGGGTTTGGAGGGATATGGGCCAAGTGCTGGAAAATGGGATTAGATTAGTTTAGGATATCTGCTCAGCATGGACGGGTTGGACGGCAGGGTATGTTTCCATACTGTACATTTCTGTGACTCTATAAGTTTTGGTTCAATCATGAACGAAAATCTTGGAGGTGAAGGTGCCAGCCCTTGATGTCAGCATCTTCTGAGCAAGTATGTCACCTAGGAACATTACTAAAACTGAAGTCAATGGGAATTGAAATAAAAATCTGCTCTGGTTGGAGCTATACTTAGTATGATGGAAGCTGACTGTTGTCGGAGGCCAATCATCTCAACTCCAGGAACAAGAACTCCTCAGGGTAATAACTTTGGCTCAACTATTGTTAACTGCTTCATCAATGACCTTCCGTCCATTGTAAAGTCAGATATGGAGTTGCTCAATGTGTGTATACTGTTCCATTCAATTAATAGTTCTCAGATACTGAGGCAGCCCTTTTCTAGTTCCAGCAACACTGGACAACATTCAGTTTTATAATGATAAGTGGCAAGTGAACATTTGCATGATAGCAATAGACATCACCAATAAGGAAGTATTGAACCCACCTACCCTTAACATTCAGAGGTATTGCCATTGTGAACTCTTCCACCTTCAATACTCTGCGGTCTACCATTGACCAGCAAGCTAATTCAACCAGCAATACAAATATTATGGCTACAAGAGCACATTAGAAATTGGAATTCTGCATTGAGTGATTTATCTCCTGACTCCTCAAATTGTGTGCACTGCCTACAAGGCATAATCCAGAAGTGTCAGGAATGCCCTCCACTTGCTCAGATAAATGCAATCCTAACAACATGTGAAACTTGGCACCATCCAAGACAAAGCATATCGGCCTACCATCTTAAATTTTCACTCATTCAACCACCAGGGTATCATGGCTGCAAAGTACAGGGCTACCATAGAACTATAACCTACGTGAGTCAAGAGAGAAGTGAATCCTGCTGCTTTTTCAATGAGTTGCTGTGACTTTGTTTAAGTAGTAAATGCAAGTGCATGAAGGAGTGTAAAACATAATGCTCAGCAGAATTTGCTGTCCCTTGTTTGAGACAAAGGGTATGTGATGCTCTATGATGCTTTTCTGAGCTGTACATATAAGGTGATTGACAGTCATCTCAATAATGCTCCATACTAACATGAGGTTAAACAGTCTTTACAAGTTACAATTATTTGTAGAAGTGTGTTCTCCAATAATAGCAGTACCAAATACAGCCATCGCTTCCTGATTTATTAGTGAGTGTGAGGGTAAGGGCGGGGGTCGGGGTCGGTGTGGGGGGGGGGGGGGAATAAGTGAGGGATGGTGGTTTTACACCTTTAGATGCCTTAAGCTGAGAAAGTTTAATGAGGCATAAGCCTGTGATTTGTGGAGCATTGTACATGTTAACTGACTAAGGAATGAAGTCACGTGATTTCCATCAAGGTCAGACACCAAAGTGTCACAATGTCCTTCATCCACTTGGAAGGTACGCAAAACTGACTTTATTTTGAAGTTGACTTCATTCTTCCCAAACCCTCCCTCAAACTGACAAGGATATCCTGTTTAAATTGGCTCTTATTGTTTACCTCTTGTAATTTAGACTTCTGCCCTCAAAATAATGAGGTGAAAACTGACTTTGAAAAATCCAGTCTAATTGGCAAGAGTGCTATTTTTGTTTTGTTTCTTTCCCTGATTTGATACTCTTCTGACTTTCCTACACGTGTTTGGATACAGTTGTAATCTCGTTTTGTCTGGTAGCAGTGATGGTTAATTGAGTCAGGAACAGCAGGAGAAATGCATAGCCATTTTCATGCTAGTGGGGCGTGATACTTTTCAGTTGTTATAAAGCAAAAGGAATTGTTTGCGTGAGGTACTCGGGAACATCTGATGGTGTGAATGTAAATAATGCATTGGTGAGTGTCAGTAGCCTCTCTAACGGGAACAATTGTTCCTGGGTCCGATCTGTTTCTTCCCACATTCACACACGCATTTTAACAGCCGCCATTGGATAATAATCAGAAGTAAGCACTCAGGCTGATTTTTTCCATTTTTCACCCCTGGGGGATTGGTTGATTGTGCTGTTAAGCAAGCTGAGAACAGTGAAGTCAGCTCACACACTGGATCAAACCTGGAAGCTTTTTGGTTCTGTTTCATACTCGTCATCTCAATATTGACTGAGCCACCAGTAAAGTTTTCTGTAACGTCACTTATGGAATTCTAATTGGTGGTTAGATGAATGCCGAAGGAAAGGTACAGCTTTTTCCCCACCCCCACCAATACCTCCAGCCCTTCTTGTGGCTATACTGTCAGGGTCACCCAGCAATTAAAGTAACCTTAGCATGCAGGAAAGAGGCCTTCGCCCAGTTGACAAAATATTTACCATCTGGATTCTAGAGGAAACATTATGAAATTCCATTCAGACAGTTGAGTAATGACTTGAGTTTGAATGCACTGAAAATCCATCAAGTCTCCATAAAGCACCAGATAAATTACAGATCCTGCCAGCAAGTGTTTCAAACCAGTAATTACCTCATCTTTACCTGATTGCATGTTGCTGTGCTTAATTTAATAGGCTGTTAAATTACAAGCAGCCTGATGAAATAACTCCAGAGAGGCCAGTGTCCCATCACAGTCACCCTTCATTCACATAGGGAGGGTCCTTGACACTGATCTAGCTCCCTCAGAGCCAGCTCTCAGAGTGAGCAGGTTGTCTGACACTCCTGTGCTTATCTGCCAGCCAGGGCTCCCTGATTAGACCAGATTAACAACCCCAATCAGGGAACTTCTATTCTATGAGGTCCACCCGGCTGACCTCATTGCAATCAGTACACCTGAAGGAAACAAACAAAGTCTTTTCAAGAAATTCAGCTAGTTTTTTAAAAAATACGTATGCATACTGTGGCAGGTTTTCAAAATAGTTGGAAAAATAATAGAATTATTAGATTAGATTAGATTACTTACAGTGTGGAAACAGGCCCTTCGGCCCAACAAGTCCTCACTGCCCCGCCGAAGCACAACCCACCCACTACGGGCAATTTAGCATGGCCAATTCACCTGAGCTGCCCATCTTTGGACTGTGGGAGGAAACCGGAGCACCCGGAGGAAACCCACGCAGACACGGGGAGAACGTGCAAACTCCACTCAGTCAGTTGCCTGAGGCGGGAATTGAACCCAGGTCTCTGGCGCTGTGAGGCAGCAGTGCTAACCACTGTGCCACTGTGCCAAAATTATTGCCTTGCCAATGAGTATTAAATTTCATAATCCTCAAAACCTTCATCAAGCACCCATTAACTTTTCACTCCAATTTGTCAATATCTCTACATAGCTCTTAATCCTTATCCCCAGTAACATGCTTGTGAATCAACTGCATATTTTCCATTTTCATTAATTAACCAGGAATGCTCTGAACCTCTGAGGTCTTGCACAAGCTTAATTTTTTTTCTTCTCCTTGCAATTCTCTTTCAAATACAAAATTTAGACATTTTTTTATTGTCTCATCCACTGCCACTGCTTACTTTAATAATCTCTGACTTATACATCACTTTCTCTCCACTTCTCTACTTCATTTAAAATCTCACCATATAAGGAACACTTTCTTGCCTTATTCTTACTTTCAAAATGCATTATGTTACATCCCACTGAATGAATCAATTGTTTGTCCCTCCCAAGAATAAGGGTACATGTTACTAAGCCTTATATCTATTGGCATTAATATGGCCTGCAAGAATAAAAACCATTGACTTTACCCAGAAACCACTCAAGCATCTATGGGTACAAGCATCGAACTGAGAAAGGATGGAAATAGTTCTGCTCTGAAATTCAAGGACGTATCAGTACCCAATATGTAATAGAGCCATATAGGCCAGGATGGTCCCAATTTAGATCATGTCCTCAGTACTGAGCGAGCTGACTCTCATCATAATGGCAGTTAAAATGCTACAACTGGCTTCAGGCAAATTTGCAAGGGACAGCAGTGTTAATGACAAAGAAGTGGCTCTGAATGGAAAATGTGTGAAATCGGATGTTGGGCGAGGCGGTGAAAGGATGGATGGTTGTGACTGCTTGTACTGCCACAGTTGAAGGGTCTGTTAAAACATTCCATCTAGACTTGGAAATAGTTACTCGGGCAAGTATAGTGTTTAAGCCGATAAGCACCAGCGGACCTTTGAGAGAGTCAAGGAGGAGAAAATATTTTTATTATAACCACATTCCACAAAATTCTGAAAACACATCATTTTCTTCAATTTTGATGGCCCTCATGTATCTGCCTGCAAACACCCTTATCACCAACAGTGCCCAGAATACATATTACAGATGTTTCCATGCCGGATATAGCCAGGGTGTCATGGTAAGGCTTCTGCACATTTTCAGCAAAAAATAAACAACCCTAAGTTTATATCCCTTTGGTGCCTGTCAAATATATATATCAGTAGTGTTGAAGCAGAGTGTATTTTTAAAAAATGCAATCAGTTTGTATAATTTTAAACCAGCTCTGCAGGAAATGATCACAACTACTTTATTTTAACCCAACAAAATGGATGGTCTGTTTCTTATCATTTTACTTCAGACTAAATAGCAAGAGCGTTGCATAAGCCTTGCATTGTTAGAGCAGTGAGCGAAGGGGCTAAGAACTGTACGGATGAGTGAGTGGAATTTTCTGTTACTTAGCCCCCTTCTGATATTCACTTTCAAAATAAGCAGTTCCTAATTCTCAAAGTACATTTTGTTTTGCTTGAGTGGTTTCTGGGTAAAGTCAATGGTTTTTATTCTTGCAGGCCATATTAATGCCGATAGATATAAGGCTTAGTAACATGTACCCTTATTCTTGGGAGGGATAAACAATTGATTCATTCAGTGGGATGTAACATAATGCATTTTGAAAGTAAGAATAAGGCAAGAAAGTGTTCCTTATATGGTAAGATTTTAAATGAAGTCGAGAAGTGGAGAGAACGTGATGTATAAGTCAGAGATTATTAAAGTAAGCAGTGGCAGTGGATGAGGCAATAAAAAAAAACAAAGTCTTAATTTTGTATTTGAAAGAGAATTGCAAGGAGAAGAAAAAAAATTAAGCTTGTGCAAGACCTCAGAGGTTCAGAGCATTCCTGGTTAATTAATGAAAATGGAAAATATGCAGTTGATTCACAAGCATGTTACTGGGGATAAGGATTAAGAGCTATGTAGAGATATTGACAAATTGGAGTGAAAAGTTAATGGGTGCTTGATGAAGGTTTTGAGGATTATGAAATTTAATACTCATTGGCAAGGCAATAATTTTGGGCACACTTTAAGGTAGTAATTAAGAGTGAGAGAGAAAATATAAAAAATCACTATACAGAATGTGATTAGAATGAAAAATTCACCCCCACAGACTGTTGAAATGTAGGCCCTAAGTGTTTGAAAAAGAGAATTAGTTGTTGCAAAGGAGGAACATTAAAGAAAGGGAAACAGATTTGGAGATTAGGATAAGATTGATAGCTCATGTGGCAGAAACCAGCAGTACAGACTAATCGTGTTGGATAAAGGTGACACAAATGCTGGATATCCAAAACGAACGCAGAGAGTGCTGGAGAAACTCAACAGGTCTGGTAGCATCTGCAGAGACAGAAACAGAGTTAACATTCCAAACCAATGTGACTTCTTCAGGTTCCAATATTGGACTAGAAACATTAATTCTGTTTTCTGTCCACAGATGCCACCAGACTTGTTGAGTTTCTCCAGCATTCTCTGTGATGTGTGAATGGCCTGTTTCAATGTGATTAGAATGAAAAATTCACCCCCACAGACTGCTAAAGTATAGACGCCAAATATTTGAAAAAGAGAATTAATTGTTGCAAAGGAGGAACATTAAAGAAAGGGAAACTAATTATAAGATATTTATGATTCTCTATGTATTAAGAGGTCAAGACTAGGATAGGCCAACTTCAGAGCAAACTCTATTTGTATCGACCTGATAATGCAAATGATTTAAAATTCCATGGCCCTTTGAATGATTTTATCGTCACATGTATTCTACAGTAAGAAAACAGTAAAAAACAGTGAAAAGCTTTTCCACTGTCACCATGATCCGGGATCATTTTGAATAGTTTAGCATAGGAGAAAGAAATAGAAAGATGTAGCTGGGAGAGTCCATCAGTCCTTAGCTAACTCATCATCAACGATGCCTCCACCACCTTGCTGCCATCTACATTGGACCCAACCAATGTCTGAGTTGCTACTCTGCAGGCGCCATCTTTCACCGCTGGACTGATTCCCCTCTGCATCCACCTCACCGCTGCCTGCGCTGAACCCACCAATGTCACAGTCACATCGCTCACCATTGGCCCCACCTCATCGATGTCACCGTGATGCCCTTCCAGCTTTGCCACCGCTAGTGCTAGACCCAGCCAACCATGAAGTTGCTGATCCTCAGGCGCCATTTTTCATGCTGGGCCTAATTTGCCAAAGTTGTGTCTGCCAATGTAGCAGCCACCGATTCTGATGCTAGTGCCAGACCCAACCAACCGTGAAGTCTCTGATCCTCAGGCGCCATTTTTCATGCTGGGCCTACTTTGCCAACGTTGTCTCCGTCAATGTAGCAGCCACTGATTCTGATGTCAAGTCCTTTTCACCCTGGAAATGTAAGGAAGGGTTCATTCGAGTCTGTGCTGGACTCATTCGCCACTGCCAGTGCCATCTGAGCTCACAACAAGAGACAAATAAAGGAAAAGAGAAGAAAAGCAACAAGAAAAGAGAAAGAGAAGAAAAGAATAGTAGTATGCGCTGACAGCCCAGCTCAGGAGCCCTACTCCACCGCCATCTTGGCTGGCCAGTCTTCAGAAACACTGCGAACGTTTTAACCAGCCATTCGAATTAATCTTGCTTTTCAGAATTTATATGCTAATCACTGTCAACTTGTGCCAAAACTGGGGACATTTTTGACCTGTGCATTGTCCTGCCCTGATAATTGGCTTGAGGTTACTTGGATGAATTTACGTTGGAACGCACACTATCACCACCCTTGGCTGAATTAGTATTTGGTCCTCAGAGGAATGAAACAAGCCATTGAATCACCTCACTCTCATTAAAATATAAAATGGCAGCATTGAGTCAATTATCAACATTAGGAGAGGTTTCTAATCCTGGTAGTTCTTCTATAATGCGATGGTTGCATTCTTGTGCAACCCCATGTTATAGAAAAGTTGCACTTTAGAAACAGTGCTTAAGGGTGTTGGCAGTGTAATTGAGTTACAGCTAATACACGTTTTAAAAGCTTGTGCTTTAAAAACAATATTCCCAATTCAACAATCGGGTTATAGTGAATTCGCATTATGACATTTTGTACCCTATATTTTTTGTGTGTGAAAATGTTAACCAAATATCATTAAGTTTGTGATCATTGCTTATAACATTATTGTAGAATTAACAGGGGTGGTGAGGAAATAACATCCATTGCATATAATGCAACTGTTAAGCGAATTGCTTCTAGCCGAATGAATGTTACTGACCTTGAGCACCTTTCTTAAATATAAGAATAAGAATTATGTTCACATTCTCACAAACAGGTGTCTCTGCAGTGCATTGGAAATGGTTATTTAGTTTGGTCGCATTCTGATTCCTGGCTAAAGAAGACATGGTCATTGAAGGTGAGGGATTTATCTGGGCCAGGTAAACAAAACAAGTACAGATTTCCCTAAGTCATGTTTGATTCCTAATCTTGGAGCAGAGAATTAAAAAGTCTTCCAATAATATTGGTGAAAAATGTATTAGTGTGGAAAGAGGGTGCGACATCAAATTGGGGCATGAATGACATGGACTATGTGAAGATTTGTGACAGAATTGCCCAAGAAGGCTCGTGAAGCCCATCTCAAAGCAAGTTTACTCTTCATGGCGCAAATTCCTACAAAATCCTACAGCTAATATGTAGCCACAGGCAGTCCAAGAATTCTATTTTCCAGAAGAAACATTGCCATTTTTCCCTGACTTCCATTCTCATCGCGTCTCAGGTGCTGATTTAGCCGAGGGTACAATTCTCCATATAAATCAACTGCGATCTAGTATCTTGGTGAAGCAACCATCTATTATTAGTGAGGCGAGGCAGTGAACATGACAAGGTGCACGATTATGAGCTTGTCGCTGAGGCTAGTTAATCGAATATCCACTGGAGTACATTTTGCAGCAGAAAGTCACTGGTAACAGTAGCTTGTATTTAAATGGCCATTTTTTTTGCAGTGCAGAGAAGCTGCTTTACAGAAGGATTAAGAGGTGACTGAAAAACTGGTGGAAGAGACATTCCAGGAGATGATCAGGATGTAGGAATTATGATTCACAGGAGGCTAGATTTGAAAGAGTGGAGGTTACATGCTGATGGAAGAGGATACAAGAATGGAAATCAGTGAGGTCGACCAAGGATTTCTAAGTGAGGAAACACTGACACAGTCCAGGGTTTCTGAGTCCAGCTGGAACATGCTGACTCTCCCTGCCATTGTGGCCAGCTGGATTGACAGAGTAGGAAGGAACACTCTGAATCATCGTTCACAAATGGAGATTCCATTTTCATTCTTCAGTTCAATGTGTTGTGAGAATAGAAGTCGATGCACTAAACTGGATTGCACAGGGAACATTATTATCAAGTGACCATCATAGTATGTTATAATTGCAGTCGAAGTTTAAGCCTTATCACTTGGTATTGGTGGGAAATTTGAGAAAGATGAGGTAGCTTACAAATTCGTCATACTGTTGGTTGTTACATCTTTGAGGTGGAGAGGTAACAGTAAGCACTTTCTTATTGACATACAAGAGATAGGGGTCAGGGAAGTGCCAATAGAAGGTAGTGGCTATAGGATAAGTGTGTTGTTTTGTGATTAATCACTGTAGTGACAATGTCAGTTTCCAAATGGCCTCACCTCAGGCATGTCACGAATATTCTTGAAAGCTGAATGTGTGCATGTGGTTTTGTTTCTGTCGTTTCTGAACTACTTTCTTCCTTGGTGTGGCCAATGTCCCATTGTTGTTAAAGTGATAATGAGTTAAGGATGTCAGGCATAGAATATGTTTTAATATGTTGTCTAAATCAATCCCCAAAGACTGTGGACTGGCACGACTATTTGGAATCCTTTTAACCTTTCAAAAATATTCTTCATTGCATTGGAAGACAGGTAGCCTTATAACAATGAATATCCTTTCTTAAACAGTGTAGTACAAGAATATTGTCACTTTTTCCTCCCAATTTTCTTTCCTTTTTAAACTGAGAGTAGGACCTGCTGGAAATAGTCAGTTAAATCGGGCAGCTTCTACCAAGGGAGAAACAGGAGTCACCCCTAAGATGAATGATCTTTCATTGGAACTGAAAGATGCTAAAGATGAACAGTTCTTAGACAAATAAAAGAGCAAAGAAAAGAGATTAAGGGCTTTTGTCTCTCGATGCCCTTTTCTACTTCTCTCCTGAGGAAATTGGGATGTGTAAAAATAGCAAGTTTGAGATATGGAAGGTGACTGTGACCCATGGAATTTCAACAAAGAACAAAGAACAGTACAGCACAGGAACAGGTCCTTCACCCTATCCAAGCTGCACTGCCCCATTTTGCCCTTCCATTCTAAAACTGACTTTATTTATAGGATCCGTATCCCTCTTTTCCCTTCCTATTCATGTATTTGTTCAGGTGCTGCTTGAATGCTGCAATTGTGTCTACCTCCACCACCTTCTGGTGATCAGAGGTGTACACAATATTCCAAGTGTAGCCTAACTAAAGTTCTATAAAACTTCACGATAACAAGTCTATGCTTATACTCAATGCCCCTTCCAATTAAGGCAGGCATGCCATAAGCCTTTTCCACTACTTTACCTACCTGAGCTGTCACCTTCACTAATCTTGGCCCTGCACACCCAGAGCCCTCTCCATATCGATACTCCTAATGGTTCTGCCATTCACTATATGATTTCCACCTGTAATTGCCCTTCCAAACTGCCTCACATTTATCTGGATTAAACTCCATCTGCCATTTTTCTGCCCTTGCCTCCAATTGATCTATATCCTGCTGCGTCCTCTGATAACCCTCCATACTATCCACAGCTCTGCCAATCTTTGTATCATCACCAGACATAATAATTAAACCAGCTACATTTTCCTCCACATCATTTATGTAGATCATGAACAGCAGAGATTGCAACACTGATTCCTGTGGAACACCACTATGAGGCGGAATCAAATGTCCATCATCTGGGTGTCTGGATCGGGTGTTGTGTATGTCATGTGACCATCAGCTGTTTGATGTTAGGTAACCACAGGATATAAGGGCTCTGGTTTTGGCTTTGGGTCAGGAGTAGGAGCTCAAGGTGGGTGAACGGCAGTGGGGGTTCCCATCTATAGGCGGGTATGGATGTGTCAGTGTTGGGCCTCTCGTTATCTCCCTGGAGAGGTAGGACCCTGAAGGCACACACAGGGGCAACTTTTTCACGCAGAGGGTGGTATGTGTATGGAATGAGCTGCCAGAGGAAGTGGTGGAGGTTAGTACAATTGCAACATTTAAAAGGCATCTGGGTGGGTATATGAATAGGAAGGGTTTAGAGGGATATGGGCCGGCTGCTGGCAGGTGGGACTAGATTGGGTTGAGATATCTGATCGGCATGGACGGGTTGTACCGAAGGGTCTGTTTCCATGCTGTACATCTCTATGACTCTAAGACATAGAAAGATCTGAGATACAGAAAGAACCTACAGCTGCTTGGTTTGGAGATAAGAAGTGTTGTTTTGTAAATCTTAATTGGGGTTTTTGTCGGAATAGTATTATAGAAGGGAAAGTAAAAGATAGGTTAGAGAAATAAATTGTAAATTGTAAATAGTGGTAAGTTAATTATTCTTTGTTATAGTTTAAGAAATAAAGTTGTTAATTTTTATTTTACATAGATCTTGGCCGGTTGAATTCTTACAGATTACTGCATGGGATAAATCCTTTCTGTGTTGCTGGTTTTAAATGAAGCAGGAGAGTTTACCCCGTGTTGAAGCAGTGTCAAGAGAACCACTGGTACCTTTGATCGAGTGCAAACCACTATCTTCAGGAATGATTGGAAATATATTGAGGGGAATTGTAATGAACTGGAAATTGACCGGAATGTTGGTTATGAATTGCATCCAAATGCAAGAAAAGAAATGAACCCAACTTCAATCAGTTTCCTATATGTAAGTGCACATTGTATGCAAAAAAAAGGCATCATTTTCCTGTTTTGCACAATTGCACATCGGAAAGTAGGTGCAGTTCCTGAGTGTGTGCAATATGTAAAAGACTAAATATACTCCACACCTTTCCAACAGAACTCTTTACACCTTTAGATAACAGTCCAGTGACAAGGTCAAAGAAATTGTCTCTTGGAGTACAACAAGGATACTCAGCTGCACAAGGGCTAGCAGATTAACCCAGGTTATGCCAAGGAGCCTGAAAATGAATTTGAAACATTCGTATGAGTTATGAGGAAGGAGACCAATTTCAAAAACACTGAGCTAAAGCTTTTATTCTGCCATTTTGGAAGAAAGTGTAATTCTTTCATTTTATCGATTTCCACCTCATATATATTTCCTTGTGTACTTGAGAACACAAAATAGGTTAATAGGATATCTGGTTGGCATGGGCGGGTTGGACTGAAGGGTCTGTTTCCATGATGTTCATCTTTATGACTCTATGACTGTCCATTGAACATAGAATCATAGAGTCATAGAGATATACAGCATGGAAACAGATCCTTCGGTCTATCTTGTCCATGCCGATCAGATATCCCAACCCAATCTAGTCCCACCTGCGTTTCCAGCACTACACTCTTGGCTCTAATCTCCAGCATCTACAGGCCTCACTTTTGCCAGAGAAAGTTGTGGAGGCTGGTACAATTGCAACATTTAAAAGATATCTGAATGGGTATATGAATAGGAAGGATTTGGAGGGATAGGGGCCAGGTGCTGTTATTGCGTGCAATTCTGGGCTCCTTCCTATCGGAAGGATGTTGTGAAACTTGAAAGGGTTCAGAAGAGATTAACAAGGATGTTGCCAGGGTTGAAGGATTTGAGCTATAGGGAGAGGTTTATTGGCTGGGGCTGTTTTCCCTGGAGGGTCAAAGGCTGAGGGGTAATCTTATAGAGGTTTATAAAATCATGAGGGGCATGGATAGCATAAATAGACAAGGTATTTTCCCTGGGGTGGGGGAGTCCAGAACTAGAGGGCATAGGTTTAGGGTGAGATGGAAAGATATAAAAAGTACCTAAGAGGCAACTTTTTCATGCAGAGGGTGGTATATGTATGGAATGAGTTGCTAGAGGAAGTGGTGAAGACTGGTACAATTGCAGCATTTAAAAGGCATTTGGAAGGGTATATGAATAGGAAGGGTTTAGATGGAAAAGGGCCAAGTGCTTACAAATGAACTAGATTATGTTAGAATATCTGGTCGGCATAGATGAGTTAGATCGGAGTGTTTGCTCCGATGCTGTACATCTCTATGACTCTATGAAGCAGAAGCCAATTCTTCACTTTGTTACATTCACTCAGAGGAAACTAAATGTCAGTAGCAAGATAACACTTTTTACTGTGGGAGAGGGTTTAGGTGATCCCATTGTGGTTTGTTTGTTGGAAATTTGAAAGTGGAATGGGTGGAGATGGGGAATAGGAATTCAAATCTTTCCTGGAGACATGCTATCTGTGATTGAACAGGTCGGAATGGAACCACATGAGGATAGTCACACACAGCTAGATGATGGAGGAGATTGACATGGTTGACTTGTATTAAACAATCATAACTGTAGTTAGATCACAGAGGTGTATGACCTCAGCGGTGAGACAACAGAGAAAATTCCGATCTGCTCGTGCTAAACTTTGTCTCTTTGGATTGCTGACTCACTGACTGATATTGCTTTAGGTGTGCAAATTTCAGGGCTAGGTTTGAACTCTATACAACAAAAGTGTGCATGTTGGAGCCTTAGCGACACAACTGATTTTATCTTTCCCTTCGACTTGCCTGGTCCAAATTCATCCATAAGTTGATTGGACAGAATCCAAAATTACTGCTGATTGTTTTTGAAAAATGAAAACTGGATTTCCAAAAAATCCCAAAATTGCATCAGTTATGCTTTGTATTTTAATCTTACACTACTGTGTTACTGAATTATTGACAAATCAGCAGTGAGCAGTATGAAAATACTTACCTTAATGTAGAATCTGTGGACTGAGAGGGATAATCAATGATCACTATTGCTATAACAGTGAAAGCAGCTGATCAGTTTCTCCTGGTCTTACTGCTTGCCTCAGTAGATATGCTCAGCATATGCATCTCATTTTGGCTCCAGTACAATCTCTGGGCAGGTGTTCCTTCAGGTTTCAAAGGACCTAGACAGACCATTGTTTGCATTCCACATCATTCGGCTACAAACCTTGAAACTATCTGTGGTGGAGGAGGAGAGTGGAGAAAGAGAGAATGGCAGGGGGGTGGGGGGGGAGGGTTGTGTGTATTCACATTTTCACCTTTATTTTGCACACTATCAGGCCATTTGTTACATCACTTTCTGGACATTATTCTCATGTACTGCTGAAGTGAAAATGGACCCGGATATAGTTTTCATCTTCTATGTGTATCAGACCCACAATGTTGAACATTATTGAGTGCACATTCACAGACTCTTAATTCCAAAAGGGAAAAACCCTCTAATGGAATATTGTTGCACAGTCAAGCATCTCCTTTTCATAGATATTATCACTTTGCAATGGAGCAGTTTTCCAAGAAAGAGTTTACTGTGATTGAACAAGTTGACACAAGTGACCCATTCACTGTGCAGAAAGAAACTAGTTAAAATTTACAAAGTTAGGAGTAAGAACACAAGTCCAATAGAATGTTTTTATCCAAAAAACTAAAAAGAACAAAGCAGATATTATAAATCGATTGAAGAGACAATAAAATCTACTTCTGAACAGATTGTTAATCAACCTGTTCAGGCATGTTATGACACACCTCTGGAGCAGGTAGCCCTCTAGCCAGGGTCTCTGGGCCCGAATGTAAGGAGGCCTCACTGCACCGCATGATCACAAGGTAAAGTTTCCATTGTTCCAGTTGACCAGAGGGTTGCTGACTCAGAGAGAAATGACTAGTGGAGACATTGGATGTAAGTTTTTATAGCAGTCTGTTCAGAGATATCATTACATAGTTCTGGAGCAGGTGAGGCTTGAACCCAGGCCTCTTGGCTCAAAGGTAGGGGCACAGCACCACAAGAGCCCCCAGAGCAACTGAGATTTTAACCTTGCAGCCATTAGGACAGATATAAGCATATCAAATCATCACAATTTGGATATGCTGAGGGCCATACTCTCTCAGAATTGCAAAGGACCCACTCTGTACTACATCCTCAGGAGAATTCATACTCTCAACAAATAGTATTTTAACTCCATCTCAAATATCAAAAACTGTAAGTACAACAAACTTTTATCCATCCACCTCCATAACCAGTGCTCCTCAAACATTCCAGAAGCTTCCCCTGGCCTCGGAAACACCATTAGCCATGCGGCTGATGCAGCTACCACACCCACGCTGAGTGATGATGTCACTTCCGCCCCCATTATGGCCACTCCCACAGCCACTTCCGGCCCTCACATCATCGCTGATGCCACACGCTCAGTGACTTCCGCCACCCCTACTGCCATGATCACCACCACTTCCGCCCCCACCAGCGCCACTCACCTGCATTCTGCTGACACGCCCCCCACAGACCCCACTGTCACTATCCCCACCCCCCAGAACCCAGAGGGGAACATTACCCCTGCTCATGCCTCCACCCCCATTCCCCCCACCATCACACCCACTCCAGGTACTGGCTCCGACCCCACTCCCAGCTCCACACCCACACCAGATCCCAGCTCACGGCCCTGCCGAGTTTTCACCATCCCCCTAGACCTCCCACTCACTGAGGCTGAACGATCAGTCCTCAGCAAAGGACTCACCTTCATCCCCCTCCGTCCATGCATCAATGAATTTAATACACGCCGTGACATCGAACAATTCTTCCGTCGCCTCCGCCTCCGAGCTTACTTTCACAATCAGAACTCCCGCCCACCTTCCGAGGAACCCTTCGCCCACCTCCAACACACTGCATCCACCTGGACACCCCGCGCTGGCCTATTACCTGCCCTCGACCTCTTCATTTCCAACTGCCGCCGGGACATTAACCGCCTCAACCTGTCGACCCCCCTCCCCGACTCCAACCTCTCACCCTCACAACGCGCAGCCCTCCAATCCCTCTGCTGTAATCCCAACCTCACCATTAAGCCAGCGGATAAAGGGGGCGCAGTGGTAGTCTGGCGCACAGACCTCTACACCGCTGAAGCCAAACGCCAACTCGAGGACACCTCTTCCTACTGCTCCCTCGACCATGACCCCACCCCCCATCACCAAACCATCATCTCCCAGACCATACAGAACCTCATCACCTCAGGAGATCTCCCACCCACAGCTTCCAACCTCATAGTCCGGGAACCCCGCACTGCCCGGTTCTACCTCCTTCCCAAGATCCACAAGTCTGACCACCCTCGCCGACCCATTGTCTCAGCATGCTCCTGCCCCATTGAACTCATCTCTACCTACCTCGACACTGTCCTATCCTCCCTAGTCCAGGAACTCCCCACATACGTTCGAGACACCACCCACGCCCTCCACCTCCTCCAAGACTTCCGTTTCCCCGGCCCCCAATGCCTCATCTTCACCATGGATATCCAATCCCTCTACACCTCCATCCGCCATGACCAGGGCCTCCAAGCCCTCCGTCTTTTCCTCTCCAGACGTCCCCAACAGTACCCTTCCACTGACACTCTCATTCGTTTGGCCGAACTGGTCCTCAACCCTTAACAATTTCTCCTTTGAATCCTCCCACTTCCTCCAGACCAAAGGCGTAGCCATGGGCACACGTATGGGCCCCAGCTATGCCTGTCTCTTTGTTGGCTATGTAGAACAGTTGATCTTCCGTAATTACACTGGCACCACTCCCCACCTCTTCCTCCACTACATTGATGACTGCATTGGCGCCACCTCGTGCTCCCGCGAGGAGGTTGAGCAATTCATCAACTTCACCAACACATTCCACCCTGACCTTAAATTTACCTGGACCATCTCTGACACCTCCCTCCCCTTCCTGGACCTCTCCATCTCCATTAGTGACGACCGACTTGACACTGACATTTTTTACAAACCCACCGACTCCCACAGCTACCTGGATTACACCTCTTCCCACCCTATCTCTTGCAAAAATGCCATCCCGTATTCCCAATTTCTCCGCCTCCGCCGTATCTGCTCCCAGGAGGACCAGTTCCACCTTAGAACACACCAGATGGCCTCCTTCTTTAGAGACCCCAATTTCCCTTCCCACGTGGTTAAAGATACCCTCCAACGCATCTCGTCCACATCCCGCACCTCTGCCCTCAAACCCCACCCCTCCAACCGTAACAAGGATAGAACGCCCCTGGTGCTCACCTTCCACCCTACCAACCTTCGCATAAGCCAAATCATCCGCTGACATTTCCGCCACCTCCAAAAAGACCCCATCACCAGGGATATATTTCCCTCCCCACCCCTTTCCGCCTTCCGCAAAGACCGTTCCCTCCGCGACTACCTGGTCAGGTCCACACCCCCCCTACGACCCACCCTCCCATTCTGGCACTTTCCCCTGCCACCGCAGGAACTATAAAACCTGTGCCCACACCTCCTCCCTCACCTCTATCCAAGGCCCTAAAGGAGCCTTCCACATCCATCAAAGTTTTACCTCACATCCTAATATCATTTATTGTATCCGTTGCTCCCGATGCGGTCTCCTCTACATTGGGGAGACTGGGTGCCTCCTAGCAGAGCGCTGTAGGGAACATCTCCGAGACACCCGCACCAATCAACCAAACCGCCCCGTGGCCCAACATTTCAACTCCCCCTCCCACTCTGCCGAGGACATGGAGGTCCTGGGCCTCCTTCACCGCCGCTCCCTCACCACCAGACGCCTGGAGGAAGAACGCCTCATCTTCCGCCTCGGAACACTTCAACCCCAGGGCATCAATGTGGACTTCAACAGTTTCCTCATTTCCCCTTCCCCCACCTCACCCTAGTTCCAAACTTCCAGCTCAGCACTGGCTCCTTGACTTGTCCGGACTTGTCCGACCTGCCTATCTCCTTTTCCACCTATCCACTCCACCCTCTCCTCCTTGACCTATCACCTTCATCTCCTCCCCTCACCCATTGTACTCTATGCTACTCTCTCCCCACCCCCACCCTCCTCTAGCTTATCTCTCCACGCTTCAGGCTCACTGCCTTTATTCCTGATGAAGGGCTTTTGCCCGAAACGTCGATTTCGCTGCTCGTTGGATGCTGCCTGAACTGCTGTGTTCTTCCAGCACCACTAATCCAGTATTTGCTTTCCAGCATCTGCAGTCATTGTTGTTACCACAATTTGGATATTGTCTAATCAACCTGCTGAAGATGTATTATACACTTCGAGAGCAGGCAGGACTTAAAATCAGAACCCCCCCCCCCCCCCCCAAATTTAGAGGTATGAGCATTTCCACTGTAATACAAGAATTCCCTGGAGCAATAGAAGAAGTTGAAAGATATGGGGAGCAGGTGTGTATATGGGATTGATCACATTAAGTGGGTAAGTGTTGAAGTTAATGATCTTCTCCTATTACTAAGCATTTTGACTGCTCATGGAAAGCATTTAATTCCCAAGTGAATTGCCCTCATTTTAGCAAGTGTGCATCACGCACTCATTTGCAAGAGATTTGGAGTGGGCTTGTATGAATTTGATTATGCCGTAGTATTCTTGAAGAGCATTGGAAATACTCTCAAATCTTTCATAAAATTTCCTACTTTTGTCATTAATTCTGTAAGTTTTCTAACACTCCAGAGCTTTTTTTTTGGTTTCCACCTTGCTCAAGCTGTATTGGGCCCACCATCCAGTTCCAGCATGTCAAACATGTAGTGAATCATCAAAAAGCTATTTTCTGTTCTGTTTTAATGATTGAGAGAGTGATACCTGATAATATGATGGTCTAACCTTTACAATTGGAGGTGCTTGAGTGACAAAAACTGTTGGGAATAGTTTCCTGTTTGTCTATTTACCCAAGCACATCATTGTGTGTCTTATTGAACCCTTTTGTCCGCTTGACTTTATGAAGATCCCATCTTTGACTCCCACATTCTGATCATTAATCTGATCTAAGTTCAGTTAACAGTTGAGTCTCCAATGGCTTCTCCAGCCCTGGTTGTTGCAAGGGTAAGAGTTAGTCTGGATTCTTTCTTCCACCACAGACGTTGCTGACTGTTTATTGCCTAAACTCTCAAACATCTTTTGGAGTCTTGGCTTTATAAACAGAGATATAAATTACAAAAGCTAGGATATTATGACAAACCTTTATAGATCAGTGGCTACAGCTTAGCTGCAGTTTTGTTTCAGGTTTTGCAAACCATGCATTAAAAAGGATATCAAAATGTGTTAGAATAGGAATTTTTTAAAGCAACTAATTGTGTTCTGGTTGTTACCTGAAAAGGTGATGGAAGCAGATGCACAAATAACTTTCAGAATTGGATGGCTGTGCAAGAAAAGAACTAGGGGACTGTGACTAATTGGATTGCTCTTTCAAAGGGCTAGCACAAGCGTGGTGCACTGAATGGTATTTTTATATGCCCTAAGGTGCTGTGATTGAACAATAACTTCACAGAGATTGCACTAACCGGACAGATAGGATTCCACGGCATCTTTGGGGGAAATCACTGGATTGAATAAAGAAGGAATATTGAGAGGAGAATCTAAGAAACAGAATGTTGACATTTCTAAAGACTATTTTCAAGTATGAAAAGTTCAAATGATTATTAGGTAACTGTAAATAATTGTGGAGATCTGCTGTGTACTCATCTGGCAGAAATTGGGTATATGATTATCCTGGATGACTTCCTCACTATAAAGCTGGCAGGATCAGAGTTTGACAGATCTCTCTGGACAGCCTTAATTTCACTTTGACAAATGACATCACTTATCCCTGACTGAAATGTTTAATTTTGCCTGAGTGAGATAGCTGCTGTGATTTTCCTGTTTGGTGAGAGTGAACATGAAGGAGCTTGGTAGCTGAAAACACTGATGCTAGAAGTACATTACTGTCAATCTGTCCTCTCCAAGCCTAATGTGAAAAGTGTAGGTTTCCCTTAGCCCTGATTTCTGACAAACCCTCTCTGCCCTAGTACCACACCGCAAAAGTCAACCGGTTGCCAGGTAACACTTGACTTTCTGAAGAGCAACAGCCACTTTTTTCTCATGACCAGCAAAATGGTGACAATGTCTATCAATTACAATAGCCATAGCCCCAGATTGCCACTGATGGGCAAGCAGAGAAATAACTCAAACCAGTGGTTTTACATCAAAAACCATCTCCATGTTGTTAAAACAAAGATTATAGGATGTGTAAAGATTCACAGTGAGCTTGCCAACTCGGTTATATTAATAGGTTTGCAGCATGAACGTGCATGTCTAAAATTCACAGCCCAAAGACAAAGTCACACTTGCGGTTGTCTTTATACTGTTTAGTGTAAAGCAGATTTCAGGGTGCTTAGTGTGTGGGAGACTCCCAATTCCTGTATTTACCACATCAAAGATTAAAGAGATACTGCAGTGTTGTTTGTGCAAAGTGAAGCATATAGAGGAGCTGTCAGCTAGCTTTTGGAAGGGCTTCTGTGAAATAAATTGCCTGCTCGTGTGCAGTTAATGTAAAATTTCTCATATCACAAATCAGTTGAGAAGACAAGTGAAAATCATTTGTTAATGCTATTTTGTCAGCTCAGCATAGCATATGTTTACTGTTATGACATGATGTCAGAAAATTCTGGCAGAGAAATGTTTAACTCTCTTGTTAAAAATTCTTCCTTCCTGTTTGGAGTATCAGTATGACATCCTGCTCAGACTTCCCCAGCACTAATATTTGTGCGCATTTAGCCCCACACTGATTCATACGGTAATTTTTTTTTTAGAAACGGCTTTCACTAATATTGTACTTACTGATCAAGTTTTGATTTTTCTTCCATGTCAATTTTTTTCCATTTTAATTCAGCCTCTTGTTTCTTTCTTTCTGAAATTGGTTGATTTTACATCAGATACTGGTTCTCGAGGGAACAGTGTTCTGTGTCTCTCCACCATGGTGATCTGCTCTGCTGAAAACACTACTTCAGTGCAACAACTTCAATGTGATTTTAATAACACAAGAATATTTCATTCTTATTTGTGTCAGGAAATAACTTGTACTGAAACACATTAATATTGCAAACTATTTCATTCATAACTATTATGTTAATTCATGTTGTGGTGAACAATTTCATACAGATATAAATTCTATTTGTCTTGATTGTTGGTGCCTGAAATCTGATCCACTTTGGTCACAAAATCTGAACATGTTCAGCTGGAGATGATTGAAGGGTGCCCATAAAGAAAGAACTTGCTTTTATAGAGTGCCTTTCATGGCCTTGTGATGTCCTTTGGCTGTTAAGTACTTTGAGAGTACATTTAAATGTAGTAAAGACTGGTGTAGAGCAGAATACCAAGATGTTGAGTTTGTGTTCAGCAAATCTGACAAACAGCAATGGAATTAATGTGTTTTAATAATAGTGGTTGTTGTTTCACTGGTTGTCCAGGGAACTACCCTGGTATGAAATCTTTTAGATCAAATTGCATGAGTAGACAGAGCTCGGATTAGCGTCTCATCCAAAAGACAACACTATCCATGCAGCACTTAGCTGTGTATTACATTAAAGTGTCAGCCTTGATTACGTACACAAATGTCTGGAGTGGGGTATGATTCTGTGTCTTTAACTCAGAGATGAGTGTGATACTATTGAATTGAGGTTGGCCCTTCCATGGTGTATAGGATGAGTTGTGGAAATAAGCAGTTGTTGAAGAAAAATCAGTACATGTCCAAATTAGCTGCAGGGAAGTTTAGAATTGAGACCAGGAAAAGTATTATAGAAAAAGGTTGATATGTGGAATGGTCTTCTGGGTAGGCTAGAGAACGCAAAGACACCGGAATTATTTGAGAACCTATTTTAAGTTGCTTTCAAGGAAGAAATATGTTGAATTGTTTCCCTATCTACAGTTAACTTTGTATGATTTATAATAGTAATTGCTCTAAGTTTTAACTGTATTTTGATTCTGACCATAGTGCCAGCTCACAAAGACATCCATAGGCCAACAAACCAAAAAGTGCGTTGCTTTCAAAATTTCAATAGGGTTAACTAGAAAACATGGCACTGGCAGTGTCTGTTAGTCAAGTGTTACTTCTGTAATCTGATCCACTTAGATCACAAAATCTGATCATGTTTGGAGGAAGGTGAATGAAGGGTGCCCATAAAGAAAGATTATTTTGAGTATAAAGCAACCTCTTGAGGGGTGGTTCATCAGACCCTTTTTGCTTCTATTACTCTGCTCCTGTTACAATAACAATAAAAATGTACTTGTAGTGATAGGCTGTTAGCAGCTTTGTTTAACCTTGTAGAAGGGAATTCCATGAAACAGCGCAGAAGTCAAGATTACACCTAACAGAATCTATTTTGAATCCATTTGCTGTACACAGCTTTATTGAAATATGTGACAGGCTGCCTCGGCTATTTGGCTGCAAGAGCTTCGTCTTGCCAAGGTTTTTTTTCTTTAATTGATTTCAATGGTAAAAGAAGCCCCTTCTCCCTTGGATTAATACAAGAATGTAAATCTGGTCCAAAGGGAGAGAAAGCTAGCCATACAATGGCTGGGATCTCACCCTGGTGATAGAGAATGACAGTGAAAGAATAATGATGCACTGTCATGCAGAGAGGATTAGGTTGTAATTGTCCTCGATTGGTTGTCTGTTTGTTTGTTTTGTGTTTCCATGGTGTAAGCCATTGGCTGAAGATTGATCTTCTTTAATTGATTAAATATTGTAAATAGGGAAGGAAAGGAATCAATTGGCCATGCAAAGCATTCCCTCACACAGAATAAGCTCTTTTCTTTCCATGCTCTTCGTGAAACTCTGAAATTATGCAGCTGACCACTGGGTCACGGCTGTTAATTAGCCTCACAATAATGACATTATTAAGAGTTTTGCACATCTAACAAGGACCTGACAAGATTAACATTTTTTTTCGCAAAGAGACAGAGATGCTCATTAACTGTGCATTGTAATCATAAATAATATCGAGTTGTTCGTTTCCATAATAACAATGACATTTACTTTTATGGCTAGTTTGCTTGAGTGATTTAGGTAAAGTCTTTAGTGTTATGAGTTCATGAGTGAAGCTCCCCCAGTGGCTCAGGTGGTAAGTGCAGCCCAGAAGGAAGGCACGTTCTGTTCCTATGCTGAAGTCTTTTTTACAGAATTGAAAGCAGGAGCAGTATAACAATTGATCTCAAAATCTCAAGACCATGAGGAGGGAAGGAATTGCCCAAGGGTCCAAATCCTAACATTGAGTCCTTGAAAACTGTGTGAGGGATTTCCAGATGAGATTAAAGTTGAACTCTGTCATGGTAATCCTCATGGAATGACAACTTGGGTCACTTCCCAGGAAGGGCTATTTTCCCCCTTTGCACTGCATTCCAGCAGTAGTCTGTTGGTGCCTTCAGGAGACAAACCGAGGATAGACAGGAAAAAGTTGCTATTTAGTACTTAGTGTAAGGTAAAGAAGTTGTCAAAATAGATCATGTAGGAGGGATGTGTGATGAGTTGATAGCCTGCAGGGTGAGAGAATACAAGTTACAGGAATCGAATAATCATATTTTATTCCAGAATTTGGATGGTATATGAATAGGAAGGGTTGGAGGAGTATGGGCTGGGTGCTGGCAGGTGGGCCTAGATAGGGTCTGTTTCCATGCTGTACATCTCTATGACTCTATGACTATGAAATGACCCTGAATGTCATAATCTGCGATTATTCTTCAATAAATGGATATGCATGTATGGCTGTTATTTAAGGAAAACAAATCTACCTCATTTTTATCTTATTAGCCCAGATGTTAGCAATTTCTAATGAGCCTTGTTCTTCGATAGGATGAAATTAAAAGTCAGCTGTTATCGTTGTGTTCTGAAGAAATCATATTTGACTTGAAATATCAGCACAGTTTCTCTCTACCTCTCTTTATAGATGCTGCCTGATATGCTAAGTACTTTGTTTTTATTTCAAATTTGCTGCTTTCCTATAATGGATCAGCCTGATTTACTTATAAGACATTTCCACTCCAGATTGCTCGAGAGTTATCGTGCTGTAAAGTTACTTGGCAAACATTTGTCTTGTAATGCGAAGGTTTGCATTATGACAGTTAATTCTGTTGTGAGCGTAATCTGGTTCTGTTCAGGAGACCCCCTCCGCCATGGCAGTCTCTGTCACATTTACTGTAGGGGAAGAGGTGCAGCATTCTTTAGCACTGTTTTCCCTGGGCTCTTTTCTCAGGTAACAGCACCTTTAATTTCTAATAGTCCCTTCCAATTCCCTTTTAAACAGTCAGCCACAGAGGTTACAGCCATCAGTTGCTGTCTCCGAATAATTAGTGTAAATATCTGATATCTTCATTTCTTTCTTATGGAGGCCCTCAAAGCAGAAATGTAGGTGCTCCACAAGTTGTGACCCAGTGACTAATATCGAGCCACTATCCCTCTGATGAATGTGGCTGAGCCAGCACAGCTCATTGCTGGCTTTCATCATCAACTGATATTGATGGAATCAACACACCCCAAGAGTTGGTGATCTTTGACCTGCTAAGAGATGTAAAGAATAGATGGATCTCACCAAAGGGGGAAACTGTCCAGTTTACCCTTCTGCCCCGGAGGTGCTGTTCAGGTCTCCCCAGCATTGAGGCGTGCACTGAGAATTGAACAATTTGCAGTTTGGTGTTCTCACTCTGTTGCTATTCCATTCTCTCTAACTCAGCTTGGGTATAACAGTTGCAGCTTTTGTGTTGCATATTAATATCATCATCAAGTGACAGATTATAAAACCAGGTTATGTTGAATCTAGAACAATGTTCACCATCAGTGTTAATAAATGGCATCATCCTGGATAATGACATTTGGTGATGATCAAACCAAACGCCTGACAGGAATGAGAGAGTCCATCCACTTTTGTTAAAAGTGTCCCTTGGTGTGGAATGCTAATGTGACACATCACTGTCTGAGGACATGGCATACCTTTTAACTTGGATCTTAAATGAGCAAGGTGGCAGCACTATCCAGGAGTTCTGCTATATAAGTAGACAGCCTCTGTGGATAACCTGAAGAAATATGACAGCAGCAAAGAGAAAAATAAGCGAAAGAATGTTGGCAATATATCATGAACCTGTTTGACTGCACTGTAGATTCCACCAGTTTCCAACGTGGCTCCATCATTGGCTGGTCTAATCATCATCTACTTGGGAAAGAGAAGATCATATTGAGCTGCTTTTACTGGCAGTCAATTTTCTGTAGCAGGTTAAAAAGACCACTTCTGTTCACATGGTGGAAAGCTCTTGAGATTGTTGAAGGCAGTATCAAGCAGTCTCCTTTATTCCTGGCATTTGTCCTGCAGACTATGGAGGATTGGGGATAAATTATTCAGCCAGGATTGTTAGTCTGATAAGGTCAACGTAGGAAAATACATACTCCGTGATGCTCAGCAGGAAAATGCCCAGGCTCACCATGTTTATATTACACTTATCCTGGGGCACAGCTCCCTCCTTTTCCGAGGGGGTCCCTGCAGGGGGCCAGTTTCCTGCTTTGGTTTAAGAGAAGAGCCTCTTCATAAGATTCACAAGTGATTTCCCTCTACAAGATAATATCAGTGAGAATTCTTGTGTACCCAGGAGCAACTGGACATTTACAGTTTTAAAGATTTTGCAACTTTAGAAGCTACTCATAATCTGCAAGCAGCTGCAGCAACTGAACAGCATGTGGGCAAAGCCATGGAAAGATCAACAATGATGAAACAGCACTTACTGATGAAGTCTTTTGTTTCCGACCTGGTAAAAGCAACACAGAAACTAGAAGCCAGTCATACTGGCCAGTTACAAATTTCTTTGAGAAGTGTGGATCTTTTGGAGCACTCTCAATTCAGTTAGAAATCAAATGAGCATTGTCACAAGATAATCCATTCTGAAGTGTAAAAGCAATGGACTGGAGGCTTGTGACTAATGGTGTACCTCAGGGTCAGTGCTGTCAAATTACTGTTTGTTACCTATATCAATGATTTGGGTCAGAATGTACAAGGTATGAATAGTAAGTTTGCAGATGGCATTAAAATAGACAGTATCGTGCTTGGTGAGGAAGGTTAACAGAAATTGCAGCAGGGGAAGTGGGCTGAGGAATGGTAAATGAGTTTAATATAGATGAGTATGGGGTCTTGCATTTTGGTAAGTCAAATCAAGGTAAGAGTTTCATGGTGAATGCTAGAGCCTTAATGAGTCTAGTGGAACAGAGGGACCTTGGAGCTCAGGTGCACAATTCTCTGAAAATGAAGTCACAGGTTGACAGGGCAGTGAAGAAGGTGTTTGGCACACTGGCCTTCATCAGTCAAGGCATTGAGTATGGAAGTTGGGAAGTTATGATGCAGTTGTACAGGACATTGGTGAGGTTGTACTTGGAGTATGGTGTACAGTTTTGGTCACCTTGCTATAGGAAGGATGTTATTAAACTGGAAAGAGTGCAGAAGGAATTTGCAAGGATGTTGCCAGGACTCAAGGGTCTGAGTTATAGGGAGAGGATGGACAAGCTAGGACTTTTACCTTTAGAGTGTAGGAGACTGTGGGGGATCTTATAGAAATGTCGAAGTTCATGAGAGGCATGGATAGGGTGAATGCACTCCATCTTTTTCCCAGAGTTGGGGAATCAAGGACGAGAGGGCATCAGTTTAAGGAAGTGGTTGGGGTGGGTACATTAACAACATTTAAAAGACATATAGATAAATACATAGACAGGGAAGGTTTAGAAGGATGTGGGCCAAGTGCAGGTAAATGGGGTTGAGCATGAATGGACATTTTAGTCGGCATGGACCAGTTTGGGCCAAAGGGCCCGTCTCTGTCTGTAGGACTCCATGACTCTATGTGGGGGGTTAGGGGGATGGAACTAATCTTATAAATCTGAAGAGAACTTCCTGGAAGAATTGTGAAACCTCATTCCACCTGAATGTGTGAAGTCAGAGATTTGAAGTGGGGAGGAAGATGAGGTAGCAGCAAATGTAGTTATATACTTGACAGTATAAATATTAACTATGTGGCCAAAACGTGGAAGTAGACATTACGTCCGTAATGATTCTGAATTTAAAAAGTACGCTGGAGGTCATTTTTTACTTCTTAATTTCCAAATTCAATGTGTAGAGCGCAGATACATATGTGTAATTCACCTGCAGTGTGTGGACAAAGGAAATGGCTTACAGTTTACAGTGAATCCTTACAGGATTTAACAATAACTTAAACACGGAGTACATGCCTTGATAATTGAATGAAATGTTTTGAAGAAGTAGCCCAGAGGCAGTGATTTTAAGTGTCAGAACATGCATTATGCTGTCAACTGATGACATTTCCAAGTACACAGGTTAGTCAGTGTTATTGCTCTGCAATTTAGTTTAACTTTTTATAAAGAAAACTTACTTCATACTAACTCTGAAATATAAACATACATTGTCTCTTGTGCTTTAAAATGTGTGATTTGTATATGTTAATATAATTTATTTTAGAGTTGGATTTTGAACTGGTGACATGTGGGTTTTGGTCTATTTGGATGAACAGATTTAATAATTAATTTGGCCTTTCTGGAGCCAAGATTTTAAATGAGTGGTGCCAGTGGCCCTCCTGGAGTGATGATGTGAATTTGTTTGTATTGCAAGTGTTTTGCGATTGGAGAGAGGAAGCATCAAAAAGTTACAATTTGCTTTTGTTTTAGAAAAATCAAAAAGTGACATTCACTTAGGGAAAAAAATACATAGACTGGAAAGCTTTTGATTCAGTTTAAAGAAGATTTGACTGGGGCAGGGTGTAAGAACAGTTTTTCTTGGAGAAAGGAATTTGTTCATAACAGGTGAGAAATAGATTATCTCAGTGTGATGAGGGTTTTAGTTTGAAAACTCCAGACCAGAAGTGTTTGGTTAGAAATCTGAAAGCTTTATTTGAATCTAAGAAAGCTTAAACTCAGCTATGTGAATAATCAAGGAGAAAGCCCTGAAATTCAGGAACTGAAAGAAGTAATTACCTTAACTGATAGATGTGATAAAAAAGAAATGTCTTTCTGTAGTATTTGAATATTGCGATGATATTCGAAGAGATGGAAATTTATTTCGCTGTGTGTTTTGAATACTTTCAAGGTATGTGTTTTCACTAGAATCCCTACAGTGTGGAAGCAGGCCATTTGGCCCATTGAATCCACACTGCCCCTCTGAAGACTCTGTAACCTGCATTTCCCCATGGCTAACCCACCTAGCCAGCACATCCCTGGACACTATGGGCAATTTAGCATGACCAGTTCACCAAACCTGCACATCTTTGGACTTTGGGAGGAAATCAGAGGAAACCCTGGCAGACAGAGGGAGAATATGCAAACTCCACACAGATAGTCACCCAAGGCTGAAATCGAACCTGGGTCCCTAGTGCTGTGAGGCAGCAGTGCTAGCCACTGTGCCATCTGGTGGGTTTAACCTAGGAGTTGTGGTGCCTGGATAATTTGCTGCTGCAGGGTTTGGAGTAAGGGGATGGGATTGGGGTTTTGAGAGAGGGACTCAATTTGAGGGGAGATGATGAATAGGAGGGGAAATAATTCACTAGTGGGAATGATCTACAACCCCCTAATAGTCAACACAATGTAGAAAAATGTATACAAGGAGAAATATCGGGTGCTTGTGACAAAGGGTGGCAATAATTGTGGGTAATTTTAATCTACAAATAAACTTAAAGACTCAGATTAGAAATTTTGCTGAGGAGGTTAGCCTGGATAAATTGTTCATACACTGCTTTCCAGATAGTTTCCTGGAGCAGCACATTCTGAAACTGATCAGAGAGAAAGTTATATTCAACTTGGTATTGTGTAATGCAATAAGATTAATGACATCGAAGTTAAAGTACCACTAGGTAGCAGTGACCAACAATATGATTACATTTTACATCCAGTTTGAAAGAGAGAAGATTGGGTCTAAGTCTATTACTTTAAACTTAAATGAAGGCAACTAAATGAGTGTGGAAGTTGAGCTAACAGAGGTGAACTGCCATACTAAGTCAATAAATTTACGGTATGGTGGCTCAGTGGTTAGCACTGCTGCCTCACAGCGCCAGGGACCTGGGTTCAATCCCTGCCTTGGGCAACTGTCTGTGTGGAGTTTGCAAGTTCTCCCAGTGTCTATGTGTGTTTCCTCCGGGTGCTCCGGTTTCCTCCCACAATCCAAAGATGTGCAGGTTAGGTGAATTGGCCATGCTAAATTGTTAGGTGTATTAGTCAGGGGTAAATATGGGGAATGGGTCTGGGTGAGTTACTCTTTGGAGAGTCGGTGTGGACTTGTTGGGCTGAAGGGCCTGTTTCCATACTGTCAGGAATCTAATCTAATCAAATCGATAGAGACGCAGTAGCAGATATCTAGGCCATACTAAGGAATATTCAGGATAAGTATATTCCTACCATAGAGGAGAATTCTTAGGGGAATCCCTATCATCTGTAAAGAAGTTAGGGAAAGCATCTAACTTGGGATGTGAAAAGCACATAGCTGCACAAAGATGAGCAGCAGGTCAGATAATTGCCAGTATATAAAGAACAGCAGAGAATAACTAAAAGGTTAGAGTATGAGATGAAACTAGCTAGAAATGTAAAAGTGTACAGCAAGAATTTCTAAATGTATTCAAATAATTAAAATATGTAAGATGAGAGTTCATCCTTGTGAGAGTGAGGAGATAATAGTCATAAGAAAGAAATAGCAAGAAAAGTGAACAAATGTTTTGCTTTTATGTTCAGTGTAGTGGGTTCAAAAACATTCCGATAATATCCGGAAATTAGGACGTGAAAGGGAAAGAGTAATAATTGCTGATGTAAAGCCACTTCTTGTTTTGGACTGTGGACTAAAACATGGTAAAAAATACTGCTTTAAACTGAAAGATGGTTACAGTCTTAAAATGTGCTATTGGAACACATTGAGCTGTATGTACAATGTTGTCTTACTCACATGGAATGGGCAGGTGAGGGATGCTAGTTACAATAGCCTCATGTCCATGTACTCAGGATAGTTTTTCTGCAGTGACAATCCTTTGATTGGTTTTTCAATTGACCAGCTCTTGTGGGGTCAGAGGGGTTCAACATAGTAACAACCACTTGACTGGTTCCTGGGCAAGAGATTACAGGCCTAAATGTGAAGACAACAGAGTAGAAACATCTAGCCTGTGAAGAGAAAGCACTTTAATCACACTCTCCTCTTCCTAAAACCATAAGACATTGGAGCAGAAATTAGGCCATTCAACCCATCA
Source organism: Chiloscyllium punctatum (assembly GCF_047496795.1). Lineage (NCBI taxonomy): Eukaryota > Metazoa > Chordata > Chondrichthyes > Orectolobiformes > Hemiscylliidae > Chiloscyllium > Chiloscyllium punctatum. The sequence goes on from NC_092745.1 coordinate 74,387,264, forward strand.
AGTCTGCTCTACTATTCAATATGGCAGGTAAGTTTCTCAACCTTATTCTCCCACTTTCTCCCCATAACCCTTGATCCTGTTTGGAGAAGTAACAGAATATTCTCTGGCAGCCATTATTACTCATTATTTCACTGTAAACTGCCTTCTACAAATTCCCTCATTGAAAGGAAAGGGGGAAAATTACCATCAGTGACACTGATAGGCCAATCCTTAACCAATGAATGGGAATCTGAGAATCAGCGTTTCTGCAACATCTTGTCCTTATTGAAGAATTGAAAGAAATCAAAAGGAACAAAATGAAAACAACTCATTGACATCTGTGATCCAAACTAGTGCCAGAACTGCATCCCTGCCTTACCCTTCCCCACCATATTTGTGCCTTGTCTTACCTCTCAGAGTTTAAGGTTGCATCATAAGTTAACAACTCGCATTTCTTTCTTGCTATTGGCTAAAAGCAGTTTGGTTACAATAACTAGATATGTACTTGTTAATGGCGTACATAGTCTTTTAACTTGAATTAGATAGACATGTAAAATTGGACAATTTGTGGTTTAATCACATGTTCACATTTGTAACGACTCTAGGAATAGTGGAGCTTGGTTTCGAGTAGACTACCCCAGTGAATTGTCACTCAGGGTAAATGTTATTAATAAGTAAATTGATGGAGCTGATCCAACTCAGGGTCCAAACGGACTTTCGCCTAGGCTGTTAAAAGATATGGCTAATGAGGTAGAAGGTGAATTGATTTTATGGGCCAAATGCTGGCAAATGGGATGAGATTAATTTAGATATCTGATTGGCATGGACAATTTGGACCGACAGGTCTGTTTCCATGCTGCACATCTCTATAATGATAAGTACAGCAGATAATCTAATGGGCTAATGGGATTCTGGCCTCTATTATAAGACAAATTGAACATAAAAGTAAGAATGTTATGATTCAGGGCATATAAAGAGCATTGCCAAGCCCACATCTTGAATACCATGTGGAGTTTTGGTCTCCTTGTTTAAGGAAGGATGCAAATATATGAAAGGTGGTTCAGAAAGCAGGTTGTCTTGTGGACAAGCTGGGCTTGTTTTCACTGGAATTTAGAATATTGCGATGTGATTTAATTAAAATGTTGTAATATCCTGAATAATCTTTACAAAGCAGATGTGTAAAGTATGTTTCCTCTAGTTGGTCACTCTCAAATTAAGATTAGATTAGATTCCCTACAGTGTGGAAACAGGCTGTTCGGCCCAACCAGTCCACACCGACCCTCCGAAGAGTAACCCACCCAGACCCATTTCCCTCTGAATGATGCACCTAACACTATGGGCAATTTAGCATGGCCAATTCAACTGATCTGCAGTTCTTTGTGACTGTGGGAGGAAACTGGAACACCCGGAGGAAACACACGCAGACATGGGGAGAATGTGCAAACTCCACACAGCCAGTCGCCTGAGGTTGGAATTGAACCTGGGAACCCAGTACGGTGAGGTAGCAGTGCTAACCACTGAGCCACTGTGTGGCCCCAAAAGTGTGCTCTTTAAAGATTAGGTGTCACCCATTTAGGACAGAGATGAGATCAGTTGTTTTTAATTTGAGGGTTATGTGAGCTTGAAACTGTCTACCTCAGAAGACGGTGGTTGTGAGGGGTAGTGATTTTTTTTAAGGTAGAAGAAGACAGATTCTTGTTAGTCAAAGAAATCAAAGTTTATCAGAGGTAAATGAGAATGTGGAATTTGAAACAGAAATGGATTCGCCAAGGAATGGTGATCACTGCTCTCCTTCTGCTCCTATTTTGTCTGTTCATATGACTCCTGAATGTAACAGAATTCTGATGAGGATTTTGTAACTGAAATCCACTAAACTACATGAGTACATGAGGTTGTGAGATGTGTTGGGAACAGGAGACAAGGAGTATGTAATGCTTACACCCCCCTTATACCCTGCTCCATCCAAGCAGAAGGCACTTCCCCTCCAAGATTCCCTTTTCCTCATTTACAAATGGCTTTAATTCTTGGAAGTGATATGATTTTGTGTGTGTGTGTGTGTGTGTGTGTGTGTGGTGCAATAACTACTTGGAACCTTAAACAATGCCCATTCAATATGAGCGTCTAGTGCATCAGAGCTGTGTCTAGACCTGGCCTCAACTCAGTGTCATTGCAGAAGCACATTTCAACAGATTCTTCCTTCATCCAGCAGCACCATTAATAAATGTATAATCTTGTTCTGGAGCCTTGGTTAAGATAAGCCAACTCTTGTGTGATCTTCTGATCTGCATTTTCCGCTATCATGACAATGCATTCCTACCTTCTTGTTCAAGCAGTTCAACAATCTTTTGGATTCATGCCCAGTCTGGCTTTGTTTAAATCTAGGTTGAACCATTGATTTGAAATGTTTACAGTGAAAACAACCCTGTGTTTGCAATTAACTACAGTAATGAGGTTTGAGCTAGTCATTTGCTAATATGTAACAGTGTCTGTTAAATTTATTTCTCTTTGGCCAGATTTTGCTCATACCAGCCTAATGGTGTTAACTCTTAAGATGCTGACAGACTCCAGGAGGCATCCAGATTTTTGCGCCTAGTAGTTTTGTTTGTTTTCAGCATGAAGTGAAAACAAAGATTAATGATAAAGCTATTCCGGCATCAGGAATAGATTTGGAACTGCAGTATTAACATTGAACGACTGAAACAAATTCTAAAAGCATGATTAATTTCACAGAACTTTACAAATTAAACTGGTTGTTGTGTCTGTGTGACAGCCAGTCAGCCACAGTGTATATGATAGCCTGGTCCTGTCAGTTCTAGTTCATGTTCTTTCAATTAGTGCACATAACTGTTGCTGAAGTTAGTGGCAGCATTGAAATAACTCCACACAGGCCAGTATTCCATCACCAAGTCACCCTTTATTTACATGTGGGGAGTCCTTGACACTGATACAGCTCCTTCAGAGCCAGCTCTCAGAGTGAACAGAATGTCTGTCACTCCTGTTCTTATCTGTCAGCTAGGGCTCCCTGATTAGATTAGATTAACAGCCCCAATCAAGGAACTCATATTCTGAGGTCCACCTTAGCTGACCTCGTTCCAATCATTACAGGCACCATGAGTCATATGTGTACTTAGAAGAAAGCAGTAAGACAAATTCACATTCATGTGCCACGATATTTCCTGCCTCTTCACTGGCGCAGGAAATTGGTGCTGTTGACATCATCAAAGTGCTCTTGAAAGCACACTTACGAGCTTATGCTTTGTTACTGACAGGTAGATACCAGAGGAACACTCACTACCCTGCTTGGTAGTGTTTGGCACTTTGCTCAGCACTCTCTTGAGCGTCCCCTCAGTATACCTCCCCCGCAGTGCTCCGCTCCATGCTCCACTGGTTCTCTGCTCACAGGCCTACCTCATGGTCATCCTTCCAGCAATGAAGCATTATATTGACCAGGAGGGAAAATGGTGAGGGCGAGAGAACAGGCTGAACAATGTTGAGAGTGGACCTGTAAAACATTTCAGTCCCAGGATTTGATTTGAATTGGTGTAGTTGTTTGAAAATAAAGCCTTCTCTTTGTCTTATTCTTTGTACATAACCAGTTACATGTGACATTGCTAGCAGTGAAGTTCCTGTGCCTTTGCATTTGGTAGTGAATGCGTCCCCTACAGTTGTGGTGGCAGCAAACACGGCATCATTGTTCGACACACAGATGCAGTGTGCTAGTGAGTGATGTGGCTCTCGGGATCCTTACATACCCTGGCATATATTGTTAGTAAATCACACTTGAATAAGTTAGCACTGGCCTCTGTTGTAGCCCAGTGATAGTTTTATCAGATTATATTCCTGTGAAGCATCCACATTGTTTTCCAGTGTGGATGGGTGATATATAGACACAGTGTCTGTTGGTTTACATTCTGTGATATTAAGACAGCTCCATTCCCAACACTTGTCCGTCCTGGAGCACCAGAACGGACAGAGGTGAGGTGGGGATTCCTCAATTCTATCAGTCACCAATGAATGGAGTGGGCACCAACTCCCCAGTCAGGGCACATCTCGATGAAGTCAATGGCACAGCCTTCCTGCTCCAGTGGGTAGCAGGAGGTACATTGTGTACTGTATCAGTTTGCAGCACATGGTAGGATCCGAAACATTCATTCAATGAAGCCCCCTCATTTGATTTTAAAATTGTTCTTATTTCAAACCTCTGGGAATTGCGAGACATAGAGACGCTGTAAGATGGATGATCAAATGATTGGTGAAAGAGGTAGATTTTAAATTGTGTTTTAAAGCAGTGATTTGTGAGGGTGGGGAATGGGTTATGTGTGCTTCTCTTTTTCAAACTTCCATGCAGTTGATCATACCTCCCTACCATTCCTTTTGGAATCAATTACTACTTGTGTTTCATGTTGGGAGGCAATGATGTTTGGGAAGGGAAGAGGAGATTAAAGCCAACTCAGCTCGTAAACATATATAGTGGAGGTCAATATTAACACAAGAGATTCGTGATTTCCTATTCTGCCAAATATCATCTCCTTCATTTCCCATTGAGTGTTAATCAGTTGTTTGGCTGGGGGACGCTTCACAATAAAATATGTAGCCAATGTTTTTTGAATTATTCCCTAACCCTAGGCCAATGAAATGTCTTGATCACTCCTTAAAATGAGGTCAACCAGATCAGTGCAGATGAAGTTGGGAACCTTGTCTGTGGAACAAGGAGATGAGATTTATCTACTCCACTGCCTCCTTTCATGGCCAGCTGCTGGCCCCTCCCTCAGGAATACTCCTTCATAACTTTTCCCATTACTATAAAAGTTAGACATTTCCAGCTGAGAAGTTATTGCATATTTGGTTCCTCAACGTATTGCAGTACTTAGTCCTGGTCCAGTAACAAACCTTGAATATTGGCCAACTCTCAAAAGTAATTTATTGACACCAGCTCTGAAAAATGGCATCTTTAAATGCTCCATTATTCTCTTCCTAAGCGTACATAAATAAGCTAACAAAGTCCATATGGAAACCCTCTGATTGTGTCTTCATCTACTGGTTTCATTTGAAATTGCGTTTAAAGGAAATAAATATTTCTTTCTATTCGTAAAAATTTTAAATCAATTTTACAAGTTTTTAAAAAAATTTGTAAGATTAATCACAGGATTGACAATCGAGAATCAGTTTCATACATGATTATTGTTTTATCTCTGCATTATTCAGGTGTTCCCTTTCAGGTCATACAAAGTTACAGCATGGAAAGAGGCCATTTAGGCTGGATGATCCCAATTCCCAGCATTCTCAGGCACCAGTGCCTCTAGGGTTGAGGCAGTTTTGGTGGAATTTAATGTTGGCGACTGGAATAGATGTCAGTACAAGGAGACTGGAGTGGGCAACACATCACCAAAGCTGCTGTCAGAGAGGCATGGAGTTGTACAACATGGAAACAGACCCGTCGATCCAACTCATCCATGCTGACCAGATATCCTAAATTAATCTAGTCCCATTTGCCAGCACTTGGCCCATATCCCCCTCAACCTTTCTTATTCATATAACCATCCAGATGCCTTTTCAATGTTGTAATTGTACCAGGCTCCACCACTTCCTCTGGTAGCTCATTCCATACACGTACCACCCTCTATGTAAAAAAGTTGTCCCTTAGATGCCTTTCAGACCTTTCTCCTTTCCCCCTAAAACTTTTGCCCTCTAGGTTTGGACTTCCTTGACTGGGGGAAAAGATAGGCTATCCATGCCCCTCATGCTTTTATAAATTTCTATAGTATCACCCCTCAGCCTCCGACGCTCTAGGGAAAATAGCCCCAGCCTATTCAGCGTCTCCCTGGAGCTGAAATTTTCCAACCATGGAGACATGCTTATAAATCTTTTTTGACCCTTTTCAAGTTTCACAACATCCTTCCTATAGCAAGGTGACCAGAATTGAATGCAGTTATCCAAAAGTGGCCTAACCAATGTCCTCCACAGCCGCAACATGACCTCCCAACTCCTATACTTAATGTACTGACCAATTAAGACAAGCATTCCAAATGTCTTCTTCATTACCCTGTCTACCTGGGACTCCACTTTCAAGAGACTATGCTTCTCCATTCTGAGGTCCCTTGGTTCAGCAATACTCCACAGGACCTTGCCATTAAGTGTATATGGGCTGCCTTGATTTTCCCTATCAAATGTAGCACCTCACATTTCTCTAAATGAAACTCCATCTGCCACACCTCAGCCCACAATAAATTATTTTGGAGAGTTAGCCAAAATTCAAGATTTTTTGCAATAATTGCCGCAGGTGAAGTCATTCTGCCAGCCCCGGCTGAAATCAGACAACTCATTACACGCTGGGTGCATTTAAATGACTTTTTGTATGGCTGCTTTTGGAATGTGTGAAATGCAATATATGACTTGTGTGATTTATGGTGTTTTTGTGATTTGCTTGCTTCTACTTGAAGTTGTGACAACTTGTGGAAAAAGAAACCCTTTGAATTCTTTGTAACTGCATTGGTATTTCACCTGTTTCTTCTTTCACGTGTGCGGAATGAGCTGCCAGAGGAAGTGATGAGTTCGGGTACAGTTACAACATTTAAAAGACATTCGGGTAAGTACATGAATAGGGAAGTTTAGAGGGATGATGAAGGGCTTTTGCCCGAAGCAACGATTTTACTGCTCCTCGGATGCTGCCTGAACTGCTGTGCTCTTCCAGCATCACTCATCCAGAATCTGGTTTCCAGCATCTGCAGTCATTGTTTTTACCTGGGGGGATATGGGCCAAGTACAGGCAGGTGGGGCTTGTTTAGTTTGGGATTATGGTTGGCATGGACTGGTTGGACCGAAGGATCTGTTTCAGTGCTGTATGACTCTGATTCTGACCCTTACACTGACCCTGTGTGACGAGCTTGACTTGGGTTGTATTAACCAGGCACAAGCATGCATGCTGATACAGTACTCCCTACTTATTTGTCCTGTTTGCAACCACAGTGAAAGAAAACAAAAGCCTTTCATTTTATGTTTATATACTTGCAATTAGTTGTGCGGGTGTTGAGGCAGGTAAATGCATGCTCTCGCTGCAATGAGTAAATGTATGACACAGTGTGATATGGAGCTATAAATTCAAGAGAGTTTTCAGATCAGCCCTTGATCTCCATTGAAGTGCCTAGAACTGTAATTCTGCCTCCTCCCGCACTATCACAACTGACGGAATGCAATCCATGCAGTAGGGGTCTTGCAAAGAGCCTTATAACATGTCCTTTTGAGAAGATTCTCCATATTAACTGGGTCTTCATTGGGATCAAGGGCCCCAGGGAGTAGAAACGCCCTCCCTCAAAGAGTAGGCAGCTAATTAAAAACTGCTAGAGTATTGCAAGACTCACACTCACCTGTGAGTGAACAGTAACAAGCTTCAGTGAACATAGAGAGAGAGAGAGAGAGAGAGGATATCATCTCACAGAGTCAGGCTCCAGTTCCATATGATCTGATGGCACTCTTACATAGCCATTGAGCACATTTAAAAGGAGCTAGACTTTGAACAAAGTAAAAAGTAAAGTTATCGCTGTCCTACAGGACCATGGAGACAACTGGTGCTGGTTTAACCTGAGGGTCTCCATGCCTCAGGCAAGGGAGAGGTTGAGAAGGAGGATCCTTCATGGTAGTCTCAGACAGTGCAGGAATTAAACCCATGCTGTTAACATCACTCTGCATTGCAAATCAGCCGTCCAGCTAACTAAGCTAACCAGTGGTCAGTGATGGTAATGCCATTGAATGATACGGGTCAGTAGTTAGATTCTCTCATGTTGGAGATGGTCATTAATTGGTACTTGTGCAGCACGAATGTTACTTGCCACTTGTCAGCCCAAGCCTGGATTATTGTCCAGTTCTTGCTGCATTTGAACATGAGCTGTTTCAGTATTTGAGGATTTGCAAATGGCACTGAACATTGGGCAGTCATCGGCAAACATCCCCCTGACCTTCTGATAGAGGGGAGGTCAATGTGAAGCAGCTGAAGGTGGTTAGGCCTAGAATGCTATACTGAGGGTTCTTGTGGTGCAGTGTTAATGTCCCAACTCTGAGCCAGGAGGCCAGGGTTCAAAGTCCCACCTGCTCCAGAGGTGTGCTGTAAAATCTCGGAACAGGTTGTTTAAACATATTTAACAGTTTAAACTGAGCAATTCTTGCAGCAATGTCATTTGTGTCAGCTTTGGCCCCAACCAGTGGAAAGTTTTCACCTTATTCCCACTGATTCCAGGTTTTCCAGGACTCCTTGATGCCACACTCGGTCAGATTCAACCTTGATGCCAAGGGCTATCATTGTCACCTCACCTCTCTGTCCAATCAAGGCTGCAGTGGGGTCAGGAGTGGAGTAGCCCTAATGAAACCCAAAAACATGGCTTTGTTGGGTATTTAAGAGTCAACCTGCTGTGGGTCCAGAGTCCTATGTTAGGTCAGAACGCACAAAGATGACAGATTTACCTAACTAAAAGAAATTAGTGAACTAACTTACAAATGCCATGCTTTCTGTCACATAAATGTATTAATTAGCTTGAACTCATCATTCCTATAATTCTAGCCATTCATGCATTCTGAGATTCCTCCAGCCCACCATCAGCAGCTGTGTTTTCAGCTTTCTTGACCTCAGTTCTTGAATTCTCTCTCTAACCCCTTCAGTTTCTTCTCTCCCAAACTTTCTGACCCACTTTTACATCTATTTCTTCAGCTATGTTTTTAATCAGATCATCTTCCCTTCACTCTGAAGTACCTTAAAGGAACTGTTGTAATTTTATTTCCTTGGCCTCTCCTTCAAACTCAGCAATCAACAAAGCACAGGTTAAGTTCTCCTGCTTGAAGCTTACATGATTTTCTTAACCTCCTTGACTTGTGCTCTTTCCAGAGACATCTTTTGTAATTTATGATGTAATCTCCTGCTATTCTAATGCCCTTATTGTTTGACACTGATTTACAATCTATTTCTCACCACCCTCTGAGGTTTTGGGGAATTGAGGTGATGACAGAATAGAATCCCTACAGTGTGGAAACAGGCCCTTGGACCCAACAAGTCCACACCAACCTTCCGAAGAGCCATTCCCCTACCCTAATATCCTATATTTATTGCTGACTAATAAAAGCTAACCTACACATCCCTGAACACCATGAGCAATTTACCATGGCCAATTCACCAAACCTGCACGTCTTTGGATTGTGGGAGGAAACCGGAACACCCGGAGGAAACCCACGCATGAATTGAATTTGAATTGGACATTGAATCTTTCAAAGAGCTGTGCGCTTTATTGGATCATGGAGCAAAATTACAGAGAGTTGTGAACGCAGCCGAGTCCATCACGAAAACCAGCCTTTCTTCCATTGACTCCATCTATGTTTCCCTCTGCCTTGGGAAAGCAACCAACATAATCAAAGATCCTTCCCATCCCTCTGTTACACTCTCTTCCATACTGTTCAAACGGGCAAAGAAAGTTTAAAAACACCTACGAACAGATTCAAGTACAGCTTTTCCCTGCTGTTATTCCATTTATGAATGGATCTTTCTCTGCAGCTTCTCTGTAGCTGTTATACTATATTCTGCATTCTGTTCTATTACTCTGTTGTTCTTATATAAGGTATGCTTTTTTTAGTTAGCATGGGAAACAATACTTTTCACTGTATCTTGGTACACGTGACAATAATAAGTCAAATCAATTCAAGATTTCACCATCTTGAAAAACAATTGCAGGTTGGAAATGCTTCTGCACCCTGCCCCTGAAGCTACTGTCAGCATGAACAAAGGGCAGTGATGGATTCCTATGGCTACAGACCCAATTGAAGAGTTGTTGATTTTAAAACCATGAAATGTAGCCATAGCTATCAGACAGTTTGGAGGGAAAACTCCTCCATGTGGTGGCCAGTAGCCCACTGATCTGTGTAACTCCAAGAAGTAAGTTGGTGTGCATGTGGGGAATAGTGTACACTCCTTGTGAACCCCCAGACCAGCCACCCGTTTGCATCCAACGACCTACCGAACTGATAATGTTGGTAATGGGCTTTCATCCTCCCAAGAAGTTTGCTGAGGTCAGCAATGTGTCAGGCTGCTCACTCAACAGGCTCATTTTGGAATGTCCTCCTTGTCCCGCCTTGAAGTTTGGGTTAGCCTGTTTCCATGGGCATGGGCAATTCCATCCAGAAATTCCAGCACAGAAAGACCCAAGTTCCTGTTCCAATTTACTTTCATGCTTTTGTCTCCACAGTTTGCTCCTTGCTACTTGCTCTCATGTATGGTTACAGTGGACAGAATATGGTGCCCAAGTGACCAATCTTCAAGTGGAGCACAGGACAGTGAGTCTTGCTGAGAATTCTATCATGGAAGGCAACACATGTATAACCATCCTTGTCTTAACTCAAAATAGACATGCACAAAGTCCAGCCAAGGTTTCAGAACTATAATCAGAAATGGAAAATCTGTACAGTTCTTTCCTGGCCCCGTAACTGGAGGAAACATGGAGGGTTTGAACAATTGGATGACAGTGACCATGTGTTCTGGCTGCCCACAACAGACCCGTCTGTCACCTCTTACTGTTGCTGATATGCCAAACAAAAAGCCCCCTGATAGGGATAATGGGGTGATCGTGGGGGTGATCAGTGCTAAATTACAGCACTGAAACAGGCCGTTCACTGCAACTGGTCTATTCTACTGTTTATATTCACATGAACCATCTCTCACCCAACTCATACAGGGAAAAAGTGAGGACTGCAGATGCTGGAGATCAGAGCTGAAAAATGTGTTGCTGGAAAAGCACAGCAGGTCAGGCAGCATCCAAGGAGCAGGAGAATCGACGTTTCGGGTATAAGCCCTTCTTCAGGAATGAGGAAGGTGTGCCAAGCAGGCTAAGATAAAACATAGGGAGGAGGGTCTTGGGGGAGGGGCGTTGGGAATGCGATAGGTGGAAGGAGGTTAAGGTGAGGGTGATAAGGCAGAGAGGGGGTGGGGGTGGAGAGGTCGGAAAGAAGATTGCAGGTCAAGAAGGTGGTGCTGTGTCCGAGGGTTGGGACTGAGACAAGGTGGGGGGAGGGATAATGAGGAAGCTGGAGAAATCTGCATTCATCCCTTGTGATTGGAGGGTTCCTAGGCAGAAGATGAGGCGCTCTTCCTCCAGGTGTCATGTTGCCATGGTTTGGCGATGGAGGAGGCCAAAGATCTGCATGTCCTTGGCAGAGTGGGAGGGGGAGTTAAAATGTTCAGCCACGGGGCGGTTAGGTTGGTTGGTGCGGGTGTCCCAGAGGTGTTCTCTGAAACGTTCCGCAAGTAGGCAGCCTGTCTCCCCAATGTAAAGGAGGCCACATCGAGTGCAGCGGATGCAGTAAATGATGTGTGTGGAGGTGCAGGTGAATTTGTGATGGATATGGAAGGATCCCTTGGGGCCTTGGAGGGAAGGGAGGGGGGAGGTGTGGGCGCAAGTTTTGCATTTCTTGCAGTTGCAGGGGAAGGTGCCGGGAGTGGAGGTTGGGTCGGTGGGGGCTGTGGACCTGACGAGGGAGTCGCGGAGGGAGTGGTCTTTCCGGAACACTGATAGGGGAGGGGAGGGAAATATATCCTTGTTGGTGGGATCTGTTTGGAGGTGGCGGAAATGATGAAGGATGATACGATGCATCCGGAGGTTGGTGGGGTGGTAGGTGAGGACCAGTGGGGTTCTGTCCTGGTGGCGATTGGAGGGGCGGGGTTCAAGGATGGAGGAGCGGGAAGTGGAGGAGATGCGGTGGAGAGCATCGTCAACCATGTCTGAGGGGAAATTGTGGTCTTTGAAGAAGGAGGCCATCTGGGTTGTTCAGTATTCCCCTCAGATGTGGTTGACGATGCTCTCCACCGCATCTCCTCCACTTCCCGCTCCTCCACCCTTGAACCCCGCCCCTCCAGTCGCCACCAGGACAGAACCCCACTGGTCCTCACCTACCACCCCACCAACCTCCAGATCCATCGTATCATCCTTTGTCATTTCCGCCACCTCCAAACAGACCCCACCACCAAGGATATATTTCCCTCCCCTCCCCTATCAGTGTTCCGGAAAGACCACTCCCTCCGTGACTCCCTCGTCAGGTCCTTAGCTCTCACCAACCCAACCTCCACTCCCGGCACCTTCCCCTGCAACCGCAAGAAATGCAAAACTTGCGCCCACACCTCCCTCCTCACTTCCCTCCAAGGCCCCAAGGGATCCTTCCATATCCATCACAAATTCACCTGCACCTCCACACACATCATTTACTGCATCCGCTGCACTCGATGTGGCCTCCTTTACATTGGGGAGACAGGCTGCCTACTTGCGGAACGTTTCAGAGAACACCCTTGGGACACCTGCACCAACCAACCTAACCGCCCCGTGGTTGAACACTTTAACTCCCCCTCCCACTCTGCCAAGGACATGCAGGTCTTTGGCCTCCTCCATCGCCAAACCATGGCAACCCGATGCCTGGAGGAAGAGCGCCTCATCTTCCGCCTAGGAACCTTCCAACCACAAGGGATGAATGCAGATTTCTCCAGCTTCCTCACTTCCACCTTCCCCCCCGCCCCCTCCCCACCCCCACCACCTTATCTCAGTCCCAACCCTCGGATTCAGCACCGCCTTCTTAAGCTGCAATCTTCTTCCCGACCTCTCCGCCCCCGCCCCCTCTCCGACCTATCACCCTCACCTCCTTCCACCTATCGCATTCCCTACCCCCCTACCCCAAGTCCCTCCTCCCTACTTTTTATCTTAGCCTGCTTGGCACACTTTCCTCATTCCTGAAGAAGGGCTTATGCTCGAAATGTCGATTCTTCTTCTCCTTTAATGCTGCCTGACCTGCTGCACTTTTCCAGCAACACATTTTTCAGCTCATACAGGGAAAAACCTGTAAAAATAAAAGTAATACTGGTAAATATACTGGTTATAATGGAGCTTCAATTTGAAGTGTACAAGACTAGATTGTCTCATTTGCCAGTTTTATTGACTTTCCCTTCAGTCAGCATATTCCTTCTACTATTTCAGCTGAAATTTTCTCCTCAACGTGTTTTTCTAGTTTCACCTTAAATTCTTCGATGCCAATTGTTTGTAGAAGCAACTTCTGCATTCTATCTATTTCCGAGCTAAAGTAGGTTTTCCTGAATTTTCATTTGGACTTATTCATTTTCATTGTTTTTCTCTGAATACTTCACATTCGCATAAAAGGCAACTTCCATGAGCTGTACTGTAAGACAATTTAAACTTGAAAATAAAAGTCCACAATAATTAACTTTATGCAGTTTGGTGCTTTTTAATAACTTTCACCTCCCAAGAAAAAAGCCTTTTGGTGAGTCACAGGCAAGACACAGTCCAGTTAAACTATTGCAGGGCCGCAAGAATGCAGCTTGCATTATTTTTCACTGCAATCAGTCTCCTGCCACGTGCTTCAAGAGGCAAAAGAATTGTATTTTATGGGGTTTGGTAGGAATGCAAATGATTTGAGAGTCAGGGACCCTTGGAAACATTTACATTTTTGGACTCTCTCATTAGAGAGCGCTGACGAACATGGAATTCTCTGAGCTGATCAAGGACGTCAGCGTGGAATTTCAAAGGCAACTTGAGTTCCATTTTTAGAAAATGTTGTCTATGGGCTTTCAGAAAACACTTGAAAGGGTTTCACAAAATTGGTCAAAAGTGAATGTGCAAGGAATTGAAGCTAATTTTGTCGTTTGCATGCTGTAATTAATTGGGAGGTAAGAGGCAGAGGAGGATAGGTTAAAAATTAGTGCCTCGATTTCCAAGATGTGGCCGTTGTTTCCCAGGAAGATACTGGGGCTTCATCTTTTCACTTTTGGAAATAAGAATGACTTGGATGAAGGAAAGCAGAGTTGTATTTTTGAGTTTATAGTTGGCATTAAGGAGGGAAAATAAATGCTAAGAACAGGAAGCCACCAAGAGACAGAAGAAATATCATGCTTTCATTCACCTCTGTCTCACTGATACCAAGGCAGCAGAAAAAGGCACAGGAAAAGCTTTTGCTGCAGAATAATGTATAATTTTGTTTATATTTGCAAGGAAAGGTGATCAGACTCCTGATTCTAGGTTCCATACTATATAATCCTGACATTGGACTGTACTGTTTTTATGAGGGACAGGTTTTGCCTGAGTATAGCATTTTGTTCATACCTACAACTATGCATTTTTGACTGCCTGTTGGAACAATAAATCCAGAATGTTGGTGTTGCAGTTTCTTCACATTGTGAGGAAACTGCAACACCAATGGAAGTAAGAGAGGGAGCTACATAGTTGGAAACAGGTTGTAAAAAGCTCCAGGAAGCTCAAACGATAATTACTGTGCCATGTGTTACCCTAACTGTTCTCGATCCTCAGACCAACGGAAGCAGATTGTTTTTTAGTTCCACGGGTGTGAATTTCAATCTACTCCTTGGTATTATGACCCCCAGAACTATATGCTTCTCCTTACTGTCATATATTTCATCAAGTTATTGGACTATAGCCTGAAGTTGTTTCTGCTTATAAATTGTGCATGGGCATCTCAATGATGATGCAGTTAGATGCAATGATGTTCAAAAAGGCCAATGCTGGCTAAAGATCTAACCTCTAAGGGTGCTGTGGGAGCTTAGCACCAGCACTTCCACACCTGTGAAGTGTATTTAGAAATGAATGCAGTGAGACATTGAATAGTTGACGTGGGTCAGGGCTAGGAAGGGTTTCCAAGCTCTGCAGGCATTCCTGATTTGTTGAATCGTACTGGTCAATCAGACTGGGCAGCACCTTCACCATGTTGGTGCACATGCTGAGGTGGAAACTGGATAAAGGGTGGAGACATGGCCCTCGTTATAGTGGTGCAACATGGCTCACTGTGTGGAGAAGTGCGCTCAGCTCTGTAGGGAATGCCAGCCACGAATCTTCCGAGAGCTCCGAGCCACTTTCGCTCCTTGTGTTCCCAAATGGAGGTCATTTCCACATGGAGTCCTGAGCTGCTGCTGCTGGGATGTTGATTGCTGTGGCTGTCTTCCAGTGAAGGTGCACTCAGGAGGAGTGGGGCTGACCCCAAGCCAGGAGCAGCAGCACACTGACGTGGAGAATGATGAGGAGCTCAGGAAGAGGTCACTGCCGAAGGACCCCTGAGGGTGTGTGGGGTCTGCTGGAGGCCCACAAGTTTCTTAGTCTTGACTCAATTTCCTGGGGATGAGTGCAATGTACGTTTTTGGAATTAGAATAAGATTTAGGATCCTAAAGTGTGGAAACAGGCCCTCAGGCCCAACATTAAGGAGAATCCAAAGGGTTTTTACAAATATATTAAGGATAAAAGGGTAACTAGGGAGAGAATAGGGCCCCTCAAAGATCAACAAGGCGGCCTTTGTGTGGAGCCACAGAAAATGGTGGAGATACTAAATAAATATTTTGCATCAGTATTTACTGTGGAAAAGGATATGGAAGATATAGACTGTAGGGAAATAGATGGTGACATCTTGCAAAATGTCCAAATTACAGAGGAGGAAGTGCTGGATGTTTTGAAACGGTTAAAGGTGGATAAATCCTCAGGACCTGATCAGGTGTACCTGAGGACTCTGTGGGAAGCTAGGGAAGTGATTGCTGGGCCTCTTGCTGAGATATTTGTATCATCGATCATCACAGGTGAGGTGCCGGAAGACTGGAGGTTGGCAAACGTGGTGCCACTGTTTAAGAAGGCCAGTAAAGACAAGCCAGGGAACTCTAGGTCAGTGAGCCTGATGTCAGTGGTGGGCAAGTTGTTGGAGGGAATCCTGAGGGACAGGACGTACATGTATTTGGAAAGGCAAGGACTGATTCGGGATAGTCAACATGGCTTTGTGCGTGGGAAATCATGTCTCACAAACTTGATTGAGTTTTTTGAAGAAGTAACAAAGATGATTGATGAGGACAGAGCAGTAGATGTGATCCATATGGACTTCAGTAAGGCGTTCGACAAGGTTCCCCATGGGAGACTGATTAGCAAGGTTAGATCTCATGGAATACAGGGAGAACTAACTATTTGGATACAGAACTGGCTTCAAGGTAGAAGACAGAGGCTAGTGGTGGAGGGTTGTTTTTCAGACTGGAGGTCTGTGATCAGTGGAGTGCCACAAGGATCGGTGCTGGGTCCTCTACTTTTTGTCATTTACATAAATAATTTGGATGCGAGCATAAGAGGTACAGTTAGTAATCATGATTTGGAGATGCCGGTGTTGGACTGGGGTGTACAAAGTTAAAAAATCACACAACACCAGGTTATAGTCCAACAGGTTTAATTGGAAGCACACTAGCCTTTGGAGCGGCGCTCCTTCATCAGGTGATTATCACCTGGTATTGTGTGATTTTTAACTTTGTACAGTTAGTAAGTTTGCAGATGACACCAAAATTGGAGGTGTAATGGACAGCGAAGAGGGTTACCTCAGATTACAACAGGATCTGGACCAGATGGGCCAATGGGCTGAGAAGTGGCAGATGGAGTTTAATTCAGATAAATGCGAGGTGCTGCATTTTGGGAAAGAAAATCTTAGCAGCACTTATACACGTAATGGTAAGGTCCTAGGGAGTGTTGCTGAACAAAGAGACCTTGGAGTGCACGTTCATAGCTCCTTGAAAGTGGAGTCGCAGGTAGATAGGATAGTGAAGAAGGCGTTTGGTATGCTTTCCTTTAGTGGTCAGAGTATTGAGTACAGGAGAAAGGGAGGATGCAGATGCTGGGGATCAGAGCTTAAAAATGTGTTGCTGGAAAAGCACAGCAGGTCAGGCAGCATCAAAGAAGAAGGAGAATCGACATTTTGGGCATAACAAAACGTCGATTCTCCTTCTCCTTTGATGCTGCCTGACCTGCTGCGCTTTTCTAGCAACACATTTTTAAGCTATTGAGTACAAGAGTTGGGAGGTCATGTTGTGGCTGTATAGGATATTGGTTAGGCCACTGTTGGAATATTGCGTGCAATTCTGGTCTCCTTCCTATCGGATAGATGTTGTGAAACTTGAAAGGGTTCAGAAAAGATTTACGAGGATGTTGCCAGGGTTGTAGGATCTGAGCGACAGGGAGAGACTGACAGGCTAGGACTGTTTTCCCTGGAGCGTCGGAGGCTGAGGGGTGACCTTATAGAGGTTTACAAAATTATGAGGGGCATGGATAGGATAAATAGACAAAGTCTTTTCCTTGGGGTGGGGGAGTCCACAACTACAGGTTTAGGGTAAGGGGGGAAAGATATAAAAGAAACATATGGAGCAACTTTTTCACACAGAGGGTGGTACACGTATGGAATGAGCTGCCAGAGGATGTGGTGGAGGCTGGTACAATTGAAACATTTAAGAGGCATTTGGATGGGTATATGAATAGGAAGGGTTTGGAGGGATATGGGCCAGGTGCTGGCAGGTGGGACTAGATTGGGTTGGGATATCTGGTCGGCATGGACGGGTTGGAGCGAAGGGCCTGTTTCCATGCTATACATTTCTATGACTCTATGACTCTAAGTCCACACCAACCTTCCAGAGAGTAACCCACGCAGACCCATTCCCTATCCTATATTTGCCCCTGACTAATGCATCTAACCTACACATCCTCATGGGCAATTTAATTTGGCCAATTGACATAACCCACACGTCCTTGGATTGTGGTAGGAAACTGAGGCTGACTTGTTGTGAGATGTTGTAACAAGAATGGTGCCAGACATGGCATGGGCCCAGAGGCTGTGGGAACGGGAGGCCACCCTCTCCCAGCCACTTTGGAGGTGACAGCTCCTTTTAATTTCTTTGTGACTCCCTCCTTTCAGGGAATGATGGGGTAACCCATATGGGATTTCTGAGCTGTGCAGCCACAAGTCCATCAGGACTGAGACCGATGTGATCTGAGCAAGATCCTGGGTGGGGGTCATTTTGCTCCCCAGTGAGAAGCTCAGCGTAGTAGGATTTAGAAACATTGCTGGCTTCCTCTCCATGCAGCCTGCTATCCACTATACACACTGGCATTGAGAGAGCCGCATCACAATGCGGAGGGATTCATCAACAAGAAGAGATTCCTTCTGATGAATGTCCAGTTCAGTGGTGATCAATCTTACCCCATCCTGGAGATGTGTGTTGGATCAGCCGCCATAACAGGGGCCCTCTCCTGTATGAGGTGTGCTCGAGGGCCCAGGTGCCTTACAGCATTGGTTATGGGAGGGCAAGAGTTACCCACCACGGCTATGGCTTATTGTCACCATTGTGCAGCCCCTGAATCAACATGGAGCACAGGGTTAATGCCTTGACCCGGGGGCATGGTGGAGCAGACGATTGGGATGCTGGAAGTGCAGTCCCGCTGCTTGGACCTGTCTAGGGTGACCCTGCAGACTGTGCTGTAATGTCCTGGTGTGTTGTGCTGGATGCTGAGGAGCTGGGGAAATGGGAGCACTCTCCCCAGGAGGAGGAAGAAGCTGCTCTGGTTCCTGACCAGGCAGGACCCCATTGACAGCCACGTCCATTAGGTGAGAACTGGGGACAGCAACTCATCCTGGAATGGAACATTGGTCAGCTTTTCAGAATTTGTCTTGTATAATGGAGGGGGGGGGGGGGGGGGCGAACTTGGTTGTATTGGTTTTGTTTGTGTTCTCTTTAACTACTTGTCAATAAATGCTTGTTTTTATGTTTGTCTGTATGTGATGTTCCCCTCCTGGACAATGAAAGCATGTGTCTCCAGTGGGTATGAAGGGCAGTCACTTACACAGAGTGTTCGGACAAGATGGACTGTCCATGGAAAAGTGAGATGTGTGTTGGTTAAACAGTGACCAGGATGAGGGAATAGTGTTTTGGATCGAGCTGAGCTTGGAGGAGATGGAACCCTTGTGGGGAGTGTGAGCCTGGCAAACCATTTGTGCTGCTCACAAAACAAAGCTGTTCACTGTACTTAGGTACATGCGACTACAATAAATTAAATCAAATCAAAGGAGTGTAGTGTTGCATTTTAAACTTTATTTCCTTATTTTTCCACATTGTACCTAAGGTTTTGTCTCTAGGTATCTTTGTACCTAAGATGGCACTGGGAATGGAGACATTCTACACTGTCCACCGTACTCCTGTAGCCCTGTACTTGGGTACACGTGACAATAAAATCTAATTCTGATATGTGCAAGGGAGTGTCAGCTATACCAGCTCTGTGCTGTGCACAGCATGGCTTGGTGGTCACAGTGCAATTTCCTTGATTAGCAATGCTGTTCTGGCTCCCAGCGGCCTGTCAATGATAGCACAGGAGAAGGGATGAAAGTCTTTTGGTGCTAAGTTGTTCCGGCAACGATGCTGAAAAGATGGAGCCAGAATCAGACCCCATAGGGGATAGAGTTGGTGTTAATGAAGTGAGTTTACTAAGTTATAGCGAGAAACCCTGCTTGGTCTTGTGGCAAAAAAACCCTCCAAAAAACTTAACACAACTCTTAATAAGTTTAAACCTCAGCCCGTAATCCTTTTTCAAATTGCAGCCTCACATCAAAGAATAACCAAAACCAGAACAGTGCTTGTTCTGGGACATTTAATTACTGCTTGATGACTGTGTCGCTGCATGTGTACAGTTCCTATGTCACGTGCCTAAGAACGTGTCACACATTCTAAGGAATTGTAGGCCTAAATTACAAAAGCTACTTTCTGCAGATTTAGAACCTGATACTGAAACAAATCAAGAATATCAAGATAAATCCAGTTATTATAATCCGGGTATCACTGACAAGCACAATTTAACTTCATAAATGGGAGGATATGGTTTCCTTCATCATATTTACTGAGCCACACCAAGAAATCAGATCCAGTTATTCATCCTTCCTGTGTTAAAATTTCTGATGTGAGCATTAAATAAGGTTACCCAGGGTAATTGAAGGGCACATAAAAGACACTGAAATGATGGATCAAGTTTCCAAAAAGCTTAACCGCCTTTGGACTACAGTGGTTCATGTCATTAGTAGCACTGCTCTGCCATAACCTTATCACCCCTCTTTCATAATGTGAAGCATTTTTATTGCCTGTTTAATGGTGCCTTTAATATCTAAACATGAAGAAGGTAACTACACCTCCGTAAAATTTAGTTTTAAAGAATCTGACTGCTTTAATTTTACCCTGGAATAACATGAGAAACTAGTTTAGACATTAACATTTTTTTGAGAAACTGGCATTATTCAAAACATTGCCTTGATCCTTTTCAGTATTTTAGACGAATGCTTTTTGGGGTTTTCAATAGTGAATGTTGATGATATTTTAGCAGAATGGGAGAAGGGACTTTTCAGACAAGTTAAAATGAAACAGATTCTCTTTTCCACCAAGCATAGATCATGGGATGTTGCAATTGAGATGTTTTAAAATAATAAAGAGGTGGGGTGGAGTAGATAGAGAGTATTTTGAGAGATTGAAGGGATTAGAATGAGGAGACAATGACATAAAGTTAAATGCAAAACATTTAGCTCAAGGAAGTCAGAGAAACCTTTTTCGTGGCTTGAAACCTTGAAGGCTGTGAAACACAACCATTGTTGCAGAGACCATGTCAACATGTAAAATGAGGTCAAATAAGTGGTTAAAGGAAGGGGGATAAAGGGATATAAAACAGGCTATGCAAATGAGATTCAGGCTGTTCCTTATGTGAAGGTTAAGCAGCAACAGAAACTGGCTTCGACCTCTTTCTTGAATCCAGATTTTCTGTAATTTAGTGTGGAGATGCTGAAACTTTCCGCTCAATGGAACAGACTTCTCTAAAAACTTCTCTAGATTTCTTTAAAGCCAACTGAATATAGAAACTGCTGGGAGAAGATTGAAAAGGAAATTGGCTCATTGTTTGAAAAACACTGAGTCAGTGATATTAAATAAAGACACTCATCCTCTGGCATGCACAAAGTTCACTAGACCACAGACTCACAAGGACATAGCCTTCATTTTCTTTTTTTCTACCATGGTGTTATATTATTCCTGGGGATAAAGGGGCTACAGATTGGTGCAATGTATCAGCCAGATCCACTTGACTTCAAAATGAGTGGTGAAGGTCTGAAAAGACCCAGAGATAGGTCCATGGCTCATTGTCTGCTGATGCTTCACCCTGAGTTGTTTCCTTAGTAGTTCATGATTTTTCCCAGTGATAGTTTTCCATTACCTTTCACTCTCAGGTACAGGTCAAGTTGGCAGGCCCCAAGCCTATCTCAGCTGAAACAAGAATTCAGCCGTGTTGTTGGCATTATTTTAAACTGCAAATGCTACACGAGCAAACCAACTGAGCTAACTGGTCCCTATGATGGACATTCCAGTTTGAGCAAGAAGGGATGTTCTGGTGGGGCCAGGGATAGTTTAGTTAGAGTACAAAAGCAATTAATGTATTGTTATTCTATTCATACTACTCTGTCAATGACTAACTAATGGAAAAAATATTAAGGGGCATATTTGAGGATAAATTCCAAAGAGATGTAAAGGTCTTGTGCTCTGATAATTACCTTAATAAAGATTTGAAAGTGTAAAGGGCAGAGAACAGGGAGAACTGTGTCTGTATGTCTATGACCCAAGGAGAGAGGAGACATTGCTGGATATGGTTCTTGGGAATCAGCTGGGTCAAGTCCTTGCAAGAATATTTGGGTGATCATGATCCCAGTATTATAAAATTTATGGAAAAGGGAAAGGAGCAACGTGGAGGATAGCCAGTTTCAGTAGGATAACAACAGGTTTGTCCCAAGTCAATTCAAATCAAACATTGATAATCAAGCAATCTTTTAAAGAGAGATGCTTCAAGTAGATAATCAAAGTGCATTTAGATGAGGTGAGGGGAGGTAAGGCATTTAAATCCATAGCTTGTTGGATGGGGTAAGAATGGAGAGCAAGTTGCAACTGAAACAGAGTATATCCGATAAGTGTCTGGTAATAATATGAGTGAGAACCTGCCAGAATCTAGGAACTGCGGGGAGAAGTTAGAAAAGACGTGAGAGTTGAAAAGAGAGAAAGAACGTGAGAAGAGATTGGAAATAAACATAAAAAAGAATTCAAACATCTTCTATTGGCTCATAACTAGTAACAGGATCCAAAAAGCCAGTCACGGGCCAGAAAGAGAATATATGCATCAAGACACAGCTGAGGTACTATAGTGTGTGTCGTGTCGGTCTTTACCAAAGGTGAAGATACTACCAGGTCATAGTGAAAAAATAGGTATTTAAGAGACTGAATGGCTAAATATTGACAAACCTGAATTATTAGAAAGGGTGGGCATACTTAGAATGAATAAGTGACCAAACTTGAATCAATTGGTCCTGTGAGTGAAGCCCCAAGGGTGGAAGTTGTGCAGGTATTGACAGGGATCTTCCTACTATCCACACATAGTGGGATTGCTGCCTGCATGTGCAGTGCCAATGTTTCAAAATACTGTAACAATAAACCCAGCGACTACAGGTTAGTCAGTTTAACCTCAGTAGAGGGAAAGTTTTAGGAAGAGTAATCTGGGATAAAATTAACCACCTTTTAGAAAAGAGTGCGTTAATTAAAAAAACCCAGCATGGATTTACTCAAGGAGAAAGCAGAATCCAGAAGATTCTGACAATCTGGAATAAAATCTGAAAATACTGAGCAGTTTTCTGGAGAAAAAAACAAGTTAATGTTTCCAATGTTTCAGGTTAGTGACCTTCCGTCTGATGCTACAAAAGCTGACACTTCCCAGCTTGGTTCAGCAATCTGCCGAGCACTGTGAGATGGTTTCAGCAACGTAAGGAGAATTATTTGTTGGGTGAGGATGATATGTAGAATGAAAGCCCCTTCATTTGCATGCAGTGCATCTGAACTCATGAGGCGCCTGAAACAATCTGAGCTGAGTGCTCCAACTGGAGAAAACTTGGATAACTTCGACTGTATTGCGGAATGCCAACTTTTGGCAGCATTTAACACTTTTTCTGTTTAAAATGTTTTATCGTGTGTTTCATGTTTATGGAATTGACCCAATAACTTAACAGTTAGAATTTTGTGCTAAATGTTCAAAAACATCTGTAGGCACCTTTATAAGCATAAGCTCTTAAAGTCTGAATCAGAACAAGAACGTGACTGTGCAAGTGTCCTGCTCATAGTGAGCTAATATTTAATCCCAGGTCTGTGCTGTGGAGCTGATCTGAGGCAGATTAAAAGGAAAGGTGCTACTGTTTACTGCAGTAACTGTAAATGGATCAGGGTAGGGGGCTGGACAGGTAATCAGCCAGTTCTTGATCATTGGGGAGTAATCACTGTGGGGAAAATATGTAAATGTAGGGTGAGGACAGTTGGGTGGTCAGTGGTGATATTCCTTCCCTCAACCCAACTCACCCACGTCTCCTCTAGATCAGAGGCCATTAGAAGAGCTGCTAAGTGATGACTGAAGACTGAGATTCTGATGAGTGGCTTCCACTTGCAACCTGGTTTCCAGATCCTAACATACCGAACTTGGGGTCTTTTCAGAGACACACCAATGATCATGCAAGTGTGTTACGGCCCATTTATTGAGCAGTGGCTGTTCAATGTGTCTCGGTTGGTAGCAATCCCACTCTTGGGTTTGAGTCCCACCCCAGAGAACGAGCACAGAAGTCAAGGCTGACACCCCAGTACGGCACTGGGCACTTGTCAGAGGTGCCTTCTTTTTGGATAAACCAAGGCACCATCTGCCTGCTAGGTACCTGTGAAGATCCCACTGGCACTATTTCAAAGAAAAACAAGGAATCACCCCTGGGGTTCTGTCCAAATTTTAACCATCAATTAACTTCACAAAAATGACGGATTTTCTGGTATCTATCACAATGCTTTTTGTGGTAGTTTGCTGAGCGTTCATTGGCTTCTGCATTTCCTACATTGCAACAGTGATTACACTTCAAAAGTACTTTACTGGCTGTAACGTATTAAATAAATGCAAGTCTCCTTTTCCCTTAATCAGAGGCCAAGGCCTGAATTTGTATTGCAGCAATGTTGAGAATTAATGAACATGAAATTACCAGTCCATCAATGGCTAGCTTATGACCAGTGAGTGGCAGAACTGAAAGTCATTGGAAAAAAAAATCAAATTAAGTTGATATGTGATCCAGATTTGTTTAGGAGGGGGAGGAATGGATAATCTAGAGGCAAGTTAAGTCACTTAATTGCCACTTTGAAGGTTCTGAGTTTCAAGTACAACGTGACAGTGTAATATTTTTTTCTAAATAGTTAATAAAAATGAGGAAAGGACTCCTAACAAAAGCAGTTAATGTTATGTCAAATAACACTTTTTCTGAAGAAAAAATAGATGAACATCTGTAAGGACTTGAAAGATGATAATAAGCTGTGTGGAAAATTATAGTTCCTGAGTTGCAATAGCACTGAAATATTATGCCAAGGAAGAGAAATGGCTTTAGATGTACTTGTGGGATGAAAGACTTTTAGTGTAATTTACCAGAACTGCAGAACCTTTAGGGAGATGAAAAATGTAGCTAAGGTCCTATCCGAGGATAAACTGCATGTGGTCTATGGAAAGAACAGTCATTGGCTGAATGCCCACTTCCTAGTTCTCCCTTTGCTTTTCTTTAGATTGCAGTTGTACGAGTTGGGAGAAGGTTTTACAATCTGTACTGGAGTAAGGGTTCCAGCAGATTCATCTAATGTAGTCAAAGCAAAGGTTTACATGATCATAGTGTGCTGCTGATAAAGTAAAATGTTCCCTCTCCCTTCTTAACAGTACTGTGGTTGTACTTACACCACATGGACCTCAGTGATTCACGAAGGCAGTTCACCATCATCTTGTCAAGGTCAATTAAGAGTAAGCAACAAATGCTGGTCTTGGAAGCAATGTTCATATCCCTGAACAAATGAAACCGATGAGTAAAAAGATCCTTCTTAGAGGAACTTTATGAATGAATGGCAATATACACAGCTTTGTTGATTGCACTTGCTGTTTAATGGAGGTGTTTTATTTTTATCTGGATGTAAGATCGTAGTCTCCAATTCCCAAAAGGCTTGCTTAGCTTCCTGAGAGAGTCATAAGTTTCTGAATTTCACAATGGAAGTTGACCCGGAGACTGTCATTATATGTTGGACCAACCCAATTATCCAATTTGAGAGGCAACCCTATTACAAAGGCTTAAGAAAAATGGTCATTCTAAACTCTCCCATTAATGTCTATAATTGGACTGCTTCTTTATGGAAATAGAATCTCTACAGTGTGGAAGCAGGCCATTTGGCCCATCAAGATCACATTAACCCTCTGAAGAGCAATCCACTCCCCCACCTCTGTATCTCCATATTTCCCTTGGCTAATCCACCAAATTTAAGCATCCCTGGACTCGATGCACAATTTAACATGGCCAGTCCACCTAACCAGCACATCTTTGGACTGTGGGAGGAAACCCATGCCAACACAGGCAGAATGTGCAAACTCCAAATGGACATTTGCCCGAGTGTGGAATTGAACCTAGGTCTCTGGTGCTGTGAGGCAGTAGTACTAACCACTGAGCCACTTTGCCACCCACAGCAGTTCAAAGATTGGTTCAAAGATTACCACCCGATGAAATAACCTTGGACTGAAATGGCATATGATATTATTTTGGCAGTTCTTTTTATAAAACTACATTGTAAACCATTGTTGCATGATTTTTTAAATTACAAGCTAAAATTAAACCTGATCATTTAACTTTATGATATTCTTGTAGCTTAAGACAATTTGGTTCAGACATGTGCTATATGCCACAGTTTCCATATTGAATTCTAAGTGGTTGAATTTACACTGGAACAAACCTTTGGTTAGAGTGAAACTGGGGAATGATTCTGGAGGTTTAGTTTAGGATGGTTAAATTGACCTTGTCTAGTTTACTTCTGCAAATGCTGCTGATCTGATATATACTTGAGTTTCCATTGCTGGGAAACACTTGCTGTGTTTATGTTGGATCCCTATCATTAACAGCCTTGTAAATTTTAAAAGAAAAGCGTCAGTTTGAACTGAGAGTGGGCAATGATATGATGACAATGAGGTATATGTCTCTTTTTCCGAACATTGAACTGTGTCAGTTGTTAAAATTGAATCGGAGATTCAGATTTCAGCTGCAGTGAAGGAGTGGTAAAAGCCTTTTTAAAATGTTTCATCTTTCTTTTTAGGTGATAGAAATGCATTGACTGTGACCTTGTCAGTCTGCAAAAATGTGTACTTAGGTTATATTAAAAGGTTCTTGTGTGTGGAAAATGTGTCAGTTATTTTGAAAAAAAGAGTTGTTGTTCATTTGTCGCTATTGTCTCGTGCCGAATTAAATACGGTGTTAATTTTAAAAAGTCAATATCTACCTTGTGTGTTGCGGTTTTATGTTTTTTGAAGAGCTATTACGGATATCTCTTCTAATTCTCCTTCTGTGTGAGTTGACATGCCTGATATGTCCACCAAATGCTGAAGCTATCATTAACAATGTGACTGCATTACCTAGTGCATGAGCTAGTGACAGTGAAACACAAACCATTGAATATCAAATAACAGCATGCAAAAATTTTTGAAAGGCCATCAACATTATGTCAAGAATAGCCCCAAAAAGAAAACAAACTGTGCCATGATCCATCTAGTTAAGTGTGACTTTAGGAACTACATTTGATTTTATTGCTTCCCTACAGAAGCAAAATAATGTAGAAGCTGGAAATCAAAGTAACAACAGAAGATGCTGGAAGTGTTCAGCAGGCCGAGCAGCATCTGTAGGGTTTGAAACAGACTTCATCCACACTTAATGATCCTCATTCTGTAACTACTCCTTAATTTGTTCAGAGGATTGTGATTGTTTAAGGACTAGGATCCTGTCACATGGCGTGAAGTCAAGAGGGCAAAAGCCCAATCTCTGTTCAAAATGGAATTTGTTGAAATGCTGGTTGGTGTATGGTTCTTGCAGTTTTTCTGACCCCTTTCTTCAGGCCATTTTTAGGTGCAAGGACACTGGGGACTTAGTCTCTCACTAACAAATGTTGAAAATTTTCCCCTTCAAGCGGAGAAGATTAAAGGAATATTTAATAAAAGTGTTAAAATTTTGAGGAAATTTTATGGATTTGTTGAAGTGAAACTGTTTCCACTGGCCAGTCAGTCAGTAGCCAAACGAATCTGATTTAAGATCATTGGCAAAGATCCAAAGGGGAGATGAGAATAGTTTTAAAGTGAGTTAAGATGAAACACAACATACTGCCCAGGGGGTGGTGGAAGCTGACTCAATAGTAACTGTCAAAATAGAATTAGAAATTAACTTGAAAATGACAAATTGGATAGCTCTTTCAAATTGTCAGCAAGGGCATGATAGGCTAAATAATTCTTCGGGATCACAGACTTGGCTGCCTGAGTACCTACCAATTTTAGCAGCAATGTGTAGTGTTCTTTTTAAAAAACATATTGATTTGTTCTCAGAGCAAAACCCTCCAATCTGTCCAACGACAGCTCATAAACAATGATGATGGCAGCATTTCAGAAGGGGACTGTTTCTGTTCGTTCACACCTCAAGTGATCAGGAGCAAAACACATCCCGAAATCAACAACTATGATCTGCAGAATTTGCAGCTTTTCTTGAATGCTCCAATGCATTCTCATTTACACAGGTGCACTGTAGAAAGTTCCAGGTTATGGTTGCTCACACAATAATTTGATTTTCAAACAATTCTCAATCTTCAATTCTGATTTAGAATGAAGTGAACTTTTTTCACCCCAGTTTCTGCTTTTGTTCCTGAAAGCACGAGTACTGTGATACAGTTTCAGGGCTGAATGTGCTCATTTATCATGTGTGAATGGAGGAGGTTATTTGAAGTCCCTAAGATATGTCTTATGCTGTTGTTGCCTTTAACAAACTTACATCAGTAGTCACTAGATAACAAACATAAATAGGATCTGCCTTCATTTCCCCTTAGTTTAGTCCAGTAGGATTTCAGTGGAGATCAGCTGATTCAGCAAAGACTGGATTACAGTCAATTGGAACTCAATTCCACACGTTTAAGTGATCAGGCAAATTTAATGGCATCGTAGCTATCAAGCACTGATCAACATTAATTTAGCTCCACTTGCTTTGCAGGAAGAAAATCCTGTCATTTTATTACATTTGTAATTACATTTATAATTTTTTAAAAAATTATATTTAAATAATTTTTATATATTACGTTTGTCGTTTTCTGTATTAAATATTAACACATTGAACCATATCAATTCCTTAACTTCTGATCAGTAAAAAATGGTTCTTTTAAAAAATCGGAGGAAGGTTGAGATTGCACGAACATGTGTGTGTAATTTACCTGAGGGAACTCTTCAGCAAAATAGTTTAGATTTATTGGAAGAATATTGGCTGTGAATTTAATGGCACATAATCAGTCCCAGACCCACTTACCATGAGCAGAGGAGCTGATCGGTGCCAACAGAAGTTGATGTAATTTCCATTCTGTCAAGGATGTCACAAGACATTACTGTAGTGGTTCATGGATATGTGTTAACAGCAACTAAAAACAAAAGGCACCATGTAGATCTACCAACATATACCATCTGGGGCATATGAGTCTGAGGTTTTAAAATCCACTTTCTGAAATCACACAATGGAGAGATTGTATGATTGAAAGTTGATTCTGTAGAGAGCCTGTTTTGATTTTTTTTCTTTACCAGACTTAGAAAGCTGATTACACGAATCATTCTCTCAAAACATTACCTTACATGACGTCATTTTCTGTGGTGCTGTATCATAAGCAGACTGTTCCTCATTATCACAATTTTTCTTCTCCATTTCAGCCTAGCTTGACTTCTTCTATTTTTTATTCTGTAATGGTTCTATAATTCGTTTGCTTCTCAAGATTGAAGATGTTCCTTGGGCAATGGAAAACTCAACATTGTGCACTATCAAGAGAGATGAAAAGACAGAATGAAATGTCTCCACTGTGGCCCAATAATGTGTCTCCACCCTAAACTCATAAAATAATTTTCTCCTGCACTGTTCTGACTCTTTTCCTTTTACCACACCAGCCATCCAGTGTGAATGCTTATAGGTGGTAATTTTAAAGGTAGTTCTGCGGAAATGCAAAGACATTGCTCAATGTTATTACATAAAGAACTGATTAACCAATGAAGGAGACATCTTTCCTTCTGGGCTTGGCTAGATTGCAGCCTGGTTACCAGAAATAAGCAGGCCCACTGTCTAAATAAAGCTCTACAAACATAAACGTTTCTTTGAATTTTCCTCAAGTGACCAGTTTTTCAGGTTATCCTGGATAATAAAGACTGTCAGACTTTGTGACTGTCAGCAGAGAATCCCAGCTCCACCAAATCCTGTCCTAATCCAGCCTTGTCACTCAAGTGCTTTCCAGCCTGGCAATCAGAATCAGAACACTGTTTGAGTGTTCTTCCTCTTTTCCCATCTGCCAAACCAAAAGGTGTTGAATGCAATCGTGATATCCACCATTTTTGTAAAACTAGGAGCGAGGACAGCAGAATGGCTCAGTGGTTAGCACTGCTGCCTCACAGTGCCAGAAACCACTTTATGTTTGATTCCAGCCTCGAGCGACTGTGTGGAGTTTGCACATACTCCCCGCGTCTGCGTGGGCTTCCTCCCACTGTCCAAAGAAGTGCACGTTAGGTAGATTGGCCATGCTAAATTGCCCATGTTGTTCAGGGATGCGCAGATTAGGTGGGTTAGCCATGGCAAATACAGGGTTACAGGGATAGGGTAGGGGGCTGGGTCTGTGTGGGACGCTCCCTAAAGGGTTGGTGTAGACTCATAGAGTCAACGAGTCAGGCACTTCGGTCCAACCAGTCCACACTGACCATGTTCCCAAACTAAGCTAGTCCAAACTGACCATGTTCCTAAACTAAACTAGTCCCATCTGCCTACTTTTGGCCCATATCCCTCAAAACCTTTCTTATTCATATACTTATCAAATGCCTTTTAAGTATTGTAACTGTACCCACATTCACCACTTCCTCTGGAAATTCATTCCACACATGAGCCGCTCTCTGTGTGAAAAAGTTGCCCCTCATATCTTCACTCAATCTTTCTCCTCCCACCTTAAAAATATGTCCCCAGTCTTAGAATATCCCATCCTCAGGAAAAGACACCTGCCATTCACCTTATCTGTACCCCTCATGACTTTAGAAATCTTTGAAATGTCACCCTTCAACCTCCTAGGCTCCAGTCAAAAAGGTCCCAGCCTATCCAGCCTCTCCTTATAACTCAGACCCTCCATTCCCAGCAATATCCTGGTAAACCTTTTCTGAACTCTCTCCAGCTTAATAATATCTTTACTCAATGGGCTGAATGGCCTGTTTCCACACTGTAGGGATTCTAAGATTCTATGAGCTAAGCATAGAAACAGTAAGAGAGTGGTTAAAGGAGGAATAGGACCAATTAGAGACCAAAAATGGGATTCACAAATGGGGACAGGGGCATAGCTGAGGTGCTTAGTAATTTTGTATCTGTCTTTACAAAAGGGGAACATTCTGCCCAGGCCATGGTGACAGAGGAGGAATGTTTGCAGGTGATAATAAAGTTGGAAGAATTGTAAACTGTGAGGAAGATTGTGTGGAGTTCCAGAAGGATATAGGCAAATTGATGGAATGGACAAATAGGTGGCAAATCAGATTCAATTCTAAGGTCAGAAGAATATCAAAAGGAATACAAAGTGGGGGATACAATTCTAAAGGAGTTGCTGCAGCCGAGAGGCCTGGGTATATTTGTGCACAGATGGCAGGACCAGTGGAGGGACCACACAGTGCCCTAGACTTTATTAACAGGAGCGTAGAGTACAAGAGCAAGTAGCTGCTGTTTAACTTGTATCTGACCCTTGTTAGAGCTCCGCTGGAGTATTGACTATGGTTGTGCCACAATATAGGATAGACATGAATGCATTGGAGTGAGTGCATAAAGGATTGATAAGGATGATATGAGGAATTTCAGATATGAGAAGTTGGTTCTCCTTAGAGACAAGAAGTTTGGGGGAAGATTTGATAGATATTTTCAAAATCATGAGCAGGCTGCACAAATAAACAGGGAGAGACTTCTCACCAAGGAAAGAAAGAACAAGAGGGCCTAGTTATAAAGTAATGCGTCCATGAAGGAAGAGTGATAGGAGAAAAATGTTTTCACACAGCGAGTTTGGATATGGAATGTACTGACTATGAATGTGGTGGAGGCAAGGGCTTCAAGAGGACATTGAGTGATTATTTGGATAGAAATGATGTGCTGGGATATGGGGAAAAGGCAGAAGATTAGAACCGAGTGGTAGAACTAGTGCAGGAAAGATGGGCAGAATGACCTGCGTCTGCACAGTAATAAGTCTGTGATTGTGAGCATTCAGCCACCATGCTATCGAGATAACTGGATTTTAATTATGACCACAAAAAGCAGGAAGACAAAATAGTGAAACAACATAATTGTAACCCATACATTACTTGCTGTGTTCACAACCTTTTCTGCACAGGAGAAACTTTATTTGATGATTACGTTAAGATATTTAATGAGGGTTTAAATGTCACTGTATTGTTGAATATTGCATAAGGATATCCTCAGTTTCGATCCTGGATCTGGTTTGAGATAATCTCCATTGATTTGTATCAGAGTCATTGACTGCATGGCACTCATTAGCTTAGGGAAGTGAAAACCAACCGGACCTCCTTCTCTTACTTGTACTTCTGGTTGGGTGAGGAGATGCTTTCACCTTGGTTATTACCACTCTGAGGTCATGTTGACTGCTGATGTTTCTTGTGGAGGCTGATCTGTCATGGAGAACTAGGTTGAGTGATATTCTGGAGGTAACTAGTACCTGTGGAACTGTACACTGTGTCCCAGGAAGGAGTTAATTCCTTCAGGAAAGAAAGTAGGGAGCCAAATATGCGATAAGAGAATGCAATAACTTACTGTTCGATTTCATATTTCTCTCACTGCTGTTTTTTTTTGGCTTCCCTCTTCTTGCTATATCCCTTTTTCACCAGGATGCCTTAAATAAGTACATATGTGCTACATAAAAATGAAACATTTTAAGATACTCTGGCATATTTTCTCCATGAGTATCAGCGATGCTTTGACCTCTGCATATCTGGCAGTGAGAGAAGCAAGGGACTTACTGGAACGTATACAAGAAATTGCAAAAGCACATTGTAAAGATAATCAGAAGAACAAAGGGAGAATTTCTTTCTGTATTTCAATACCAAAAGTTCGACCAGAGCAAATTTAAGAAGTACAGAAAGAACCAACAGTTTCAAAACAAAGGATGTACAAAGGATAGAAAATGATAACTCTCTGCAATCTTTCCCAAAGAGAAATCCTTGAGACAAATTAATGGCTCTATATAATTGAGAGACTAAAAAGAAAACCTCAAAACAGCAAACCCCCCAGATGCAAGGTGTTTTTCTCAGACTGCAGTCAAGAGATTTGTAAATCAACTTGGGCCAACTGGCCTTTCCTCTCTGTAATTATCCTTATGATCTTGTAAATATTGGTGTCTGTGCATAAGACACATGAGTCCTCATCAAGCTGGTGGAGATGGAACCACTCAAATGAATGAGTGAGTAAATAAATAAAACTTTACGATGTGATGCTCAGGTACACATAGGTTTAAAAATTATTCCTCATATTACTTCATCATACTCAGGCCAATGTTTGTTAACTACAATAAGTCTCAGTGTCATCTGGAATGAGGAGGGGCTATAATGAGCCAGGGTCTTGTGCTCTTACAAACGTAGGTGGGTGGCTGTCAAGTGTAGACAGGTTTAGACTGGGCTTCATAATCTAACAAGCTGTCATCATTCACTGTTGAAACTGATGAAGGAAGGATAGTTCTGTGTGTGACGCACTGGAGGATTTCTCTCATCTATGGAGCCATATTACATTAACAGTTGACACATTCAGGAGAGAAGGGTAACAGAAGAAAAAGTAATTTTAGAAAAAAATGGGTGATCTGGGATTTCCATGAGATAAATATTACTTCAAGTTCATTAAGCGTTTCCACTACACTGCACATTTTCATCCCTCCCTTGTACTTCCCTTTATTTCTCACCACAATGTTCTCTGTTCATATTTTGTTTGATCTCACCTATCTCAACTAACAGAAGACATTTTGATTCAAGCTTATAGTTTAAGATTCATTGTACACATTACTATGTAATGCTCCATTTAGTCTCTCTGGTCCTACTGTAAACTAATTTAAACATATGGAACACTATTTGTTTGAGAGAATGACACATAGTCAAATAATGCATATCGTCGTGACGTATAAAACGATACAGCTGAAGCTGTACATTTCATTTGAGTTTTCTTTCTACAGAGAGACTTGGGGTACTGGACTATGGTGAAGGGTTGTGACAGTAAATAGGGGAAATCAAAAGCTGGAGAATTCCTCAAAGCTGCTTTTTTCCCCAAGAATCATAATCCTGATACAGTAAAACTGATGAAAGAGGAGCAGGTCCAAGAGATGTCTCGCCTCTTTCAGTGAGAAAGCAGCATCAACTTAAAATCTTTGCTGATAGTGAAAAGGAAAGTTCTGAATAATTTCTTTACACAAAGCTGTTAGAGCTTGGAGTGTTTAGACCAAAAAGTCAATAAATGTTTGTTAATGGTCTATTATCTTGTTTTGATCCCTTGTAGAAACATTTTTTTTTAAAAAACAAACTTTGAGTTGAGAATTGAAAAGATGTCATGAAGGAAGTGAATCTTTATTCTGGGGGCCTGGTGTGGGGGTCTTGCTTGAGTCAGGTCTGTAAACCCCAGATGTAGTTCAGAGGTGACCACAGATACTACCATTTGCTGAGGCAAGTCCTTCCATTCACATTGAGTGGCTCTGGTCTATCAGTTGATTTTAACTATCCCTAGCTGATATGCTTGAACCTGTGCAGAAACTATGCTGGCAAAATCTTGTAGCAACATGAGCTATGGTACAATTTGGATAAGAAGTCCAGCAAGGCCTATCTCAACATTGGGAGCAACTCACTCCATCTTTTCTGCATCTTTGAGTGGTGAGGGGGTTACTCACTAGG
Source organism: Chiloscyllium punctatum (assembly GCF_047496795.1). NCBI lineage: Eukaryota > Metazoa > Chordata > Chondrichthyes > Orectolobiformes > Hemiscylliidae > Chiloscyllium > Chiloscyllium punctatum. The sequence continues at coordinate 74,421,134 of NC_092745.1, forward strand.
CAGCGGTGAATTGCGAATTAAAAGGGATTATTGCTCGTTAACATTCAGCTTCCCCTCTTGTCAAAAGCTCCAATAATTCTCGACATGGCAACTTCAGCTCACTGCTTCTCCAGAGGACTGGGGTTTTGTAAACCGGGCAGCTATTCCATGGGTGCCAGCCAGATGTACTCAGCATCCATAAATACTTGCATCCAATACGTGCCAGACTTTAACAACCCCCCTCGGGACACCTTTCTAGCTCATAGACTGGACAAAGCTGCATCTCCAACCTCTTTGCTTGTTCACACAGTGCTCCCTCACTCTGGGCATACCTGGATGCTCAAAGCATCCCAACTTTGCCTTGTATTTTTAAGTTTTACCCTCTCAGTAAGAGAGATACACGCTCACATAATTGCTGTCTTGCTGTGCCATTTAGCACAGACAGGAAGCTCATCATGGTTGTCAACATGCCTTGGTCAAGTAAAGTGGCCTTTACTTCAGGTTCATCCTCCGTCTGTTATGGGCACTCCAGGGGCTTGGGCACTGTCAGTTAACAACCTGGGGCAGTCAAGAGCCAGGAGGCTGTCCTGAAGATGGGTGTAGAGCCGACTATTAGGCAGCCCGCCACTCGGTCTTGACTCTTTCTGCCCAATTAAGGGCAGTTTTCTACTTGGATAGGGGCAGGCATTAAGGGAGATGAAAGTGGGCGGCCAAGCTGTTATTGTCGGTATACGTGGGGAGTGTCCTGAGGGAGTGAGTAGGCAGCTCATGCAGGGTCACTAGTTGAGGTGGCTGACCACAAGTGTGGGAGGATGTCGCAGGCCTTAGTGAGATAGATAGAGCAGGAGCCTTGCTTGGGAGTATCAGAGAGGAGTTGCTGGTGGAGTGGAGAAGGAAATTGAACTTCTTCCTACACTGCTGGGCAATGATTCAACCCACTGTGTATGTTTGGTCAATAAATGATCTCTCCACAATCTATGTGTCATGCAATAAACTGAAAAGTTAATTCCTGTTCAAAGAAGGACTAGCGATAAGAAATAAGTTGATAAGGTAAAACTTTACATCTTCTGAAAGGATTTTCTTAAAGAGGATTTCATTAATGTTATCTGATAATGTGTACAAATACTGTTGATGGAATCATGTGTACAAATTAACTGCCTCCATGCCAGTAACTGGACTTCTAATGTAATCAGTTAGCTAAGACGAGTTTTAAAATATCTGCTAACAGTGGTACCACATAAATCCAGATCTAGATACTAAATAAGTGAGTGTTCTTTCTTTCAGAGATAACATAAAAGTGTCCCTGAAGTAATAAATGCCAGGAAAACAGAAAAAGTGCAGGGAAGCAAATTAATGATAGACTTTGTGAACTATTTCCTTACAGCAAAGTAATAACCAGCTAGTGCAGATGCAAGCGAGTGTATTTTAGCCAGGGCATTGGAGTGATTATGAAACAATGAATTTCTGCAATGAGAAGATGGTAGGGTTGGTATTCTGCAAGGAAGAGATATTTTGGACTGAAGAGCATTTTCATCCAAATCTGTCCTGTGATTTTATAAATTTTACTTGCATACTTTGCTCAATAAACTTGAGTCAGTCAGGAACTCCAGCACAACCAGCAGAAAATACGATGCAAAGACCTTGTGTTTTTTTGTGAGCAATTCAATACTTAGCTTCGTTTAAATTCTGGACAACATTCATGTTCTGCTCATAAAGAAGGGTAGGAGAGTATATTACACATGCGTGCAATGGAACACAATTCTTTCACTGATTCAGGAAATGATTGTCAGATGCAATCCCTGAATAGTGGAAATGCCTGTTTGAACTCTTCTAGGGCACTTGTTCAAGCATGGTTTGTTTATTCTCTTCTTGTCTATCATTGAAATTCTCTGATGCATTAAGATAATAGATTTTTTGGCATCAGATACAGCTATCATCACAGCAAACTCCCATCTATGAGGTGATGCATTGAAATAGTTTGAACAGTTGGTAGGTCAGAAGTGCCCTGGAGCAAACAGATACGGAGCCAAATGCAAAACAACTACATACCAGCTTGAGCACCCAAGTTTCCTGGAGGAATATGCTGAACTTGTGTAGCGTTGTACAACTTACAATGTTAAGGAGTTTCTTGCAAAAGGTTTTTTTAATTCATTCATGTAACATGGTTATCACTGATTAGACCAGGGTTTGAGATGCCTCCTGGAATGATTGTAGTGCCTGGTATGTAGGGATGTCCACAGTGCTGTTAAGAAAGGAGTTTTGACCGAGTAACAATGATGTATTTCTAAGTTAGGGTGTTGATGGCTTGGTTGGGGACTTGGTGGTGTTCCCATACATCTGCTACCCTTGACCTTCTAGCTGGTGGAAGTTGAGAGCTTGGAAGATGCTGAATAAAAGAGGGTTAGATGAGTTTCTGCAGTTCATCATGCTGCTGGTACACTGTACAATGGTGTTGAAGGGAACAAATGTTGGAAGTGGTGAATGTGGTGCCAGTCAAGGGGGGTAATTTGACCTGGATGATATTGAGTTTCTTAAGTGTTCCTCCAGCTGCACACATCCAGGTTCAGATGTTCTGCAATGACCTTCACGCATAAGATGAATTAAACTATTTTTGATTAATGGATTTCTCTAGTTTACAAGTGAATAAATACAGTTCCTAAGTTTTTTTGTCAAACCATAAGGGACAGCAAGATCTCTATTTCAGTCTGTGCTACATTGTTAAGTCTGCCAGAGGTAGTGGTGGAGGCAAGTAAAATTTTGTCATTTAAGAAAGATTTGGACAGGTACATGGATGGGATAGGTACAGAGGGGTATGAACCAAACACAGGCAAATGGGACGAGTTTAATAGTGAGAAGTGGGCAGCATGGAATGGTTGGGCCAAAGGGCCTGTTTCCATTCTGTCAACACTATGATATCTAAGTCAGTGTCAGTGGGGAGGTAATGGTGGAACAGTATTGTTGTTGGATTAATAATCCAGAGACCCAGGTAATGCTCTGCAGACTGGGGTTTCAATTATACCTTGGCAGATGGGAGAATTTGAATTTTAGACAATCTGGAAACCCTTGTCAATTATTCATTATCTGGTTTATTAATGCACTTTCGAAAAAGAAAGAGAATGGAGAAAGTAAAATCAGTCAGGGTCTTGTTCCTGATCACTATCCCTGTAATCCATGTTGGAAATTGTTTATCTGTACAGCTCAGTATTACACTGGATACTTTATGAAACATTGTTTCCCTACCAAATTAGTATTAATTCAATGTTCACAGGTTTTGAATAGGAATCACATTGCACTCATATGCTTCTCTCCATAGATGTAGCCCCTGCTGAAATTCTGCAGTATTTTCTGTATTTATTTCAGATCTCCAGTATCTACAGTGTTTTGCATTTGTTTAGTGGGATGTACCCTGATGAGAAAACATTGAGTAGCCTGAGCCTGTACCCATTGGCGTCTGAGAGTGATCTTTGCAGTTCTCTTTCCCAGAGAACAAAGCAGACTGGACTGTTGACTATACGGAAAACTGAGTTAGACAGACTGTTCACATACAGGAAAGTCAAGGGTTATGGAAGCCTGATATGAAGGTGGAATTAGGACAACAATCAGATAAACTGAATGATAGAACGAGCTGGAGGAACCAAAGCAATCACTCGTATTTTTATTTCTTATGTCCTTAAGTGGATGTGGGAGGCCATTGAACCATTTTGAACAAATAAACATGCACTTATAAAGCACTTTTCCCATCTTCAGACTCGAGCAAAGCATGTTAAAGTAAATGAAATACTTTTGACAGATTGGAGGCCTGTGACCAGTGGTGTGCTGCAGGGAATGGTGGTAAAGTGGACAGTGAAGGAGGATATCTTAGAATGCAGCGAGATCAACTGGGCCAGTGGACTGAGGAATGGCAAATGGAAATTGATTTAGATAAGTGCAAGATATTGTATTTAGGTGGGTCAAACTAGGGCAGTCAATGGTGGGGCCCCTCACACAGAGGGTGGTGAGTAGAACAGGCTGCCAGAGGTAATGGTGGAAGCGAGTACAACTTCAGCGTTTAAGAATTTGGAGAGGTACATGGTTGGGATAGGTACAGAGGGATAGGGACCAAACACAGGGAAATGGGACTAGTCTAATTGTGAAAACTGGGCAGCATGGACAAGTTCGACCATGCAAATGAATCCATGCTGTAGACCTGTATGACTCTATGAAATGTAGTCACACTTCCAACAAAATAAAATCAGGCAGTTTATTTGTACATAGCTAGGCCTGAGATATAGGAGTAGGGTAGGATAGGACAGAGGAGTTTCCCTGATTTTCATTAATAGTCGTATATGATTATTCGTGTCCAATTTAACAGGCAGATAGTGACTTTAACATTGTAGTATTCCCTCAGTATTACACTGATTTGTCTCATGTATCTGCTCAAGTGCCTGGATTGGGATCTGAACGTTTGACCTTATGTTTGTTTTTTATTCAATGCCACTCCCAACCATCAGATTCTGTTTGTCTTCTTATTCGAGGGGCATAAATATTTTCTATATCACCCTGTTCAGGGATGTTACTACATGCTTCTGAACAAGGTGGGACTCAAACCCAGGTCTGCTGACTCAGAGGTAGGGACACTACTGCTGTACCACAAGAGCCTTTTTTCTAAAGGTGCAAGTGTATCCAGTTAATGCCCACCACCTGTTTATAATTAAATACTATTAATACCTAATTTGGCATTGAACACAACCCTGAACTTCAACATAACTCCTCTAATAATTACCTTCATCCATGGTTTTTCTAACTTCACACTACTTTTAAACCCAATTAACAGTCTTTGAGTAAACAAATATGCTCTGCAAGCCAAGGTGGAAATTATTTCCATGACTGTGCACCAGTTTATGTTGGTTTCCTTTGGAATTATATTTTCACCAATGGCATCATAACAGCAACAACATGCACTTATACAGTGCCTTCATTGTATAGAATGTCCCAAGGCATTTCTCTGCATTATTAAACATTTGACCCAGACGTCAACTAAACCTTTGGTCTCCTGTGCTAAAATAGCAGGTTTTAAAACTAACCTCAACAGAGGAGAAAGAAGTAGAGAGGCAAAGAATTTTAATGACAGAATTCCAAAGTTGCGGCTGAAGACATGGGCATCAGCAATGGAGGAGTGAGGAACTGCACGAGGTCTGAATCAGAGGAGTGCAGATATCTCAGGGTTGGAGATTTGGAAGAAGTTCCAGAGCTAGGAAGAGGAATGATGATGGAGGTGGCTTCAGACATGTCCAAGTAACTTTGGCCCTGACACGCTGGTTTCAAGATGTCTGTTTTGGATGATCATCTTTGCCTCTGCTCAAACTCTCAATCCCAGTGAGCACCCGAATGGATAACTACTGAGACAGCACTGTATGAAACATCCCAGGGGAAAGAAACCAAATGAGTAGCCATCTGAAATTTCCTTTGTGGAAAAACAGCACCATTGCAAATTATAAAAGAAATAGAAGGGGTAGAAAAGTAAACAGTAGGTCTCAGGTGTGAGTGTTACTAAATGAGTTCCCTTTAAGAGCAGAGACCTAATACGAGGAAAGGGATCATCTAATATGGGTGTGAAATTATTCCAGCCATTTTATGGAATTTGGTCCTGAATTAGATTTTCTGAGGCCTTTCATGAACTTAGTATTTTGGAGGAAACTTGTCAAATATATTGTGCATCCAGCACTTTATGCATTTCAGGTTCCAGTAACTTACAGTGGTTTCAGAATCTTCCCATAGGAAGCACAATGGGATGCAAACTTTTTCAGGCAGAATTCCTCCCATGAAATATTGACTTTGTTTGAAGACTCCTTTTATATTGCTCAGTCAGGTGAAATCCAAGGGAATTTAATATTTCATTGCCAAACGTTAGCAGGGATCCCTCCCACTCCAGGTTCAGCAGGAATTAGTTGGAGAGAAATCTGACCTTCTGTGCATCCTGTCTTTCTTCACAACAACATTGCTGGTTTGGTGGCAGAGCCTTTTGTCACTTTAGGCCGTGTTTCTGGAATTCTTTTCCTATCGCACTTCAATTTTCTGCTTCTCTCTCCTTTTAAAAGTCTTGTCAAAATCTAGTTTTTGACGAGGATTTCAGTCTCCTGTCTCTTTCCACATGACCTGCTATCTGTTTTCCTCAATTATTACCACATGTGAAGCACTTGAGATGGTGTTTCTTTTTTTTACATTGAAGCTGCAATATTGTGCAAGCTGTTTTGGTTGAGTTGATAGCATGCTGAACCTCAAAACTCATGACTCCAAGCTGCACTGTTCTGACAGTGGCATTTCAGTGAAATAGTTAATTTCGAGTTCAGTGAGAATCCATAAGAGGGAGGGATGGACAGATATTGTGTTGTTTCTGTTGGAGTAATGTTAATTCACCATTTAATGGATAAGAGAATGTCAAATCAGATATTCCATAATGAGTCCTCCTGATGTGACAGATTCTATCTGAATTCTTTACAAGAATTTAAGCAGTAGGAAAAACTACTTTACTGATCAAGCCGTTTTTATCCACCTATCAGATGCATTTATCACCCTTGACAAAACTGAGCTACGCAGAATAAAAGAATGTCCCATGCTCAATTTCTCATCCATGGCGAGTTAGCCAAGTCACATGACACTGACCGAAAACATGGGTAGAAGGGAACAGCAAAATTGGGCCCTTAGGATCAGGGACCATCAAACTGACAGCCGCCCAACCCCACCTTGCTAGAAAGTGGATGTGATGTTTGGTGCAGCATTGGGCTAGTACATGAGGCTAATTTGTGGATCTACTTTGTGGACAATGAAGATAAATAATGCTTGATTGACAGCTTATTGTTTCTGCAAATGTATTTCATCAAAAGAGACTGCTGTCTGGACACCGCTTGTGTTAGACTTGACTATTCCAGAGTATTTCTGGCTATGCTCTTACCCACTACCATCCTGTAATTTGGGATTGAATCACTTATTGTCACATGTATTCAATACAAAATAGAGTGAAAAACTTAAACCGTCACAATGAATCAGCGCTGTCCTCTCTCTGGGATTTACCAGCCCCACACTGTGCTGCTGCCCCAGAGTCTCAGTCTGGGATTTACCAGCCCCGTACCGTATTGCTGCCCCAGAGTCTCACTGTGGGATTTACCAGCCCCACACCGTGCTGTTTCCCCAGAGTCTCACTCTGGGATTTACCAGCCCCACACCGTGCTGTTTCCCCAGAGTCTCACTCTCTGGGATTTACCAGCCCCACACCGTGCTACTGCCCCAGAGTCTCACTCTCTGGGATTTACCAGCCCCACACCGTGTTGCTGTCCCAGAGTCTCGCTGTGGGCTTCACTGGCCAGCTGACTCTGTAACCACACTCTCTCAGCTCTTGTAAGTATCCAAAGATGTGCATGATCCCTGTGTTGGCTGACCATTGTTGATTCCTGAACCAACACCAGTATTATTTTAAAATGCTTATTTTAATGCCTCTTTTAAAATGGGGGAGGCAAAGGCTAGAGTATTAATCCAGAAACTCAGTTGGGGTTCAAATCCTGCCACAGCAGATAGTGGAATTTCAATTTAATAAACAAATTTGGAATTAAAAATCTTGATGACAAGAAACCATTGCTTATTGTTGGAAAAACACATCTGGCTCAATAACATCCTTCAGGGAAGGAAGTCTTCCATCCTCACCTGGTCTGGCCTGCATGTACCTCCAGACCCACAGCAGTGTGGTTGACTCTTGTTTGCCCTCTGAAATGGGCAAGCCACATAGTTGTATCAATCACTTTGACATTTCAATAAAGAAATGAAACTGGACAGACCTTCTGCATCAACCTGGCACTGGTTAAGACAACAGCAAAAACAGCCATCTGAACCCAAACATCTGGGGACTAGTGCCAATATTGGAAGAGCTATCTCCCAGACTAGCCAAGCAACAGACTAACATAGTCATACCCATGCGATCATACCTTACTGACAGTGTCCCAGACACCACCATCACCATCCCTGGATATGTCCTATCCACCGGCAGAGCAGACCTAGTAGATTTGGCAGCATAGTGGTATACAGTTGGCAGGGAGTTAACCCTGGGCATCTTCAGCATTGACGCTGGAACCCATGAAGTCTTATGGCTTTAGGTTTAACATGGGCAAGGAACTTTGTGCTGAATACCACGTACTGTTCTCCCTCAGCTGATGAGTCAGTGCTCCTCCATGTTGAACAACATGTGGAGGAAGCACTGAGGATGGCATGGGCACAGAATATACACCGGTGCGGAATTTCAATGTCTACCACCAAAAGTGGCTCAGCAGAAGTGTCACCGATCAAGCAGATTGGGTCTTAAACAACATAGCTGCTAGACTGGGTCTGCAGCAGGTGGTGAGGGAACCAAGAAGAGGGAAGAACATACTGTTCCCATCCTTACCAATCTGCTAACAGCAGATGTGTCTGCCCATGGCAGTATCGGTATGAGTGACCACCGCACAAGACCGTGTAGAGACGAAGTCCTGCCTTCTCTTTGAGAGATTTTGAACAGATCTAGCAACTCAAGACTGGACATCCATGAGGCACTGTGGGCCATCAAGAGCAGCAGATTGTACTCTAGCACAATCTGTAACCTCATAGCCCAGCATATCCCCCATTCAGAGCTGAAAATGTGTTGCTGGAAAAGCGCAGCAAGTCAGGCAGCATCCAAGGAGCAGGTGAATTGATGTTTCAGGCATGAGCCCTTCTTCAGGACCCCCCATTCAACCCACTACCATCAAGCCAGGGGATCAACCCTGGCTCAATGAAGCGTGGAGGAGGGCACACCAGGAGTAACACAAGGCATGCCTAAAAACAGGACTAAATGCATGCCAAACAGCATAAGCAGCAAGTGATAGACAGAGTTAAGTAATCTGATAACCAACAGATCAGATCTAAGCTCTGCAGTCCTGCCACATCCAGTTACAAATGGTGGTGAACAATTAAACAACTCACTGGAGAAGGAGGGTCCACAAATATCCCCATCCTCAATGATGGAAGAGCCCAGCACGCCAGTGCAAAAGATAAGACTAAAGCATTCACACCAATCTTCAGCTAAAAGTGCCAAGTTATCCCTGATAACATTCCAGCAAGAATACTGAAGACTTGTACTCCAGAACTTGCAGCTACCCGAGCCAAGCTGTTCCACAACAGTTACAAGACTGACAGCTACATGACAATATGAAAACTAGTCCAAGTATGTCCTGTATATAAAAAAGACAAATCCAACCTGGCCAGTTACCGCCCCATCAGAGATGAGGTGACAGTGACAGCCCATGACATCAAAACTGCATTGAACTGTGTGTGACGTCAAGGAGCCCAAGCAAAACTAGAATCAATGGGAATCGGGGGGAAAATGCTCCAATTGTTGGAGTCATACCTAACACTTAGAAAGATAGTTGTGGTTTTTGGAGGCCAGTCATTTCAGCTCCAGGATATCTGTACAGGAGAATCTCAAGTTAGTGTCCTAGGCCCGATCATCTTCAGCTGCTTCATCAATGACCTTCTCTCCATCATAAGGTCAGAAGTGTGCAATCATTGGTGAACTTCTCCAATGTTTAGCACCATTCATGACTCCTCAGATACTGAAGCAATCCATGTTCAAATACAACACCATCTGGATAATATCCAGGCTTGGGCTGACAAGTGGCAAGTAACATTTGTGCCACAGAAATGCCTGTAAATGACCATCTTCAATAACAGACAATCTAACCATCACCCTTGGACATTGAATGATGTAACCATCACTGAATCCCCCACTGTCAACATCTTGGGAGTTATCATTGACCAGAGACTGAACTGGACTCACCACATAAACCCAGTGGCTACAAGATCAGGTCAGAGGCAAGAAATACTGCAGCAAATCATTTCCTGATTCCCCAAAGCCTGTTCACCATCTACAAGGCATAAGTCAGGAGGGTGATGCAATGTTCCCCCACTTGCCCGGATGGACACAGCTGAAACAACACTTCAGAAGTTTGACACCATCCAGAACAAAGCAGTCTACTTGATTGGCACCACATCCACAAACATCCACTCCCTCCACCACCGACGCTGAGTAGCAGCAGTGTGTGCTATCTATAAGATGCATTGTAGAATTCACCAAAGGCCCTTAGGCAGCACTTTCCAAACCCATGATCACTTCCATTTCAAAAGACAAGGGCAGCAAGTACATGTGAACATTATGACCTGCAAGCTTTCCTCCCAGCCTCACACCATCCTGACTTGGAAATATATCACTGCCATTCCTTCACTGTCACTGGGTCAAAACCCTACAGTTCCCTCCATAGAGGCATTGTGGGTCAACCTTCAGCACATGGCCTACAGTGGTTCTAGAGGCAGCTCACCACCACCTTCTTGAGGGCAACGAGGGATGGACAGTAAATGCTGGTCCTGCCAATGATGCTTACATCCCACAAATGAATAAAAGCAAATTCTCATGCTAAATTTCACTGTGGCATCTCCTCTCTCTATTCCTGTGTTTTTCTCCAGTCTTCCAACCCTCCAAGGACTCTATCTCTTTTACCCTGCCCCCTATTCACACAACTTTGGTGACCTAGCCTTGAACCACCTCCTTGCAAAGCTCTGAAACTCTCAGTAAGTAATGTCTCTTCACTTCTCCCATCCTTAATGATTGTCATTAAAACTTTTACCTTTGACCTAGTGTTTAGTTGTCTGTCCTAATACTGTATTCCCTTCTCTAACTCACTGCCAATGTTTTACTTAGTAGGCATCTGTGAAATGTCTTGAGGTATTTTGTTGCAGTTGAGGGGCTATTCCATGACAGCTATGTCTAAGTTGGCTGTCCTCTTGTCCCATGATTGGAAAGTAGTTGAGTTTAAGTCCCACTTTAGAAATGTGACCAGATAATTCAGGCTGGCCTTCCCAGTGCAGCACTCCCTCACTATTGCACTGTCAGTGATGCATCCTCCAACTGAGATATTAGACCAAGGGTGCCCTCTTCCCCCTCATTTGGATGTAAAAGGTCCAGTCACCACTATTCAAAAATGTTTTCTGTACTGTTTTGAGCCAAATTTTATCATCAAAAAAATTGTCCATTTTCACATTGCTGTGTGCAAATTGTTTGCATGTTAGAAATACACCATTGGCTGTAATTTCTTGGACAAAATGGTATTATATAGATTCTTTCTTTGTAAATGTGAATTGGTTTTCATCAGATAGCTGGACTGTCATTCTCAAAAAGAGACCTTGAATACCGTTCAGAAAACTGCACTGTTGAACAATTTCATGAGTATGAACAAGACATGCAAAATCTTTGAGCAGCTACTTACATTAACTGCATGTACATAGCGATGGAGTATCACTTCTGTAATCTTTGAAATCAACCCTGTAGTCTGAAACTCCATGCAGGATTCTTGATTTGCCTCGTAAATTCAGAAGGAATGCCATAGAATTTCTATACGTTCTGATTTGTGCATTGGTGAACCACACTCAGCAATCTTTATGGTCTACCGGACGTAATTTATCCATCAATATACCCTCGAGGAAATTTCATTGTTTTAGTATTCCCATTGCCTGTTTAAGTGTAGTAAATCAACCATTAGTCCTCAGCCAGTTTGTTTGTTGTAACAGTTTGTTTAACGTCCTTTTGGCATGAGGAGCCCATTTTCCTCATGAGCAAATAATCAGAAAAGTGGGAATGAGTACATAATCCTTGGGAAAATAATGAGAGCTACTGACTTTGATGAACTATCTCCTGTGTCAATACAAGCTTCCTGGATGCCATTAGTTCTCAAACATACCGTTTAGAAAATGTGTGTCAGCAAGTTTTTAAATCAGGGTGAAGTCACAGTTAAACTTGAGCTTTGTAAGATGTTCATATATGAATAATTTACAGTGTGAGTCACTGGATAGTTATTGGGAGCAGGAATCCAGCAGTCCTGAGGCCAACTAGTATTAAAATTGCTGTTGCGACTGAAGTCAGGTAACTTGGGTATATTCTTTAGTTCACTCCTTTCCCAGGATGTGCACATCACTGGCGAGGCCAGTAATTGTCACTCGTCCCTCGTTGCCTACGAGAAAGAGTTGATCAACTGCAGCCTTGACCTGCTGCCGTCCCTGTGATGTGGGGAACTTCCACTATCTTGATTGAACCTGCAACCTGCTGGTATATCCAGCAATTAGTGCTGTTACAAAGACAAACTGTTTTAATCAGTTATAATTCCCCTCTATTTTCCAGAACATACTTCTCTATTGGAGATTCCAGCCCCCACAGTAATTCTTCTTGTGACAGAGCAGATGCACAGGCAATGTGGTTCAACCATTTACCATTCCTGCTCAGAGGACACCACTTGAACTCGAAAAAACAGCCAGCTGTCACTGAGGCTGGATTTCACAGGATGATAATGGCCCTATCCACTGGCCAGAGAGTCAGGAGCGTCTTGCCTCAGCTGTTCATGGAACCTCCCACTGCATTTCGCTATCCCCGCATATTAAGTGACTACAGTGCGGGCCTCCAGCTGCTTAAGAGATGAAGGCACTTCCCCAAGAGCTGTCCCCAGTCCCGGCCAGCAGCTCCCCAATCCCCACCAGCAACTCCACAGGCCCTACCATCAACTCCCTATTCCCGGCCAGCAGCTCCCCATTCCCAGCCAACAGCTCCCTATTCCCAGCCAGCAGCTCCCCGTTCCCAGCCAGTAGTGTTACTAAGCCTCAGATTGAAGTTGAGGTGCTGGCTCTCCCTAGGCCCAGTTCAGCAGGCCTTGCCAGCGTGGTGATGTTTCAGTGGAGGCACACCCTTACCCCAGAAGAAAGTGTCTGGTATTGTACGATGGCATTTTTCCAGATCAAACAGGCCCATTCATGTAAGGTATCAAGGTACCTGCCTCCTTGGACCCTTGGCTCACGTACAGCCTCTCTCCCTGTCCTGGAGTCAGGGCAAGTGTTCACTCAGTCAACTCTGTGCATCTATTGTGTAGCAACATAAGTAAGGATAAAACCCAGACTAAAACAAAAGGAAGAACTACAGATGTTGGCAATTTGAAACAAAAACAGAAATTGCTGAAGAAAATCAGCAGAACTGCCAGCATCTGTGGAGAGTGACCCATCCTAAGAATCTGAAATATTTGTTCTGGTTTCTCTGCATAGAAGCTGCCAAACTTGAAGAGCTTTTCCAGTAATTTCTGTTTTTGTAATCTGAAGACAGTACTTTCCCCAGTTCCCTGCAGGCAGCATGTTGACCATATTGCTCATCTATCATACATGCGGCCATGACTTTCTTGGACAATGGATAAAATCCAGGGGCCAGACCAGAAGGTATGCATCCTAACTTAGTGCTATTGCAATGGAATCCCTACAGTGTGGAAACAGGCCCTTTGCCTCAACAAGTCCACACTGACTCTCTGGAGAGTATCCCACTCAGACCCATTCCCCTACTTTTACCCTGACTAATGCACCTAACCCACACATCCCTAAACACTATGGACAATTTAGCATGGCCAATTCATCTGGTCTACACATTTTTGGACTGTGGGAGGAAACCCACACATGCACAGGGACTCTCCACACAGAGAGTCGCCCGAGGCTGGCATCGAACCTGGCATTGTGAGGCGGCAGTGCTAACCACTGAGCCACCGTGCTGCCCTAGATCCTACCTTTGCCCTTGGAGGCTGAAGTAGAATATCCATTTTTATCTTCACTAATCTCAGTGCGAGTACACCTTCTGTTGGCCTGGATGGGATAAATTAACTAGACATAGTCGATTCAAAACTGAACCCTTATCCTCTCTGATCTTTTGGACTCAGAGATGATAAGTTCTGAACCATTAGAATGACTTCCCTTTTTTGATGTAGTTCAGGCATTTGAACATTGAGGTGAAGAAAAACAATGGAGCACACTGAGATCTTTTACGAAATGAGATCAGACATCAAACCTCAAAGGATGGCGCTGACACACCAGAGTAATTCCACAAGTAAATAATTTATCATTTATTTCTGCATTTAGCCCAAGCAATCAGGAAGTTGGTCCCTGGCTGTTGCAAAGAAGACAACAAACAGACATTGGACCCTTCACTGCCATTTAGCAGCTACTTAGCAGTTTAACACGTAGTTAATAATAAAGAGCATAAATTGATCTATAGCCAAGTATAATGCAGCCTAATACCAAGACAAGTGCAAATATCCTATCGTTTTTACAGACTAGTGGTTGAGTTAACATTTCACTCCTCACCCCTTTGTAGTGGCTCGTTTTAACAATTAACGTCAGTAATGTTAAGGGATGTTAGATATATTTACTTCCATTCAGTATAAGGAATGTCATTAACTGTCAGCACGCTTAGAATGTGTTCTCACTGCGGTTCCTATGACATGTTGCTAACTGTTTTATATAAACTGTCTACAGATGTAAAAGCTAAACTATTTATTTTAATTCTTTGTGAATAAGAGAGAAAGTTTCAGATGACTCAGCTATTCACAGCAGTTAGCAGTTGAACCTCTGGTCAATACACAGTTAACCAACAGTAGTGGGAGCTGCTGGTGTCTGTAAGAACAGTTTGCGGTAACTTTAACCTATGGAAATCTCATGGAATCAAGTGGAACACCAGTTTGACACAATACCATTCCGTTAACGAGTTGACAAAGAATAAAATCTGGCTGAATGTTAACCTATCTCTGTATGTGATCCATTTGTCAATGGACTGGTTAGCTTTAACTCCCCATATTTAATTTACTCACTTCCATTATTTACTAATTACGCTCAAAAGTGATGACATATGGTGAGTTTCTGGGAGTGTAGAATTAGATGGTGCAAGTTTAAAATCACCAGGTTTGAAATTATAAGAGGCTGGCATGGTGGCTCAGTAGATGGCATTGCTAACTCACAATGCCAGGGACCTGGGTTCAGTCCCGGCCTCGGGTGACTGACTGTCTGTGTGGAATTTGCATATTCTTCCTGTGTCAGCATGGGTTTCCTCCGGGAGCTCTGGTTTCCTTCCATAGTCCAAAGGTGGTACAGGTTAGGTGGATTGGCCTTTCCAAATTGCCCATTGGATCCAGGGATGTGCAGGTTAGGTAGATTAGCAATGGGAATTACAGGGATAGGGTGGGATTCTCTTTGGAGGGTCAGCATAGACCAAATGGCCTGTTTCCACATTGTCGGCATTCAATGATGATGTTATCTCCCTCCAGATATGTGTAATGGAATCCTCAAGAAACCAATTCATACGGTGTAAGCTTACCCTTCTGGAAACAAATTGGAGGAAGTAGATTACAATGGAATTTAGGATGAGAATGTTGAATGTAGATCAAAGATGGTGGAATACAATATGCAGCAGGGTAGTGACTGAACCATGGAAGCAGAGAGTCACCAGAGTATTCTAGGCTATAAATTTACATGGAATTTCTGGAGATTTGCTTCTAAATGTGTTAGAATCTGTGAGAGATTACGTTTGACTTCACTTGTGCTGCTGATGAGTTGAATGACCTTTTCAATGACCAGTTCCAAAGAAGAAGAGTGACACGGTGGCTCAGTGGTTAGCACTTTTGCCTCACAGCACCAGGGACCTGAGTTCAATTCCAGCCTCAGGTGACTGTCTGTGTGGAGTTTGCACAGGCTCCTCATGCCTGCGTGGGTTTCCTCCGGGTGCTCTGGTTTCCTCATAGTCCAAACATGTGGATTGGCCATGCTAAATTGCCCATTGTGTTCAGGGTTGTGTAGGTTAGGTGCATTAGTCAGGGGTAAATGTGGAGTAATAGGGTAGGGGATGGGTCTGGGTGGGTTACTCTTTGGAGAGTCAGTGTGGACCTGTTGACTGAAGGGTCTGTTTCCACACTGTAGGGGTTCTCTGCTTCTAAGAATCCTATCAGTCTCAAAACTTTAATCCCAGGCTAAATCTTACAACTTCTTTTGGCAAAGTCTGAGTTGTGTTGAGTTTTCTGGAGGGTTTCTTGCTGTGAGGCCCAGCGAATTTTCACACTGTTTTGTACCAAAAGCACTTCAATAATTATCTAATACACATATGTGTTATCTCTTGTGTCTGAATGCCACTACATTTTACCATGTGCGGTTCCTGGAACAACATGCCATGCAGCCCATTCAGGCATTAGATTATAATTTGAGAGACCAAATAATACGCTGGGGACCTGGGTTCAAATCCTCCCATGGCAGATGGTGAAATTCGAATTCAGTAAGAATCTGGAATGAAGAGTCCCTTGATGACTGTGAATTAATTGCTGATTTTCAGAAACAAAACCTATCTGGCTCAATGATGATCTTTAGGGAAGGTAACCATCTTTACCTGGTCTGGCTAACTGACCCTCATCAATGTAGTTGACTCTTAAACTGTCTCTGGGCAATGACGAGTAGGCAATAAACAGTGTAAAAACAATGACTGCAGATGCTGAAAACCAAATACTGGATTAGTGGTGCTGGAAGAGCACAGCAGTTCAGGCAGCATCCAACGAGCAGCGAAATCGACGTTTTGGGCAAAAGCCCTTCATCAGGAATAAAGGCAGTGAGCCTGAAGCATGGAGAGATAAGCTAGAGGAGGGGGGGGGGGGGGGGGGGTGGGGAGAGAGTAGCACAGAGGACAATGGGTGAGTGGGGGAGGAGATGAAGGTGATAGGTCAAGGAGGAGAGGGTGGAGTGGACAGGTGGAAAAGAAGATAGGCAGGTTGGACAAGACAAGGAGACAGTAACTGGGCTGGAAGTTTGAAACTAGGATGAGGTGGGGGAAGGGGAAATGAGGAAGCTGTTGAAGTCCACATTGATGCCCTGGGGTTGAAGTGTTCCGAGGCGGAAGATGAGGCGTTCTTCCTCCAGGCGTCTGGTGGTGAGGGAGCGGCGGTGAAGGAGGCCCAGGACCTCCATGTCCTCGGCAGAGTGGGAGGGGGAGTTGAAATGTTGGGCCACGGGGCGGTTTGGTTGATTGGTGCGGGTGTCTCGGAGATGTTCCCTAAAGCGCTCTGCTAGGAGGCGCCCAGTCTCCCCAATGTAGAGGAGACCACATCGGGAGCAATAAACAGTGGCCCAGCCATTGATGCTCTCATCCTGCGAATGAAGAAAAGAAAACAATATCCTAGAATTCACCACTGCCTTTAAGAGCTTTCACATCAGCGCGGTCTTGAACAGTTCCTGACATTTGCCCCTGGCGTGGCAGATAGGGGGAAATCGGTGCCAGAGTTTGCCCACAGGATCCTGGAGTTCCTGCTAGACAGGGTAATACCCAGGCAGGGCTTCCCCTTCCCCCAGGACCAGTAATAGAGGCCACAGTATCAGACTGTGCCAGGCTAGTCCGAGGTAGGCACTTGGGATTAAGCAATCTCAGCTACCTGAAGGAATGCACTGTGGTTCTGTTTTTGATTCCCAGATTTCCAACACTCACAGTCTTTTTGCTTTCCTTTGAATGATATTTTTGTTTGGAAAAAGCTTCAATAAATCAAATGTGACAGCATAGGAAACATTGCAGCAGGAGGTAGTTAGGCATGGAGTTAGCATAAACAGGTAGGCTCCTTTTTTTTCCCTGAGTGTCATCGGTGACACAGCAATGGCACATGCACCAGGAATGCAGCCTGTCAGTGCAAATGGCAGCAACCTTGGAACAAAGATGGCTGCCCATGTAATCACCGTGTCAGAGAATTTAGCCCAATTAATCAGAGATCACAAACACACAGATCGGACTGAGAACTGACAAGGGTCTATTTAACAAACAGCAATATCGCGGAAGAGACTTGACCCCACTGAAGCAGTCACCGGCAGGCTGATCAGAAGGAACCACAGCTTCTTCCCCGAACAGAGAACACAGTGGAATTTTATACCCTTACAACAATGAAGTGAGAGTTATGAGACAATGGTGTGAGTTGTACAACAAAGAAAAGTAAAGTTGGGCAGGGTGCAGAATGCTGTCTTTCTAACAGAAATGAACTCATCACAGCAAATAAACACTGTAACACATTGTCCGTGGTATCCACACATACACTTCACATCACAGCGAGAAAGATAGTGTCAGAGCAGTGACCCTATCTGTGTACTGTATACAGTACAGGGTGGCTGGTGGCCATTTTAATGGTCGTATTGGCGTTCAAACAAATTCATTTGAACAAAATAATACCCTTCACTTCAAATTGTATGTCACAATTGTGGAAGACATTCAGTGATACAAAAAAAAGTGTATTTGAGATACTTCCTGATTATTCTGTTTTATGCAAAATCTTTCCTTTTGGTGATTTTTTTTTGTAAATTTCAGTGCCGTTTGTAAGATATTTTATTTCTTTATTTGTACCAAACACTAATACTGTCTAATAAAGTGTTTTGGAAGAAGGAGGAAGTTGCTAAGCAAATGTGGGTATTTGTCAGCCCTGATTTATTTTTACCTTACTGTTTGCCTGTAAGCATTAAAAACCTATCCTATGTAATACTTATTACCCTAATCTTTTATACCTTGGTCAGTAAATGCACATCACAGTGTTAAAACTAGTTATAAAGTCCTGGGCAGTGCCTGGTTTGATTTCTGGTCTGTATACAGTTTGCTGATCTCAGCTGGAGTGACAATAGGTTTGTCAGATTTAGTCTTGATGTTTCTGGGGAAGAGTAAATCAGCCAGAATTTCCTTGTAATCACTGTCCTATAACTCCTGCTAAAACGTGTGTACATGTGGAAATGGGGTGAAGATAGGGAAGTGCTCATCTGTGATGCTCCGATATTCAAACAGCGAATGCAAAAATCTGCTTGTTTTGTTTCTGCCCACATTTCGACCACTAGACCCATTATCTTTAACCATCACAACAAAATATACAGTAGCCGTTTTTATCTATACCTACAGCCATCAACTGTTCTCTTATCATTTGAAAGTATAAGGAGGTATTCTGCTTGGATCACAGTGTTTTCTGGGACTTAGTCATTGCTGCGTAGGATTAATTATCATGGAATGGTCGAACAGTTAGAGAGCTTCTGGCATCTATTTACAATGTGGGATGGTTTTGGGAATTCTAGTCTGACAGATGGATGAGGAGGAGGAGAAAGATGGAAACAGAGCTCAGTTGGCAGAAGAGCAAATAGTAGGAGCACAGTTTACAGGGATAGCCCATATAGCTAATAATCCAGAACAGATGTGATTTTTGCCTCGAGCAGAGTATCTTATTAGTTGTAGAGATGCTTATGTTATTTCCATAACATAAGAAATTAAGCATGAATAACATGGTATTGAAGAATCCAACAAACATTTGTTAGAGCCAGAGATTACTGGAAATGTTCCATTCACAAGCACACAGGTATCTGGTTTAATATTAAGCTATAAGATTCCAACAGAGCAGCATGCTTTCAATAGCATGTCAAGCTTCAAGTGATCCGAATTAAGATGGAGTATGTGATCTTTATACACATCGCTTATGTGTCATCGCACAATAGCAATGTCATTATCATGTCTGTTAGAGGTATACTAAGATACTCTGTCATTTAAAAATATACTTTTAAGAGACAATAAGGTACAACACAAGGTATGCATATCACACAGGAGACTCCATAAGTTTTATCATTTTCTGAAATGAAACTGCCACAGCCATTGCACTCAAAACTCTTGCAGCTCAAGCCTTTATCTGTAGCTCATTTCAGACCTGCAGTCTTTGCTTGTGTTAATCAATAACTGATGCCAGATTCATTTGATCAAACTTCTCCAACTTTTTCCAGATGGAAAGCTAAAAGTAGAAAGGCAGAGCTCTAATGTTCACAAAGATTATATGTGCACCACCCCGCCCCACCCCCCAGATTGAGGTGTCATTGATTGCACCCACATTACCCTGCAGTCTCCTGTATATAACACACCAGGGTCTCCCTACATCATAAGACCTTCCACTTTATTCGAACTGAACTGGTATGTGATAACCAGCACCATTGATCACACAAGTCTTTGCTCTCCTATCTAACAGCTGTCCTGACAGTTTCATCTTGCACCAGTCTGCCATCTGACAAAACCTTTGATCATGTGGAACAAATGAGAGGCAAGCTGTGTTGGGACAATAGTTAGCTTCTACCCACTTGGCCCATTCTCAGCTGCTGAACTGCACGTCAAATAGAGTTCTCAGCGAGCTGACTGCTGAGTGATTGCATAATTATCCTGGTGTTGGACAGATTTGATGGTATCCTGAGATACAGCTCACAGATTTGTGTCCAATGTATGACACTGCAACAGGGACAGTACATGGAGGTGATCTTCAGCATGATCAGTGGCAATGCTATTAACGAGATGGAGGATGGTGTGGGGGGAGGATTGTCTCAGAGGTTTGTGAAGCCAAAGCTCTTTGGTAATATCTCACTGCAGAGCACTTCACCTGTACCTTTTCTGCTCTCCTGCATTAACAGTGATCTCTAACATCTCTGCCATTCCTTAAATAAACTACATCTGACCAAAGATCAATCTTGATATAGGAACATACTCAGCACACAAAGATTTCAAAGAGGATCATTGTTGAATTGTGTCCATAAAAAAAGCAGGTGCTCCTCTTGTTCTGGCATATTCCCATCTGTCTGTTGGCTTCTTCTGAACGTCAAGTGAAAATAGATAAATATGTACCCTGTCCCAAATCAGGCAGCCTGGCGACAGGAGGAAATGACATGAAAGAGCAAGAGGATTTGACCATCTGTAGGTTTTGAGGGTGAATGCAAGGAGAGAGGTGGAGCAACAAGTTCTTCACAGTGACTTGAATAAAACAATAGGAATTGGGGTAGGTAAAGGTTCAAAATACCAAGATTAAAATTAGGTTCAGCTGAATCCGTGAGAGGGATGATTAATGTTCTCCCCTTCACAGTTTCGGTTAGATTGTTAATCATTTAATCCTTGACCGCAGTCAGGTCCTGGTGCCAGTGCAGATTGCTGGGATATTTCGCTCAATGTTACCTCACTAAAATTTACTTTGGCATCCATTGTTTATGAGAGTGAGAGGACTTTCTGCTTGACATCAACTTATTGTTGAGCATTTGTCCTGCTGTATCAGTCTGAGTGCTCTGATCAAAGTCGCATTGAATGTCCCCGTACAATCTCTCTGCTCCCTATCCACCATCAAGAATGGTGCCTATCTCTGCTCCCTATCCACCATGGGCGGCATGGTGGCACAGTGGTTAGCACTGCTGCCTCACAGCGCCAGAGACCCGGGTTCAATTCCCGCCTCAGGCGACTGACTGTGTGGAGTTTGCACATTCTCCCCGTGTCTGCGTGGGTTTCCTTCGGGTGCTCCGGTTTCCTCCCACAGTCCAAAGATGTACAGGTCAGGTGAATTGGCTATGCTAAAATTGCCCGTAGTGTTAGGTAAGGGGTAAATGTAGGGGTATGGGTGGGTTGCGCTTCGCCAGGTCAGTGTGGACTTGTTGGGCCGAAGGGCCTGTTTCCACACTGTAATGTAATGTAATCTAATCTAAAAACACCTCCCTTGAAGATGCTGCTCAACTGCAATCCTGTTGGATTTTCTGCACTGTTAATTGGCAAGTTGCTGACAACTGACCATGAACCATTGAAGTTAATCTCAACCAAGCTCCATTCCAATTCCTTCAAGTGAACACACGGACATTACTGAGTTGCTGCTAGATACACACGTAATAATTTTCTGCAGAGCCTTTCAGACAGTATGTTTTAATGAGGACAAAGGTAGTGTCCACTAATCTGAACACTTGCTATCCTTTTATTTTTAGCAAGCATTTTTTCCAACTAATCGAACAATTTAAAGCCATCAATTTCTGAAGAATAAAATTAAGAAGGACCTTGTAAATCATTCTTGCACTTTGTAGACAATGACAGTTAAAGTAATCTCATCAAGATGATTTGTCTAGGCCATTGTTGTAGAATTTGATCTGATTTGAGAGCAAATTGGTTTCTAAACGTACTATTGTATTGCTCTGAGCTACAGCTAAGCGCACATTTAAGCAGGCAATCCAATAAACTGCAAATCTCAGGCCAATTAAAAAGAAAAATGCAGCATTTGTCTAATGTACTACATGTAAGTCGCATTAGGTAGAAGAACCTTAATTACTAAAACCAATGCTGTCTTTTTGATTGGTTTAATACATTGATACTTGTAAGGAGTGATGTTTTTAAAAATGAATTATGTGCTGAGATTCGGTGTGAAATAGAGCAAACACAAATGGTATTGAGTACTTTCCTTCACTCAGTTTGAGTGTAATACCACACAGGTGTTTATCCACACATCTTGACAACTGACATGCTCATGGAGACTTGCTCAACCATGATATTTGGATATAAAGCAAGGAATGAGAAAAGGGCAATTATTCCATATTATTATGGATCGTGGGTATTTTACTTATGTCTGAAGTTATCAGATCAATCGCCTGTCTTCCATTCATCAAATGAAACGATTTTCATGTTTTCCCTTTTGTACGCCTAAGAGGCGTATTCTGTGAAGATTTTAGTTTTCTAGAAATGGCACCCCTTTCAAGTTTTCTACTCACTTTAGTTTCTTCCACACACATTTCCTAAATGAGCAGCCACCAAAGAACTTGCTTTTCATTTCGATCCATGCTGAGTTCAATGGCTAAGAGGTTAATGAGAGCAGTTTGGATCCTCAAATATCTCCTTTTCATTTTTTTGTCAAAAGTAAAACACAGCATGCCCTGTTGATGGCCCATTTAAGATCGGTAATGGAATTTTAACTCCCAGGTGAGAATATAGTGACATAAGTGGCGCCAGTCTGGAACTGCTGGGTCTCGGTTAAAATGCAGATTGTTGTGACCAAAGTCACCAAGCAGTTGGAGCTGAGTGGCTGCCTGAGCATTGGTTTCCTCTTGGAGAACATTTACAAAACCATTGACAACTTGCATTGCAGGGCACCCTCAGCATAGTTAAGCCATGTCACAGAAGCATTATCACACATCCTAGTACTCCGGATGCTGTTGCTTCCAAGAAAACTGAAAAATAAATTACAAACTTACCATAGAACTGTGGATGCTGGAGATCTGAAATCTGATCTTAGACCTGCTGAGTTTCTTCAGCACTTCCTGGATTTGTTACAAACTTACCAAACTTGCACCTCCTTGGGTTCACACAGAGTTCCTGGTGAGGAAACCTCCAATGATCCCTCCTTCAGGTTTAACTTTAAAATAGCAGATCAGACAATGATGACATCTTCAGGACCTGATCTGCATATTTCAAGAGGAACTTACTGGCTTGGAGTAAACAAGTGTTCTTGTCTCTGTGATTAAAATTGCAGTCACCCAGATCAAAGCATAAAATGAGCAGTTGAGTCTCTTACCTCATTTGAAGCTAAAATAGATCCCCGATATCTATTTGTAAAGACTCTTGGGTGTCTGCCAGTCTTCTCTTTGCGTAGTCCATCACTGTGATATGACAGGGCTGAAGTGGGTACTGCAGATGCTGGAGATTAGAGTCAAGATTAGAGTGGTGCTGAAAAAGCACAGCAGGTCAGGCAGCATCCGAGGAGCAGGAAAATCAACATTTCGGGCAAAAGCCCTTCATCAGGAATGAGCCCTTCATTTCTGCTGAAGAGCTTTTGCCCGAAACGCCGATTTTCCTGCTCCTCGGATGCTGCCTGACCTGCTATGCTTTTCCAGCACCACTCTAATCTTGACTATGATCTGACAGCCTATCAATACAATGCCACCTGCACATTGTATTATATTTTAAGCAATAAATAACCAGAATCTTTTGGCTAGAAGCTGAGAAAACCAATCTTTCAAACTCTTGTTTTGTGGTAGTATCCCTACCCATTGGCCAGAAGGCTGGGGTTCCTACCTCTCCAGAGCTATGTTGTAACACATTTGAATAAGTTGACTGATAATGTCTAGAAACCCATTCTAACATAAATGAGCAGTTTGTATTTTAAAGAGTAAAATTTAAAGAGTTAGTTAATACAGTGGGTTAGCAGCATTGTCTTTTCCTCTCAGGGAACCTCTGGATCAATTCCAGCTGGGATTGATGGACTGAAGATTGCCACTTGATGATGGATATAAATAAGGATCTAGTGTGAAATGAGCTTAAACTGTCGCAACCCACTTACTAGTGAATGATGACACTCTATAAAACAAGCTTTGGTTTGACAATAATTAACAATCTCATTCTGATAAGTGAAAAGGAAGACTGATGCGGAAATTAGTGGAATAGTTGTTGGACTGAATTTGTTTCAGGTATGTTTCTGGGAGGTAACAGCAGTTATGTATTAACGTTGATTTGCAGATGTAGAGAATATTGCTTTGTATTACTCTTAACAATGCAACTTCATTAAACAAAAAAAAGGAGTGAATAGCTTTTGATGTTTGTCATCACAGCAGGAGAGAATTTAAATGTCTTTGTAAATACATGAAGTATGGTCGACTCTATTCAGACATTACTAAGTGTTTCTTTTCGGTTTCCTCAGGAATGGATAAACCAGATGAACGTCAGTTGCAGCCTTCCACGCCAACATGGAACAGTTCCAGTGACTCAGGCAAGCAGCCATTTCATATAGTAAAACTCCAGCGAATTACAGAATGCTGCTCACCCCAGCCCTCAAAACGTTCACACATATGTGTCTCCTGTGCTGTACAACAGCATACATGCTGTTAGCAACTTTAGGAGTAAAACTGGACGAGATTCTGTATAAAGGAGTGAAACATTCTTCTGCGATGGTCCACATCTGCAAGTGATTTTACTGAGTATTTGTTTTGTTGGAGCCTGGTTGGAGACGCTGGGACACCAAAATGATACTGTAATTCAAACAGGATGTGTGTTTCAAGGTTTCCTTGAAATTCTGGAGCTTTGATGCTGTCAGAACAGAGTAGTTTAGCTTTCTGTAGCTGTCAAACTTGTGAAATTGTCTGGGCTTAAATGAAACAGTCTTGATTCTAAAATACATAACTCTATATGGAAAGTCTATAAATCTTGTAGCGTACAATCCTCTAGGCCTCTCATTTATCTTCCTCTTCTGTTCATTAAAACAACAGGAAGGCTTAACTGTTTCCATCTTCTGATTGAAGCTTTTCACTTTATTGTCTGCAGTGTATTTTAAAAGTCATCAAACTGCATTGCTAACCAACACCCGTGATTTTTTTTCTGCTGCTTTTCTGGTTACGTTAGTTGTAGGATTTAATAGACTAGGAGTTTTTCTCTAGAAAAGGGAAGGCTGAAGCATGACCTGATTGATGTCAACGTGGAGGGAGTTGGTAAGGTAATAACCAAAAGAATGTTTATAGTTGCCGTGACATCCAGAGTCACTAATGAATCCAGTATCAAAATTTAGGAAAACATCTTTTCACTCTGTGAATAGGTAGAATGTGGAACTCACTGTCACATGAAGTAGTTGAGCAAATTACAATACCTGCATTGAAACAGACTCTAAATCAACATATCAGGTCAACAAATGCTTCTGTGGAGCACAATTACAGGAATGGACATTTTAGGTTGAGTGGTCTGCTTCTGTTCTTGATATTTTGTAATTCTGTGTCACAAATAGGCATGTTGCAGGTAATTCGTTGGTGAATTTGCAAGAATGAAGCAGAATCCTTCCCTGAATTCCTGGTCTAAAACAAGGGTGTTACATTGTGAAGTAATAGCCAGAACTTTGGCCAACAGTAAAGGAAAGCCATAAAGAAATTTACTGTCTTTTTCAGACATGAGACTAATGCCAGCATGTATTGGAAAATCCCTAAGAGTAGTGCTGTCTTAAAAATAATGTTAGATGTGGTGTCAGGAGCTGAATGTGTAAGTGCAGCTTCTGGTGTGATTATGACTGGATGAAGTAGGAAGGTTTCAGGTTCACTCAGCCTATAAAACGTTGGCTGACCTTAGAAAGGAAACGTTGTTAGAACATCTCTTGAAGCTACAGGAGGGAGGGGAAAACTCACTAGGATGCTCATCTCTGATACTCACCTAGAGACATGTTCACTGGAGGCATTTAAGAGGGTACTGGGTGATTATTTGGATGTGCAAGGTATGAGGTAAAAACAGGAGGTTGGTAGTAAATAATGCTCATTTGAATGGCTAGTACAGACATGATAGGCTGTATGGCCTTCTCCTGTGCCATAACACTTCTGTGATTTTGAGGCCATTGAATGAGGCTGTGCTGGAAAATATACATTTGCAGAGTGTAGACTTGTCTTTAATGCCTTCCACTGAAAATTGACCAAATGCACACCTTCACAAAAGTAAACCAGCACTGATGGAAGTCTGGTCAAAAGTGTGTCATCAGTCTCAGGACAGGCAACAAGAAATTGTTGAGAGAATGGTGTAGTTACCAGCAGGTCATAGCATTGTTCTTATGGGGGAAGGAAGTGTCATTGCTGGAGTGATAATGTGAATGGCTGATGCACTTATAACACTCTTGGATTTGGAAGGAATTTTAGAAGTGTTTAGAAGGAAATTTGTGAGGAATCTCCTCAGAGGGGCAGTAACTGTTTTTTGATTAGTTTATGTAAAATAAAACTTCCTGGAGCTTCCACTGGGATTCTCTAGTGGCAGAAGTGGTGAAAACCACATAAATGGCCAACAACTTCTGTTTATATTGTTTCTCAAGGGATTGAGAAAGAAGACCGAGAAAACCCCATGGGAGTTCCCTTCCAAAGTGTTTTACGTACCCCTGGAGTTAGATAAATAATTCAATTTATTCCCTTTACATACCACAGTTACATTTATGATATATATGTATATAAATGTCATACATCTGTATGCACTTCCTGTGTCATTATTTTCCATTATAGATTCCTCTGGCTGTGTTTATAATGAAATCTAGCAAAGTCAATTTGCGATGCTGTAATCACAAACCCAACCAGAGGTTATTCTGTATCCTGAGTTGCCATGATTCTTCATATATTAAACCAATGGATAATGCAACATGATGCATTGAATATATAATATTAAAATGACAGTGACAGGAAGGAATATAGTGCACAATTTGAAGAGCAGATCAACAGTTAAACTTAGAGGTTACATAAGGAATAAAAGGATAAAAATAAAGATTAAATAAATAACTTGGATGAAGGGAAAGTATGGTTTTCAAGTTTATTGACAGAAGAATAGGAATAAGTTGTGAAGAGTACATAGTAAGGCGTCAAAAATATATAAATATGTTAAGTTAATGGTCAAAAGTCAAACAAGTGGATTATAATTTGGGAAAATGTGAAATAGTCAATTTTAGTATGAAAAATAAAAGAATAAGCATATTATGTAAATGCTGAGAGATGACACATCTCTAAGATGTAGAAGGATCTGGATGTCCTGATGCATGAATCATAAAACCTTGACCGCAGGTACAACAAACCATGAGGAAAGCTAATAGAATGTTACCATTTAGTGTGATGGGAATTGAATACAAAAGGACCAAGGTTGTGGTTCAGCTATACAGGGCATACGTGCCCTATATATTGAGACCACATCTACAGTAATTTGTGCAGTTTTGGTCTCTTTGTCTAAGGAAACAGTTCAGCAAAGCTTTCTGACTCATACATAAAATAGACAAGTTGTCTAATCAGAAAAGGTTGGACAGATTAGACTTAAATATGCTAGAGTTTGGCATTTTTTGCATTCCTTAACTCTTATAAAATTCTCATGCTAAATTGATACAAAACAGTATTAAGATATATTAGGCTCAGATATATTTATTATCCCTACCAAACAGAGTCCACTTGTCAACTAATCAGCATTCTTCTCTTATACAGTATCAGTGTTGGTTTTTGTCTTAAATCGATATTCTTGCAAATTGTCCTGATGAGTGAAAGACAAAAAGTTTTGACAGTGTCTTTTTTCATAATAATAGTTAAATTGTGTACAACAAAAGGACAACATATGTAAGAACATAGGAGCTGGGAGTAGGAGTAGGGAATTCAACCCCTCACGTCTGCTCCACCATTTGATTTGATCGTGGTTGATCTGCTCACAGTCTTAATTCCACTTTCCTACCTGCTCTCCGTAGCTCTTCAGCCCAAAGTTTATGGGTTGATTTTTCACCACACACAGACATTAAGACAAAGTGTGATCTACTGGATAGAGAGAATATGGAGCCAGAGTCTTTCTATGTACTTTATATAGTTTACCAACCGTGCAGACGAGGAGCAGGAGATACTAGTCACCAATTAATAAAATCAAGTTTAATGTAGTTGTTTCCAGTTCCACCCTAAAGTTATTCAAAAACTCAGTTCTCACTGCCTTTTTCAGGAAGACAGTTCCAAAGACTCAGACAGGACCCCCGAGAGAGAAATAATCACCTCAACTATGTCATACTTTTAGATAGTGACCTCTAGTCCTAGATTCTCCTACAACTAGAAACATCTGTCCACATCTACCTGTGAAGACTCCTCAGAAACTTGTACATTTCTTTCAAGTCACTTCTTACTTGTCAGAATTCCATCTGAAACAAGTCTAACCTGTCCAACATTTCCTTGCAATACACCCCAATCATTCCAAATATTAGTCTGGATTAAACCTCATTAAATCTGCTCTGAACTCCTTCCATTGCATTTACATCCTACCCTAGGTAATTAATACCATGCACAGTACTTCAGGTGTGGTCTCAACGGAGTCCTATATAACTGAAGCATAACCTCCCTTTTTATATTCAATTCCCTTCACAATAATGGATAACATTCTATTAGCAGTCCTAAATACTTGCTGTAGCTGCATGCGAACCAGTTATGTATCATGAACATGAACAATCAGATCCTTCTGCATCTCAGAGCTTTGCAATCTGTCACGATTAGATAGTAACTTTTTTGTTCATCCTGCCAAAATGGACAATTTTATATTTTCACATATTTTTGCCCAATTTTTAATGTGGCAACAAAATGTCCCCATCCCTCCACCCAAATAATTAATATAAATCTTTATCAGTTGAGGTCCCACCACAGATCCCTTTTGCACACTACTCGTTACATCTTGCCAACCTGAAAAAAAAAGTTTATGCCTCCTTTTTTGCTTTTTGTTAGCTAAACAACCTTCTCTCCTGTATATGGCAGAAGCTGAGTGTAACTGATACATATAGCACACTTTTTTAAAATACTAGTTACATGTTATCAACTTGCTCCCTGCTGTATTTCATTATATTTTAATATATAGCAGATCCCTTTGGCCTGATGGGGAATCAGAGGCTATATACGCGTGGGTGATGGCATCTGGAGTTTCAGTGAGATGGTGTTGACATTCAGTGAAAAGAATTGACAAGATTTTTGATGCATCACCCTGTAGGTATTGAAAGAAGTGTTTTATTATTAAAGTCATGGTTTCCCTACCCCCTGCACAGAAATCAATAGAGGGGACACAGACCAGTGGATGATTGCTGTGTTCAGCCCTTAGCTTTTCGGACATAATTAATGGATTTAAAAGAAAGAAGTGCAATCTAGTTTTTTTACTTTAGATTTGTAAAAATACAGTTGCTCTCTGCCAGCTTCCAGTGAACTGGTTGCATCACATAAACACATTGACTGCTCTTGAGTATCTAATGGCATTCCTAGTACTTATACAACCCACCAAAGTTGATCAGTTATTCATTATCTGATTGTATTTACTGGCAAGGAAATCACATAACATTGTGCAAGATTTCAGTTGGCAAAAGAGTGCCTGATAATGCACTACTTATAAATTTACTAGCTTCCAGCTATATTGTTTCCCCATTTCTCTCTTATCTTTTGTCCCAGCACTTCTGTAGGTGCTGGGCACCTTCCTTCATTGCAGTCAAGTGCCTGTTGTGTATGGATAGTCTTCATGATGGACCTTGTCCTGCTGTTTGGGTAACCAAGCTCATTGCTTTCCTTATCCAATATTCACACTCTCAGAATATCCATTGGAGAATACTCAAGTTGTGGGATCCTGTTCTGCTTTTGACTCTCCCAGACCACATGGGCTGGGATTAATTGTAATCCCAGGGTAATCCAAGGGTAGCAGCTGCTGTCTTCCTGTTCTGTGTAGTTACTTGCTGAATAAACCTAACTGGGCCACCAAGAGAACATGTTTTTGAACTGCTTACATATTTCACAACGAGCTGAATCAAAGTTTGGAGAATGGGTTTGATTTTCACTCGTGGCCTGACATTCGAAAGGCTGGTTTTCCTATCCCCACAAACATCACGGTTGTCCTTCACCTCAGATTAATGCGTGAGTGCACTTTGTCCCTGCATAGAAATTAGCAGGTTTTTCTTGCCACTTCTAAGATAGGACATTTAGCTCCACCATTCTATCAGATTAACTGAGATGGGACAGTAAACATAAAAGATGTGGATGGCTCTTCTGGAACTTATCAAAAACCATTTATTTCCATTCTGAAAATAACAGATATTGCACAGTCCATGCAACTAAACCAGATCCTACTCCTTTTCAATTTACCATACACGGACTTTCCAGAAGATGCTGCCCAGTGGTAGGGCCAGGAATATCACCAATATTGCGGTCAGTTAAAATAGGGACAGTGAGAGAGCCAACCTGTACCTAAATTGCATTTAAAATTATCTTACCTAATGTAAAAACACTTGAAAGGAAATCTTTTCAAAGAAGGGATGAGAAGACATCATGGATAGTGTAGGAAAATATGGAATACTTGTGCTTACAGATCTCTATGGCAGGATACAGCCCCAAGCCAAATACTCCAAACATGTCAAGAATGGTATCTAACATTAATTTTGGAGCTCAAAATATGGACAGGAGATAATGTACACACTGGGATTTGATCTGCTCTGTAGCAAGGTTAATGATAACGAGGGGAGGGGATTGGGGGTCACCAGCAAAGCTAAGTCTTCTCCTTTTTTGTTTCATTTAATCCTTGCTGTTAGTTTTCTTCCTTTACCTTCCGAAGGTTTCATTTCAAGTGTAGGATTCCATGTATGCATGTATGCAACTTTTTTCAGATCGTGATCAGCAGTAAGTTTCTTTTAACCATTCATAGCTGACCTAATGTGATTGCCAGGTTTTATAAAGCAAGATTAGCTAACTTGACATAGGCTGGGGATTGAATGTATAGAACCCACTTTGATTGCAGGGTCTGGAGGAGAGCGGAACAAGTACTCAGCTGCACGCAAAAATGTTTCTGTACTAAAATGAAAACAGAAAGTGCTGGAGAAACTCTGCAGGTCTGGCAGTATCTTTGGAGAAGCTTCTCCAGCATTTTGCTTTTATTTCAGACACCTGACATTAAGTGTTTTATTTTAGTGGGTTGTGTTGCTATATTATTGATGCTCCCCTTTATTCTGAGAGAATGCAAAAGTATTTACAAGAATCTTTCTGTGCACAACAGCAGCAATTGACATGGTTCAGGCCCGTGCTAGAGGAACACATTGCCTGTTGAAAGTTAAAAATCACACAGCACCAGGTTATAGTCCAACAGGTTTATTTGGAAGCACTAGTTTTTAGAGCATTGCTCCTTCATCAGGTGGTTGTGGTGGATGAAGGAGCAATGCTCCGAAAACTAGCGCTTCCAAATAAACTTGTTGGACGATAACCTGGTGTTGTGTGATTTTTAACTTTGTACACCCCAGTCCAACACCGGCGTCTCCAAGTCATGATTGCCTGTTGAAACTTCAGTGAATGAATAGCAGCTTATTAAGTGATGTTAGCCCTTCACTGTTGACCTAAAACAACAATGATGAGAGGCATCAGAAAATTTGCATTTGGGGCAATTAAAATTCTTCCATTGTTTTACTCATCAATAACTGGTTTAACTGTGACTTTAAATGTTTTGGAGGACAGAGAAAGAAAAGATGGGAAATCAAATCTCACACCCCAAGAAAAAGAGAAAAGGCAGAGGAGTGAGCAAAACCTAATGGTGGCAAATATCTGTTTTCTTAATACAAAAACCAGATTTTGTTTTCTGATCTATTATTTAAAACATTGTAAAAATTGAAAGTCTGCCAGAGCAGAAAAGAGGATGGTGAGTTTTTTTTTAACTTTGAGCAGAAATAGCACCTTTTTTTTGTAATCTTTCAAAATAAAATATGTCTCTTTTTACTTAGAACTTGAGAGATCAAATGGCAGCAGTATCAAGAAGTGAGCCTAGTTTTCACTTGAAAGACTAGTTCAGCCAAAAGATCTTTTTCAAAAATAAACTGATTTGTTGTTCAAGTGTAA
The DNA here is from genome assembly GCF_047496795.1 of Chiloscyllium punctatum. NCBI lineage: Eukaryota > Metazoa > Chordata > Chondrichthyes > Orectolobiformes > Hemiscylliidae > Chiloscyllium > Chiloscyllium punctatum. The sequence goes on from NC_092745.1 coordinate 74,453,114, forward strand.
TAATTTATAATAGGTTGACCATAAATTATTACAGCCCTACAAATCAAAGGAAAATAATGATGGAGTCATTATTTCATTCAGATGCCTTTTCAGATGACTTTTATAAAAAGTACAACACATCCTGGGCCATCCTTAGCCAGCTTCTAGTGGCACTAGCTAGTTGAGTTGCTGTAAGAAGTCCCCAGTAAGGGACAGTAAAACTACATCTCAGGATTAATTTTCCAAGTTTCAACTATCAAAGGCAAACTCCTACACTCTTTGTTAAAATAACATTGATTTTGCAGACTTGGAGACCAGCTCCATCAGTTTTTTTTGTCATTCCCACAAGCATTCCTGTGACATGTTACAGGGATGAATTGGCTATAGCACAAAGTTGCTCTGTTCACTTCAGTGGGGGCTGGAACTTTAGACTAGTCTGGGAGCTGATCCAGAATCACCTAATCATGGGAAATACTGCACCAACTGAATTTGCAACAGTACACAGTCAGTATTAATCGTTCTTCCTGGAATGAACTGCTTCAAATCAGTGAACAATCCCTCGAATACTCCTTCACCAGACTTTCCTTCTTCAAACAATCAGCATTTGATACCCACACTACACTGGGAAATTATGGATATTTGCACACAGTGTAGATATAATACTTGAAGGGCCCTGTATTAATTCAGGCAACCTCCACAGACTGGCATTGGTCTCTCAATCACTAACGCACACTGAACAGAAGCGATTGATTGTGTTGTATATGAGAATGCTCATGAGGAATTGGGCCCTGAATATTGTAATTTAAATGATTAGTGAAAAACATTGCCTCTATCTGCCTGTCCTTTTCCTTTCTATTCCGTGTTGAAGGTTTTGACCATGTTGGAAGAGGGATTCCAGTCAATTTTGAAATATCTCATTGAGTGGCAAGTTGTTCTGGGAATGCTGTTTGATCAGATAGGGTTGGGGTGAGACAGGAGGGATTCCATGTGTTGGGGTGGGTAGTTAATGAAGCAAGTTTGGTAAGATATGGTGATAAAACACCTAGGCCTGGGAGTGAAAAGTCCTCTGCAAAATACATACTGCACTTGGCACTTGGCTAGAGTTTTTGTTTAACTTAAGTTGCTTAAGTTTTTTGAAGAGGTGACGGAAGTAACGCTATTGATGTGGTGAACGTAGACTTCCAGAAGGTGTTTGATGCAGTGCCACACAACAGGCTTTTCAGGAAAGTTACAAAAGCAAAGTGCTGGAGAAACTCAACAGATCTGATGCAGGATCACTGAGCTCAAAGTATTAACAGTGTTCCTGTCTCTACAGGTGCTGCCAGGGCTGCTGGGTTTCTCCTGCACTTTCTGTTTTTGTTTCAGATCTCCAGCATCCAGAGTTTGTCCTTTTGTTTTTGTGAGAGAAGTTGTAAATCGTGGAATTAAAGAGTCAGTAGAAACGTGGATATAAAATCGGCTTAGTGATAGGAAACAGTAATGGTCAATGGATATTTTTCAGGCTGGAGGAAGGTTGTAGTGGAGTTCCCAGGGGTTAGTATTGGGACCTTTTCCTGATATGTATTAATGATCCGGATCTTGGTGTACAGGGGACAGTTTCAAAGATTGCAGATGACACCGAACCTGGAAAGGATTGTAAACTGTGAGGGTGATGATTTGGAACTCCAGAAAGACACAGACAGGTTGGTGGAATGGGCAAATAGATGGCAGGGGTGTTTCAAAGTATTAGGTGGTGCATTTTGGTGGAAATAACATTGAAAGCCAATATATAATAGGAGGTACAATTCTAAAGGAAGGTACATAAACAGGGGGACCAGGGCGTAAATGGATGCAGATCATTGAAAATGGCTGGATAGGTAGAGAAAGCAGGAAGTAAAGCATTCGGTGCCCTCTGCTGTATTAATAGGGGCAGAGAGTACAAGATAAGGAGGTGATGTAGAACTTGTAGCTGACACACATTAAACCTGAGTTGGAGCATTATGAGTACCATGTTATAGGAGAGACGTGAATACATTGGAGACAGTGCAGAGATGATTTACAAGAATGGCTTCAGGAATGAGAAATTTCAGTGATGGAATGGACTGAAGAAGCCTAAGAGGAGATTGGATAGAGGTTTTCAAAATCATGAGCAAGCAGACTAGAGTAGATAGAGAGAAACATAAATGAGCACAAACAGGATGGCATTGATTTAAAATGATTTGCAGAAGAAGCAAGAGAGATATGAGAAAAATCCTTTTCTCCCAGCAGATAGTTAGAATATGGAATGTGCTGCCTGGGAGTCTGGTGGAGGCAGATTGAGGGCATTCAACAGCATTTTGGAAAATTATTCAGAAAGAAATAATGTACAAGAGGCTGGGGAAATCAGAGGAGATAGGCAGTATATCATGATGCTCGACTGAAAAACCAGTGTAGGCATAATGGACCGAATGGCCTCTTTTTACATCTTAACAATTCTGTGATTCAGTGAGAAGGTTCAGCCTTAATCTAAGTTTTAAATAGGCAACTCCTGATTTTTAATCTAGTTCTATATTCTCCTGTTAGAGGAAACATCCTCTCCATCCCATCAGGATTTTATATATTTCAATCAAGTCATCTTTTACTCCTCTAAACCCCAGTGTTTTCAAGCCTTTCCTCATAAGATTAGCCCTATACTTCAGCTATCAGTCTTGTAAATCTTCTCTGAACTGTCTCCTACATATTTGCATCCTTCCTTCAATAAGTTGACCAATACAGTACACCGCATTCCACATGCACTCTCTGCAGGCCCCTCACAACCTTGTATAAGGGTATTGAAGGGTACTCGGAGAGTAGTAAGGCTATGGAATGCTTTGCCTGCAACGGTAATAGATTTGCCAACTTTAAGTACATTTAAGTCGTCATTGGACAAGCATATGGACGTACATGGAATAGTGTAGGTTAGATGGGCTTCAGATTGGTATGACAGGTCAGCGCAACATCGAGGGCTGAAGGGCCTGTACTGTGCTGTAATGTTCTATGTTCTATGTTCTATAACTCAAAGAAAAATCCCCTCAGTCACCTCTGTTCCGAGGAAGACAACCCCAGTCTATCCAGTCTTTCCTCATAAAAGCAATTTTCCAGTCGTGGTAACATCCTTGTAATCTCCTTTGCAACCTCTCTAGTGTAGTGATTTTGTGGCTATTGTTTGAGGACAAGGCAGAGGTCCATATTTTAGTTCTGAGGTTGGGACCTTGCATTGGCCCATTTCTATGTCCTGGTTCCATATTAAGTTGATGCCTGAGGCCCACAACAATTTTCATCATGCAGGACATTTAACATCCAGGGAAAATGTTCATTATAGACTGAAGGGTAATGGGCAGGCTCCCAAGGCTGGGAGGCCAGTCGGACACTGTACACTTCTGAGAGTTCAACAGCTTCTTTGTCTGAGTTGAGACTTGCCTGCTGAAGCTAAAGGAGGGAGGCCACCTCAAGAATGAAGATGACATTAATACCAGCTTCAGCTGCCAGGCTGATAATCCAAAGTAGAACCTGTCCATCATGCAGCCCCAGCTATGGTCATCGCCAAAGGTTGGCTGAAGGGAATTGGGGTTGGGATCAACCTGCTGAAGCTCTGGCCCACTGCTTGTGAAGAGGAAGCAGGAACGTGCTGGCAAACAGGCAGGCCAGCCAGGGATGGGAGATTGTGGCCTTCTCCAGCCTGCCTCCTACAGGAATTGGAAACCTCACCAGGACACATGACCATTTACCTGATATATACAAAAGGTTCTCCACCCCAGCAGTGTGCTTTTAACTTTATAGCTGTTTGGGATACCTTGAGATGGTGGAAGGCGCTAAATAAGTACAATTTCTTTGTTTCTCCGTGATGCCCTTTATGGTCCAATAATCTGCTGGTATTTAGTGTCCAGGTACAGACAGAAACAACAGCAGATTGGGTGTGGTATGTCAGGGCGACATGTATGGATCTGTGTCTCTGAATGACCCAGCCTTCATGAGAGGAAATAGCTGAAGATAAAAGTGTGACAGAAGAAAGTAGAATTTCCTGGGATGTCTAAGATCTATAAAGTTTTTTTTTAATTATATAACTGTAAAAGTCGAGAGTCCTTGCTGAGTCTGAGATAAGTCTGAAGTGAGGAGGCTAAGGCAATAGCCTGCCAACATAAACCAATCGGAGAAATTAGTTTATGTTCTGCATAAAGTTGCCATGGAAAGTGTAAAGGATTTCTTTGAGTACTAAAACAAAGAATGGTTGTTCTGGGGTTAATTCTCAACAGAAAGTAACAGGGTTGGGGGTGGTGACGGTGGAGCATGATGGGAACAGAACTTCCAATTGATTTTGATTAAACTCACAGTTGTACAGTAAAAAGAATCCCTGTCTGAGATGGTAGGATCTGTGTGTCATTTTGATGTCTGAATATTTTAAATTGCGAAAGGTTCCATATGTTGGCAAGTCACCTCTCTGATATTGGAACAAGATGGTAGCTGTGATTACAGCACTTTTGAGTTACATTCTTTGTAATCAGAAATTATCTGGAAGATATTGAGACGAGAGCGAAATACCAAGGGATCAAAAGCGATGACCTGAATGCATCCAGTACAATATTTTTGGGCTTAGCATCCAGCTGTAGATCAGTAGCGGACTGGTCTGAGTCCGAAGGATGAGAGTTCGGATTCCACTCCTTGTAGATCAGCAGAGGCTTTGCTGCACTGTTGGGGAAGTGCTATACTATTGGACATGGTTCAGATGAGATTTTCAACTAAAGTCTTACCAGTTTTTTCAGAAGAGCATGGAAAGATCCCATTGCAGATTTTGCAGAGGAATGTGGAGATGTTGCTACAAAACCAGAAATGTTTGGAAAAATTTAGCAACATCTGTGAAGAGAAAACCATGTTGACCGTTTGAAACGATGAATATTAGCCAAGATTTAGATGTTGGTTAAATTTCAGTTATTTGGAAATCAGTATCACTCAGATGATGATGGTGTTGTTGCTATTTATGGAGCTGCTACAACTCAACCTTACAATAGTGAGATCCATAGTAGGGCAATAACCTGGTTGGTCGAGGAGGTGACCTTTCTGGCTCAGCCTTGCCAAACAGGTCACCGATGTAATTATTTACTTGCTAACCGGTTTCTACTTCCCCATTAACTAGAGAGTATACTGCGGACAGAAATAAAACTGTAGGCTTGCAAGCAGCTGTGCTAGTTGTTCTCAAATCAGCTCTACAATGTAAGTAGGGCGTTAGGATGTAATTTCAAGAGAATGCTGGGTGGTTATAGACCTCGTTAAATGCTTAGTATTATTAATTCCCAATCAGTGCTATTAAAACTCAGACAGTCTATTATTTGTAAGACTCGTGTTTAGGGGGTTTTGAAATTTTAATTTACTCCCACCAGCCTGCCAATCCCTTGCGTGTGCAGTACCTTCAGGCAGCCCTGATGATTCATGACCATAAAATGACTCTGCTGGATTTGCGAGTACAATCTGGAACGCAATAGCTCCCGTGTCGATCTATCAGCAGTGTGTCTCATCTTGAAAGAAAGTAACAAAATATTTGGAGCTCACAAAGTAATTAGCAGTCAACATTGCCAAGTACAAGCTGCAACATTTAAGAAATTATAGTTAGAGAGAGGATGGAGGTCACACGGTGTTTTGCGACAGAGAAAAAAAGAAACCTTGAACATATTTGGATATTTAGCTTTCTTTGCTCTATGTGTTTAACAACATAACAGCTCAGGTTGAATGGTCTGAGAAGAGAAAGTTTGTAAACAAGGACATGCTATGACAGGAGTTAAATGTTTCAAATCCAGGAAATTTCTTTCTGTAGATGTCAAGATAACATAATCACATGTGTGTCGAGTTACTTACAAATTTTAAGAAGTGAATTGTTTCTTCATGTTTTTGAGTTTTGCTGTTCACTGGAGGTACTAATTTATGTTGGAGACTGATTCAGGAGCACCAGATGATTTTAAGTAGAACACGCAAGAATTGGGAGCAAGTGTAGGCCATTTGGCCCTTTGAGGCTGTTCCATCATTCAGTGAAATCAAGGTTGATCTGATGGTGGCCTCATGGTGGGTGGCATGGTGGCTCAGTGGTTAGCACTGCTGCCTCCCAGCACCAGGGACTCCAGTTTGATTCTATCCTGGGTGGAGTTTGCACATTCTCCCTTGGTCTGCGTGGTTTTCCTCTGGGTGCTTCGGTTTCCTCCAAGACGTGCAGGTTAGGTGGATTGGCCATGTTGAATTGCCCATAGTGTCTAGGGATGTGTAGATCAAGTGGTTTAGCCATGGCAAATACAGGGATAGGGCAGGGGCATAGATCTGGTTAGGGATGGTCTTTGGAGGGTCAGTGTGATTCAAGTGTCTGAATGGTCTCCTTCCACACTGCAGAGTTTCTATGAACTCCATTTTCCTCACCTTAGCTGGGTGGCTATTGAAATGAATGTATTCAGTCTATTTGACCACTGCAAAATCCCATTTATGTCAGCTTGACCCGATCTTTTCCCTGGCACACAAGTACATTTTTCAGGAGCTATCAATGCAATAAAGTAAGAACTAGTTTGCATTTGTATAGCATCTTTTATGTACCTCGAGGCCCCAAAGTGCTTTGGAGCCAATCCAGTACATTTGAAGTAATTATTGTTAACTGGTGCAATGTGATGACCATTTCAACACAACAAGGACCAGGAAATACGAATGAGATAATGACCATTTCAACTGTTTTCAGATTTTGATTGAGGGATATATATTCCTCAGTGCAATGGAGATTGCTCCTGTTCCTCTTTGAATATTGCGACAGGAGCTAACTCCGTTAAACATATCAGCACCTCCAGTAATACAGCACTCTTTTTGTAATGGCTTGAAGTGTCACCCAGATCAAGTTGGAATGGGGCTCGAAATCTTAACCAGAATGTAAAGTGAAAATGCTTCATTTGACCCAAGCTTTAAAGGATGGGAGATCTGACCATTTTCACTGTACTTTCTCATCAACTGACACTGAACAAACTAATTCAACACAGACAGTGCTTTCAGCTTAAGACGTACGTGGTCTGTAAGGATCAGTATGAAACATTATGATGGATTTAGCCACTGATCGATGTCAAAAGTGCTTGTATTCTTTGTCACCGAATAAACTTTATTAATCTTCCACTTTAATTGAGACTTTTTGCAGACCTGCAACTAAAGATAATTTTGAAAAACTCTTTTACAGATTACTACCTAACGTTGGATGAGCCAATGAATAATATCACAACTTCGCTTGGCCAGACTGCAGAGCTATACTGCAAAGTCTCCGGCAATCCGACTCCAACTATCCGCTGGCTGAAGAATGATGCACCAGTGGTCCAGGAACCACGGAGGATATCGTACCGGCTGACCAGCTATGGTTCCCGTCTCCGAATACGAAACCTCGATACTACAGACACTGGTTATTTCCAATGTGTAGCTACAAATGGACAAAAATCTGTTTCAACCACGGGTGTGCTTTTCGTCAAATTTGGTAAGATCTATTGAGATGCATTAAAATCTTTTATGTACTTGAGGAAATAAAACAGGGAGTCCTAACACTAAAGGTAGTTTAATAATGGTACTGGGGTGCCAAGCAGACAGCACTTACAGTCATAGAGATGTACAGCATGGAAACAGACCCTTGGGTCCAACCTGTCCATACCGACCAGATATCCCAACCCAATCCAGTCCCACCTGCAAGCACCCGGCCCATATCCCTCCAAACCCTTCCTATTCATATACCCATCCAAATGCCTCTTAAATGTTGCAATTGTACCAGCCTCCACCACTTCCTCTGGCAGCTCATTCTATACATGTACCACCCTCTGTGTGAAAAAGTTGCCCCTTAGGTCTCTTTCTTATCTTTCCCCTCTCACCCTAAACCTATGCCCTCTAGTTCTGGACTCCCCTACCCCAGGGAAAAGACTTTGTCTATTTACCCTATCCATGTCCCTCATAATTTCTTAAACCTCGATAAGGTCACCCCTCAGCCTCCGACGCTCCAGGGAAAACAGCCACAGCCTGTTCAGTCTCTCCCTGTGGCTCAAACCCTCCAACCCTGGCAACATCCTTGTAAATCTTTTCTGAACCCTTTCAAGTTTCACAACATCTTTCCGAGAGGAAGGAGACCAGAATTGCATGCAATATTCCAATAGTGGCCTAACCAATGTCCTGTACAGCTGCAACATGACCTCCCAACTCCTGTACTCAGTACTCTGACCAATAAAGGAAAGCATACCAAACGTTATCTTCACTATCCTATCTACCTGCGACTCCAATTTCAAGGAGCTTTGAACCTGTACTCCAAGGTCTCTTTGTTCAGCAACACTCCCTAGGACCTTACCATTAAGTGTTAAGTCCTGCTAAGATTTGATTTCCCAAAATGCAGTACCTCACATTTATCTGAATTAAACTCCATCTGCCACTTCTCAGCCCATTGGCCCATCTGATCAAGATCCTGTTGTAATCTGAGGTAACCCTCTTCGCTGTCCACTATACCTCCAATTTTGGTGTCATCTGCAAACTTACTAACTGTACCTCTTATGCTCGCATCCAAATCATTTTAGGTAAATGCCAAAAGAGGACCCAGGACTGATCCTTCTGGCACTCCACTGGTGACAGGCCTCCAGTCTGAAAAACAACCCTCCACCACCACCACCATCACCACCCTCTGTCTTCTACCTTTGAGCCACTTCTGTATCCAAATAGCTAGTTCTCCCTTATTCCGTGAGATCTAACCTTGCTAATCAGTCTCCCATGGGGAACCTTGTTGAATGCCTTATTGAAGTCCATATAGATCACATCTACTGCTCTGCCCTCATCAACCCTCTTTGTTATTTCCCACACACCAAGCCATGTTGACTATCCCGAATCAGTCTTTGCCTTTCCAAATACATGTACATCCTGTCTCTCAGGATTCCATCCAAAAACTTACCCACCACCGACGTCCGGCTCACTGGTCTATAGTTCCCTGGCTTGTCCTTACCACCCTTCTTAAACAGTGGTACCACGTTAGCCAACCTCCAGTCTTCTGGCACCTCACCTGTGACAATCGATGATACAAATATCTCAGCAAGAGGCCCAGCAATCACTTCTCTAGCTTCCCACAGAGTTCTCAGGTACACCTGATCAGGTCCTGGGGATTAATCCACCTTTACCCGTTTCAAAATATCCAGCACTTCCTCCTCTGTTGAGCCTTTGTGGGAAATCTACTAAATGTGTGGTTACCAGACATGGCCAATTAGTGACTAGCGGGTAGATATATATGTCAGGTGGTGTCTGAAAGCTGGAGGTCCATTTTGAGGCCTTCTGGTAGTTGTAAAGCACTTGGTTAGAGGCAAAGAAAATGCAGGTGCTGGAATACAAGGTAGACAAGCAGGAGACTGGAAGAAAACAGCAATCCAGGCTGCATCAGGAGGTGGAGAAGTTGATGTTTCAGGTGTAACCCTTCTTCAGGATTGGGGGTGGTTGTAGGGGGAGCTGCAGCTAAGGGGGGTGGTGGGGCAGTGGGGATAGGTGAAGACAGGTAGAGGGTACGACCTGGTTGGTCAATGGGAGGAATGAATCCAGTTGGTGGCAGGGAGCAGTGGAAGGAAGGGAGTCGGGGGATGGAAAGGGAGGTTATTTGAAATTGGAGAATTCAGTGTTGAGTCCTCTGGGCTGTAGGTTGCCCACGCAGAAGATGAGGTGTTGTTACTCCAATTTGCGGTTTGATTCATTGTGGCAATGAAGGAGGCTGTGGTTGGTCATGTTGGAAAGGGAGTGGGAAGGGGAGTTGAAATGGGCAGTGGGTGGGAGGTCTGGCCGGCCCCTGCAGGCCCTGCTGAGATGCTCAGCAAACTGTTCTCTAAGTTCACATTCGGTCTTCCCAATGTAGAGAAGACCACATCAGGAGAACTGATGCAGTAAATTAGGTTAGAAGAGAGGCAGGTGAACCTCTGTCTCACCTGAATGAACTGTTTGGGGCCCAGATGGAGGTAAGGGGGGGTAGTATACCGGCAGGTTTTGCATCTTTGCTGGTTGCAGGGGAAGGTACCTGGGGTTTGGGGTGGGATCGGTGAGGAGAGTGGCACGAACCAAGGATTGGTGAAGGGAATGGTCCTTGCGGAAGGCAGAGAGGGATGGGGAAGAGAAGATGTTCTTGGTGGTGGGGTCTAGTTTGAGTTGGTGGAAATGATCAAGGATGATGAATTCGATGCAGAGACTGGTGGGATGGTAGGTGAGGACAACGGGGTCTCTGCCTTTAGAGGGGGAGTGGTTTAGAGCAGTGGAACGGGGAATGGAGGTGGTGCAGTGGAGGACTGTCAGGATGATAGAGGGAGGAAAAGCACATTGTCTGAAATAGGTGGACGTCGGGTGTAAAGCTGGCAGGATGACGCATAATGAAGTGCTGTCAACCTCTTCAAATTTAAAATCAGAAAAAGGCCTTTGCAACCAGGCCATCTCTTTGGTGGAATGGAGAAACCACTTCACTGGATGTCCTACTGATTCTGGGTGGTTTCTAACAACAGGCCTTAATAAGTAATGGAAATGAAATCCGCTGCTTGCGGGTAGGTAGCCCTGCTGCCCACACTGCCATCCCAACTCTGGGAAAACAGCCCGGGATTATGCTGGAAATGGAGCAGCAGCACATTGGCCAACTGTGCAAACTTCTGCACCCACTTATTTAAGTAAGTGCCAATGGGGGTCAAGATGCAGTCCCTTGTTCTGCATTGGATAGCACAGGACAAAGTAAATTGGAATTAATATGCTGATTCTTGGTACTGTCATTAGGATTCCAAAAGTGTTCAATTCTGGTCTCCCTCCTAATGGAAGGATGTTGTGAAACTTGAAAGGGTTCAGAAAAGATTTACAAGGATATTGCCAGGGTTGGAGGATTTGAGCTATAGGGAGAGGCTGAATAGGCTGTGGCTGTTTTCCCTGGAACGTGGGATGCTGAGGGGTGACCTAATAGAGGTTTATAAGATCATGAGGAGTTGGATAGGGTAAATAAACAAGATCCATTTTAGGGTGAGATGGGAAAGATTTAAATGGGACATAAGGGGCATCTTTTTCACACAGAGGGTGGTGTGTATGGAATGAACTGCCAGAGGAAGTGGTGGAGACTGGTATAATTACAACATTTGAAAGGCATCTGGATGGGTATATGAATAGGAAGGGTTTTGAGGGATATGGGCCAAATGCTGGCAAATCGGACGAGATTAGGTTAGGATATCTAGTTGGCATGGACGAGTTGGACCAAAGGGTTCGTTTCTGTGCTGGAGATCTCTTTAACTCTATGGCTCTAAGTTCCAGCTTTAGTGGTATGTCCATTGTGAAAAACATCTCGCAGGATAAAAAGATTTAGATGACAATTGTATCAGTCATTTTGTGTAGATGAAAGACAGTTGGTCATTATCATTGGTGGGTTTAAGATGGAATTAATTAAGGTTATTAAAGTTTTGTGCAAGTAAATTCTTTGCAATAGAGAGTGTTCAGTGTAACTCTTCCTATAATGTATTGATACATATAACTGGAGTGGTCTCTTAATGCTGTACAGCTATTTCTTTTTTTGGTTATCACAACACTTAAAAGTAGTTAAAGTAACTGTTCCCTAATGGTTCAATCAATGAATTAATCAATATTAAGGTCAGTCAGGTCCTCATTTTTATGATGGGCTGTGTCAAATTAGCGCATCTGACAAGGTGCTGGAAATCTTAATGTTACTGGATTAGAAAGTGGAGAAAAAATGTCAATCAGAGTTGTCACTCCCAAATACCTTACTGTGAGTCATGTTGGGAAGTGCGCATTGGATAGGATTGGGTTTGGCTAACATGTTAAATAGTTGAATATCCTGCTAATACTTTCTACATCTTTACATGTGAAGCATGCTTATCTGGTTAAGGTACTTTTAAGGGTGGAGAATAGAAGTCTTCAACTTTTGTTTCTATTTAAAATATAGTCCTGAAAGAAATAAGAGAACAAAGTGAAGTACAGATGTGTCTCCCTGCCTGAAGTGCCTTATTTGGATTGAGTTCAGAGGGTTACCTCAGTAATGTGGGACCTCAGCTGCAATCCATCAGTTCCTAACTTGCCAATTACATCTGCCACCCCATTGGAAGGAGGCAATTAAGGTGTTGACATTTTCCCAAGATAAACAAGTTAACATCCAATTATTGTCATCACCCCAGGTCTCCCTTACCACCACCTCTTGATTTCTCTACTGTTCCTAATTGATCAGGTTGCTTATCCAGCATCCATTACCGAATGACCAGAAATGTCCTCCAATTAAGCATTGAAAAAAACTGAAGCCTATGGTATCACTTCAAATTCTGTTCCCTAGCTACTAAATCCAGCCCACTCCCTAGCAACTGTATAAGACTAAAGTTGAAAATGTGTTGCTGGAAAAGCGCAGCAGGTCAAGCAGCATCCAAGGAACAGGAGAATCGACGTTTCGGGCATCAGCCCTTCAGGAATGAGGAAAGTGTGTCCAGCAGGCTAAGATAAAAGGTAGGGATGAGGGACTTGGGGGAGGGGTGTTGGGAATGCGATAGGTGGAGGGAGGTCAAGGTGAGGGTGATAGGCCAGAGTGGGGTGGGGGTGGAGAGGTCAGGAAGAAGATTGCAGGTTAAGAAGGTGGTGCTGAGTTCGAGGGATTTGACTGGGACAAGGTGGGGGGAGGGGAAATGAGGAAACTGGAGAAATCTGAGTTCATCCCTTGTGGTTGGAGGGTTCCCAGGCGGAAGATGAGGTGCTCTTCCTCCAACCGTCGTGTTGCCATGGTCTGGCGATGGAGGAGTCCAAGGACCTGCATGTCCTTGGTGGAGTGGGAGGGGGAGTTGAAGTATTGGGCTACGGGGTGGCTGGTTGGGTTGGTTGGTCCGGGTGTCCCAGAGGTGTTCTCTGAAATGTTCTGCAAGTAGGCGGCCTGTCTCCCCAATATAGAGGAGGCCACGTCGGGTGCAGCGGATGCAAAAGATGATGTGTGTGGAGATGCAGGTGAATTTGTGGCGGATATGGAAGGATCCCTTGGGGCCTTGGAGGGAAGTGAGGGGGGAGGTGTGGGCGCAAGTTTTGCATTTCTTGTGCTTGCAGGGGAAGGTGCCGGGAGTGGAGGATATGGTGCTGGGAGTGGAGTCCTTGGACTCCTCCATCACCAGACCATGGCAACACAACGGTTGGAGGAAAAGCGCCTCATCTTCCGCCTGGGAACCCTCCAATCACAAGGGATGAACTCAGATTTCTCCAGTTTCCTCCTTTCCCCTCCCCCCACCTTGTCCCAGTCAAATCCCTCGAACTCAGCACCGCCTTCCTAACCTGCAATCTTCTTCCTGACCTCACCTTGACCTCCCTCCACCTATCGCATTCCCAATGCCCCTCCCCCAAGTCCCTCCTCCCCACCTTTTATCTTAGCCTGCTGGGCATACTTTCCTCATTCCTGAAGAAGGGCTCATGCCCGAAACGTCGATTCTCCTGCTCCTTGGATGCTGCCTGACCTGCTGCGCTTTTCCAGCAACACATTTTTCAGCTCTGATCGCCAGCATCTGGAGTCCTCACTTTCTCCTCCTATATAAGACTAAACCAAACCATTTGTGGGCGGCACGGTGGCACAGTGGTTAGCACTGCTGCCTCACAGCGTCTGAGACCCGGGTTCAATTCCCGCCTCAGGCGACTGACTGTGTGGAGTTTGCATGTTCTCCCCGTGTCTGCGTGGGTTTCCTCCGGGTGCTCTGGTTTCCTCCCACAGTCACAAAGATGTGCAGGCCAGGTGAATTGGCCATGCTAAATTGCCCATAGGGTTAGGTAAGGGGTAAATGTAGATGTAGGGGTATGGGTGGGTTACGCTTCGGCGGGGCGGTGTGGACTTGTTGGGCCGAAGGGCCTGTTTCCACACTGAAAGTAATCTAATCTAACCTTGTTATATTTGACCCTAAGATGAGCTTTCCCCACATATTTGTGCCATCACTAAGGCTGCCTGTTTCTGCTTTTGTAACATTATCCAACTTCTTGGCATGGTGCCCCAGTGGTTAGCACTGCTGCCTCACAGTGCCAGGGACCTGGGTTCAATTACAGCCCTGGGTGACTGTCTGTGTGAGGTTTGCGCATTCTCCTTGTGAGGGCAAGGTTAGGAACATGGGACTGGGATATCACAGCAATTGCAGAAACATGGCTCAGGGATGGGCAGGACTGGGAGCTTAATGTTCCAGGGTACAAATGCTACAGAAAGGATAGAAAAAGAGGGGAGTGGGAGTGGCATTTTTGATAAGGGATAGCATTACAGCTGTGCTGAGGGAGGATATTCCTAGAAATACATCCAGGGAAGTTATTTGGGTGGAACTGAGAAATAAGAAAGGGATGATCACCTTTTGGGATTGTATTATAGACCCCCTAATAGTCAGAGGGAAATTGAGAAATAAACTTGTAAGGAGATCTCAGCTATCTGTGAGAATAATAGGGTGGTTATGGTAGGGGATTTTAACTTTCCAAACATTGACTGGGACTGCCATAGTGTTAAAGGTTTAAATGGAGAAGAATTTGTTAAATGCATACAAGACAATTTTCTGATTCAGTATGTGGATGTACCTACTAGAGAAGATGCAAAACTTAACCTACTCTTGGGAAATAAGGCAGGGCAGGTGACTGAGGTGTCAGTGGGGAGCACTTTGGGGCCAGCGACCATAATTCTATTTGTTTTAAAATAGTGATGGAAAAGGATAGACCAGATCTAAAAGTTGAAGTTCTAAATTGGAGAAAGGCCAATTTTGACGGTATTAGGCAAGAACTTTCAAAAGCTGATTGGAGGCAGATGTTTGCAGGTAAAGGGATGGTTGGAAAATGGGAAGCCTTCAGAAATGAGATAACAAGAATCCAGAGAAAGTATGTTCCTGTCAGGGTGAAAGGGAAGGCTGGTAGGTATAGGGAATGCTGGATGGCTAAAGAAATTGAGGGTTTGGTTAAGAAAAAGAAGGAAGCATATGTCAAGTATAGACTGAATAGATTGAGTGAATCGTTAGAGGAGTATAAAGGAAGTAGGTGTATACGAGAGAGGGAAATCAGGAGGTCAAAAAGGGGACATGAGATAGCTTTGGTAAATAGAATTAAAGGAGAATCCAAAGGGTTTTTACAAATATATTAAGGACAAAAGGGTAACTAGGGAGAGAATAGGGCTCCTCAAAGATCAGCAAGGCGGCCTATGTGTGGAGCCACAGAAAATGGGGGAGATACTAAATGAGTATTTTCCATCAGTATTTACTGTGGAAAAGGATATGGAAGATAGACTGTAGGGAAATAGATGGTGACATCTTGCAAAATGTCCAGATTACAGAGGAGGAAGTGCTGGATGTCTTGGAACGGTTAAAGGTGGATAAATCCCCAGGACCTGATCAGGTGTACCCGAGAACTCTGTGGGAAACTAGAGAAGTGATTGCTGGGCCTCTTGCTGAGATATTTGTATCATTGATAGTCACAGGTGAGGTGCCGGAAGACTGGAGGTTGGCAAACGTGGTGCCACTGTTTAAGAAGGCCAGTAATGACAAGCAACGGAACTATAGACCGGTGAGCCTGACCTCGGTGGTGGGCAGGTTGTTAGAGAGAATCCTGAGGGACAGGATGTACATGTATTTGGAAAGGCAAGGACTGATACGGGATAGTCAACATGGCTTTGTGCATGGGAAATCGTGTCTCACAAACTTGATTGACTTTTTTGAAGATGTAACAAAGAAGATTGATGAGAGCAGAGCAATAGATGTGATCTATATGGAATTCAGTAAGGTGTTCGACAAGGTTCCCCTTGGGAGACTGATTAGCAAGGTTAGATCTCATGGAATAAAGGGAGAACTAGCCATTTGGATACAGAATTGGCTCAAAGGTAGAAGACAGAGGGTGGTGGTGGAGGGTTGTTCTTCAGACTGGAGGCCTGTGACCAGTGGAGTGCCACAAGGATCAGTCCTGGGTCCTCTACTTTTTGTCATTGACATAAATGATTTGGATGTGAGCATAAGAGGTACAGTCAGTAAGTCTGCAGGTGACACCAATATTGGAGGTGTAGTGGACAGCGAAGAGGGTTACCTCAGATTACAACAGGATCTGGACCAGATGAGGCAATGGGCTGAGAAGTGGCAGATGGAGTTTAATTCAGATAAATGAGAGGTGCTGCATTTTGGGAAAGCAAATTTTAGCAGGACTTATACACTTAATGTTAAGGTCCTAGGGAGTGTTGCTGAACAAAGAGACCTTAGAGTGCACGTTCATAGCTCCTTGAAAGTGGAGTTGCAGGTAGATAGGATAGTGAAGGTGGCATTTGGTATGCTTTCCTTTATTGGTCAGAGTACTGGATACAGGAGTTGGGAGGTTATGTTGCGACTGTACAGGACATTGATTAGGCCACTGTTGGAGTATTGCATGCAATTCTGGTCTCCTTCCTATCAGAAAGATGTTGTGAAACTTGAAAGGGTCCAGAAAAGATTTACAAGGATGTTGCTAGGGTTGGAGGATTTGAGCTATGGGGAGAGGCTGAACAGGCTTGGGGCTGTTTTCCCTGGAGCGTCGGAGGTTGAGGGGTGACCTTATAGAGGTTTGCAAAATTGAGGGTCATGGATAGGATATATAGACAAAGTCTTTTCCCTGGGGTAGGGGAGTCCAGAACTGGAGGGCATAGGTTTAGGGTGAGAGGGGAAA
The DNA here is from genome assembly GCF_047496795.1 of Chiloscyllium punctatum. Lineage (NCBI taxonomy): Eukaryota > Metazoa > Chordata > Chondrichthyes > Orectolobiformes > Hemiscylliidae > Chiloscyllium > Chiloscyllium punctatum. Next base: position 74,469,731 of record NC_092745.1, read on the forward strand.
GATATAAAAGAGACCTAAGGGGCAATGTTTACCCGCAGAGGGTGGTACAGAATGAAATGAGCTGCCAGAGGATGTGGTGGATGCTGGTACAATTGCAACATTTAAGAAGCATTTGGATGGTATATGAAAAGGAATGGTTTGGAGGGATATGGGCCAGGTGCTGGCAGGTGGGACTAGATGGTGTTGGGATATCTAGTCGGCATGGACAGGTTGGACCGAAGGGTCTGTTTCCATGCTGTACATTTCTATGACTCTTTGACTCTATGACTGTGTGGGTTTCCTCTGGGTGCTCCGGTTTCCTCCCACAGGTCCAAAGATGTGCAAGTTAGGTTGAATTGGCCATGCTAGATTGCCTATAGTGTTCAGCTATGTGTAAGTTAGGTGCATTAATCAGGGGTTAATAGGGTGGAGGATGGGTCTGAGTGGGTTACTCTTCAGAGGATAGGTGTGGACTTGTTGGGCCTAAGGGCCTGTAGGGATTCTATGATTCACGCCAGTTTCTGCCCATCTGCTCTGTCAACTTATCATTCTTACCTTTGTTACCTTGAAACTTGACTATTTCAACATATATCTGCCTGGTCTCACATTTTGTACCCGGTTTAAACTTGAGGTCATCCAAACTTCCGCTCATATCCTAACTCACACCAAGTCCCAGTTACCTATCACTTTTCAGTTTGCTGAAGTACATTAGCATCATAGAAGCAATGGCTTGATTTTAAAATTTTTGTCCTTGCTTTCAAATCTGTCCTGGTCTCGGTAATCACCTTCTGTTCCTCAGGGAAATCTGCACCCATTCAGTTCTGACCTCTCGGACGCAACTGATTTTAGTAGCTCCACCATCAGTGCCAAGGTGTCAGCTGCCAAGGGGCCTATCTCTGGAATTACGTTGCCAAGCCTCTTCTATCTTGTTTTTCCCTCTTACGGTATTGCTCTAATCCTCCTTATTTAACCAAGCCTATTGATTACCTCTTCTGTGGTTTGCTGTCTAAGTTTGTTTTATAATGCTCCCGTAAAGGGCCTTGGAGTATCTTATCATGTTTGAGGTGCTATATTAATACAAGCTGTTGTTAGTCTCCAGTGTTGAGTTTGGGCACTTGCTGTCTAGGTCTTACGATGTTTAGCTCAAACTGTCCCTAATTTGTCAATAAGTAAATACAGAATGACGATTCTGAGACCATAAAGCATTGGAGTGGAGGTAGGCCATTCAGCCCTTTTAAGTCTGCTGCACCATTCAATGATGTCATGGCTGACCTGAATATCCTCCAACATCATTTTCCTGTGTTATCCATATGACCGTTGATCCCCTTGATTAAAAATCTGTCTTATCTCCATACTTATATACATGAAAAACAGCGTTGACAGTCTTCTGTGGTAAAAAAATCCACAGATTCAGTATCCTCTGAGAAAAGAAACTGTCCTTAACTTTGTCTTTCTATGATCTATGATCTAAATGTGCAACACCTTATTCTGAGATGACGGCCTCTTGTCCGAGACTCTCCCATAAGGCAGAACAGTCTTTCTGCTCCTACACTGTCAAGTCCCCCTAAAAATCATACATCTTTCCACAAGGTGACTTCTCATTCTCCCAATCTCCAATTATTATAGGCTCAATGTACTCAACCTCTTCTCATAGAAAATCCTTCCATACCCAGGATGAGCCTAATGAGCCTTCTTGGACTGCCTCCAGTGCCAGTATACCTTTCTCGAGATAAGAGGCCTAAAACTGTTCACAGTATTCCAGCTGTGGTCTGACTAGTACCTTATACAGATTTTGCAAGACTTCCCTTTCTTCACTGCATTCCCTTTGAAATAAAGGCCAACTTCTTATTTTGCCTTCCTTAATAGCCACTGAACTTTGTTGCTAGCTTTCTGTGTTTCATGCATTAGGGCTCTCAAATCCCACTGTGTCAGAGCTTTCTGCCATTGCCCCTTTCAAATAATATTCACTTCTTCTATTCTTCCTGCCAGAGTGAATAACCTCACGTTTTCCCACATTATATTGGGTGGCACGGTGGCACAGTGGTTAGCACTGTTGCCTCACACCGCCAGAGATCCGGGTTCAATTCCCGCCTCAGGCGACTAACTGTGTGGAGTTTGCACGTTCTCACCGTGTCTGCGTGGGTCTGCTCCGGTTTCCTCCCACAGTCCAAAGATGTGCAGGTTAGGTGAATTGGCCATGCTAAATTGCCCCTAGTGTTAGGTAAGGGGTAAATGTATGGGTGGGTTGCGGGGCGGTGTGGACTTGTCGGGCCGAAGGGCCTGTTTCCATACTGTAAGTAATCTAATCTAATATTCCATCTGCAAAGTTTTTGCCCACTCAGTTAACCTGTGTGTTTCCCTCTGCAGGCTCTTTGTGTCATCTTCATCACTTATCACCCATTACTGTGTCATCCACAAACTTAGCTATCATACACTCACTTCCCTCATCCAAGTGATGAATATATATTGTGAATAATTGTGGCCCCAGCACTGATCCCTGTGGCACTCCACTAGTTACAGGTTGCCATTCCTGAAAATGCCCACTGTACCCAATTCTGTCTTCTATTAATTAGCCAATCCTCTATTCATGTTAATATACTACTTTTAACACCATGAGCTTTTATTTACTTAAGTAGCCTAATCTGTGGTACTTTGTCAAATACCTCTAAGCATCCAAAAATTACATCCAGTGCTACCCCTTTATTTATTCTGCTTGTTCCTTCCTCAAAGAATTCTAGTAAATTTGTCAGATATTCATGATATTCATTTCATGATGTATTTCTAAATGTTTTGCAATTACGTCCTTTATAATTGACTCTAACATTTTCCCAATAACAAACATTAAGCTAACTACCCTGTTTTTGTCTCAGGCATTATTTATTAAACTTGCCTCCATGACTCCATTATACTTTTTCAAGTAAAGAGACAGTAACTTTGTCTTTCTTCCTATTTTTCCCACCCTTTGACCCTAGTTACTGCTGTTTTCCTATGTTAGCATACTCTGTAATTTCCATGTCCCTCTGGTTATCATGGAAACAGCTATCCTGTAATGTTGCCATGCTACCTTGCTTTGTAAGTGTTCATTTCCCCTCTCCCAAAACCCTCATTCAGCCCTGGGTACTTGATTCACCAGGCCACTGGTCCCAGAACAACTCTAGGGAAGCACATCCCACTGGACAACTCCTTCCTATATAGATGCTAATGCTCCATGTCTAAAACCCATTCCGCCTGCATCAACCTTTCACACAGTTAACTGCCTGACTTTATTTACCCTGCGCTTGGCTCAGATAGTAATCCAGAGATTTTTGCCTTGGAGATTCTGGTTTTTAATTTAACTCATAACTGTTCAAGGTCTTTCAACAGAACCCCCCTTCTAGTCCTACCAATGTTGTGGGTACCAACATGGATGACAACTACTGGCGATGTCCTTAATTCTGGCACTGGGCAGACAACACAGCCTTCAGAACTCCTGCTCACAGCTGCAGAAAACAATATCTACTGCCCTAATTATACAGCTCCCTGAACATAACTATCTTCCTATTTTCTTCCGCACTTGAATGACTCCTTGTGCTCAGGTGTCCTGGTCAGTTTGCTCCTCCTTTCTGCAAATCCCAACCTTATTTACACAGGTTGAACAAGTATAAACTATCAATGGTCATTGAGTACTCAAATAATGATTGCTACGTTCTCCACCACAAAATATCCCAAGTTTTACATCTTCCATTTCCCCACTCCTGCCATGAATACAATTGACTAGTACAGTAGGTCATATGTTTGCACTGGAAAGGAAAGAGAATAGTTTGTTAGAATGCTGTCGCACATTGCAATGCTGTATGTAATATTAAAATGAGTTGTTGGGAGTGGACTGGTGACATTGAGCAGTGTTACATCATAGCTAGGGCACGAGCCCTGGCGTTTGAATCACTTCAAGCTGGAAGAAGCAAAACCGGTGGAAATAACATCTTCCAAGGGACAGTCAAGAAAATCATTGTACACTCCCCCACCAATGGTATTTTCTGATGTGATACCATTAATGGGAGCCTTGACTCCATTACTGGAACAGGCTAACTAAAGGAAGAAGAAAATGCAACAATTAAAAAATGTTTACCTGAATTCCAATAAAAATGTTTTTAGAACCTGATCTCGACCAATTGCTATAACTACCTGAGCCTTGGGATCGAATCAAATGGCTGATCTCAGTCATCTCAAACGGGTTTCTGTGATCACTCCAGCACACTCTAAATCCGATATGTATTCTTCATCTGGTGGAGGAGTTACCTGTTTGGCATGATTGTAAGCTTTGCTCGAATTTATTTTTCTTTTACGAAGTCAGCCATACAGAGCTTGGCAGGAAAAGCCTAATTATCAGCTCAGCTCGGTCAGGCTATTGGGCAATTTCCTTTCACGTTTCTAGGGCCTTATTGTTACGTTCCTTCATTTTCTGCCTCTCCTTTCCTAAGACATTGATAAAAGCTGGGATCAGGTATTATGGGTGTCATCTTATCATTGTTTGCACAGGAACACATTCAAGAAGCATCTGATTGTTGCACAGTATCCATCCATATTTTAGCAGGAGTCACTGTTGATTAACAGGAAGTCTGTCTGATTTTTGCCTTCTCTCCTCTCTAGCCTCATGTTCAGAATTGAATTTTAACAAACCCGTTACTCAACTCTGATCCATGAACTCAGAACAGGCGAGGGATAAACCCAGAAGCTTCTTGCCTCTAAGTGGCTCAGTTCCATACTTGGTAAACATTTAACTATTTGTCCATTGGGCAGTGAAATAATTTTCCATCAAACATCTGTAATGGATAAACTGCATCCTTTTCTACCAAAGTTTAATTTTCTATGCTTAGGTATAAATAAAAGCACAAGGCAACAGGTAAAAACAGCACTTTGCCACAAATGCCAACCGAAGAGTAATGCCTGAACTCTCGAATTTTAACACTTTCTCTTTGTCCCCTTTGTAGGACCCCCACCAACTCCAAATTCGGGAAAGGCAACGCAGTGAGTATATTTTTGTCGTACTGTTACCTGCTTCTAAAGAGCACAAAAGAGATAATATGGGTTTGTCAATAATCAGCTGAAGCATTACTTTAAAAAGGTTTTTACATTACACCTATGATGATTTAAGTCACTCCAAGGATGCATTTCATATGATGTCCATGGTTGTCACTAAAGAAATAGTGCAGCCTAAGGATTGATCACAGACAATGGAACCTAAAAGATAATCTTCATTGAGTTCAGAATTGCTTTTTTTAAAAAAAACATCATACTGCAAAGTATGTACTTTCAACTGTCCTGTTTGTATGTTTTTTTGGTTCATTCATGGGATGTGGGCATCGCTGGCTGGGCAGCATTTATTGCCCATCCCTAGTTACCCTTGACAAGGTGATGGTGAGCTGACTGCTTAAACTACTGCACTCCACAACATGTGTGTTGAATCAGTTTGTTTTATAGTTTAATTTTTATCCTTTCCTGCTCCCCTGAATTCCTACCTTTCCTAAAGCTTCTTGCTCAAGGTAATTCTGTTGCTCTACTAAGACAAAAAAAAACTCAAAAATTGCTGGAGAAACTCAGCAGGTGTGGCAGCCTATGTGGAGAACAGAATTTTGAGACCACAGACCCACTTTCAGAACTTTTGAAGAAGAGTCACTGGACTGGAAATGTTAATTTAGTTTTTAGAGCTGCTGAGTTTGTCCAGAATATTCTGTTTTTGTTTGTTTCAGATCTCTCCAGCATCCACAGTTCTTTGTTTCATTGTACTGTTCTTTTAAGCTTATACCTTCAGGGTTAATGGCCTATCTGATCATAGAGGTCATCACAGCAAAATAAACAGCAACTTGCATGCATCTTTTAACACATTTAATAAAAACCTAAAATGATCACAGGAGCATAATCAGACAGAAATTGATATCAAGATGAAGAAGGCAATATTGATTAGGTGGATAAAAGCACTGTGAAAGGGGTAAGTTTCCAGAAATGATTTAAAGAAGGAGTGAGAGATACACTGAGGTTTGTGAAGGGCTTTCCAAGGCTCAGTGCTATGATGCTGAAGGTACATCTCAGAATGATGGTGCAAAGGACTTTGCAGTAGAGGCCAGATTTTGAAGAATGTAGAGTTTTCCAAGAGCTGTACATAGAGTCATAGAGATGTACAGCGTGGAAACAGATCCTTCGATCCAACCTGTCCATGCCAACCAGATATCCCAACCCAATCTAGTCCCACCTACCAGCACCCGGCCCATATCCCTCCAAACCCATCCTATTCATATACCCATCCAAATGCCTCTTAAATGTTGCAATTGTACCAGCATCCACCACATCCTCTGGCAGCTCATTCCATAGATGTACCAGCCTCTGTGTGAAAAAGTTGCCCCTTAGGTCTCTCTTATATTTTTCATCTCTCACCTTAAACCTATGCCCGATAGTTCTGGACTCCCCGACCCCAGGGAAAAGACTTTGTCTATATATACTATCCATGACCCTCATTATTTTGTAAACCTCTATAAGGCCACCCCTCAACCTCCGACGCTCAAGAGAAAACAGCCCCAGCCTATTCAGCCTCTCCCTATAGCTCAAATCCTCCAACTCTGGCAACATCCTTGTAAATCGTTTCTGAACCCTTTCAAGTTTCGCAACATCTTTCTGATAGGAAGGAGACCAGAACTGCACGCAATATTCCAACAGTGGCCTAACCAATGTCCTGTACAGCCGCAACATGACATCACAACTTCTGTACTCAGTACTCTGACCAATAAAGGACAGCATACCAAACGCCTTCTTCACTATCCTATCTACCTGCGACTCCACTTTCAAGGAGCTATGAACCTGCACTCCAAGGTCTCTTTGTTCAGCAACACTCCCGAGGACCTTACCATTAAGTGTATAAGTCCTGCTAAGAATTGCTTTCCCAAAATACAGCACCTCGCATTTATCTGAATTAAACTCCATCTGCCACTGCTCAACCCATTGGCCCATCTGGTCAAGATCCTGTTGTAATCCGAGGTAACCCTCTTCGCTGTCCAGTACACCTCCAATTTTGGTGTCATCTGCAAACTTACTAACTGTACCTCTTATGCTCGCATTCATATCATTTATGTTAATGATAAAAAGTAAAGGACCCAGGACTGATCCTTGTGGCGCTCCACTGGTGACAGGCCTCCAGTCTGAAAAACAACCCTCCACCACCACCCTCTGTCTTCTACATTTGAGTCAGTTCTGTATCCAAATGGCTAGTTCTCCCTGTATTCCATGAGATCTAACCTTGCTAATCAGTCTCCCATGGGGAACCTTGTCGAACACCCTACTGAAGTCCATATAGATCACATCTATTGCTCTGGTCTCATCAATCTTCTTTGTTACTTCTTCAAAGAACTCAATCAAGTTTGTGAGACATGATTTCCCACGCACAAAGCCATGTTGACTATCCTGAATCAGTCCTTGCCTTTCCAAATACATGTACATCCTGTCCCTCAGGATTCCCTCCAACATCTTGCCCACCACTGAGGTCAGGCTCACCAATCTATAGTTCCCTGGCTTGTCTTTACCGCCCTTCTTAAACAGTGGCACCACGTTTGCCAACTTCCAGTCTTCTGGCACCTCACCTGTGACTATCGATGATACAAATATCTCAGCAAGAGGCCCAGCAATCACTTCTCTAGCTTCCTACAGAGTTCTCAGGTACACCTGATCAGGTCCTGGGGATTTATCCACCTTTAACCATTTCAAGACATCCAGCACTTCCTCCTCTGTAATCTGGACGTTTTGCAAGATGTCACCATCTATTTTTCTACAGTCTATATCTTCCATATCCTTTTCCACAGTAAATACTGATGCAAAATATTCATTTAGTAACTTCCCCATTTTCTGTGGCTCCACACAAAGGCCGCCTTGCTGATCTTTGAGGAGCCCTATTCTCTCCCTAGTTACCCTTTTGTCCTTTAATATATTTGTAAAAACCCTTTGGATTCTCCTTAATTCTATTTGCCAAAGCTATGTCATGTCCCCTTTTTGCCCTCCTGATTTCCCTCTTAAGTATACTCCTACTTCCTTTATACTCTTCTAAGGATTCACTCGATCTATCCTGTCTCTACCTTACATATGCTTCCTTCTTTTTCTTAACCAAACCCTCAATTTCTTTAGTCATCCAGCATTCCCTATACCTACCACCCTTCCCTTTCACCCTGACAAGAACATACTTTCTCTGGATTCTTGTTATCTCATTTCTGAAGGCTTCCCATTTTCCAGCCTCCCTTTACCTGCGAACATCTGCCTCCAATCAGCTTTTGAAAGTTCTTGCCTAATCCTGTCAAAATTGGCCTTTCTCCAATTTAGAACTTCAACTTTTAGATCTGGTCTACCCTTTTCCATTACGATTTTAAAACGAATATAATTATGGTCGCTGGCCCCAAGTGCTCTCTCACTGACACCTCAGTCACTTGCTCTGCCTTATTTCCCAAGAGTAGGTCAAGTTTTGCACCTTCTCTAGTAGGTACATCCACATACTGAATCAGAAAATTATCTTGTACACACTTAAGAAATTCCTCTCCATCTAAACCTTTATCACTATGGCAGTCCCAGTCGACGTTTGGAAAGTTAAAATCCCCTACCATAACTACCCTATTATTCTCACAGACAGCTGAGATCTCCTTACAAGTTTATTTCTCAATTTCCCTCTGACTATTAGGGGGTCTATAATACAATCCCAAAAGGTGATCATCCCTTTCTTATTTCTCAGTTCCACCCAAATAACTTCCCTGGATGTATTTCCAGGAATATCCTCCCTCAGCACAGCTGTAATGCTATCCCTTATCAAAAATGCCACTCCCACCTCCCTCCCCTCTTGCCTCCCTTTCTATCCTTCCCGTAGCATTTGTATCCTGGAACATTAAGCTGCCAGTCCTGCCCATCCCTGAGCCATGTTTCTGTAATTGCTATGATATCCCAGTCCCATGTTCCTAACCATGCCCTGAGTTCATCTGCCTTTCCTGTTAGGCCCCTTGCATTGAAATAAATGCAGTTTAATTTATTAGTCCTACCTTGTCCCTGCCTGCCCTGACTGTTTGACTCACGTCTGTTCTCAACTGTACAATGGGAGGAGATTACAGAGGTAGGGACGGAGATGTATGACTCCAACACCAAAATGAAAATTTAAAAACCCACGTGCTGGAGAAGGAGGAACCATTATAGGCCATCAAAAATAGGAATAATAGCTAAACAATGTGAGCTAACACCCCACCACAGAGTCAGTTATAGAGATATGGAAACAGACCATGTGGTCCAACTTCTCCGTGCCGCCCAGATATCCTAACCTAATCTAGTCCCATTTGCCAGCTATTTCCTTCTAAATCCTTCCTATTCATGTACCCATTCAGATGCCTTTTAAATGTTGTAATTGTACCAGCCTCCACCACTTCCTCTGGCAGTTCATTCCATACATGCACCTGTGCATGAAAAGGTTGCACCTTCGGTCCCTTCTCTCTCTTTTCCCCTTTCACTTTAAACCCATACCCTCTAGTTTTGGACTCCCCCATCCAGGGCAAAAGGCCTTGTCAATTTACCCTATCCATGCCCCTCATGATTTTATAAACCTCTATACCGTCACCCCTCAGCCTCCGATGCTCCAGGGAAAGTAGCCCCAGCCTATTCAGCATCTGCCTATAGCTCAAACCCTCCAACCCTGGCAACATCATTCTAGATCTTTTCTGAATCCTTTCATGTTTCTCAACATTCTTCATATTGCAGAGAGACTAGAATTGCACACAGTATTCCAAAAGCGGCTTGATTAATGCCCTGTACAGCTGTGCCATGACCTTCCAACTTCTATACTCAATGCAGTGACCAATAAAGGCAAGCATACCCAATGTCTTCTTCACTGTCCTGTCTATGTATGAGTCCACTTGCATGGAAATATGAACCTGCAGTGCAAGATCTGTTCATTCACCAACGCTCCCCAGGACCCTAACATCACAGCATTTTGGGTGAACAGAGGTACATGGAAAATGAGAGGGCAGCTGTTGTCTGAACAGTGCACAATTCCAGGAGGATGGAGTGATTCTGAGGAGGTCAGCCAGCTCGACATCATAGAATATGAGTTCCCTGATTGGTCTGTTAATTTGGTCCAATCAGGAAGCCCTGGCTGATATATAAAAAGGGTGAGTGTCAGAAATACTGAGACTCTGAATGAGGTAATATTATTGTCGAGAACTGTTCATGTGTAAATAAAGTCTGACTTGATGACAGGATGCCAGCCTCTGTGGAGTTATTTCAGTGAGAGTTTCAGCAGCAGAGGGAATAAGGCAGGCTGAAGACAATGGTTTCAGTCATCTCAGTTTTCATTTGCAGAAACTTTGGCTTATCGAGCATTTGAAATCAGATAAGCAAAGAACTCCGATACCCAGGCAGTGGAGGATGAAACACTAAAGTTTATGAACTTATAAATTTGCTTATCATTTAATCCAATACCCTCTTTTCACTCTGCTCCAATATTCATATGAGCAGAGGTGAGTCCCCAGATCAAATTAATATAATTAACACCTTTCAGCAGAAATCGGTGAATTGCCCAGCCTGGAATACTGTCTTTTTGTAATATTCATATTGCTGCTCCAGTACAAGTCTAGAATCAAAGCAAGGCTTCTTACTTCGTATGGTAAAGGTAGATAGGAAAATATGTTGTGATGGGCACCTCAACGTTGTAGACAGGTATGAATAGATTGAGTGAGTGGATAGAGATCTGGTAAACGGAATATCATGTGGGAAAATGTAAAGTTATGTATCTTGGCAGATAAAATAAAAATGCAATGTATTATTTAAATTCTGAAAGCAAGAATTCCAAGGGATTTAGGTGTTCCATTGTATGAGTCTCAGAAGTTAGTGTGCAAGTACAGCAAGTAATTGGGGAGCCTACTGGAATGCTATCCTTTATTATGGGAGGAATTTAACATAAAATAAGGATATCATATTCCAATTACACAGGGCATTGTGTACATTTCAAATACTATGTGCAGTTTTGGCCTCCTTATTTAAGGAAGGATATAAATGCTTTGGAAATGGTTCAGAGAGGATTTGCTGGTTTGATTCTTTCAATGAAGGGATTGTCTCATTCAGAAAAGCTGGACTGACTGGGCTTGTTTCCACTGAAGTTTAGTAGAGTGAGGGGTGATTTGATTGAAGTGCCTGAACAGTCATGAAGATGGACATAGAAAAGATGTCTCTTCTTGTGGATGTGTTCCAGCACTAAGGAGCACTATTTAAAAATGTGGTTTTCCCTTTGGGACAGAGATGAAGAGAATTTATTTTCTCTCAGGGCTCTGCAATTTTGGAACTCTGCCTCTGAATATTTTTCAGACAGTAGTAGATGAATGCTTTTAAGGCAATGGAATCAGTAGTTATTGGGGGTAGATGGAACTGTGGAATTCAGAACACTAACATATCAGATCTCATTGATAGTGAAGGGCACCTCAGAGGGGTGAATGGCTTATTTCTGCTCCCAGTTCATATCGCCATACATACGTACGTTTCCCATAGCCCAGTGCATTTGTCACCTTCAACCATTCATCCAATTCTCTTTAAGAAGTTATCATTGAAAATCTTTTCATGACTTTTCAGGCAATGCATTCCAGATCAATAACACCTCCCTGCATGGAGAGATTTTCATCATTCCTCTTGGTTTTTGGCTAATTAACTTTTGTCCTTCTTCTGTTTAAAAAACCATCTGTCACTGGGAAGTGTTTCTGCTTTTTTATTCTACAAGACCTTTTCAAGAGTTTGAATACTTTGATTAAATATGTCCTTAATCTTCTCAGCTGTAAAGACAATGGCCCCATCTTTTCATGTCTCTCCATGCAACTAGAACATAGAACATAGAACAATACAGCACAGAACAGGCCCTTCGGCCCACGATGTTGTGCCGAACTTCTAACCTAGATTAAGCACCCATCCATGTACCTATCCAAATGCCGCTTAAAGGTCGCCAATGATTCTGACTCTACCACTCCCACGGGCAGCGCATTCCATGCCCCCACCACTCTCTGGGTAAAGAACCCACCCCTGACATCTCCCCTATACCTTCCACCCTTCACCTTAAATTTATGTCCCCTTGTAACACTCTGTTGTACCCGGGGAAAAAGTTTCTGACTGTCTACTCTATCTATTCCTCTGATCATCTTATAAACCTCTATCAAGTCACCCCTCATCCTTCGCCGTTCCAACGAGAAAAGGCCGAGAACTCTCAACCTATCCTCATACGACCTACTCTCCATTCCAGGCAACATCCTGGTAAATCTTCTCTGCACCCTCTCCAAAGCTTCCACATCTTTCCTAAAGTGAGGCGACCAGAACTGCACACAGTACTCCAACTGTGGCCTAACCAAAGTCCTGTACAGCTGCAACATCACTTCACGACTCTTGAATTCAATCCCTCTGCTAATGAACAATAATACTCCATAGGCCTTCTTACAAACTCTATCCACCTGAGTGGCAACTTTCAAAGATCTATGTACATAGACCCCAAGATCCCTCTGTTCCTCCACCTGACTAAGAACCCTACCATTAACCCTGTATTCCGCATTCTTATTTGTTCTTCCAAAATGGACAACCTCACACTTGGCAGGGTTGAACTCCATCTGCCACTCCTCAGCCCAGCTCTGCATCATATCTAAGTCCCTCTGCAGCCGACAACAGCCCTCCTCACTGTCCACAACTCCACCTATCTTCGTATCATCTGCAAATTTACTGACCCACCCTTCGACTCCCTCATCTAAGTCATTAATAAAAATTACAAACAGCAGAGGACCCAGAACTGATCCCTTGCGGAACTCCACTTGTAACTGGGCTCCAGGCTGAATATTTACCATCTACCACCACTCTCTGCCTTCGACCGGTTAGCCAGTTTTCTATCCAATTGGCCAAATTTCCCTCTATCCCATGCCTCCTGACTTTCCACATAAGCCTACCATGGGGAACCTTATCAAATGCCTTACTAAAATCCATGTACACTACATCCACTGCTCTACCCTCATCCACACGCTTGGTCACCTCCTCGAAGAATTCAATAAGACTTGTAAGGCAAGACCTACCCTTCACAAATCCATGCTGGCTGTCCCTAATCAAGCTGTGTCTTTCCAGATACTCATAAATCCTATCCCTCAGTACCCTTTCCATTACTTTGCCTACCACAGAAGTAAGACTAACTGGCCTGTAATTCCCGGGGTTATCCCTATTCCCTTTTTTGAACAGGGGCACAACATTCGCTACTCTCCAGTCCCCTGGTACCACCCCCGTTGCCAGTGAAGACGAGAAGATCATTGCCAACGGTACTGCAATTTCCTCTCTTGCTTCCCACATAATCCTCGGATATATCCCGTCAGGCCCGGGGGACTTGTCTATCCTCAAGTTGTTCAAAATGTCCAACACATCTTCCTTCCTAACAGGTATCTCTTCTAGCTTATCAGTCTGTTTCACAATCTCCTCTTCAACAATATGGTCCCTCTCGTTCGTAAATACTGAAGAGAAGTACTTGTTCAAGACCTCTCCTATCTCTTCCGACTCAATACACAGTCTCCCACTACTGTCCTTGATCGGACCTACCCTCGATCTCGTCATTCTCCGGTTTCTCACATACGCATAGAATGCCTTGGGGTTATCCTTGATCCTATCCGCCAAGGATTTTTCATGCCCTCTCTTAGCTCTCCTAATCCCTTTCTTCAGGTCCCTTCTGGCTATCCTGTATCCCTCCACTGCTCTGTCTGAACCCTGTTTCCTCAACCTTATGTAAGCCTCCTTCTTCCTCTTTACTAGACATTCAACCTCCCTCGTCAACCAAGGCTCCCTCACACGACCATTTCTTTCCTGCCTGATCGGTACATACATATCAAGGACACGTCGTATCTGCTCCTTGAAAAAGTTCCACATTTCCACCACATCCTTCCCTGACAGCCTATGCTCCCAACGTATGCTCCTCAAATCCTGTCTTACAGCATCATAATTTCCCTTCCCCCAATTGTAAAATCTTCCTTGTTGTGCGCACCTATCTCTCTCCATAACCAAGGTGAAAGTCACAGAATTGTGGTCACCATCACCAAAATGTTCACCCGCTAACAAGCCCACCACTTGTCCCGGTTCATTACCGAGTACCAAATCCAATATGGCCTCCCCTCTGGTTGGACACTCTACATACTGCGTCAGAAAAGCTTCCTGGACACACTGCACAAACACCGCCCCATCCAATCTACTTGATCTAAAGAGCTTCCAATCAATATTTGGGAAGTTGAAGTCGCCCATGACTACGACCCTGTGGCTTCTGCACCTTTCCAAAATCTGTTTCCCAATCTGTTTCTCCACATCTCTGCTGCTATTGGGGGGCCTATAATAAACACCCAACAAGGTGACTGCACCTTTCCTATTTCTGACTTCAGCCCATACTACTTCCAGAGGCAGATCCCCCTCAAACTTCCTTTCTGCAGCCGTTATACCATTTCTAATTAGCAATGCCACCCCCCCTCCTTTTTTACCACCTTCCCTAATCTTACTGAAACATCTGTAACCAGGAACCTCCAACAGCCATTCCTGTCCCTCATCTATCCATGTTTCCGTGATGGCCACAACATCGTAGTCCCAGGTACCGATCCACGCCTTAAGTTCACCCACCTTATTTCTGATACTCCTTGCGTTGAAGTATACGCACTTGAGCCCATCTCTGTGTCCGCAAGTAGTCCCTGTCAGTGCTACCTTCTCCACAGCCTCCCTACAGTCTTGGGCATCCTGACACACAGCTAGCGTACTTGCTGGACTACAAGTCCGGATCCCATCCCCCTGCCAAATTAGTTTAAACCCCCCCGAAGAGTGCTAGCAAACCTACCCCCCAGGATATTGGTGCCCTTCTGGTTCAGGTGCAACCCGTCCTGTTTATACAGGTCCCACCTTCCCCAGAATGCAGTCCAATTGTCCAAATATCTGAAGCCCTCCCTCCTACACCATCCTTGCAGCCACGTGTTCAACTGCACTCTCTCCTTATTCTTTGCCTCTCTGTCACGTGGCACCGGCAACAACCCAGAGATGACGACTCTGTCTGTCCTAGCTTTTAGCTTCCAGCCTAACTCCTTGAGCTCTTGAATGACCTCCCCACCCCTCTTCCTACCTATGTCGTTGGTGCCAATGTGTACCACGACTTCTGGTTGCACACCCTCCCCCTTAAGGATTCTGAAGACACGGTCCGAGACGTCTCGTACCCTAGCACCCGGGAGGCAACAAACCATCCGAGAGTCTCGCCCATGTCCACAGAACCGCCTGTCCGTCCCTCTAACTAGAGAGTCCCCTATAACTAGCGCTCTCCTCTTCTCCCCCTTTCCCTTCTGAGTCTCAGAGCCACAGACCCCTTCACTGCAGCTTACACCTGCAAGGCTGTCCCCCCCCAACAGTTTCCAAAGCTGTGTACTTATTTTTTAGGGGAACAACCACAGGGGAACCCTGCACTGCCTGCTTCTTCCCCTTCCCACCTCTAACTGTTACCCAGCTACCTCTGTTCTCCGGCGTAACTATGTCCCTGTAGCTTCTATCGATCACCCTCTCAGCCTCTCGAATAATCCTCAGCTCATCCAGCTCCAGTTCCAGTTCCAGTTCCCTAACTCGTTCGGTGAGGATCAGGATCTGACTGCATTTCCTGCAGACGAAGTCGGCAGGCGTATCGGTGGTCACCCCTACCTCAAACATCCTGCAGGAGGAACATTCCACCGCCTGCGCTGCCATGACTGTACACTTTGTCTCCAAAAACAAGAACACTGAGTCAATAACCTGGGGTCTAGAACACACCCACTCAAATACTAATCACTTACCTTCCCGCCCAGCTATGCGCTCCAACCTCACTTCCGCTGCCCGCTACAGTTAAGTAATTTTGAAACAAACTGTCTTACCTTAGCTGTAGTCTCCCGGGTTCGCTTTTCCTCGGCCGCTGCTCCCACTCAAATGACCGTTGGTGATTAAAGGGTGAGTATTTATACTCACAGTTCTCCTTCCCAGCTGCCCCTCTGTTTGCCGTCACTTCCTCTGCTGCTCCCGCTCTTTTTGTGAAGAGAGAGAAAAAAAACACCGCTGCCCGCTACAGGTAAGTAATTTTGAAACAAACTGTCTTACCTTGGCTGTAGTCTCCCTACATTTCTGTTAACCAGTCTAATACAGTCTAAGGTTTCAGTATCATTCCTAATGTGTAATGAACAGAACTGGACAGAACAATCCAATTGTGGCCTAGCCAGTGAATTAGAGGTTTAGCCAAACATCCTTACTCCTGTATTAAATCTCTTTATTTATGATGACATGGACTTTGTATTCCTTGTAGCCTTCTCTCCTTATCCTCATATATTCTAACATTTGTGTACATAAGCCCTCAAATCTCTCCATTTATGCACCTGCTTTGTCATGATCGTCTTTAATTTGTATTGTTTCTCCTTAATCTCCTCCAAAAATGGATTATTTAATATTATTCTAATTGTATTTTTCACATATCAGCCCAATCTATTTCCTTCTGAAGCCTGTTCTATTCTCACTTTTTTTATTTTCTGAGTCTGCAATCCTTTGTGATCATGCCATATATACCCAAAGTGGATGATTAACACAGGTCCAACAGAGCAGTAGTCATAATACGGATTCCCTTGGAAGTCACATTATGTACCTCCCTTTAGTCTGAAAACAATGATTCATTGCAACTCTCTTCTCTATCACTTAGCCCATTTTGTATCCATGCAGCCACTATTCTTTTAATGCCAAGGGTTTTAATTTTACTGACAAGTCTAATAGGTAATAATTTATCAAATCCCTTTTGAAAGCCCTCATGTACGACGTCAGACCGACTACTTCATAACCTTCTTGGTTACTTCATTAAAGGATTTAATCGACCAAATATTATCTTTAACAAATTTGTGTAAATTGTTATTTATTAATCTAAGATTATTGCTTCTGTCCCATATTATTGTCAAATTATTTCCACATTTTCCTGGTTATAAATAGATATAAAATACTGTTAATACCTATGAGCTTGTCAGTCTTCATCACTGCAACAATGTTTTATTAAATGAATTCGTGAAGAACATAGGTCCAGATGAAAAATGCCAATGGTAAATCTAAAAAAATTGGGACCAAGTCTGTACAAATTAATAAATAGTGATTAGACAAAACCAAGCTTGGGTTTTAAAAATCTGTAGATTGTAAGAGGAAGTTGAAGACTGTAAGAGTTACAACTTTTTGAGGTCTTGTAAGCAATAACTTAGGCAAGAAATTGTGGTGAATACTGATTTCCTAGTTTTGAAAATGCAAAGAAGAAAGAATTGAATGTTTGGGGTTTAGGAGGAGCAGGATAACATTATTAGGAGAAAATTTAATTCAAATATTCTCAGGAATATGAAATACGAAGGAATGTGACAGAGAGCAAGGTTAGAAGCCCGATACAAGAGATGAAATTTTCGACACTTCCACTTCTGTCCTGAAAAGGCAACTGAGTGCCTGCGGTTTAGTTATTCTAAGTACACTTTGCAGGTGATGAACTCAGTATAAACCAGGAATCAGTGACTAATGCTTCCATTATATATTCATTAAATTTGTTGAACTAATTGGGGATATGATACTTAGAACCAGAATTCTCTTAAAGACTGTTTCTAATGTATAGATCAATAAGGAAACAGCAGCTTTGTATCATGCTTCCATTAGCTTCTCAAAATCAGGATTTTGCCTATGAGTTCCATGAAGTTGATTCATTTTCATAATTAGTGACAACAGAATTCATTATCTGAATTATAGCAAAAGAATAATTTTTATGATTTGGAGATGCTGGTATTGGGCTGGGGTGTACAAAGTTAAAAATCACACAACACCAGGTTATAGTCCAAGAGGTTTAATTGGAAGCACACTAGCTTTCAGAGCATTGCTCCTTCATCAGGTGGTTGTCCACCTAATAGTTTTTAGTTGCCAATCAATCTCAGGCCCAGAAAGCGAACAATGGAAATGGTGGTTTCACTCCAAGTTGTAAATGATTGCTGGAGACATTACAAATGCTGAAGTTTACTTAAACACGTGCCACTGCTATGCCATTATCAGATCTCACATCCCACAGCTTCGGAGAATTCGGGAAAACGTTTGACCGGTTATGCTGCATAATACCTCCTTCCAGCAACTTCAATTTCACATCAAACTTTGACCATTCTGATGTTCTGTCGGATTTTTCTCCTAACTTGAAGGTGTTTATTCATGCTCCACAGATTGCAGGAGCTCCCCTATCTTCTTGGTTTAGGCAATATGGTGATGGTCAGGAAATGATTCACCTGTGGATGAAAGGAAGGGAGAATCAGCCAAATGTAATCGTGACCCCACATCCACAAAAACAAGATGAACTTTCCAGGGCAGCCACACAGCAGCTAACAGCAGCAGGAATCCCCCATTCTCCATATTTCTTATTTCAATGGTGTTGAGGCCATTGCCAAAGAACCCAACCAAATTATCAACAGAGTTCTAATAACTACATTCAGACCACAACAAAACCAGTCACCTTCTTTTCCTGACGATTTAATTATCCCCAGTGGCATACTGTGAAACCTAAGATTGCTCAGGTTTTGTTTCCTCATAGGAGCCTGCTAGGCATTTATCAATGAGTAAACACAAAGGTAGCATAAAGAACTGACACATGTAACACTTACATAACTTTGCAATCTCTCTCTGCACTTCCATTAATTTAATTAAAAATCTAACATCTTTAAGCAAGTCAACAGTTAAGTGGGTGTAATGTGTGTCGTATATATGCCTGTGCATGCAAAGTCTTAAGAAATTTTCTCTTGTTTAACACAATGTCTGTACACTGATAAGAATTGCACTTCTATCCCACCCTTGTGTTCAACCCCAATCCCAATTCCAGCACTACACTCTCGACTCTGATCTCCAGCATCTGCAGCCCTCACTTTCTCCCAGTCCCAAAGTGTTCGGCTGGCACCATCAGTGAGAATGCTGACTTGGTTCAGAATGCAGTACCAGGGAATATGGATGCACCGTGCACAGCCTATCCACATTTGGTTAGTTTGTACATGTATGCTGACAACACCCAGCTCTACCTTGCTATTTTCCTCATTGACTCAAAGATAGTTGCCGCACCTCAAATTGCCTGTCTGTTTTCAAACCACGGGTGAGCCAAACTTCCTACAGCTAAGTATCAGCAAATTTGAGACCGTCTTCTTAAGATTCTGTCAACACCTCTGAGATTCTGTCTTTATATTTCCCACTCTCATACCTCATTATCATCTGATCAGAAACTGAGTCAGAATAGGTGTGAGCTTTTAGAATTCTGTTGAACCACAATATTTTTAACTCGCTTCACCCCTGTCCAAAGTCTTTGTAAAACTGCTCCTTCAAAATGCCCATACACCCCACATTTGCCACCAATTTGTTCCTCTGTTGCTGAAACAATAGTTTCCTTTTGTCACTTCCGGCCTTGATTTCTATAATTTCCCACAGCCGGTTTGCTGTCTCAACCTTATACAAGAAGCAATTCATCCTTCACACCACAGTTCATGTCCCCACATGTACCAAGTCCCACATTCCAAGCTCGGTTTCTCCTATTCTGATGAACTGATTTCAAAATCCAAATGTCTTTAAACCCATTCTATTTTACAGGGCATTTGCTGCTCTATTTCAGAAATCTCTCCAACCCTACTCTGTATTTTTTCGCCTGCCAATCGCAACCTTTCCTGTTTTTCCCCGCATATGGCATCCATCATATCCTTGTCCACCTCAGGTTAGAATACTCTGAGAATTCATTGTGAACAAAATGATTATTACGTATACACAAGTTATAGGTGTAAATCATTGTTTCACTGAGTTGGGGGAGCAGGCTGTCAAGTTTGATTGTAAGGCTCAAGCGTTGGAAAAGGATATAACTGCGAATCTAAACTGATTTGGCTCCCCTGACCTATACAATGCTGATAAGCCAATAGATCTTAGTGCACGAAGGTGGGTTATCAGTCAAAGAATAGAAAGGCTTCTGCATCATTGGTAATCCATGTATCTTAATTCTGCATTTTCCAAATTGAGGAAGGCTAGAATCATAGGCTGGGACCTTTTTTGAGACAAAATGTGGAGGCGAACCCACAAAGTGTCTGGGTGGCACAGTGGTTAGCACTGCTGCCTCACAGAACCAGGGACCCTACAGGTTCAATTCCACCCTTGGGCGACTGTCTGTGTAGAGTTTGCACATTCTCCCCATGTCTGTGTGGGATTCCTCCAAGTGCCGTGGTTTTCCCCCTCCCCCAAAGGTGTGCAGGTTAGGTGGATTAGGTATGCTAAATTGCCCATAGTCTTCAGGCATGTGCAGATTAGGTGGATTATCCATGGTAAATGCTGGATTACAGGAATGAGGTGGGGTGCTGATGGAGAGTTGGTCGATGGGCCGAATGATCTGTTTCCACACTTGTAGGGATTCTATTCTGTGCTGAAAAGTTCGCAATAAGTTTCTTTTTTCACTCATGGGACATGGGCATCGCTGACTGGCCACCATCAATTGCCCATCCTTAGTTGCCTTTGAGAAGATGGTGTTGAGTTGACTTCTTGAACCGCTGCGTCCATGTGCTACGGATAGACCCACAATACTCATAGGGAGGGCATTCCGGGATTTTGACCAAGTGACAAAATCCAAGTCTGGACAGTGAGTATTTGGAGGGGAACTTGCACAATTACCTTGACCTTAGCTCATTTCATATGCACAAGAAGGTTTGCTCCCTATGGTATTGGGGCATTATATATTGAAATGTGGTGGCTCCAATCGAGGCCATTCAGCCTGCTGTATCTGAGCATCTCACTGGGGGGGAAGAATCAGCTGCCTATTCTAATCTTTCTTTCCAAAACCTGGACTGTGAGCTGTAACACTGCGGGTGCAGATGTCTTTTAAATGGGTTTACATTTGTAGGAAGCGTGTTGGGGACTTATAGAGTAGAGGGTTGGGTTTATTTAAAAGGCACTTTACTCTCTGCAACCAGGAACATCACTCAACCTTTGCTCATCACCCCGAGCAACCCCTGGAGATATCAGAGACAAGGTAAAAAGTGGGGATGTTCCCCTGAAGGGTGAGCATTGAAGGTCTTTTCCAACACCAAGAGGCCATCGTGAATGGTAAGCATGATGTGAAGGTGCCAGCATTGGACTGGGGTGGGCAAAGTTAAAAATCGCACACCACCAGGTTATAGTGCAATAAGTTTATTTGGAAGCACTAGCTTTCGAAGTGCTGCTCCTTCAGTGGTGAAGGCAGCCTGGATTGAGGTAACAGCAGAGGACAGCACCCATGGGTGCTGAGAATGAATAATCTGCTGTTGTTGCACCATGATATGTGGTAGTCTCTATTCAATGCTTTATTCCCTTATGAATGTAAAGTTGCGTTGTAAGTTAGTCACTGCACAGGACTGTCATACACAAGATCGGATGCCTCGTAAGCAATCCAAGTCCCATCACCTCCATGCAGCTACCAATATTGCATTACTCATTCCACAGTGGTATTACCCCTCAGACATCTGCCAGAGTTCATACTTCAATACATATAGTGAGTCTATGTACACAGCCTTCAATGGAAGTGCAGGCCACTGGGTTGCAGTGCTGACAGAGATCATATGCAGACTGGAGCAATGGGCAGAGGAGTCTGCTCAAGTCTGTCTGGTATTGTGGCTCCAGGATGTGAGTGCGTGGCTGCCTCCATGAAGCAGTGGTTTCTGTAAGCAGTGAATGCCTGTTACAAGACAAGATTTGAACCATAAACCCACAATCCCTGTTTACATCTGCAGAACTCCATTTCTTTGACCAGAAAACTGAACAGGAGGTTATCAATACCAAGGGATAAGTTAATTTACATTTAATGGCAAACATAGTTTCTTTAGGTTTTGAAAGTATGAAGCAAGCATGCCCTTGTAGGCGGGAATACCTACATGCCATAATTGGCTGGAGTTCTGATTGTCCACATATATTAATGCAAAATCACTTGCCCTTATATGCAGCCACTATCACGTTCTCACAGACTGTCTGCCTCACATCTGGACAGCCCTGGGTTCCTCAGAATCCTCCTCATCATACACTCCCTCAGTGTCTCTGTCAGACTGCGGCTTTCTTGTCTAAGGAGACTGATGACTGGTCCAACTACCCCCACCACCGAGTTCTCACTCTGTCATTGAGCTAGACTGTGTAAGGTGCAGCAAACAATCGCTATTCTGGGGATCCTACCAGAGAGTGCTCCTCCTGAGCAGTACAGACAGTGGAAGGTCATCTTCAGTGATGGCATTCTTGGATATGCTGTTTTGCCGTGCTGTCCTGCATCACCCTGAGGGCTGGATACCTGGATCATTGGCCATGCTTTCTTGGGGTGTTCCTCATCACCCATGAGCCAACCCTGGAGACGTTTCCAGGAACTGAATATATGGCATATGGGAGTTGTGTAGAATGTAAGCATTGCCACTCTGGAACATGGGCACACACACCTACAGGAATAGTTGTCTACAGTCAGAAATGAGCTGGACTTTGAAGAAGTAAAATCCTTTCTTGTTCAGGGAGCTTTGAGTGCCACATGCAGTCAATGGCCTCCTGTACCTGATGGAACCCAGAAATAACTGCACATCTGACAACTTAGACACCTTGGCTTTCTAGGTCAGTGCTGAATTGGACAAACCGTACTGCTTTCCTGTCCATGGCTTGAGTGAGCTCTCAGATATGAGTATGGACTGCAGATTCTAAGATGACACATATACCCCCCAATCGATGCATGAAATGCCACTGTGATCCTCAGTGCCATGGGTACAGCACTGCCTACCAAACTGAGCAGGTAAAGTTCTGCCTGGAGGAGGTGGCAGGTGTAAAATACACTATTCTCTATTAATGCACAAGTATCTCCAGCACTGCCTTTCACACATCTGCAGGCAGCTGTAATACCTTTGGTACATCCGTTCTCATCCCAATGGAGCTGAAAACCTCATCATCAGTCAGTACAAGCTCATCCACTACTTCAGCAACCCTCAAACCTCTTACATCTGGTTCTACTCATGTTGGCTATTCTTTATTCTTCTGCTCCTCCTCCTCGTTCTTCAAATCAGCAATGCTGCTACAGCTTCCGGTTCAAGTTGGTCAAACTTGTGACACTGAAGTTCATAAGGAACATCAGGAATGAGATGTTTGTTTTCACTTTGAGATCTTGGCATCTTCACTCTATCCCTTGGGTCCTTAGCAGCTGCTGATGTCCTGGGTGAAAGCTTACCCTATAGCTGCTTCTACATGGTGAGGTACGCCCTCCATCTGGTTTTCCTCTTCTTCAATCTGCCATGTTCTATTTTTATTCATCCATTGAATGTAGATATCCACTGGCCAAGCTGGTATTTATAGCCCATCCCTATCTGCCCAGGACAGTTAAGAGTGAACTCCATTGCTGTGAATCTGGAGTCACATGCAAACCAGGCTAGATAAAGATGGCAGATTTCCTTCCCTGAATGATATCAGTGAGCCAGATGGGTTTTTATGACAATCGACAGTAGTTACATTATGCCATCACTTTTAATCTAGGTTTTTAATGAATTCAAATTTCCCCAGCTGCATGGTTGGTTTCAAGCCCATCTTCCCAGAACATTACCCTTAGGGGGTTCTGGATTGCTACTTCAGTGACATTACCACTATACCACTGCCTCCCTATGTGTGAGATCTATTGTAGAAATGATCTGTACTTTGCTTTCTATGCATTTGATAATGAGCTCAATCTTGCTCTTGCTGGCTTCATTAACCCCAATGATACAGCCCTACAACCTTGAAATCTACAACCTGCAAACCGGTATCAGACCATGCCCTTGACTTTCAGACATATAGGCCTGTGAATCTGCATGGCTGAATATGTAACAACCCACCACCACCACTCCCCCGCACCACCACCAACAACCTCCCCACCCACCCTCCAGCACCATCGCCATTGTTGGTGAGTCTCTGGTGCCTTCCTTCTCAGAGTAAACTGTACCCTGCCTGCCGTGTTCACACCTTCCCATGAGTTTGTCAAAACAAGAGTTTCCCATTTTTGCTAAACAATATGGTCCTAGTGAAATAATTCCAGCAGACCAGGGGAGCTAATGAGTATGTGGGCGGCACGGTGGCACAGTGGTTAGCACTGCTGCCTCACAGCGCCAGAGACCCGTGTTCAATTCCCGCCTCAGGCGACTGACTATGTGGAGTTTGCACATTCTCCCCGTGTCTGCGTGGGTTTCCTCCGGGTGCTCTGGTTTCCTCCCACAGTCCAAAGATGTGCAGGTCAGGTGAATTGGCCATTCTAAATTGCCCGTAGTGTTAGGTAAGGGGTAGATGTAGGGGTATGGGTGGGTTGCGCTTCGGCGGGGCAGTGTGGTCTTGTTGGGCCGAAGGGCCTGTTTCTACACTGTAAGTAATCTAATCTAATCCATGGCCGACATTTAATGCAAAGAATGTCAGGAATGCCAATTTAACTGATAAGTTCTGAGGGTTTAATCCCAAAATATTAACCTCTCAGGAAGCTGGGTTTGTGCCTCCCACCCAATTAAGTTCCTTCACCCATCCTTCTAAAACTCCAGGCGGGTCTGGAAGATTCTGCCAATAGTATCTACTCATGGATCAATCAGTCAAAGTTGTTACTATTAAATTAGCATACATGAGGGTTGCTTTACATAATCATTAGGAACCTGACAGAGAGAGACGTTCCAGAAGCAATCATGAGACACACCTTTAGACAGTGGCACTATAGAATATACTGTGTATTCATTTGTCTGTTTGCTGCATCACAGGTTTGCTTTGGATCTCAGCATCAGAAGAAACTATTTGTCAGTTTGAGACAAACATTAATTAAGGGATTTGCAAATGAACTATTCAGGTCTGACTTGCGTAACAGCAGAAAAAATGAATGGCTCAAATGAAACTGGGAATGCCTTTAGGTAAAAATTTGGAATAAATTATTTTCCAGACGCTGAACCAAATATGGTCAATGTGCAATGACTGGTTGCAAGCTCTCTAATTCTCATGTTGATAAATGCAATTTTCCACTTTCAAAACTGAAACTCTGTTTGAAGTAGTTTGAACTCCTGAGTACTTTTAACTTGTGAACAATAACATTTAACATTCTGATTTGAAGGTAATTGAAGATGCAAGTGTATGCAGTTCACAACTGGTTTGGTAGCAATTGAACATGCAACAATCCGAAAGTACAGAGGTTTGAAGCTAAATGTTTAATATGTACTACACATGATACCCAGAGTGTTAATTGGACACTCCAATCTCCCATTTATGAAGATATTCAACAAATAAGTTCTCAAAACAGACACTTGTTGGATGCCATAGGTAAGATTCTCCCAGGCTGATAGCAATCAGTGTACCACTGGTCTCCTGGTTTATCAGTCAACCAATAGTGTGGCCATTGTAAAATCTAAAATCTTACACTGATTTCTCCTTTTCCTTTTTTTTCAGTTCCAGCCTTTCCACAGGCATCTAATGGAAATTCAACACTATATCCATTGTCTTGTCTTTATCAAGTTCCTTTGTCATTCCCACAAACAAAATCAGTCAGAAATTCGCTTTCATTATTTTATTTATTTAAATGCTTCACAAATTTATTCCTGAAAGGGTTTTTTTATTTACTCAACCTGGCTATCAATCACCAATTTCTAGTTTGGTGTGCCAATTTTGTTTCATTTTTTAATAATAAACTAAACTGTTAAATACGATGTAATCGCTTTGCTTATCAAGACCTCCTGTAATAATATGGCTGAAAGGTATGAAAATTGGTATCCTGTTTGAAACAGACTGTCAGATATCTGTTGTGGCCAGTGCCTATCTTAGGAATGCATTGTAGGGATGCCCATAGCAAACTCGTCAAATAACACAACAAAATATGAGTTCTCTCAACGCTCCAAAGAAATGATTAACTGGTGTATATGAGATAGCAGCTTTTCATGTGCAGTTATGCTGCATACAGTGTAGACAGTTTGTAATTTTCAAGATTTCAAAGCCAAGTTCACATATTGCACAAAAAACAATTTGTCTTTTTGAATCGAAAGTCTATCACTTTGTATATTCAGCGAGGGTACAAAATGTGCAGAGCCAGAAATAACACAGTGCCAACTTCTCTACCCAATGTAAAACATAGCACTTCTCGTTTGTGTATGGAATCTGTCATTCAATAGGCCATTGAGCAGTTGTACAAATTGTGGGGTTCTTTTAGTTCCCATATAAAAGACACATATTTTGTCCCATACGTTGGCCAAATTAACACCATTGCACAACTAAGTTATCTCTTGATGTACAATAAACTAAAGCGGGTTGGAAATAGTCCTCTGCCCCGGTCATAAACACAGAGGAGGTGGTTTTTGACTGTAGTTTGGTTGAATGTTTGTAGAGTCCCCAGTCTTGCATTCAAAGACAATGATAGATTTTTACAGTATTACAAAATCTTGGCGTAAGCTTGTTTTTGGCTCCCTCCTGTTGTTCAGCTGCTGTCTTGCAAATAAATCAAAACTATTCTATTGTCACTCTTCCCTTTATCAGAAAGATAGAAAACAGCTTTTCTACAGATTTGGTGTATAAATAGTTTTTTTTTAATTAAGTCACATTACCTTTCTTAATAAATTACTGTATTTGGCTGCATGGTTGGAGGTGGAAGGATATGTCTCGTCATGATGTTCCAGGCATTATTAAGTGTGGGCAGACTTTCCTGCCTGTTCACATGTTATATGTAAGCTTTGAGAGTTAATACCAGTCTGGGGCAATGGTGTTGTAATAGGCTAAATGTTCTCCAGGTTAAGGAGGGTTGGTTCTCACCTGCCAGGCGAAAGTGAGGACTGCTGATGCTGGAAATTAGAGTTGAGAGTGTGGTGCTGGAAAAGCACAACAGGTCAGGCCGCATCCGAGGAGCAGGAAAATTGACGTTTCAGGCAAAAACCCTTCATCAGGAATGAAGCTGAGAGCCTCGGTGGGAGGAGAGATAAATGGGAGGGGGGTGGGGATGGAGGGAAGGTAGCTGAGAGTGTGGTAGGTGGATGGAGGTGGGGGGTATGGCGATAGGTCGGAAGGGTGGAGCGGATAGGTGGGAATTTTGCAATTCCTGCGGTGGCAGGGGAAGGTGCCGGGAAGGAAGGGAGGATTGTTGCGGGGCATGGACCTGATGAGGTAGTCGCGGAGGGAACGGTCTTTACAGAAAGTGGATAGGGGTGGGGAGGGAAATATATCTCTGGTGGTGAGGTCTGTTTGTAGGTGGCAGACCATAAAGACTGTTCCCTCCATGACTACCTCAGGAGGGGAGGGTGGGTTGTTGGGGGCATGGACCTGACTGCACCTGCGCCCACATCTCACACCTCACCTCCCTCCAAGGCCCCAACAAAACCTTTCACATCCATCAAAGTTTCACCTGCACTTCCACATTTATTGCATCCGTTGCTCCCAATGCAGTCTCCTCTACATTGGGGAGACAGGACGCCTATTCACAGAGCACTTCAGAGAACATCTCCAGGGCACCTGCACGAACCAACCCCACCATCCCGTCTCTGAACACTTTAACTCTGAGGTGTTGACATTCCTCCTAGTCCCACCTCCCCCCCCCCCCCCCCCCTCTCATTTATCTCTCCACCCCCAAGTCTCCCAGCCTCATTCCTGATGAAGGGCTCCGGCACTAAATGTCGATTTTCCCTGCTCTTTGGATGCTGTCTGATGTGCTGTGTTTTTCCAAAACCACACACTCAACTCTTACCTGCCAGGTCACTGTCTCCTGGGCTCACTACTATAGACAAATATGTGGACGGTAGATGAGACAGTAGATGATAGATTCCTTCATTCCCACTATCAATCCGCCTGGTAAGCACCAACAATCTAACTTTACTATTAAAGATGGAAGTTTGGATGAGTTAATGGAAGAGTATCCACATCTGAGGAACTATATCCCAGTATGAATCAGTGACCTTCCATGTGAGGAGGGGGAAATACTGGAGTGCTCAAGAAAAGGGCATAAATTACTCAAATAACCCATACATACACAGAATCCTGGAAGAAATACCTAAACATCTTGCAGTTCCGGAGGCAATAACCTAGTGAATTATATTTTGCAGATTAGAAACTTGAGAGAAGAAAATTGTTGAAAATCTTATTTTCTTTAAATGCTTACTGAAACTAATTTCAAAGCAGCTCGTGACTCAGTTCTGTGAACAGGTGGGTAAGTGATGTTTGTCTTGAAGATAAACTTTAATTAATTGTCTGTTGTCCTAAAGGCCTTTGCAGTCTAAACCGATTCCTTGCCATATCCTTCCTGGTGAGCAGATGAACCATTCTGTTTTCTTGTCAGTAAATATCTCTGATGTTAGCCTCCCTTGTGATGATTTCCTTCCCATTCCTTTGCCTGCGTGTTTGATAATGAGGTTGACCATAATTGTGTGGCTGCAAGAGGCAGAATATTTGAAAGGACACTGATACCTAATGGGGGAAGGGAAATATTATCAGTATAAATGTCTCCTTCCTGTCTAAAAATGTTTTGATAATGGAACACTACTAAGCATCATCTCTTCAGGAGGTGAATGGTCACCTAAGGTTCCTAGTCCTAATCATGTGCCAACGGTTCTTGTTTAAAAGTGCATACAGATGCATACTTTGAGAAGAACATTTTTAAAATCAGCTGTGATGGCAACACCTTTGAATAGCCCAAGAGCGTTATGTACCACTCATGAAGAATGGCTTCTTAAGAGGTATTGGAAGGTCTGTCAGAGTTTTGCTAATCGAACCCAGCAACTGTCTTCATCTTAAAGAGGGGCATGAGAACAATTAGAGACGGATGTAAATTGTTGAGCATTTGTACACTTTAAGAATGGAAATGTCAACATCTCTTAATCTGTAGAAGACCATACTATTTTATTTTGAAAATACTGGTAGGATAATTTACGTAGTGTCTGCCTCCAACTGATTCTCTACAAGTGGGCTCCTTTGCTCTCTCAGACAAGGATCCCATGATTAAAACACACAACTTTTAAAAATACAATATTGATTCATGAAATGCTTAAGGAAAAGTCTTCACTTGAACTGCAAATTAACTTTTATTTACTAGAGGGCATTGCTTGCTGGCACACAGCTCTCCAGCTAATGATAATGCTTGATTTCTGGAGCTGCTCAGCTCGTCCTCTCAATGACTCGGTACTAGGGGTCAGTGTGTAAATTCACTGCTTCAGCCAAATCATTCATTTTTCTGAAATACTGCTGAGATTCAAGTGTTGTTCCTTTGTGGAGAATGCATATTTTCAGAGAAAGAGAATTTGCTATGATATAAAATTTTCTCTGTTGCAAATCAGCCTGAAATATTAGACTTAATACACATGTCTCTTCAGATATACATCTTTGCAATGAATGAGTCTCATAAAATACCAATGCTTAACCTAGAGGGGAAGAAAATCTCCTTTGTGCCAATGCAGAGTAATGCAGCCAACTTTCCACTAAGGATAAATAAAGTTAAAAAACAGCATTCCAAACCAGCGTTAGTCGCAGTTAGTATGGAAGCTTTAGGACTTTATATTCAAAACTCATTTATCACTATTTAGATTAAAACTGTTGGATCATCTCACACTTTAACTGTTCTTTTGCAGTTTCTGAAGACCATGCAAGTGTTTATTTCCTCTTCCCTTAATCCAGAGAACTTTGAGTTTTAAAGTTTAATGGAAATTAACCATTCTCAGTTATCTAAATTTTTTAGCCCGCTCTTTTCAAAGTTTGTGATATTTTCTACCAGGAGTTGTGGTCATGAACTCGTCGTACTTGATGAAAATACTTTTGAAGTTCGCTGTAGTAGAATTTAAAGAATAGCCACATGGTTTACTCTCATTCTGAACAAAGAGTTGACTCTAATGTTACACTTGTGTTGAATCACACAGATTTGTGCCTCCTTCAGGCTTGTTGAGTGAATGTTTCAGAATCTGCTTAACTTGAGGATAACACATTTGAGGGCATCCTGCCGATTGTATAGCTGTAGACTGTAGGTATTTATTCAGTCAGTAGTGGGCTCAGACTTGGCACCATGGTCAGGGACAATTTCCTGATTGTATTTGGCAGATTGCAAAATAGATTAATCTAGGAATTTGAATGTCTTTGGGTTTCCAGTTCCAGCCTCTTCATGTTGTACAATATTAAAACTAAATATAACTTCGACATCGCACTACAAACTGGAAAGAGTAGATTTACTACATGGTGCTTTTGGAAATATACCTTGATTTTAATAGCTGCATGAAGACCTGTTAATTAGCAGGAAGGTAGATATTCAGACTAAATTTATAAAGTCAACCAAACTTTAATAGAAAAGATGAAGACATTTTTCAGTGCATCATATATAATTTATTGGAGCTTCTGCTAACCAAAAGTCGACATAGAGTTGAAATTCTTGACCCTAATTCTTTGGAGGTTGACTGAAATTTTTCAAGACTTTCCACTGATGATAAACAAGCTGTAGGCTTTGCTGAAATATATTTGTGCAGATTATGCAAGAAAGAACTGTATTTCTGGTGATTCTCTAGTACATTCCATTTAATGAATTTATAATTAGGAACATCAGACTTTTAGATGGGCTAAACATATCACCAGGAGGACTAGCATTAAATATATTCTATTTTGAAAGCAACAGGGACTATTAATTCTAATCTTCCTTTGAGTTAGAGTAGATTGCACATCATCCCAGGATGGAGCAGGATTACTGGTGTTTAGTCGATCATCACTTACTATGTAATGAAGTAAGGCTTCACCCTTTACCATTTCCTTGGCCATCCTAGAATAATGACTTCCTACAAGATCAAACCATTTTTTAATGAAGTTGAAGATTTAGTGGCATGCTTACTTCAGCGTCCCTGACTCCAATCCCCAGCTATGTACTCATAATAAACATTTCAAATATCTCATCCTGACAGTCTAAGTTCAAACTTGACTGGTCTTTCAGCCCTGTTTGAGTGGATGGTATAAACCATTCTCCATAATTATAAACAAAAAGAGAAGTTGCTGTGAAAGCTCAGCAGGCCTGGCAGCAGCTGTGCAGAAAAATCAAAGTTAACGCTTCAGATCCGGTGACTCGTCCAGACTCAAAACATTAACACTGATTTCTCTGCACAGATGCTGCCAGACCTGCCAAGTTTTCCCAGCAACTTCTGCTTTTCTTTCTGATTGACAACATTCACAGTTCTTTTGCTTTTTATTCTCCATAATTAAATTCCGATGTGTCCATGCTGTTCATTTACTAACGTGCAGCAATAGAAATAGGTGTTCCTGTTCATGCCCAATCAGAACATGGCTCAAAGAATGACTAGCCAGCTGAATGGAGATTCAGCGAGCTGGTTGCCATAGGCTTCATTCTATTCAGATGTGCCCATTATGCATATCACAATATTGATTGTAATTGATATGAGGCAGGATTTGTCTCTCATTGTACGATGCGATTTAGGATAACCATAGATTCAGAACAAAAAGTGATGCAATATAGTGTAAACATTTGTGAAGTCCATGATTTCACAGAACGAATGGTTATTCTGAAATGCACTGCCTGGAACTGTGGTTGAGGCAGGTTCAATTGAGGCATCAAAGAAAAGTTAGATAATTCTTTTCATTTAAATATTGTCAAGGATTAAGTGGAAGAGGTGGTGAATTAGCATTGAGTTAAAATACTCAGAATAATCGTAAACTTCATTGTAAAATTTCTGTAGTTTTGTGATTTGGATTTCAGTTGAATATAAGTCCACAATTTCTCAATTTCCAGGTAGGTACTAATCTTCACATGTACACTTACAATACCCAAGACTACCTCACTATCATCTCTCTTGGTTTCTCTGCCGTCTCTAAATTGTCAGACTGCTTGTCTAGTGCTCACGTGACCTACATTGACTCCAGATTAATCAATGCCTCAAATTTAAAACAGTTGCCATTGTTTTCACGTTTCCATTGCAGCACTCTTTACCTTCTTCATTAATCTTGCCTAGCCCCACAGTCCTCCAAGATATCTCTCTTCATTCAGTTTTGGCTTCTTGGAGGAACTTTAATTCAAATCTCTCCAACATTAGTGAGTTCTGTTTGTTGCTGCGTCCCCTAGTTCTTTACTTCCTCCCTAAAGCTCTCCATTGTCCTCACTGTTGTGTTCAGAGGTCTAGAACTAAAAATAAAGGGTTGCTCATTTCAGACAAAGGGCAACACACATTTGTTTGAAACAGACCATATGCACTTTTACATGCCTTTTTGATTAGATTGCAAGATAAAGGGGCATTGTCGTGCCCCTCAGTTTGATTACACTAATTGTGCCAGTTTTATAAACCTGATTCTTCCGTGTTATGGACCAAACCAACTCCTTTCAAATATATCAAGAAGATAGCCTAGACTCTAACCTTTTCTTATTTAGAGACAACTGTAAGGTGCTGTGTTCCAGATGTAATACAGTTGGTTACTACTCAGTTTTATGCAAAACCCACATTATTCTTACCCTACTATTAAAATACAAACAATAGAAAGAACAATTGGTCTAACTTTAACTCTGTTGGAAAGCTTAACAAAGTAATAGATTGTTTAACTACTAAATAGCTGTTCCAATATAGTAACATCCGACTAAACACACCCTTGGCAAAGGGAAATACAGTAAAAGAGATTGCATGTAAGACAATGTTTCTCCAGGCCTGGAGGAAAAAACATCAAGAGACAATTCTGACAGAGAGAAGTCTAGTTTTTAGCTGTAACAGAGAGCAAATAAGTTTCCACAAACAACTTCCAAAACCCCTACAACTGCTGAAAGCTAACCTAAAGCCCTGGTTCTGTGGGAGCCTGACTCCACCCTTTCATGCTACTTCTATTGTTCTAACTAAAAAAAACCCAAGGCCCCACAAGTTCTTTACTTTATTGGCTTGGAACTGAACGCTCTTTATAAAATAAGGAAAAAATACACTTCTTTAAGACATAATATCATCACAGTTCCATTTGAACTGTGTGCCAATGTATTACAGGAGCTGAAATCACAAGTAGGAAGTATCATGAACTGAATTGACTCATTGCCATGGATATTAAATCTAATCACTGCATTCTGAAACATTGCAAGTTTAGTCTATGCCTGGCCCTAAGGCAGTCATCAAAGCAATCATTCCAGACAAGTGTCCACTTCCTACAATCCAAGAACTGACAGCATTATTTCACGACCTCACACTTGCACAAAGTTTAATATGTGTTAGAGCTATCTTTAGATAACTCCAACAAAGTCAATATCACACAGCATTTGTTGCTCAAGATGGTATTTTTTGATACAATAGAGTGCCCTCTGAACTAAATTCAACATAAAATACATTCCAGAAGATCTTTCTTCAGTTTAGGGGACAATGTTTCTACTAAATGGCATTGCTTCACTTGGATGGGACAAAACAGAATTGTGTCAACAATTATCAGCATTTCTCATGATCCACTGTAATACAATTCAACATTCAACCAATCTGAGCGCTTTTTTCAGAGGGGAAATTTTGAGAAACCCATTCACTTCCTGCTTTAACTGTATTAATCCAGCCCACGCAAAACGCCAAGCCAAACTTAGAGTCATAAAGTCATAGAGATGAACAGCATGGAACAGACCCTTCGGTCCAACCAGTCCATGCCGACCAGATATCCCAACCCAATCTAGTCCCACCTGCCAGCACCCGGCCCAGATCCCTCCAAACCCTTCCTATTCATATACCCATCCAAATGCCTCTTAAATGTTGCAATTGTACCAGCCTCCACCACTTTCTCTGGCAGCTCATTCCATACACGTACCACCCTCTGCGTGAAAAAGTTGCCCCTTAGGTCTCTTTTATATCTTTTCCTTGTCACCCTAAACCTATGCCCTGTAGTTCTGGACTCCCCAACTTCAGGGAAAAGACTTTGACTATTTGTCCTATCCATGCCCCTCATAATTTTGTAAATCTTGATAAGGTCACCCCTCGGCCTCCGATGCTCCAGGGAAAACAGCCCTAGCCTGTTCAGTCTTTCCCCATAGCTCAAATTCTCTTACCCTGGCAACATCCTTGTAAATCTTTTCTGAACCCTTTCAAGTTTCACAGCATCTTTCCGATAGGAAGGGGACCAGAATTGCATGCAATATTCCAACAGTGGCCTAATCAATGTCCTGTACAGCCGCAACATGACCTCCCAACTCCTATATTCAATGCTCTGACCAATAAAGGAAAGCATACCAAACGCCATCTTCACTATCCTGTCTACCTGTGACTCCACTTTCAAGGAGCTATGAACTTGCACTCCAAGGTCTCTTTGTTCAGCAACATTCTCCAGGACCTTACCATTAAGTGTATAAGTCGTGCTAAGATTTGCTTTCCCAAAATGCAGCACCTCGCATTTATCTGAATTAAACTCCATCTGCCACTTCTCAGCCCACTAGCCCATCTAGTCCAGATCCTGTTGTAATCTAAGGTAATGTTCTTCGCTGTCCACTACATCTCCAATTTTGCTGTCATCTGCAAACTTACTAACTATACCTCTAATGCTCAAATCCAACTCATTTATATAAATGACAAAAAGTTATAAAATGTCATAACTTTCACACATCACTGACCATTCTTCAGCTGTCACCACCAGTCAATGAGAATGTCAAAACAGAAGGAAATGAAACCCAAAAAAAATCAAAACAAAGCATTGCAAATTTGGCAAATGAAAAGTTGCAGGAGAACCATCATTTTCAGTTGGTGATTGAGGTTGCATCAAACAGCCAATAATAACCACAAACTTGTATCATCTCTATGCAAAAATATGCAAAAACCAGTGAATAGACAACACTCTCTTTCAATCTTTCAGACACTTCTTAAAATCTGACCTTGGACCAAACCATGGCCTGTTCTCCTTGGCTCAGAGTCCAATATTGCCCAATTATACTTCGGTGAATCACCAGTGCAAAAGACAAGGCTGAACATTTGTGTCAATCTCCAGATAGAAATGCAGAATGGATGATCCATTTTGGTCTATTCAAACAGCATGTCGATTTTTCACCAGGTTCAATTCATTCCATTAGATATTAAGAAGGAACTGAATACTGCAAAGGAGCATGACAACATTCTAGCAATAGTACTAAAGACATGGCTATTCCTACAACAGTGGCACCTACCTGACAATATGAAAAAGTGTTCAGGTATGTACTGTACAGCAAATGTCACACGTGTGATGGCATACTCTTCATTGGATGTGCAGGTCCAACAATACCCAAGCTCAATTATATCCAGAGCAAAGCAGCCCATTTGATTGGTATCCCATCTATCAGTTTTAGCATTCATTCCGTTCACCCCAGCGCACAGCTGCAGAAATGTATACCAACTATAAGATGCACAGCCGTTTCTTTGCCAGCACCCATGACCTCTACAATCTAGGAGACAACAGCAGCAGATGCATGGAACATGACCAACTGCAAATTCTGCAACTCTCTCCTGAACAGCGCTGAGGGTGTTCCAGTACATTTAATGACTGAGGTTGGACGGGTGCTGTATTTCCTTATCTAATCCCGTCCTCCTCTAGTCACAGCAAGTTCTATATTTCACCAGGTTGGCCAGTTACATGGGGCTCAGATTGTGCCAGATTCAATGCTAAGAATAAGTTGACCAGGTTTCTTTCGTCAACGATGAATAAATAGTTCATTACCAAAACAAACTTACTCAAACAAAGAAGCAAAAATTATGACAATCAGTTCAGATTGCGCAAATATATTTATCTAGTTTTTTAGGATAAAGAACATACACATGCACACACAGCCTGAGGAGAAACAAGAAAAAATTGAAAACTGCAGAATGTTGGCTTTAAAGTATTTTACCCAAATAACAGTTAAACTCATGAAAAAACAAGTCACAGATTGTCCCAAGTGGTGTTCTGATTCTGAAGTTATTCTGTGTACCCAAACTTCGGGCCCTGGGATTTTATTTCTGGGACAGTTGTCGCTAGCTGAATTCCCTATTCTGGAGATGATGGGTCCAACATATCCCCTCCAGGAATCCTCCATGAATGGTAAAGATGACTTCTGGGTGATTTTCAGTTCTCACACTTTGCCAAGGGTTGCAAAGAAAGAGGGACAGTGCAGTGGTCATTTGCTATTTGATGGTGGAATTAGAGTCATAGAGATCTACAGCATTGGAATCAGACTGTTCAGTCCAATTTGTCCATGCCGACCAGATACCCTAAATTAATCTAGTCCCATTTGCCAGCACTTGGTCCATGTCCCTCTAAATCCTTCTTATTCATGTACCTATCCAGATGCCTTTTATATGCTGTAATTGTACCAGCCTCCACCACTTCCTCTGGCAGCTCATTCCGTACACGCACCACCTTTGCGTGAAAAAGATGCCCCTTAGATCCCTTTTAATCATTCCTCTCTCACCCTAAACCTATGCCCTCTAGTTGTGGACTCCCCCAACCTAGGGAAAAGACATGGTCTATTACCCTATCCATGCCCCTCATGATTTTATGAACCTTTATAAGGTCACGCCCACCCCGCAGCCTCCAATACTCTAGGGAAAACAGCCTATATCGCTGAGTTGAAAAGTGCAATAGTCTTGTTCACAAACTGAATCATGTGACCTCTTTTCGAAAGTTGTCCCAACCATATGAGTACCTGTGAGCTCCTCTGTTCCTTGCATTTGCAATGTTCTTACTGTTATATGTGGTGATCTGTCTTTAAGAAAGTCCCCTTTGTTTAAAAGTTCAAGATATATTTACATGAGTCTGTACCACAATTTATGAAATGATATTTGGATCACATCTCTCCATAACAGCCCAAAGACTCAGCAGTTCAGGGAGTCTGCTCACTATCACTTTCTCAGGGGCTGTTAGGGCTGGGTAATATGTGCTGGCTTAACTAGCAATGCCCATATCTTCTGTTTTGAATGAAAAAATCTTTGGAACATTTGGTTGCATTAAAGCTGCTATATAAAACTTGTTGTTTTGTCTCTCAGTGAATCAATGTTGCTGAACCTCAGTACTTTTGGATATGGTTATGTATTTCTTTAATAAATTACTGTACTGCTGATAAAGTGGTGTTTCCCTTGAATGGAATCACGTAGACCAGGAAGGGCACTGCCATCAATCTAATGAATGCTTGGCTAGCTGGTCTAAGATGATGGGAGAGTGCTGCAATTGTCTCGGCACCTCCTGAGCTAAGAGTAAATAATCAGCAAGGCTTCCTACTCTTTATTGTCATCTAGTGACCCCTGCTCAAAAGTGTGGATTTTTGGATGTCTGTGGCGAAACCACATTCATTGTTGAATTAATAGCTGTCATTCACCCTTGTGGCCTATACATAATAAACAGCCACATGAGCAACGTATTGGCAGTGATGTATGAAAGTATACTCCACTATAGGGAACATTGGGAACATAGGAAAAAATAAAAGCAAAGGATAATATTGAAAGAATAGGAAGTTAACAAGGCCCATTATGCCCATTCCCTTCACAGCGTTTGATGAATTACCAAACCTGGGATACAGTTGTGGAAAATGTCTGTATATGTATCTGTGCTTGTAACTCCATTATTCAGTCGTCCGTAAGACGATAGGAAATAGGAACAGCAGTCGGCCATTCAGCCCCTCGAGCCTGGTCTGCACTTGGGTTGATCCAACATTCCTCATGTCTGCTTTCCTGCCCTTTCCCCTCACCCTTGATTCCCCAAATGTTCAAGAACCTATCTTCCTCAGTCTTAAATATACATAAGGACTCAGCGCCCACAGCTCTCTGTGGGAAGGAGTTCCAAAGGCTCTCAACCTTCTCAGAAAAGAAATTCCTCCTACTTTTAGACTTAAGTTGTTGTCTTTTTATCCTGAGACAGTGCCTTCTGTTCCAAAACTCTCCCATGAGGGGAATCATTTTCTCAACATTTACTCTGTTAAATCCTTAAGAATCCCATACATTTCAATGAGATCATCTCTCGTTCTTCTCAACTCCAGTGTGTACTATTTAGCCTTTGCTCATAAGACAATCTCTCCATCCCAGGGATCATCCTGGTTAACTTTCTCTGAGCTATCTCTAATGAAATATCTTTCCTTAAATAACCCTCGTTGGTTCCTTTCCATGGGCAGTGATTGGGTTGCATGTGCTGTCTGTTATATTTGTTTATTTCTGTGAATGTAGCCTGGGATATCAGACTGTGTACCCTGAAAGAGAACCCTGTATTATTTTGGCAGCACTGGAATAATTACTTATTTTTGAAAGAGGCTGTGTTTTTACCCTTTCTCCATTTTGACTTCAGTTCCAGCCAATAGGCTGACCTTTCTGTCATAGTCCTCTGGCATTCTCTCAGAGCAATGGGATGCTGATTCTATCCCTCTAGATTTCCTATCCTTCCTGTTGAGAAGTCCTACAAATGCTCCTGCTGAGACCAAGAATTCCTGTTGTGTTGAAGTTAAGTCACATCTCACCACTCCACTGTACAATGCACGTAGTCTCCATTACATTGTACTTTGGCATGTTTGCAGTTTTAAAAGATACCAACAAACATAAAATCAAACGTGACAGTGGACAAAACATGAAGCTCAGGTTTAACATAATGAAAATTCCAATACACCAACTCCTCTGATAAATCAGTGGGTCAATACAAAGTCAAATTTCAAAAGTCCCTCAAATGAGTAAGCAAAACAGTGCAGATGCTGGAAATCTGAAACAAAAACGTTAAATGCTGGAAATACTCAGCACATTTGTCTGATTCTGTGCAGAAAATAGGCAAGTCTCTACAAATATGTTAATTAAGATGTAAATGAGGAGCAGTATTTAAAAAAAACAACAAAGTGATCTGCACAGGAGACTGGCTTAGTGTTTAAATAGAGAAGAGGAGATAGATAAATGGGACAAGTGATATTTGCATGAGATCGTGAGGCATTTGAGAGAAATCAGAAAAATAAAATACATTGAGGCACACACACTGGTATCTACCTGACAGTGTGGGCACGTTATCTAGGTGTGTCTTGTACACAAAAAGCAGGATAAATCCAACCCAGCCAATTACTGCCCCATAGCCTACTCTTGATCATCAGTAAAGTGATGGAAGGTGTCATCAACAGTGCTATCAGGCAACACCTGCTCAACAATAACCTGCTCAGTGACACCCAGTTTGGATTCCACCAGGACCACCTGACCTCACTACAACCTTGGTTCAAACATGGACAAAGGAACTGAATTCCAGAGATGAGGTGAGAATGACTGCCCTTGACATCCAGGCCAAACTTAACCAAGCATTGCATCAAGGAGGCCTAGCAAAACTGGATTAAATGGATATCATGGGGGCAAGCTCTCCACTGGAGCCATACCTATACAGCTATCCTGACATGACATCTGATTCACTCCTTCCTCCTTCTCCACATTTAAAACTTGCCCTTTGATCCACTCCCATCAATTTCTTAATTTAAACCTCTCGATCGTATCACCTCTTAACCTCTTCATCCCCAAGGTTGGGGTCCACATTTACACAGGTGCTCATCTGTCATTAAACTACTTTGTAATAATATCTCTTGATGTCTTAAATATTTACACGTTGATGGAGAATCCTTAATATAGCTTTGCAGAGTCCCGTTTCCTTCAAAGAAACCTAACATCGTATGTGTCATGTTTCAGTTTACAAATTAACATTTTACAGCACACAGCAAGCCATCCCACGCAGCTATGTATTTTACAGTCAATGGACAAAACTGGCTAATTATCACACCTACCCCTCTGGCAGCCCTGAAACAATGTGGGGACAATCTGGATTGCAGTAAGCTGATGCAACAATTAAAAATAAGGAATTGTGTACAATCCTTGAGCTTTTTCCTATTTTAGTGAGTAATCTGCAGTGCATTTCAAATAATATTTGGCCCTAAAGCGTGAAACTATGCAGATTTGGAATTTACACAGTTGCAATGGTGGATGAACACTTGGCATTTTATGACTGTCTGTTGTCTATTTAGCAGAGGCAATAATAAATACATTAATGTCTCCATTATAATCTAAGACAGAGGAATACCATTAAAAAATGTTAAGCTTTTAACCTCTGTTCTTGCCAACCATAATTTTTTTAACTTTTGTTGCTCTTTTATGCTGTCAAAAAAGGAAATTAAAATCCCTGCAAATTGCAATCCTTCCTTTAAATAAAATTGCGAAACTGTGGTCTCTACAGTCAGACATTGCGAGATCAGTTTTGGTTACTCATGTGAGTCTGACAAGTGGCTTCTTACTTAGATTTAGCTATTACTGTGTACCCTTATTGGTATCAGTTTTCACATTTTCCTATGCATGTTATTATTGTAATGACTGTATGCCACATTGCAGCAAATAATCAATTTACAGTACAAAAGGAGACCTTTCGTCCAATATCTGTGTTCTAGCTCTTTGGCAGTTTCCTCCTTTTCAACTTTGTGTATGCATAAGTATATTTCCTTTTGAAAGTTACTATTGAATCTGCTTCCACCAAACTTTCATGTAGTGCATTACAAGTCATCAGAACTCACTACATTGACAAAATTCTTATTTCCCTCTGGATGTTGGCTGATTAGCTTAAATGCTTTGGTTGCTGATCACTCCTGCTGGGAGAATCCATTTGACCCTATCTTATTTACCAAAAAAATCATTAATTTTGAACATCTCAATTTGACTTTTTTTTATTGACACATCCATAAACAAACGAACAATCTGCTTCACATAAAAGTTGGGTTTGTCCCATGAGGTGTTTTAAACACAAAATTAACCTAATTGTAACTGCAGCTCTCAGAAGCTAGCAAGCCACCTTTTAAGTCTTAATTGTACCAGTCACTGTCAAGGTGAAGTGAGAGTGACTGTCCCTGACACCAGGCAACATTTGATTGGGTGTGGCACTAAGGAGCTGCAGTCAATGGGAATAGGATGCCGTGCACTGACACACAAAGGTTCCTTCCAAACACATGACTTCCTCCACCGAATGAAAGGCCAAGAACAGCATCAACATGGCAACAGTGCCAATCATGTCCAACTTGTGTCAGGGTAGATTGCTGCCACCGCCTTTGTTCCTCGACTGGATTTAAGGGCTTACAGTGTCAGGGAAAACCACTGCTGAGCCTTAACAACGAGAGGCCCTTAAAATAGATGCAATTTATTGCATCATAACAATTGGGTACAAGATACATTAATAAGTGACACATTGTTTCTAAGATTATTGGGAGACCTGTGGAAATAGATCTTCATTCTCCAAGATCGTCAGATGTTCTGCCTTTTCTCCTTCCAAAACCCTTTGACATCTGCAATCTTCAACGTTCACTCTTTCAGAAGTGTGACCTGAACCAACAAACGCCACTATCTGCAAGCTCCCCCAACCCACCAAACCCCCCCCAAACTCCTCCCAAACCCCGCCAAGCCATCCTGACTTAGAATAAAACGCTGTTCTTTCACTGTTGCTAGGTCGGAAATCTTGAAATTCCCTTATTCGCAGAATTGTGGTGTACCTACAGCAGATGGTTTGTATCAGTTCAAGAAAGCAGTTCATCACCGCCTATTCAAGGGCAACTAGGGAGGGGGGAATTATTGCTCATCTTGCCAGTAGGCTTAAAATCAACGAGGTAAAAACAATGACTGCAGATGCTGGAAACCAGATTCTGGATTAGTGGTGCTGGAAGAGCACAAAAGGGCTTTTGCCCGAAACGTCGATTTCGAAGCTCCTTGGATGCTGCCTGAACTGCTGTGTTCTTCCAGCACCACTAATCCAGTTGCCAGTAGGCTGCCTAGAGAAAGGAAACAATGAGAAATAATAGTCTGTTAGTCCCAGTCCTTCTCAAACAGCTGTAAAACTCTTTCACATCATTCTTCCAAGGTAAAAGAACCATTAAACCACCTACTTTCTCAAGGGCTGTCTGTTATAGTTCCATCAGTTTGACAGTG
Source organism: Chiloscyllium punctatum (assembly GCF_047496795.1). Lineage (NCBI taxonomy): Eukaryota > Metazoa > Chordata > Chondrichthyes > Orectolobiformes > Hemiscylliidae > Chiloscyllium > Chiloscyllium punctatum. The sequence continues at coordinate 74,511,586 of NC_092745.1, forward strand.
ATCTTCCTGCCTAGCCAGTCCCTCAGGATTGAAGATGACTTACTTCCACTCTCTACAGGCAGTGTCTGTAGATCGAGCATTAGACTTGTCAGCTGTTTCAGAATGAAGCGATTCAGAGTGGTCAGCTCAGTGAGTTGCCTGGAGGTTTGTGCACTCCCTCCAACACACTAATTTCACCCCTGAATGTTCCTGAATAAGCATCTCCGTGTGTTCAGTCCCTTTCCAATTGAGCCTTTGGCATTTTGGCCATTAAAGAGCTACGGTCTCAGTGAGTCAAGAGCTGTGTTTGAGTTCTTCAGGAAGAGTTTGAGAATATTCCTAAGGTGTTTCTTCTGTCCTGCTTGGAGGTGAGTTCAAGAGTCTGGTATCAGGCTAAAATGTCCCGCCCAATGAATGCAAAGTCCTTTCTCTTGTTGGAGATGGTCATGGCTGGCACATATATTACTTGCTACTATCAGCCCAAGCCTATCTTTATTAGTTCTTACTGCATCTGGGCACAGACTGCTTTATTACCTGAGGAGTTGTGAATGGAACTGGACCCTGTGATGGTGGGAAGACCAATATTGAAACAGCTAAAACAGTTTGGGCTGAGGACACTACCCTACAGAACTCCTGCAGTGATGTTCTGGAACTGCCACCTTTCAGAGCCATAACCCTGCTGTAAAAATCCCACTTATTTCAAACAAAATAACCTTTAATCAATTGCATTTGATACAGTGTATTGTGATTACATTTCAGGAAGATGTAATTTGCAAAATTGGGCCTGGGAGTAATTGTTAATTCCATGGTGGTTGGATATGAGTCAGTGGTTACCCAAATTGCAACTTCTTCAGTCAGAGGTTTTTCTGCGGTATTTTCATTTGTCTTTGAATTACTTGAGCTTTTAGAGTTTTTGTGTTATGCTTTTCCAAGTTTTATAGCTATTATAATCATATAGCACAAATATATAGTTCATAAACATCTCTGCAGCTCTGCAGCAATGTGAATTGCATGTTTGAAGTAATTCATTTAGATGTTGACACCTGGTACAACTAAATCTAGGGATGGACGGTTACTAATTACATTACACATTTTACATTGGAGTCATTCATGAGCGTACCCTTTTCCATTCCTTTTGGAACAGCAGTGTCAGCTTCTCACAGGAAACACAGAAAATCTTTTTGTTATGTTTAGAGTGGAGTCAGTATGGAAGATAAAAACCACATGCATTAAAAAAAACAAATCTAAAGACATGCAGGAGCCCAGGATCTGTCGGTAGATTTCTTTGGGTTTTGGAGACGCCAGTTTGAAAATTTATACAGCACCACCCATTGTCGGGAGGGCTGAGTGACAATGAATGAGTGACTCACGCCTTTATTGTAATTAGAACTTGTTTGAAATCCAGCCACTGTGGTTTCCCAAATCCATTTGCCAGAAGCGATATTTAATGTACTCCTCCAATGGCAGATTTGGTGAGGGGGTGGGCTGAGTTGATCAGGTGGGAGAGCTGTGATACCATCATGTCCCCCCTTCTCCCAAGTTACGTCCATGGTGGAAAGGCCCATGGTCTGAACCTGTCCCTAGTTCCTGCCTCAGGCACTGTCTGAGTGGAGTTTGCACATTCTCCCCTTTGTCTTTGTGGGTTTCCTCTGGGTGTTCCAATTTCCTCCAATAATCCAAAGATGTGCAGGTCAGGTGAATTGGCCATGTTAAATTGCCCATAGTGTTAGGTGCATTAGTCAGGGGTAAATATAGGGTAGGGGAATGGGTATTGGTGGGTCATTCTTCGGAGGGTCAGTGTGGACTTGTTGGGCCAAATGACCTGTTTCTATACTATAGGGAATCTAATCTAATGTAATCTAGATGAGGCCCTTAAGTGGGCCTTTAATCTGACCCCACCTCCACTGGTCTTGCAGCGCACAGAAGGAAGCTTGCTTCATTCAGAAGCATGAAGTGTCTGATTGAAGAAGCAGTCCCACATCTGAACACCCCTCCTGCCATCCATTGATGTCACTCAGCCTGGGATCGGAGTGGTATTGGCAGGAGCCACTGCCGCCGTGATAGCGTTGCTGTTCAAGAGCAACTCAGATTAACTGGTAGCTCGGGGTGAATGTGACTTCCACTTCCGGGGTCCTGAATTCCAGGGCAGGCCTGATTCACCCCCATAGTCTGTCCTTGACTGTAGCAATGTCACTGACATGAGCACTGGAGTAGAGGCTCAGGGAGGTTTTCAATGGACAAAACAGTGCTCTCATCAACCAACTTTCCATCTGTCAGAATGCCCACATCACTTCTTTTCGAAGTGTACCTGCCATGTTAAGTGTCAGTCTCTGAATTAGACAGAAGCATACTGACCTGGGATCAAGAACCTGGGAGAAGGGAGCCCTGGCTACCAAGAGTTGCCAGCAGACCGGAGGCCTAGAGCTGTATTTATGGGTGGCATGGTGGCTCAGTGGTTAGCGCTGCTGCCTCACAGCGCCAGGGACTCAGGTTTGATTCTGGCCTCAGGCGACGGTTTGTGTGGAGTTTGCACATTCTCCCTGTGTCTATGTGGGTTTCCTTTGTGTGCTCTGGTTTTCTCCCACAGTCCAAAGATGTGCAGGTCAGGTGAATTGGCCATGCTAAATTGCCCATAGTGTTAGATGCATTAGTCAGGGGTAAATGTCGGGGAATGGGTCTGGGTGGGTTACTCTTTGGAGGGTGTTGGGTCGAAGGGCCTGTTTCCACACTGTAGGGAATCTAATCTAATCTAATAGCAGCACCACCAGGGAGACAGTGACTACTGCTTGTCCTATACCCACTGAAGGCCCAGGCTGCCAAGACACAGATTGGTGATTGTGGAAGGCGTGGGCTCACAGGCTTGCAGAAGGTAGGCTGAGGGATGTCATCAGTAAGAGAAGGGACTCACTGTGGGTAGGCTTGTCCCTTTCCAATGCTGGGTCTCTCAAAAAGGCACAGAGTCCTTTTGAATGACAGAAACGAACAGTTCAAAAGCAATAGAGGTAGCAAATTCCACAATAGAATTAGCTGCGTCACTTTATCTTCAGAATATGATGTGAGGTTATACTGAACTTTTCTAATTGAAGTTGATAAAGACATTGTTTGATGGAGCAATAAACTATATAAGTAATGATGTCTTGATCTTCAAACTGTACTAAATTAGCTGATATCATCAAGCAAGTGATAGAAATATTGTATGTCGCCACATTGCACAATATTGCTTGGTCTGAATGTCAGTGTAATAAATACAAGCCACCTTTTTGTTTCTGCATCCTCAGTTCTTTGTTCTTTTTTAATAATAACATGGTTGGGGCTCTTTCTCTATTTTCCCTGATGGTCAAATTAATCATTTACTGATCCTTCTGCCTACATTTGTGTATATTTAAGACTCACCACAATGATGGAATAGCAGGGAAAAACCACAGTCAGGACGCGAGTTGGTGATTGCCATCCAGTTGCCCCATAAAGAAGGATAAAGCACCTTGAAGCCTTACGTAACCATTATTATCTAAGAATTGACATAAGGTGTTTCACACCTTGTACTTCTTGTCCAGTTACTATTATTAATTCAAGAAATACGTCAATCAAATTGCACAAGGCAAAATCTTTCAAACCAAAATGCTGAGAATGGCCTGTTAATCAGTTTTTGCTGATGGTGTCCAAGATACCTAGATCTTTCATATTCAACAGGTAGGTAGCTTAAGAAAAGATGATGTACTGATCAGGCAGCATATCGGTTTAAGTGATGTGCTCATTTCTTTGAGTGGTCCCTATGCTATGTATACTTCGAACAGGGTTGGGCTTAGTTATGAAAACCCCATTTCCACTCACTGTCTGGATGCACTACATCAAGAATCACAAGTATGACTCCCAGTCATAATTCTAAGGCATAGGCCGCAGCACTGGCCTATGCCTTAGAATTATTCACATCAAGAATGCTGTGAAAATCATTGGTAAGAAATAGATTAGCAATAATACAATGAGAGTAAAGCACTTCAGAAGTTTGGTTTCCCATCAGCTAAAAAAGCTAAAATTAGAAGTTCACTGAAGCGTTTTGTGTGTTTTTTCAAATAATTTAATCTTTTCAAGATGTTCTCATTCAAGTTTTGAGGAGACAACTGTGTGAAATCGGTAAAGATGTTTATAACAGTGCCCTCTAGTGACTGTCAAATTATGATCTAAATGAACACCTCAGAATTAATCTCACGTTTGTCTCTCCTTCCATCCTGTAGAGTGACGTTTGAAGAAGATGGCTTTTGTCAGCCCTACAGGGGCATTGCCTGTGCAAGGTTCATTGCAAACAGCAGCATATATGTGGACTCTCTGCAGATGCAAGGGGAAATTGAAAACCAAATCACAGGTGTGGGAAGTATTGGATGACAATGATGAACTCTTCCTGTACTGTACTTTGATCAAGGTGTTGGTTGCAAGCTGCGATCATGCTGAAAATGAAAAGCTTTTTCTGAAGTTAGTAAATTAAGCAATTAAGCATTCTGCCTCAGTGATTAGCTGGGTTGTAAAAGTGCTGACTCATTAAGGCACATGGTTGTATGGACACTTGTCACCTGCCAATAGGCCTTTTTAACTGTTTGAATTAAGACAATATTCAATCACATAGAAGAGCAAATGCTGCCGACAAATCCAAATTATTTTCTAATCTGATATCCGAAGATGCATATTATCCAACAAGTTATATGAAACAAATTTGGAATGATATTGGGGCCTTCAGAGTGCTCGGGTATGTTTCCATCGCTGGCAGTGCAGTTACCCATTAAGCTATCAGGAGAACCTTGAAACAATCTAAAGGGCCAAGTTATTTACTATGAACTAGAAAAGCTTTCATGGAAAAGCAGGGCCCCTTCTAAGTTTCTCAAGTAAATATATGTTGATGTATTTAGTAAAGATTCTGTGTAGCATTGATTATTTCCTAAAGTTAAAATGAGCTCTGAGTCAACTTGTTTTATTTGATACAGTCATTGATTTGGAAAATAAGAACGATTTAAAGTAGCAAGCAAGTTAATAGTCTTGTTCGTTTATCCTGTAGCTGCTTTCACAATGATTGGAACCTCAAATCATCTAACTGATCGTTGTTCCCAGTTTGCCATCCCATCTTTGTGTCACTTTGCCTTCCCTTACTGTGACCAAACCTCGTCAGTGCCTAAACCCCGTGACCTTTGCAGAGATGAGTGTGAAATCCTGGAAAATGACCTTTGCAAGACGGAATATATTTTTGCCAGATCAAATCCTTTGATCCTAATGAGATTGAAGCTGCCAAACTGTGAAGATCTCCCCATGCCAGACAGTCCGGAGGCAGCAAATTGCATGCGTATTGGAATTCCCATGGCAGAGCCCATCAATAAAAGTAAGTCATGATGAGAACTTTGACTCTAGGAGGATATTGGTCAGTCCAACAGTTTGAGAGATTTCTGTGGAGCATTTTTTCACATTCCCTCCTTTACTGAAGTTGGGGGATTTAGGGATCCTAGTGCAAGAATCACACAAAAAAAACTAGCATCCAGGTTTAGCAGGGAATAGGGAAGGCAAATGGAATTTTGGCCTTTATTTCAAATGGAATGGAGTAAAAAATAGGGAAATCTTCCAAAAAGCTGTACAGGGTCCTAAATAAACCAGACTCTGAATACTGTGAACTGTTTTGGTCCCCTTATCTAAGGAGAGATATATTGGCATCAGAGGCAATCCAGAGAAGATTCACTTGGTGGATTCTGGGTATTTTTTTAAGAGGAGAGGTTGTGTAGGTTTGACATAGATTCATTGTGTTTAAACAAATGAGAGAGGATTTTCATGAAACACGTGCGATTTTTAGGGGGCTTGACAGGGTAGATGCAGAGATGATGTGGAGGTGCTAGTGTTGGACTGGGGTGGACAAAGTTGAAAATCACACGACACCAGGTTATAGTCCAACAGCTCTATTTGTAAATACAAGCTTTTGGGAGCGCTGCTCCTTCATCAGATAGCTAGATACCTGACAAAGGAGCAGGGCTCCTAAACCATGTATTTGCAAATAAACCTGTTGGACTATAACCTGGTATCATATGATTTTCAACTAGATGCAGAAAGGTTGTTTCAATTTGTGACTGAGTCCAGGATCAGAGGACATAATCTCAGATTGAGGGGTTGCACATTTAAGACCAAGATAAGGCGGATTTTTTTTTCATCTCTTGAAACATGGTAAATCTGCGGAATTCTTTACCACAGAGCATGGATTGTTAAACATGTTCAAGGCTGAGCTAGACAGACTTTTAATCAGTAGGGGGATCAAGGGTTATAGGGAAAAGGCAGGAAAGTGGCGTTGAGGATTATCAAATCAACCATGACCTCATTGAATGGCACAGCCAACTCAATGGGCTAAATGACCTATTTCAGCTCCTACATCTAATGGTCTTATCGTATCTGGTGCCAGAGGTTAATTTACTGAGTGTCAGCAATTAACCTTTTCAAGTGGCTATTCCCTCTGAATGATGAGTCCATGCTGTATTATGCATGAATGTCTGATATACTGCAACCAGGGGCATTTGCAATCAGCAGCTCAAAGCCTGATTCATTTCTTTCTCCTCATTGAACCAAGGTTCATTGAGGCAAATCTTTATACCAGTGCCCATGCTAAGGTCAGTTCACTGAGCAGAGAACTTGGGACACTTCTAAACAACGGGGGAGTCAGACTCAGCTTTCACAGTCAAATAGCTTGCCAATCAAGGATTAGACTAAAAACAAAAACATGGAGCAACATTCAAGAATATAACTAGAAAAATATTGTTGCGTTATAACAACTTGTCATGGCTAATGGAATAGAGTCATAGAGATGTACACCCTTCGGTCTGACTCGTCCATGCTGACCAGATATCCGAAACTAACCTAGTCCCATTTGCCAGCACTTGGCCGATATCCCTCTAAACCCTATCTAAATCTTTCCCCCCCTCACCCTAAACCTATACCCTCTAGTGCTGGACTCCCCCATCCCAGGGAAAAGACCTTGTCTATTTATCCTATCTATGCCCCTCATGATTTTATAAACCTCTATAAGGTCACCCCTCAGCCTCCAACACTCCAGGGAAAACAGCCCCAGCTTATACAGCCTTTCCCTATAGCTCAAGCCCTCCAACCCTGGCAACATCTTTGTAAATCTTTTCTGAACCCTTTCACGTTTCATAACATACTTCAATAGGAAGGAGACCAGAATTGCACACAGTATTCCAAAAGTTGTCGAACCAACGTCCTATATGGCTGCAACATGACCTCCCAACTCCAATACTCAATACTCTGGCCAATAAAGGAAAGCATACCAAATGCCTTCTTCACTATCCTATCTACCTGATACTCTACTTTGAAGGAGCTATGGACCTACACTTCAACATCTCTTTGTTCAGCAATACTCCCCAGGACCTTAACATTTAGTTATAGGTCCTGCCCTGATTTGTCTTCCTAAAATGCAGCACATTTATCTAAGTTAAAGTCTATCTGCTAATCCTTGGCCCATTGGCCCATCTGATCAAGATCTTTTTGTACTCTGAAGTAACCTTCTTCACTGTCATCAATTTTGGTGTCACATGCAGACTTACTAACTAGACTAGAATAGAATATCCTTTATTCTCACAGACCTGGCTACTGACAAGTTCACAATTACAAAAATTACATTTTTTTTCTGTTCCTTAAAACCTTTTATTCCTTGCTGGGATATGGTTTCATAGGCACTGATTGGCTGCTATTGGTAATGAGTGTAAATAAGCTGTTCGACCACAAAGGGCAAGACAGTTGAGTCAGATTCTTTGTTCACCCAATATCTGGATACATTTCTCTCCAGCAGGGATGCTGGAATGATATGAACAGGATGAATTTCAGCTGATGTGCCTGTTGTTGACCGACAGTTGAGATGTCCAATTTAGTTGGGCAAACCTCTGGAGGTTCCAACTGATCTCAGGCTGCTCATTTACCAAAAATTAGGATCAAGACCTCATAATTCATAGTTTATGACTTAGGTACTTGCCTCAAAAATTAATTCAGCCACTTTCAAAACCTATAACCTCTACCATCTCGAAGAACAAAGACTGCAGCTCCATGGGAACACCACAACCTGCAAAATCCCCTCTAAGTCACATTCTATTTATCTTACAGTCACTGACTTAGAATTCTATCATCATGGCAATTGTGAAGGATACTCGAACCTTAAATCTAGCTCATTTAAACTTCCTAGAAGTGGCATACATTCACATGCAGGGACCCATCCTCTGCAAACAAAATTAAATTTTTTGAATCATCTGGGAGCAAGGGACAGGGGAGTCTATCCCCATTTCTTTCACTATAACAACGCCTCAGCCTATTCGAGTCAATTTTCAAACTGATCAACATCCCTTGCCTCCCATTACGTAAATTGTTGAGATTGTTTGAAATCTGGCATTCTTGTGTTTGTCCGGATGATCAAAGAGTATAGCGGCATGTCTCTTGGGCAATATTTGAGTTTTACTGTGTCAAGCAACTAATTGTGTCCTGTGTTTTTTGTTTCTCCCCCACAGATCACAAATGTTTTAACATTAGCGGCATAGATTACCGGGGCACCGTGAGTGTAACTAAATCAGGCCGACAGTGTCAGCCATGGAATTCTCAGTATCCACATAGTCACTCATACACTGCCGTTAAATATCCTGAACTCAATGGTGGTCACTCATATTGCCGGAACCCTGGGAATCACAAGGATGCTCCATGGTGTTTTACTCTGGATGAATCAGTGAAATTGGAGTTGTGTGAAATTCCATTGTGTGGTAAGGATCATCTATTGAAATTCCTGAAAGAGGGCCAAATATAATGCAATGAGTCAGTATATTGTACTTCATATTGAGAAATATAGTGAGGGTCAAAGAACCTTAGTCCTGCACAATAACAAGATTACAAAAGCAAAGGTTAACTTAAATTAACAAGTAGTCATCAGGAAATACAAAATCTGAGTTCTTAGAAGCTGGACATAACAATAGAAAGAAAGGCCAGGTTGATGTTTCACAGACTGTGAAGACTCTGAGAAAACTGAATCAGAGTGGCGGGTAATAAAGGAATATACTGTGAGCAGCACCAACCTGCAGGATATTACCCTTGAGTCATCGGCAGAATAACAAAGAAAAGTTTGGAAGAGCAACTGCTAAAATAGAGTCTAGAAAAGATTAACAGAATGGAAGTGAGTGAAGGATCATCCATTCAGCTTTTTGTGAAAGTGAATCTTACAATGAGAGGTTTTACTGGATGATCAGCACAGGTAGTTCTTGAATAACGCATGATCCAGCAGCACGATTTAGGTATAATGTTGCTGAAGAATTAGGAAATGATATTTTCGAGAACACTTACCTGTGTTCGCAACCGTGAGATTCCAGCGGGGATCGGTTTGCACTCTTCATTTCATGCATGCGCGCGATGTCAGCTGCTGACAGAACAGCTTTCTGTGGGAGGTACTGCCCAGAGAGCAGCTTTCTTACTGTTTTAAAAGTACTTTGTTAAATTTGGAGAAAGTGAGGGCTGCAGATGCTGGAGATCAGAGCTGAAAAATGTGTTGCTGGAAAAACGCAGCAGGTCAGGCAGCATCCAAGGAGCAGGAGAATTGACATTTCAGGCATAAGCCCTTCTTCAGGAATAAGGAGGGTGTGCCAAGCAGGCTAAGATAAAAGGGAGGGAGGGGGACTTGGGGGAGGGGCGTTGGGAATGCGATAGGTGGAAGGAGGTTAAGGTGAGGGTGATAGGGCGGAGAGGGGGTGGGGACAGAGAGGTCAGGAAGAAGATTGCAGGTCAAGAAGGCAGTGCTGAGTCTGAGGGTTGGGACTGAGAAAAGGTGGGGGAGGGGAAATGAGAAAGCTGGAGAAATCTGCATTCATCCCTTTGGTTGGAGGGTTCCTAGGCGGAAGAGGAGTCGCTCTTCCTCTGGGCGTCGTGTTGCTATGGTCTGGCAATGGAGGAGGCCAAGGATCTGCATGCCCTTGGTGGAGTGGGAGGGGGAGTTAAAGTGTTCAGCCACGGGGCGGTTGGGTTGGTTGGTCTGGATGTCCCAGAGGTGTTCTCTGGAACATTCCGCAAGTAGGCGGCCTGTCTCCCCAATGTATAGGAGGCCACATCGGGTGCAGCGGCTGCAGTAAATGATGTGTGTGGAAGTGCAGGTGAATTTGTGACGGATATTGAAGGATCCCTCGGGGCCTTGGAGGGAAGTGAGGGGGGATTGTGGGCGCAAGTTTTGCATTTCTTGCGGTTGCAGGGGAAGGTGCTGGGAGTGGAGGTTGGGTTGGTGAGGGGTGTGGATCTGATGAGGGAGTCGTGGAGGGAGTGGTCTTTCCGGAACGCTGATAGGGGTGGGGAAGGAAATATATCCTTCGTGGTGGGGTATGTTTGGAGGTGGCAGAAATGACGAAGGATGATACGATGTATCCAGAGGTTAGTGGGGTGGTAGGTGAGGACCAGTGGGGTTCTGTCCTGGTGGCGATTGAAGGGGCGGGGTTCAAGGGTAGAGGAGCGGGAAGTGGAGGAGATGCGGTGGAGAGCATTGTCAACCACGTCTGAGGGGAAATTGCGGTCTTTGAAGAAGGAGGCCATCTAGGTTAAATTTGCTTTTGTTTCATTACTAAATATGATTTCAACCTTCATTCAGGCTGTACTGTACTTTATGTTGGACCTTTCTTTGATTTTTGAGTGTTCGTGAGTGATATTTTTTGCTGATCTTCCCCTAACCCCACTTTCCCCAGAGGCCCTGTTATTTCTATAAGTGATTTTCTATTAAGCGAGATTTCACTGGAACACAACAATGGCATTATACGAGAACTGCCTGTATTATTTCGCATCTTACTGTCATTGAAATCGTATCACTGTCAAACACCAATATTTAACTCAGTAAAGAGAAAACAATTTTGTATCTGAGATAGGCTGTATTTCTTTATTGAAATGCATTGTAATTCAAAAGTAAGTAAATTGCACTTGATTATTGAGGTGTGTGATGCTGTTATAAGGGACTATTGCATTTTGTGACTTTGGCGAAATGCTGAAATAGTTTTCATACTGAAACCTAGTTTATTCAAACAGTTGATGCATGCCTTATTACTTGTGTTGTGATTTATTCCTGAAGGATGGAGGAGTCTTGTGTTGTTTTTCAATGCTGGAGTATTGAGCGGTGTTAGATTTTTAAGCTGAAGTACTTTAAAAATGTTATATTTTACCTTTGACGCATGCTGAAGTCATATTACTTCTGTTAGTTACAGTTTGTTCATGACGTGTCAGCCTTTGCTTTGTGAGAGACCCCTTGCCTCTGAGGCAGAAGATGAGGGTGTCAGATACACTCCAGACATTCTCAACATGTCAACTAAACTGACTTCAAAACCATACAGCAGGATTGCTAGGCTGTTTGATGTGGTGCCCTTTACATGAGATAAACTTTGGTTCTGGCTGTCCTGACAGATAAATATAAATGATCCCATTGGCACAATTTTGAAGTAAAACAAGAAAGTTCTTTTGCTTCCCTGGCCAACATAAACCACTTAAAGCAACACCACTAAAATAGCTACCTGGTAATTTATCTGATAGTTGTTTGTGGGGCTATGGTATGCACAAATATTGGCAGTTTTTTTTCACGAATCACAACAGTAGTTCAAAAGTACTCCATTGGCTGTGCAAACTTTGAGATTTTCCAAAATTGTGAAAGATGTAACTCAAGTTTCATGCATTTCACTCTTGCAAAAGTGGACTGGATTGAAACTTGTTACATGGGGACTAAGACTTTTTTCTTTCTTCACAAACCAGACTCAAAAGAAAACAGCAAGATGGAAATTCTTTACATCCTGGTCCCCAGTGTTACAATTCCCCTGGCAATTGCCCTGTTGTTCTTCTTCATCTGTATTTGTCGGAACAATCAAAAGTCGTCAACACCTGTTGTCCAACGCCAGCCGAAACCTGTGAGAGGGCAAAATGTCGAAATGTCCATGCTGAACGCGTACAAACCAAAGGTAAGAATGATTGTTCTGCTTTTAAGTATTATTCTATCATTCCATCTATTTTCTACACATTTCTTTATATGAATGTTATCGCTTCCCTCCGTTATTTTAAAAAACTTAGTATGTGTCTTCCCTTAAGTCACTCTTCCACATGTGTAAAAAAAACAAAAAAACTGTGTCAAGAAAATTCCTTAGAGCTGTTCTAGTTCCACTGTAGTTACTCCATCAGCAATGTAGTGAAAACCCTGGGCAGGAAATTATACTCCATCGGAACTGGAAGTGAGAGGGCAGCTCACATCAGCTGGCAGTAGGACCCATGCAGGCACACACCTGGTGATGGCAGCAGCTCCACAACACCCCACAGAAGAGGTGGCCATTGTTGAGGCTGCTCTGACAGAATGGGAGAGCACAGAAGGATGGAGGCTCTGAATGATCACTGAGTTTGGGGGATGCCACGGACAGGCAAGCAATGATTGTTGGGGGTTGTGGTGGGCTGAGAGTCACGAGGCTTGGAGTGATGTTAGAGGGACCCCCTCTGTGAGCCATGGAGCACTGAGAAACAGGGGTTCCTGCCTGTACAGTACACCCCCCAACCCGAGCTTCCCCCACCACACATACACCAATTGGGAAGTGGCACCAGGATACCCCGGAGTTTTCATATGGCCACAGCTGCGCAGCCAAGAGGGCAAAATGCCCACAGTGGCAGGAGATGACTCTTGGTTGGCTCCTGAAGAGGCTCTTGGTGGGTGGATGTCTGCCAACTTTCCCAGCCCTGGTGAAATGGCATGGTGGGGATAAGGTGTCCTCAAGTCTTCCTGCATCTTTTTGCCAGCCTTCCCACCTCTCAGCCAATTCCCATTGGCCTGATACAAGTTCATTCCTGTTTGTGTGTGTGTATGGAGGCTCTGTGCTGCATGTCAGATAAAACTACCCTGAGACATTTCCCATGTGGAGCATTGTAATAATCATCTATAATACGTGCTACGTTTAACATGCATTCCCTCCTCTGCTTGTAAAAACTTTCCTATGTAAGCCACACATTCCTTCTGGGTCTATTTTCCCATTCAGAGTGCTTTGGGGTGATTCTGACCAAAGAATGAACACAAGTATGAAGGTGGAACAATGTTAGTAAGACTGGCCTGTTTAAAACTCCAAAATTTGCACATAATTCTGGTCGCAAATGCTGATTCTATTAATTTGAACCTGTCTGGAGGTGTTAACCAGAACCCTCTGATTTAGCACCGAGGTGCTGATAGACCACAAGTCTTTGTGGAATGATACATGTAAGAGAGCACTGCCTGGCACACAGTGACATGTTTTAGAAAGAGGGAGTGGACACACAGGCTGTTGGACATGGAATCCTGAAAAGAGGAATGTCCTGTACCCACAGGTGAGGGATGTTACCTCGACCTCCTCCTGCTCCTCTCCCTTTCTCATGCAGTGGCTGTTGCTGCTCTGACTAGCCCGTTCCTTACCCAGGTGATGAGGGGACCCCTAGCAAGATGCCAATGACCAAGCACTCCCTTTCTCCTGGTGACTCCTACAAGGTGTCCAACAAGGTGGAGTAGCACAGCACTTACTCTTTTTAGGTGAAGTCCTCAAAGAATTTCCGAAGTAAATCTTGCTCGAGTGTTGGTGAAGTCTTGATAAAGTGTCCCAGAAAGTCTCCTGATGTGTTTCAGACGTGCCCATCACAGCTTCAGCAGCAATGGTCATTAAATGGTGAGTATCCCTTTAAATGGTGAGTATCCCTTTAAGTAGCTCTTGAAAGCAAAATCAGTGATGCGTTTACTCCCACATGTTTGGTTGGAGGTGAGATGAGGACATTAGCTGATTAAAAAGCCACAGCGCATTTATTTCATTATTGAGTTCTTGCGGGCATTTTTGGTGATAACCTGTTGTTTGAAGAGATTCCAAAAAAAAATTATACTTGAAAGTAGCTAGCTTCGGCTCCTTTACCAAGATGGTCTCTTGCAGTAAAGACTTGCTAAACCTTAAGATTCTACATTGGCCACCTTTTTGCTTTTTAAAGCCTCAGTCAATAAAAATTACTCCATATTTTGTGCATAGTTACCAATGTATTACCTGACCACTAGAGGGCAATATCTACACTAACACTGTATATTGAAAGTTTTGATCTATGTGTTTGTCCAGTGGGATTTCACTGCTTACCAAACTTGTAATAATCCACTTGCCATTTCCCACATGACATTAACATATGCAATGTTAAAACAAATGTGTGATATTTGAAAATAGGTTTGAGGATTTTAAATCAACAGCAGTTAAGACTGTTATAGTCACTGGCTCATCTAGAAGAATAAATTGAAAAATATTTTGCATAACTCTGTTCAAACCTGTTATGAATATTCTCAAGGGGTGGTGACAATCTGTTGACTGAAACGGTTTGTTGCTGCAGTTCATGTGAAAACAAGAAATTTCTTCAAGCGTAAACTGTCTCTATTTCATCTGAATTGATATATTCCAAGAATCAGGAGGGGTAAAGAATCTGCATATCTTTACTTGTTAGGCTCTGCCCTCTGACTCTTGCCTTGCTTACATTCTGATACCCTCCACTTCTGAACACAGTATCCAGACATTTAGTAGACGGTTGGGTTATGAACAATCTTTGACAATCTTTCTTTTTATTCCAACATACTCCATTTCTTTTGAGTGCTCATTTCAACAGGTTTAATGAGGTAAAGGTGTAATGCATTTGACTTTTGCTGCACCACAGCCATTCGTCAAAGTTGCATATTTCAGCCCACATCGGTCGCAATACAGTGTTGTCCATTGCTCACATTCCTCAACTGTTTTGAAAACTGCCAACTACCCGTAAACCAAAGCCAGGTTTTCTTGTTTTGGTGAACAATTGGCCCTTCAGTTTCGAGGTCACTAGAAACCTGACAACTGAACCAAATTCTGAAAATCAGTGTGAAATATTTGTGGGACTGGTATGTGGTAGGTCTCTACAAACAGTAAAATGGGGTGCCTGTCATCCAATTATTAGTTGTGGTTATTTTAATCAACCTGTTCAGGTACGTTTTGACAGTGACGTGGAGCTGGTGGAATTTGAAACCAGACCTTCTGCGGGGTTGCAGTATAGAAGCACCACCGATCAAAATAGACTTTGAGATAATGATTTTGCTATCCCATTCATATATGCTCATAAGCAACTTCTGCAAATTTTAAAATTACTGTGGAGTTTGCTTTACTAGTTAGTTCATTAATCCACTGGATCAAAGTTGTGGTGTTGATTTTTACATTGAATGAGAGCTAATTGCACTGTTGATCAAACAGGTGTCAGAAAGGTGTGGACCAATGTAAACCGGCCAAATTGTCCACATGTGCAACAGCAAGATGAGGATTTTGCTGTAGCAGCAGTGGCCATGCTGTACAGTCCCAGGTTGTTGTCACAGATATTCCTCCACCTTCTTAATCTTTCTCCGTGGCCATCTGGAAGAAGACATCTGAGTTCGCTTGCTTCAAATGTTGATTGAAAAGAGCCAAAAATTGGGAGAAACAAATGAGGCGCTCGACTCCCAGCTTCCTACATTTCCATTAATTTGAAATTCTTTTTAGCTCTCCTAAACCATTCCTGTACTTAGCTGTGTTCCAAGTGCTAATGCAGTGTCACAAAATTGATGCAGAGAGAATTCGGTTTAATCAAGGGATTGTGGTGGCTATATTTTCATCATTCTAATCATCGTAGGAACTCTTGCAATCAGTTTAGTGAGTATCACACTCCCCTTTGGTAAGCACCAGTAAAGCCCAGTACTCCTGTACCTAAATAGGTTTTGCAGTCCCTTTATTTGGAGCATTATGGTAGTTGAATTAGAATTAGCCTAATCAATACAGGGAAGTCAAGATGATCATTTTGATGGATCACACTCTACACCAGAAAGCTCCAACAGAGTTCCACAAAAAGAACATACCTCTCACAAACAACTTGTCCAATTGTAATGGACGTTTGATTTTTCAGGTATAAAGATGTCTGCCTCGTAAAGGTTCCATAGATTTTCTTTAAAATCACACCATTCAGACATTTTTTTTGGACTAGATTATATACCCTACAGTGTGGAAACAGGCCCTTAAGCCCAATAAGTCCACACCGACCCTCTGAAGAGTAACCCACCCAGACCCATTTCCCTTTGACTAATGCACCTAACACTATGGGCAATTTAGCATGGCCAATTCACCGAACCTGCACATCTTTGGACTGTGGGAGGAAAACCACATAGACACAGGGAAAATGTGCAAACTCCACACAGACAGTCGCCCCACAGATCTCTGGAAAAATATCCAAAGTTGTTTTAATCATCCTGTTGAAATGAGCTGGAATACACCTTTGGAACAACTCAGGCCTCTTAGTCCTGAGGTAGGGACACCATCACTGCACAGATATTTTCTAATCAATCTCTTCAGGGATGTTATGATACACACTTGGAGGAGATGTGACTTTAACTCATGCCTCCTGTCTCAAAAGTAGGGACAGTGCCCTATTGATTAGGTGTAAGTACCTTCTACACAGCCTAATCAGAGATATCATCGTGCACCTCTGAAGCAGGTGAGACTTGATCCAGGGCGCTCCTGGCTCAGAGGTAGGGACACTATCACTGCACCACAAGTGCCCCAGTATGTTGTCTTAAATGAGGCTTGTTGCTAGAAACCAACATAAAACAAAGGGAAATAATTAAAAAGATAACACTGAGATTATCAATCAATTAGTAGTTTATCCAGCAGATCACTCTGAAATGTAAGTACTTGCGTGATGCAAGATTTGCAATGGATTAATTAGTTATCAGCTTCATTGGTTCAACTGATTGCATATGACTGTGATTGTATGGATTTGATGAAATTATCATCTTGATTACTTTAAAACAAAGCTTCTAAATGGCATTCTGGCAGTTGGACAGCTTTATGGGCTTTTTTTTCAACTTTCTTGCCTCCTTTCATGAAGTCAATAGCCCCTGCTGGCATATAGTTTCACCAGTGTTTCAGAGGGCAGGCTAGTGGCTATTTATCATATTCTGCACTTAACCTGCCCTTGATGGTAAGCACTTTGACTGAGGGGCCCAACAGGGCACACAGCCTCTACACTGCCAAATCCATATACATGTATTTTCTGTGGAGCTATCAGGAATACAAATGCTGGCTGATTTCATTTCCCTTCTCTTGAGCACCATGGCCGTATTGTACAGTTGCTATTCCCCCGGCTGAGTTAAATTAAGTTTAGGAGCTCATGTTTTCCAGTTCTATATGACTCAGTACTACACTGGGCTGTCAACCATGAAGAAAGTTGGTGAACTTCCTATTTAGCATATGCAGCAGTCCTTTGATATGGATGATCAGTTCTTAAATAAGCAGTTGGCTGCACGCTGTGCTGCCTCCAATTAGTGGCCCACAAGGGAAGGAGTTATTTGTTTTAATAAACAGCCACCCTAAGTGCTACATTCATTCCCAATGTCGTCTGCTGCCCTCCCCACATCATTCACTCGGAGCTGGAGCTGGTACATTTGTGAACAGCTTGCACATAGTGGATCACAAGCTTCCAGGTGTGACAGTACCTCATTTGCCTCGTCTCTGAGGCGACACTGGGCCGTATCTGGCAACAGGCTTTACTAGCAATCGGGCCTGTGTTGTAATTGACAAGGAATTCTTGATGCTGACATGAGATGCTGGAGTTGAGAAGATGTCCTATTTCCCAGGCACTGTCATCTCTCACCTTGGTAAGCCCAAAATTTAAAAAAAATCCTTTTCACAGAAAGTGATGAAAATGGTGATGCAGTTTTCAGGAGAAAGCCCTAAGTTTAAAAATCAAACTGCAACAGACTTTGCCTGACACAATTTGTCTTTAAAAAAATCACTGGCAGCGTATCAGAGTACTATTAAGAGTTCAGACAATAGTGCAATTAGCTTGAAATGCAAACAAGATGGGGGAAGTATGCATTCCCAGGTACAGGGGGAGCCGCTGTTTGTGTGTGGGCTTGCCGTCTATGCCCAGTTCTGTCTTGCTTGAGATGAAAATCATTCTCACTGTGTGGTCACTCACTCACATGCAAGTAGTTGAGTGTCAGATTAATATTGCTGTGGCATTTTTCCAACGTGAAATAGTCGGCAAACAATCTTCTATAAAATGAATCTGATCCTAATGGTTAAGTATTATGTTTCAACAATAGTACATGGTTTTAAGTCTCTGTATGTTGAGATTTTGAATCAACACTTGTTTTATTTTGGCTGCAACCAAATCAATTAATCTCTGCCAATATAAATTATCCTGGCATCCTTCATTTTTACAT
This sequence comes from Chiloscyllium punctatum, assembly GCF_047496795.1. Classification (NCBI taxonomy): domain Eukaryota; kingdom Metazoa; phylum Chordata; class Chondrichthyes; order Orectolobiformes; family Hemiscylliidae; genus Chiloscyllium; species Chiloscyllium punctatum. The sequence continues at coordinate 74,529,827 of NC_092745.1, forward strand.
TTTTATATATGTCTACCTTGATGTGAAATGGAATTATCCATAATGATACTCTAATTGTGTAACTTTACAGGATGTTTGGAAAAATGCCTTTGTACACTGAGGGCTGCAATAGTCATGTGATGTCTGTGTCATCATATGTAAACATAAGTCTCAGAGCAGAAGGCATTTTCCCACCACAAGGAACCCGGTCTCCCAAGTGTGCAGCTGGGAGTGATTTGATTTTGACAGCTGTAGGAAAATCAATACTTTTTTTTAAAACACCAAGATTAATTAAAACCTTGATTTGCAAATTTGTATAGGACATCTGTATGAGTCATTATGGCTTTGAATTTTTTAGTATACGATCTGGTAAACATGAAGAGAAATTGAAGGTGAACTGGTAATAGTCCACATCTCAATGGCAGAATGATTAAGATTGCTATTGAGTTGAATGAGAAACTTGAAAAGGTGAGAGTAATAGCTCTATACGCAATGCTGGGGCAAGGGTTCCTCAAGTTGTGTTCTTCATAGTCTTCACTTCAGAGCAGAAAAGCTAAACAGGAGAAATTTTGGATGCTTTGAAAGTTCACTCTGAACCTTCTGATAATGTTATTTATGAATGTTAAGCGTTAACATCAAGCTCAGGCGATAGAATATTGATTAGTGACAGCAGTGAGATGTCACGAATATTGATTAGTGATAGCAGTGAGATGTCTAGCTGATTCCTGTAAGTTTGGGCAACTAAAAGTTCACCTCATCAGAAATAAGATTGTCTGAGGGATGAGAGATCCTGTTGTGAGAGCATGTGTGCCAAGGAAAGATAAACTAATTCCCAAGGGAACTATTGACATGTACAGAAGCTTTCAGGTGTTAAATCATTAGCTGGACAGTATTAAAGGAAAAGCTGACACACATTTGCACTTTGAGAGGCAATCAAGACTTCCAAGCATAAGCCAATGAAGATGATGGAAGCACGATTTACAGAAGGCACAGCAGAAAGACCAAGGCCAAAGTCTTGGATATAAAACCTGTTGAGGATATAACAGGGTTGGCACAGTAGCCATGGACCCGGGTTTGATTCCACCCTCAGGCGACATTTACCCTGTTTCCTCCAGATGCTCCGGTTTCCTTCCACAGTCCAAGAACGTGCAAGTTAGGTGGATTGGCAATGCTAAATTACTCCATAGTGGCCAGGGAGGCATGAGATAGGTGTGTTAGCCATGGGAAATGTAGGTTGATAGGGTAGGGGAATGGGCCTGGTTGGAAGGCTCTTCCAAGACTGCGTGTGGAGTTGTTTGGCTAGATGACCTAATTTCACACTGTGAGATTCTATTTTTAAAAAACCATCAAGGAAATGGAAGCATTTTAAAGGGTGGGGAAGTAGGGTTGTGGAAGCATTGCTGTAATTGCAAGGTGCTCAACAACCTTGTCCACAAATGTTTTCCTCAGAAAAATTAAAGCAAACCCATAAAAATGATTGTTGGAAAGATGCTAAACAATGATTCTTCTGACTCATTCGACACCCTAGAATGGTTGCTTGTTAAATAAATGGGTTGTTACTGTTTAAATGATGAATGCAGAAGGATAGCATCAAGTTAATATCAAGTGTTAGAAAGACACTGGTGCTACTTGCAACATCATAAACTCATAGACTTGCGTAAAGTTGCTCAAGTTTGAAATAACTCCAGAGGCCAGTATCATGTCACTAAGTCACCCTTTATTTACACAGGGAGAGAGTACTTGACACTGATCCAGCTCTGTCAGAGCCAGCTCTCCGAGTGAGCAGGATGTCTGACTCTCCTGTCTTTTTTTTCATTCCCCCACACTACCGCCTAATGGTAGTGCTTAAAATAAGCGGTAGTGCTTATTTTTTCCCTCAGTGCCATGTTGTGTGTGTGCAGGTGTGGGACACGGTGAGAGACACAAGGTGTACGAATCTTTATTCAATTTCCACCACCAGGAAGATAGGAAAACACCCGAGGGGCCAGTGACATGCACTGTCCTTCAGATCAAAGGGCAGTGCTGTGTGATCAAACAGTGAAGGGGAGGGTAGGGACTAAACCAAAATAGAGTTGGACGGGGAAATAATGCACTCCACTCCCTACGGCGCCCACCTCTCCCTGAACAACTCCAGGGTGTTGGTGGACACCGCGTGCTCCTTCTCCAAGGACACCCGGGCTCTAACGTAGACTCTCCTGTTTTTATTTTTGCTGTGTAGCTCTGGTTTATTTTTTTTTTCTTTTATTTCCTGACACTCCTTTTTTTTTAAACCACCATACTACCGCCTAACTGCGGTAGTGCTTTTTTTTCCCCAGCACCCATGGTGTGTGTGTGTGTAGTTGTGGGACACAGTGAGAGACACAAGGTGTACGAATCTTTATTCAATTTCCACCACCAGGAAGATAGGAAAACACCCAAGTGGCCAGTGACATGCACTGTCCTTCAGATCAAAGGGCAATGCTGTGTGATCAAACAGTGAAGGGGAGGGTAGGGACTAAACCAAAATAGAGTTGGAGGGGGAAATAATGCACTCCACTCCCTATGGCGCCCAACCCTCCCTGAACAACTCCAGGGTGTTGGTGGACACCGTGTGCTCCCTCTCCAAGGACACCCGGGCTCTAACGTAGACTCTCCTGTCTTTTTTTTTTCAGAAGGGAAGGAAACACTCAAGTGGCCAGTCACAACTCCAGGGTGTTGGTGGACACCGCGTGCTCCCATTCCTGTTTTTTTTTATCACAACTCCAGGGTGTTGGTGGACACCGCGTGCTCCTTCTCCAAGGACACCCGGGCTCTCCTGTTTATTTTTTTTTTTCCTTTTTTTTTTCTTTTTTTTTTCCCACACTACCGCCTAACTGCGGTAGTGCTTATTTTTTCCCCAGCACCCATGGTGTGTGTGTGCAGGTGTGAGACAAAGTGCATGAATCTTTATTCGATTTCCAGCACCAGGAAGATAGGAAACACCCGAGTGGCCAGTGACAAGCACTGCCCTTCAAACCACAGGGCAATGCTGTGTGATCAAAACAGTGAAGGGGAGGGTAGGGACTAAATCAAAATAGAGTTGGAGGGAGAAATGATGCACTCCACTCCCTATGGCGCCCAACCCTCCCTGAACAACTCCAGGGTGTTGGTGGACACCGTGTGCTCCCTCTCCAAGGACACCCGGGCTCTAACGTAGACTCTCCTGTCTTTTTTTTTCTTTTTTTTTTAACGACTCCAGGGTGTTGGTGGACACCGCGTGCTCCTTCTCCAAGGACACCCGGGCTCTAGAGTTGAGTTTTTTTTTTCTTTCTTTTTAGTGCTTATTTTTATTTTTTTTTTTATTTTTTTTTACACTACTGCCTAACTGCGGTAGTGCTTATTTTTATCCCCTGCACCCATGGTGTGTGTGTGCAGGTGTGAGACACAGTGAAAAGACACAAAGTGCATGAATCTTTATTCGATTTCCAGCACCAGGAAGATAGGGAAAACACCCGAGTGGCCAGTGACAAGCACTGCCCTTCAAACCACAGGGCAATGCTGTGTGATCAAAACAGTGAAGGGGAGGGTAGGGACTAAATCAAAATAGAGTTGGAGGGAGAAATGATGCACTCCACTCCCTATGGCGCCCAACCCTCCCTGAACAACTCCAGGGTGTTGGTGGACACCGTGTGCTCCCTCTCCAAGGACACCCGGGCTCTAACGTAGACTCTCCTGTCTTTTTTTTTTATCTTTTTTTTTCCAGCATAGAGTCAGTCCACCAAACTAAGGAGGCAGCGGTATCTCCTGTTTATTTTTTTTTTCAAGTGGCCAGTCACAACTCCAGGGTGTCAGTGGACACCCGCGTGCTCCTTCTCCAAGGACACCCGGGCACACCCCTGCTTTTTTTTTTTTTTTTCTATCCCCACACTACCGCCTAAGTGCGGTAGTGCTTATTTTTTTCCCCAGCACCCATGGTGTGTGTGTGCAGGTGTGAGACACAGTGAAAGACACAAAGTGCACAAATCTTTATTCAATTTCCACCACCAGGAAGATATGAAAAACACCCGAGTGGCCAGTGACAAGCACTGCCCTTCAAACCACAGGGCAATGCTGTGTGATCAAAACAGTGAAGGGGAGGGTAGGGACTAAATCAAAATAGAGTTGGAGGGAGAAATGATGCACTCCACTCCCTATGGCGCCCAACCCTCCCTGAACAACTCCAGGGTGTTGGTGGACACCGTGTGCTCCCTCTCCAAGGACACCCGGGCTCTAACGTAGACTCTCCTGTCTTTTTTTTTTTCCTTTTCTTTTTTTTTTTCTCCAAGAACACGCGGGCATGGACGTATCCCCTATTTATATTTTTGTTTTTTTTTTTGTTTTTTTGTTTTTTTTTTCCTTTAACCCCCACACTACCACCTAAGTGCGGTAGTGCTTATTTTTATCCCCAGCACCCATGGTGTGTGTGTGCAGGTGTGAGACACAGTGAAAGACACAAAGTGTACGAATCTTTATTCAATTTCCACCACCAGGAAGATAGGAAAAACAGACTCTCCTGTCTTATCTGTCAGTCAGGGCATCTTGATTGGACCAGATTAACAACCCCAATCAGGGAACCCATATTCTATGAGGTCCACCCGGCTGACCTCATTACAAAGATGGTGACTCAAAGAGAAAGCTGTTGAAGTTAAAGTTGAGGTTCTTTAATAGAACAGTGCTCAACCATGAGGACAAACTAAGCTGAGAGTCCAAAACAATGGAAAGCAAAGAAATCAGCAATTCAGAGCAAAATCCCTCACCTTGGCTGAAATGGGACAAAATCTTAAACTGGTCACCCTTCACAGACCATTGGCAGCTGAACAGAATCTGACAAACAAAAAGCACATTAAACAACTTATACAACATGATGTAAATCTTCATATATCTCAGGAAGTTGCAATGAAAAGATGGCCTGAAAGTTTGGCCATCAAGGACACTCTGATTGCTGGAAGAGAATATTAGACATGTTAAGATGGTCATACAGCATGAGAACAGATCCCGTTGTTCCACTAGTCCATACCAACTATGTTTCCAAACTAAACTAATTCTACTTGCCTGTGTTTGGCCCATATCCCTCCAACCTTCCCTATTCATGTACTTACTCAAATGTCTTTTAAATGTTGTAACTGTACCTGAATCCACTACTTCCTCTGGCAGCTCATTTCACACATGAATCACTTTTGAGATGACGTGATGGCTGAAGGTAGTATCTTGGATAAAGGGATTAGGGTCATTATCCCTAAAAGAAAAAATAATGCTAAAGTGCGTTGATGCAAGCCTTTGAAGAATTTTGTCTCATCTAAAGAAAGCAAGAGAATTGCTCCACTGACTAAACCTGAGCGGTGAGATCAATGACCCCTTCAGTGATTGCAGTGTGTGTCATTAATATTAAACTACGGGCGGCACGGTGGCACAGTGGTTAGCACTGCTGCCTAACAGCACCAGAGACCTGGGTTCAATTCCCACCTCAGGCAACTGTCTGTGGAGTTTGCACATTCTTCCAGTGTCTGTGTGGGTTTCCTCCGGGTGCCCTGGTTTCCTCCTGCAGTCTAAAAATGTGCAGGTCAGGTGAATTGGCCACGCTAAATTGCCCGTAGCGTTAGGTGTCGAGGAATTGTGTGTAGAGGGTGGGTTGCGCTTTGGAGGGTCGCTGTGGGCTGAAGGGCCTGTTTCCACACTGTAAGTAGTCTAATCTAAAGAAAGCAAGAGAATTGCTCCATTGACTAAACCTGAGCGGTGAGATCAATGACCCCTTCAGTGATTGCAGTGTGTGTCATTAATATTAAACTAAGCAAGCAAAAAGAATCATCATGGATTATCATATCCCAAAAAGGCTGTAGATGAAGCTTGGAGCAGACCTCTTCACTCCCATGAGATTGATCTCCTTGTCACAGTTCACTACACTCAGACTCCTGGGATATTTACAAGCTGACATCCTCAACCACTGTGAGACAGTAGAGTGACTGACAGCACATTCATTTGATGTGACTTTGCTGACATTGTGATAAATGACAGTAGTCCTTGGTTTGTGAGTTAAGAGTTCTGGTGCCTTGCTAATGATTGAGCAATTCAGAATGACCCGTCACCTGTGCATTGCTCCCGTCAGATGCAGAGCTTAGGTCATGTTGCAAATTATCAAAGGGATCACAAAAAAAAATCAACCTCTTCCAGCACTGCTGCATACAAGGTTATCCTGGAATGGATAAACACATGTTCTGAAGGCAAGGCAAGTGACTACTGTCACTTCTAGTGACTACTGTCAAGTCACAGCCAGACTACTCTTCCAATAGATTAAAAACGACTGAGGTCAGAAATCAGAACAGAAATGAATGACAAGATCAAAGTGAAAGAACAAACATCAACAAAAGCCAAATTTTACACTAATAGAGCTGTCAAAGCATTGCCAAATCTGTGAGTTGGAGATTGGGTTAGAGTGCAGATATTTTGTGCACTCACGTGCATGTAGAGAAACTGTCACCTTGATCAGAAGCAGTGAAAGTTAGCAACCAGATCTATCTCTGCAATTGTAGTTATCTCCATGGAACTGGAGAAGCTCCTCCTTCACTGTACAGTTGGAGAGGTGGATCTGAATCCTGCAAAGATGATGGCTACCACTGATAGCAAGCTTTGAGGCACAAAGGGCATTTCATGAGGTGGGATGGTGGCATATCTGAACCACATGACCTCCCTGCCTCTGTGTGAAGTACATTGTGGGTGAGAAACCCCTAATTGATTTTCTAGCCCAACAGTCGGTTGAAGCCACAATTAGCTAATTAACAACTACTCAATTAACAGCCTCATCCTTCAGCTGCTGGGATTAACCCAGCTCAGACAGCCCTGTTGCCCTGTTAAAAAAATGCAGTCACCTTGCTATCTTTGTATTTTGGTGCCTAGAGCCCCTTGTTCAAAAGCCCTCAGTGTCTGATTGAAGGATGAGACATCAGGGTGAGGGAGCCTACCGACAGCCAAATCCTATTCCCCTCCCATTATGATGCCCACTGTGAAACCCACCACCCCCTCCCACCCGCCAACATACTTCACCTGTGGCCTGGATTGCCCTTCAACCTGGACAGACAATGTAAAATAAAGCATACAATTCTAAATGGGGTGCAGGAGCAGAGAGACCTGGGTGTATATTTGCACAGATTATTGAAGGTGGCAGGACAGGTTGAGAGAGCAGTTAATCTTAATAGATCAACATTTTTGTTGTACTTTGTATGAATCTATGTTCCAGCAATTTTCATAATAAATGTAAAAAAGCTGTTTTACCACTAGATTGTCACTGAGTGCTCCCATTAGTCTTTTCGCAAATATCCTGGTCTAGAAATGAATATATTTGCTGAAAGAATGATGATCACCAGACTTCAGCCTTGTGCTCCAAGGGTATTATAGGATTGTAATTAAAGAGCAGATATCAAAAACTTAATGCATGACTTTTTAACTAGGCATTCTGTTGATTTATTACAATTAACGCACAATGATGCCGTGATTCTGGGATTTGGCATAACATTTGGATGCTTCAGCATCCAGACATCTCCTGCACACCTCTCAATCCACCTTCTTAACATCAGAAGCACAATCAAATAGTCATTCTGTTAATGTCATCATTGCTCAGTATTTAGGTTGAATCATCTTTTCCCTTTCGATTTCCATTGCACTTCACATTCCAATTCCCAACCCACAGAATCACAGAATTATTTTAGTATGCCTAAGCTATTATATATCATAGACATATCAGCTATGCCCTTCACTACACTAAATTTATCAGCTGTCTCTATTATGTTTCTAATAATATTTGTCTAAATTTCAAAATCAAATTGAATATCTCTCTATTAGAAAGGATCCATCTACTTTCCTAACTTGCGATAACAAAGCAAATTTATTTCTCACAATTTTTGTGAATCCTTTTTCTCACGTGATTAGTTCTTCAAAAGGAAATGATGATTATTTTAACCCATCTTTATTTTTCAACTCTAATCTTATTGATATTGACAAGAATTACTGTCCATAACTTCAGTATTTACAAACATTAAATATCAAGTGATTTTCCTGTCAAACCTATGTTTTTCTTTGCCAACTATACTCCTACAAGAAATAGTAATTGATGTATCATTGTTCTCAAGATGCTTGCCTTGAAATGTATCCTGTAAATGTACACTTCTCTTCAATCATTTTCACTCTTTTTTTTGGAAATTTGCTCTTGTTCAACACATCCTTAACCTTTACCTAATTTCTCTGCTGCACTTAAAAAGCACTTTCTAATGTTCTCTGGAATATATAATTTGAAAGTTCAGACCTAATGACTATCACATGTATGGTTTTAAAGCATAGCCATTTCATTGATGAATTTGCAGACCATGTTATGCATATTATGCAAGCTCTTGCCTAGTTTGGATTATTCATCATTTGCTTAAATTCCCAGAGCATATATAATTTTTCATACGATCTCACATCAAAGCTCTGCACTTATTAGTTGTCTAGTGTTGCCTCAGTTCACTCTCTATGTATTGTTGACAGAATTTTTTTCTCATCGCCTTGGGCCTTCCTCAATGCTCAGTGCTCCTTCCATTATTCCTTCATCATTCTGTCTTCACTCACTGCTTAACCTATCCACTCTTTTTCATATAATTAAACAAAATATTCATCAATTTATTTTTCATTCTCAGTCCTCAGCCCTCAGTCCTCAAGACATCCAGATATTTGAAAGCGCAGTGCCTGAGTCTTGATCTCCTCTGTCCCTGAAGTGGGAAGACTTTTAAATGATTCAAAAAGTATTTGTGTTGCTTTCTCATTTAACCAGCAGCTGTCACCTCTTACCCTTTGTGGGTCCACATTTCATCGTAGCACCATTACTGAATTCACTCTCTTGTGGTGTCAAACAGAATTCCTGTCTCCTCCATTGCTCAAGTTACCTGCAAGAAGTACGTGAGTTCACCTTCCTTTCAAAAGAAAAACATTTTGTTTTGCCAAAGCATCTTGTAATACTTTGTAAAGTTAAAGTCTGTCTCAAGACTGCTTCCATTTCTGAGGTATTAGCACCTCACAAACATGGGCAAGATATAAATGTAACAAAAACATTGTCATCTGGTAGACAACCCTTCTCTCACCCACAGCCATGTTTCTCTCCAACACAAATCTTTTGTTTATAAAATCCTGGTCCATGGTCCCCAATCTTTATTGCTTTGTTTCTCCTAATTTGTATTGATGCTGTCTTAAACCACTTTCTGCTTTACTGTATACCTTCATTCTGTAAAAAGTGAGACTCATACTTTCTAGAACCTGAAAATTATATAAGTCATTAACTTCCAGCAATTTTCAGGTTTTTGAAATCCAAGCTTGACATTACTATTGTAAAAGATAATGAATGGTTCTGATATGGTCAATGTTACAGACTGCATTATGCTCCACTCAATCTAATGATTTCATTCAGTTTTGGATTGAGAATGAGGAGTCCAACTCTAGATTCCAATTGGCTACTCTAAGTCCTTTCTGGCTCCTGATCGTTTTAGTAATTCTGTTCAACATGGTTAATATGGCAAGAAGGATTTGTGGCAGCATTCCCCCTGACCTCCAGCTGCCAAATGGTTGCATACAGTCGAAACATAAATTGGTCACACTTAGCAGATACAGAATATTTATGAAGGATTTATAAGGACAGTACTAAATGGACATTTGGCTGGGAAACAATCATTTCAAAGCTCTAGGAATAAAGGGCCCTGTAGCATGGGGTAAACAAACATTTAGATTAGTGGTGTAAAAGATCAGACTGGGAAGGATAAAGATATAAGGAGCACTTACTATTCACAGGGAAAATACTCAACAAGCCGTACAAGGACACAGTTTTCTAGTAATCTATTAGACAAGAATACAATATTGTTATAATACAAGTTTAAAAGCTTAAAAAGACACTAAATCAGAGAGTTAAAGCAGCTTTGAACTGCTACAAATTGAAACCATTCTATAGTATTAAGAATAAATAACCACACAAAGAAGAAAATGGCAGGTGAAATAATACTGCTTCAAAGACTTAATGCCAGAGTAAATCAAACAGAATGCAGGATTAACTATTTGGAGAAAACTGTTCTTAAAATAAAGAGCTACTTCAAAATTAAATACTTGGTCTCAAGCTGAACAAGTAAATACACTGTTAGATTAATAGGACCTACAGTATAAATTAGCAAAATCTAAAAGAATACATAGATACTTTTGAAGAAGTTCCACAAGCTTCTGACAATTACTTTAACCTTAGAACAAATAAAATTCTTGAAAGGTCAAAATTTCACAGAACACTTCAGCATGCAGGGGAATACGTACATAATTTCATTAATGACTTCTCTAGGTTTGGGAAAAACTGTGATTGGGGAAATTTGAAATCAAATTCATAAGTGGCATAACTGTTGCTGCCATTATTGATGAATCTTTATCGGATTTATTACAGAACAAAGATGATTTGACTTTGGAGAAAGTTGTTCACTTTGTACTGAAAAAGAAATTAGGAAGACTTGCAGACAAATCCTTGAAGGTGAGGGATAATATTACTACAGGAGAGCAACAGAACCTATTCACTTCATAATGTACTAATGCTATACACACAATGTGACAAGCTAATAAAGGAGTTGGACAAATAACGTATATAATGAGTCAGTGTCACCACTATGGAACCAGAAAATTTGAAGGCACAGCAATGCTGAAATGTTACTAACAAATGGCACATTATAGGACAGTTCTAGAGGGGGTGCAGAAGCACCACTGTTTCAGAGCAGCAGTAAGCCAAATACTTAATTGCACAAAAATGTTAATGCAAAAGAGCCACCATTGCTGGGACTAGTTTGGGAGCAACTTTTCAGTTCTTCACCTTTCAAACAAGATTGTCAATATCAGTGACAAAGATGATGCTAAATAAGCAGCATCCTCTAGCACCATGATTGAGGTTGTGAAAATATTTCATTCACCAGGACGGCATTTACAGAAGAGGAATGTTGACGTGCAAACAGCTCAAACGATTGAGGTAAAGAGCTTACATACTTCAACATGGGGTGTGTACAAGCAGATTGAGAATGGTGACTTGGCTGAAGAAAATCAAGATGAGCTGTATATGACTTTGTGATCGCTACACCAATGTGCTCAGGTTCACTACATGGTCTAACAGGAGAAATTCCGTGACCCGAAAATTCAAGATAATACAAAGAAAAAAGAACTGGTTTCAACAGAGCAACCATCATCCCTGGTGGGCCTTCATGAGATTAATGGTCCTGCAGATCATGTTTGGGGCATGAGTTAGCTCGGGAGCGTTTCTCTGCAAAGGGAATTCTGCAGATTAAGCGTGCTGCAGATATGGAAATAGACAAATTACCAGGTTTAGCAACATCCAAAAGATAAATGATCCTCCAATCGACAAAGAATCCCAGAAAATCAGAATATTCCTAGTCTACAGAAGTGCATTCTGCAAGAGTAGAGAAACCCCCACGTGTCTGAATTTGTGACATCAGATTTTAAGGATGATAGGGTTGTGGTAAATGTTGAAGTAGTTACATACCTGAATGTAAAACTGTTCACTAAGGAGAGAAAAGCTTAGTGAGATTTTGGATTATGTGACCGTTTCAAAAGGGTTAATGTTTAAGACTTGTTTTAAGATGTAATTTGACAATGTAATTCAGTCTGGAGTGGAGATCCAGGAGTTCAGCTCTAGATGGGGATTGAATGCGTCATCTTTACTCCTAGTTAGTATTAGCATTCCTATCATGCAATAAACTGCATCATGAGGTTAAGACCAGTGCCTGTACTTGTTAAGACTCTAAGTGTTTTATTCTCGACTATTGCTAACCAAATAGGCTTCTAGACACAATACAAAATAGATAATTGGTGGCAGCACTCCACCCCAACCACAAACTGTATATGGTTGATTCCACAGGCATGTGACAAATCACTTCTTTCTGAATTCTTTGTTTTCTTTCCTGATCTTTTGAACTCTGTGGTTCTGTATCCTACATTCTCACCTTACACCAGTTTCCCAGTTTATCGATGAGTAAATAAAATTGTTCATGTTGAGTGAGCTGATTTTAGGCAGGCTCACTGAGGTCATTTAGTATAAAAGTTGTAATTAACTAACTTTTACCTTTGGTTGGAACTGAGCTTCAGATGTTCCTAATTTGTATGACAAGGTGGACCTCTTTTATCACTGAACACCAAGAGATCTAAATTGCCACTTAGCTAGGTTCCACTGTATCATGTAGTTGAGAGAACAGAGGACTGACTCTGTTCAGACATCTTTGAACAAGTCTATGAAGCGACAGCAAGATTATGCTGATTGGAGCTGAGTCATGTCTTCCCCTGCCTCTTCTGAGGAGGCCAGATACAGATCCACATCAGGCCACTGTTGCACAACAGCTGGGTCTCTACTCTTAGTGGTTCCTACATCTAAAGACTGCCTCAGCAGGAATGCAATGTTCCCTCATTGAAGGCAGGCATTTGGAGGCTGAGATTGAATTCTGCAATGAGCAGAATATGATGCTCAAGTCATTCCATCTTAAAATGTATTTCTCTCACTGTCTCATACCCGAAACTCCTGGAAATTATATAAGAGACAAGGGTAGAATTTAATGCCCTCCTGTGAGGTGAGAATGGGGTTGGGGGGGACATTTACTTGGATGAAAGGCTGCTGTTTTAGGTGTGGACTGCACTACTTTGTCATTGCTATCCCGATTATATCCAAGAGAGGAAGACTAATCGGATAGTCTTCTTGCTGCGATGCAATTGAGGTTCTTAAGTTGAAACTAGAACCCACTTTAAGGGCTCAGTCTATTGCTGTTGGTGATTGGGGAACCCAAGCATCAAGCTCTTACTGGGTTTGTTTAAGGCTCATGAAGCAGTGGTAGTCCTTTCTGCAAAGGTAATCATTGCCTGATCAAGGGTCCTGCCATCAGAAAGGGGGTGGGTGGGTTTGGGGAGGGGTGTGCTGACAACCACCATTTCCTCCAAACTCCTGCCCTCTTCCCAGCCAGCAACCACATTCCCTGCTATGCCCTCATTCACCTTTGGTCTGGAGTCCTCAGCAATCCTGGACTTCTAGTTTGGCACATTGCCAGCTGTTGCTACCCTTTCAGGTGGCAATGGAGAGCTATCAGCTGCTGACCAATGACTATCATGGGGCAGAATTTCATGCCCCATGCTCCTTGATTCTGGGAAGGACCTGCTGCTGGCCATGTAAGTTCCTGATTGGCACCTACTCTGGCCAGCCCTTCCCCCTCCAAAGAAAGCTTTCAGTAGCTCTTCGGCCTCTAGTGAAGGCTGTTATTGCCTGGATTCATTTCTCACCAAATGACGAGATGCTGCCAGGAATTCAAATGACTGACTCTTGGCAAAAAACATGAGAGCGAGGGATTGAACTGACTGTGGCCAGAGAAGGGAGAAATAAAACATCACCTAGGGGAAAGGAGGCCCAAGAATTCTTTGTACATTAGGTTTAAAAAAAGGCATCATATTCCAACATTAGATACATTTGGTACATGTATTATTGGTCTTGATCTTAAATTCATGGACTGTGCCTGTCAAGTTTGAGGGGTTATGTCTTTCTTACAGTATCTGCACCCTCAATAATTTCCAAAATGCTGAAATAAGATTGATCTGTATAATTTTTGGCAACTTTTTTTTTCACTCTGTTCCTACAGGCCTGATTCATGCTGGAATATAGTTCCATAGACACCAACAGCTCTCTAGTACCTCATTCAAACCTCATGGCAAGAGTCAACAGAAAGTGTGGACAGCCCATTTAGCTATTAAGGCATAAACCTGACCCTCTTCCTCCCATAACAAAATAGCATGCATTTTAGTGGGAGCAATTAAATAATAAAGCGTATTCTTGACAGCTTTTTGTTTTCCCCCACTTGTCAAAATGCACAGAGGGTGATGGTAGCCTCTCACAGTGGCTTCAGCTGGAATGAGCTCACTCAGCAGACAATGAGTGATGTCTAAGGTCCTTCCTGGACTGTAGGTCTCATCTTTACACCACTTACATACAGGGCTGATGATTAGCTCTCTACCACTTTATTTTGTCAGACAGATAATAGAGGAGAAAAGTTTTTATGAATTAAAGGTATTAAAAGAAAATTTTAATTTCAGTATTTGAAAAAAAAGAATTTAGAAAATCCAGTGAATAGAACACAGAAGGAATATGGTCTCTTTAATTGTTTCTTTTTTGAAACGTGGTAAATGAAACCCAGACTTGCCTAGTACTTAACATAAGTGGCTTTTTAAGAAAGAGGGAAAGAAAATGCAGAAATCTGGCATGTCTGGAGTTAGTTGTTTTTTTTCCATTGGGTTCAGTTTATCTTGGCTGCGAACCGAGCGTGTATCTTACATTTGCTGTACGGTTTGATCATCTCGCTACAAGACCAGCCTGTCAAACAAAAGCAAGCAGATTTACAGCCTCCTGTCGTGTTGCAAGCTTCCCTGAAACTCCAAAGTTATGGCTCCTCTTTTCTCGTTTGATTGTCACCCAGTCTTGGTGCAAAGAGACAAAAATAAAATCCACTAGGAGTCATGCAGAGGTCAATTTTTTTTATTACTCAGTGTATAATATAGTGTATGTCAGTTTAAAACAACCTTGCCCTTGAGGATTTGCTCTTAATACAGACCATCTGTGCATTTATAATGAAACTTTATTTCCTGCCATTGCCATGCAATGCATGGGTTCGTGTTTCAAATCTATTGCAGCTTTAGAAGTATTTTAATGGTGTTTATTAAGTAGTAGAGTCTGCAGTGTATTCTAAAACAAGATCCTGAGTTATGAGGTGCTGTAAGAAGCACAGAATGTGTTTTTCATTTTTTTGAAAAAAAATCATATATTACAGATTAGTTTTATGCAGGCTATTTTGGAAAAACCTGCACAAAGTCAGAAGAGAAGTTGACATCTGTGCTTTCTTTTCTCTTTTTCCTGATGGCACGGTTTTCTTTTCTCTATTTGCTGAATAAAACGTCAGCTTCATAAGGGTAAAATTTCCAACTGCACACTCCCAGCACAGTGCCTCAATCTACCAAGAATGCAGATCAAGAAAGTGTGTGTGTACTCTCAATTTTCCTCCTGTCCACTTAAACAGTTGGAAAATTGTGTGCTATTAGTGTCCTTGTTCAGAGATGTACCTCTGACAGATGACGGTATGTGCAGTAAGAAAATATAACCTCCAACATTTTCAAGAGAAATAAAGTTTTTCTTTTAACTAGCATCATAATTCCATTAACTGGTGTCATGAATGAAATGAAGATTTTTTTTTCCAAAATGCTAACTGGCTGTTTTTTGATCTTGTGTTTAAAATTTAGCATGGTTATTGCAGTCACCTAAGTTAAAAGCAATTTTGGAAGTGAAATTGCTTCATACAGACCAGCGTGGTCCTGGGAGACTTCAGCCTTGGCTGAGCCTGATGATCCTAATGAGACTGGTTGGAATTTTTTTAGTGACTCTGAAACTGAATCAAGTTTTCTCTCTCCTGATCCTGTCTGAAGATTTGATCACAGGCATCAAATAGGATTAGGCTCTAATGTTATGTAATATTTTGATGTGGCAAACAGTTTGGACTTACAGTGGGCCACTTGAGGGTAAAGTATCTTGGGACATCTGTGCAACAATTAGTGCAATGTAAATAGGAAAGAAGGAAATGAATTAGGGTAGATTGGGGATATACTTGTTGCAGACTTTCATATGACTATTTTAGGTCAAACATTTCGTATGCTGTATTTGTGGTATGAAACAAACCACTCATTAAATAATTAACCAAATTACCTTATTAAACTCATATTATCAATGAGTCGATTCATATATATTTTGTTTTACTTTATTGATCCCACAGCTTATAATCTGTTTTCTTTCATCCAGCAGTGTAAAGCTAAGGAGCTGCCTCTATCTGCTGTACGGTTTATGGAAGAATTAGGAGAGTGCGCCTTTGGGAAAATCTACAAAGGTCATCTTTACCTTCCAGGAATGGATCATGCCCAACTTGTTGCTATAAAGACCCTGAAGGACTTCAGTAACCCCCAGCTTTGGGCTGAGTTCCAGCAGGAGGCATCCCTGATGTCAGAGCTACACCATCCCAATGTTGTCTGCCTCCTTGGGGTGGTGACACAGGAGCAACCTGTGTGCATGCTCTTTGAGTACATGAACCATGGTGACCTCCATGAATTTCTCATCATGCGATCACCTCATTCTGATGTTGGCTGCAGCAGTGATGAGGATGGAACTGTCAAATCAAGCCTGGACCACGCAGATTTTTTGCACATCTCCATACAGATAGCAGCTGGAATGGAATACCTATCTAGCCATTATTTTGTTCACAAAGACCTCGCAGCACGTAACATCATTATTGGAGAACAATTGCGAGTGAAGATATCCGATCTTGGCCTTTCAAGAGAGATATATGCAGCTGATTATTACAGAGTGCAAAATAAATCCCTCCTCCCAATTCGCTGGATGCCCCCTGAAGCTATACTGTTTGGAAAGTTTTCCAGTGATTCTGATATTTGGTCTTTTGGTGTGGTTCTATGGGAGATTTTTAGTTTTGGACTGCAGCCATATTACGGATTTTCTAATCAAGAGGTAATAGAAATGATACGGAAGAGGCAGTTACTTCCATGCCCAGAAGATTGTCCTCCTAGGATGTATGATTTAATGACGGAAACTTGGCATGAAATCCCAGCCAGAAGACCACGATTTAAGGATATTCATACCAGGCTGAGGTCCTGGGAAGGGCTATCAAGTCATACCAGTTCAACAACACCATCTGGAGGGAATGCCACAACCCAGACGACATCTCTGAGTGCAAGCCCAGTTAGTAATCTCAGTAACCCAAGGTATCCTATACACATATATCAAGCGCAAGGTCTACCCCAGACCCAAATTGGAGGCCTAATTGGTCCATCGATAGCACAGCATCAGAGATTCATCCAAGTTAACAGTTATCCTGTACCACCAGGGTTTGCTGCCTACACAGCGACCCATTACCAACAAGGGCCTCCGAGAATGATTCCACATGGTCCACCACCAAAGAGCCGATCGCCTAGCAGCGGGAGTGGATCAACAAGCACTGGTCATGTGACAAGCTTGCCTTCCTCAGGATCAAATCATGATGCAAACACTCCATTGCTATCTCATCATCTATCCATGTCAAGTCATCCTAGTGGAACCAGTGTGCCAATCTTTGCACATATGTCCCATAAAACAATGCAGATAGACCCAATACAGACAACATTACTGGGGGACAGTGATGGCCAACTGGGAAATGAATCTGTTATCAGGGCAGAATTGTAATATATATATATATTCTTAGAACATGTTTCTACAGTTTTTATAATTGTGTATAATCTGATTTTAGAAAGAAAATAGGGAACAAAAAGAAGATTTATCTACATGACAACACATAAGTGAAGCTTTAGATGTCAGCCACCTACGATCATCTTCCTGACCAAACTGTGAATGAATATTTTTCTGCACCAGTGCAGCAAATACCTTTTTCCCCCTATTTCCTCCCTTCTTACCCTGAAAGCATTTTTTTTTTCTTAGTTGTGTGGTACAAAACACTGTCTGTTTTAAGTGACCATTCATCATGTGTAAACCTGCCCCCTGTGTCAGTGAACTGTTTGACAACGGAGGAGCTCATTACTGTGATCTACATGCTCAAATGATGTCCACACACTTACTCGCTTTTCAGCAAATATCACTGAGTAGTCATTAGCAGCAATGACTTTGATTAATATTCTTTTCCTCTCTTGCATACTCTAGAATACTGAGATCAGTTGTGTTCCAACTGTTGGCTGAGATCAGGATAGGGAAGGAAATTCAGGTCTGTAAGTCTCAGTTCTGTACTGAGAACAGTACCTTTTCCTGATAAACCTTTCAGAGAGCTGTGGCAATTTTGTTTTGAATTAATGATCTTTTTATAACTGTTTGTTGTTCCATGAAAATAATTAACTTCACCACACAAGTGATTAATATGTAAGAGTTTGATGAAAAAGTCACCTACCCAGTAACAAGTGTGATATTTCAGAGGAAAGCTTAATTTTATAACAAAGTACAAAAGCAAATTACATTCTGTGGACTTTGTTTAAAGTGAACGTGACTCCTTTTGTAAACAGATCTCTGAAATTTGCAGTTCTGTAAGTTTTCTCCCAAAAAAACTGAATTGGACTTCCATGAAATTCACAAGTTCTGGTAAAATACGAATGGTGACATTGGTAAAAGAATATAACTGTAACATATATCTGGTTTAAGCCACATTTTAAATTAGAATTTTAAATTTATATAAATAGTAAGTAAATTTCACTTATATTTGTTGCTATGCAACTATTTAATATAAATTGGTTCAAAATGCAAGCTTTGAGATGACAATCAGCTTTTTTCTTCGGGGAGATTTGAGTTTGGTAGTTCAGTTTGATGAATGAATTGAGGGAAGTGGGAGAGGTTGTAAGGACTAACCTTCTTTGAGATGTTACTGAAATTGATGCTGAAGGAAGGGTATGTCAGAGAATATTATAGCTTGTCATAAAACACATTGAGGAAACTCTTTTCCTTAATTTCATGTATCTAAGCATCTGGGCTACAAAGATGATTCAGATGAACTTCAACTTGCTCCATTACGAAGAACTGGACTTTTTTTTTGTGCTTGAGTAAGTGAGTTGCATTGTCCTGCAGTCACTAAGGATGTATAATTCTTTTAGAATGAAAACATAACCAAACTAGCAATACCAACTCTCAGTGTGATTTGTCCTTCTGGGAGATGTTTTCATTTTCAAAACCACTTCCTACAAATAACTTGTGATGAGGTGTGCTTTAATCTTGTTTTATTTTTGAATATCTGTTGTATGTATATTTTACTAGGACACAGCCTTGTTGATTTGTTTGTAACTAGAAGACAAGCATCAATGGAATGGCTAGTATTCAATGTGGTTATATTGTAACGGGACTTATTTCTCCACAAATGTTTTTGCACAAAATGTTTTTAATTGTTTTGTATGAAGAACTTCAAATACATCCCTGCATTGTATCCATGGTGTATTTTACTGCTGCATTCACATGAGTGGCATGATAGATTGGCACAATTAATATTTTAATTCTAGTATTTAGTACACAATTAGTCATTTTCATTGTAAATTGTGACCAGATTACTACTACATTTACAATGGGAACTTCTTTGTAGCTTCAGGAACAAATGAACTACCTTTTGTGCTGCTGAATTATGGTTACTTGGGAAGCTGTGGGTCAACCCTAATTTAAACTGGAACCTACATGGTGGTCAGAATGAGGAATTATCAACCATAAATCTTGTGGAATTATATAGCTGTATGCAAAATAGGAGGATTAAATAGTATAAGGAGTAAGCAGGGTAATAAAAGTGGGTCAAGTATCTCATAGAGAAAACCATTGCTTCCGATGTCCAAATAGCCAGTTCCTGTCCTGTAAGATTGTACGATTATGATTTGCTACTATTGATCTTGGAACTGTTGAGCTGAGAGAAAAGTTAGTCATGGTTTCTATTCCTGTACATTATCTAATATATGACAAGGTCCATACTTTCACTGTGATGAAATGTACTGACTGAGACTCTCATATGAAGAACGATTACACAAGACTCTTTACACATGGAATATTTTTACTGGTGTTAGCCTCAGAGCAAACATTGGAGGGTAAAAAAAGGGTTTGCTGCAGCCAAATGTACTCCCTCTACCCCACCGCCTCATTAGAGGAATTCAAAATCAATAAGAAAGCTGAGTAAATGGAGACAGAAACCAACAGAGGCTAAAGTCCAACAAGAAGAATCTATAAAGTAACTTTAAGAAAAGATTACAACAGGATGGAAGATAAATCATCAGAAAAACATCAACCCTGAGCTAAGGAAAGGTATTTTAGAAGCGATTGTTAAAGCTTGGTTATACAGGAGAGTTTCAAAAAGTAGATGTAGGGAAAGAGTTTTAGAGTTAGAACTGAGATGCCCGAAGGCATGGTCACTAATGATGTAAAAGGACGTGTGGATTTGGAATGGGCCAAAGCTGGAGGAATACAGTAGTTTGTCAATTCCAGATTTTTATTCATTGACCTTAAATTTCACTGGTGGGGTGAGGGGAGGGGTAAGAAATGTGAACCTATGCCCTCGAGCATTAGCTTGGAATACTTCAGTGACATTACACTACTCCACCACACAACCAATCCATTAAACTATTTGGGCAGTACTTGACTGCAACAACAAGTGTAAATAAGGTTCAAGTTTACCTTCGCAAGCATTTTCTTCCTTTGGACCCATGGGGAGAAGTCACTGAAACAATTACACAGTGATGTCAACAAGTTTTATTCCACCATCAGAATCACTATGGACTACTCTCTACTATCTGTGTCATTCTTGGAGACATACATCTCCATCAAGGATGGGCACCTCAGCACCTCACTGTACTGCAAACCCATGGATAACCTCACGATGCTACATTTCTCGAACTTCCACCCAAAATATATTAAAACAGCCATCTTTGATGGACAAACCCTCTGCATACACAGGATCTGTTTGGATGAGGAGGAACATGACGGAAACTTGAAAGTGGTCAAGGATGCCCTCATAAAAACAGGGAAAGATGCTCAACTCATTGACCACCAGTTCCAACATGCCACAGTGAGAAACCCTAATGACCTCCTCAGGAGACAGGCATGGGTTGAAACAAACTGGATCCCTTAGTTGTCCAGTACTTCCTGGGAACTGAACAACTACGCCATGTTCTTCGCAGCCTTCAACACATTACCGATAAGGATGAGCACCTCGCCAAGACCTTGCCCGTGCCTCCACTTCATGCCATTAAACAACCACCAAACTTTAAATAGATCATTGTTCGCAGCAAACTGCCCAGCCTTCAGGGCAATAACACTGTACAACCCTGTCACAGCAGTCGCTGCTAGACATGTCAGAGTATCGACAGATAACACCATTACACATGGGGACACCTCCCCCAGTGTACGTGGTGAGTACTCATGTGACTCAGCCAATGTTGTCTATCTCATAAGCTGTAGGCAAGGATGCCCCGAGGCATGGTACATTGGCAACACCGAGCAGACGCTGCAACAATGGATGAATGGACACCACACAACAATCAACAGGCAGGAATTTTCCCTCCCACTTCAGTGGTTCTAGACACTCTGCCTCGGATCTTCACATGACTGTCCCTCAAGGTGGCCTTTGGGACAAGCAACAATGCAGTGGCTGAGCAGATGCTGATAGCAAAGTTTGGTACCCATGGGGATGGCCTTAACTGGAACCTTGGGTTCATATCACACTACAGGCACGATACACTCTCTCATACACACATACACACGCTTCTATATACTCACACACGCAGGCAAAACACTATCTCCCACCCAAGCTCTCGCTCATGTACAGACATATACACTGCCTGCATTCACACCACACACGCACCCTCTCATACATACACCATCACACTCATACACACACTTAACCAAGCTTACACACACACTCTATCACATGCACTGACACTCACATGCACACACTCTGTCAGTTTATGGGATGAGCTTGTTTTTGCAGAATTACATTTTATTTTGCTCAAAAACTGCATGAATCCATGTAAAACTCTGTAAAACTAAACAGAGGGCTTGTCAATGTGACTCAACATTGGGACAAAGACAGACTTCACACCTATTGTTCGAAAAGCTGAGCTATCTTGAGAATGTAATTTAAAAGAAGTTCTAGGATTTACATATCAAAGAACAGAAACCAGCATTTCCCATTCTAAAAGATGAAAGATTTGATCTAAAATTGTTTACTGTATCACATCTCCATGACACTCTTCTCCTTTGGCTAAAAACTCTGTGATCATGATCTTATTCCCCACAACCACCTGATGAAGGAGTGGCGCTGTGAAAGCTAGAGCTTCCAAATAAACCTGTTGGACTATAACCTGGTGTTGTGTGATTTTTAATTTAGCAAGGGAAGGTTTGTAAAACAGAAAAATTTGTATTCCAGATTATGCCTAATGGTATTTGAATAATTGAATATCAACACTATTTGAAATACTGTTCTGATCACATTCCACAGGAAGATGGTAAGGGCAACAGAATACTAATTTCAACGGACAGGTAAAAAAGTTTGCTTTGGCTTCTTTGAAAATGCTTTTGAAATTTAATGAAAGTTGAAGTTTTTGAGATGATGAAGACAATTTTCTGATTCAGTATGTGGATGTACCGACTAGAGAAGGTACAAAACTTGACCTACTCTTGGGAAATAGGGCAGGGCAGGTGACTGAGGTGTCAGTGGGGGAGGACTTTGGGGTCAGCGACCATAATTCTATTAGTTTTGAAATAGTGATGGAAAAGGATAGCCCAGATCTAAAAGTTGAAGTTCTAAATTGGAGAAAGACCAATTTTGATGGTATTAGGCAAGAGTTTTCAAAAGCTAATTGGAGGCAGATGTTCGCAGGTAAAGGGACGGCTGGAAAATGGGAAGCCTTCAGAAATGAGATAACGAAAATCCAGAGAAAGTATATTCCTGTCAGGGTGAAAGGAAAGGCTGGTAGGTATAGGGAATGCTGGATGACGAAAGAAATTGAGGGTTTGGTTCAGAAAAAGAAGGAAGCATATATCAGGTACAGACAGGATAGATCAAGTGAATCCTTAGAAGAGTATAAAGGCAGTAGGACTATACTTAAGAGGGAAATCAGGAGGGCAAAAAGGGGACATGAGATAGTTTTGGCAAATAGAATTAAGTAGAATCCAAAGAGTTTTTACAAATACGCTAAGGACAAAAGGATAACTAGGGAGAGAATAGGGCCCCTCAAAGATCAGCAAGGCGGCCTTTGTATGGAGCTGCAGAAAATGGGAGAGATACTAAATGAGTATTTTGCATCAGTATTTACTGTGGAAGAGGATATGGAAGATATAGACTGCAGGGAAATAGATGGTGACATCTTGCAAAATGTCCATATTACAGAGGCAGAAGTGCTGAATGTCTTGAAACAGGTAAATTCCCAGGAACTGATCAGGTGTACCCTAGAACTCTGGGAAGCTAGAGAAGTGATTTCTGGGCCCGTTGCTGAGGTATTTGTATCATCCATAGTCACAGGTGAGGTGCCAGAAGATTGGAGGTTGGATAACGTGGTGCCACTGTTTAATAAGGACGGTAAAGACAAGCCAGGGAACTAATGACCAGTGAGCCTGATGTCGGTGGCGGGCAAGTTGTTGGAGGGAACCATGAGGGACAGAATGTATGTATTTGGAAAGGCATGGACTGATTAGGGATAGTCAACATGGCTTTGTGCGTGGGAAATCATGTCTCACAAACTTGATTGAGTTTTTTGAAGAAGTAACAAAGAAGATTGATGAGGGTAGAGCAGTAGATGTGATCTATATGGACTTCAGTCAGGCGTTCGACAAGGTTCCCCTTGGGAGACTGATTAGCAAGGTTAGATCTCATGGAATATAGGGAGAACTAGCCATTTGGATACAGAACTGGCTCAAAGGTAGAAGACAGAGGGTGGTGTTGCAGGGTTGTTTTTCAGACTGGAGGCCTGTGACCAGTGGAGTGCCACACGGATCAGTGTTGGGTCCACTACTTTTTGTCATTTACATAAATGCGAGCATAAGAGGTACAGTTAGTAAGTTTGCAGATGATACCAAAATTGGAGGTGTAGTGGACAGTGAAGAGGGTTACCTCAGATTACAACAGGATCTTGACCAGGTCTTAGCCAATGGGCTAACAATTGGCAGATGGAGTTGAATTCCGATAAATGCGAGGTGATACATTTTGGGAAAGCAAATGAGGGCAGGACCTCTACACTTAATGGTAAGGTCCTAGGGAGTGTTGCTGAACAAAGAGACCTTGGAGTACAGGTTCATAGCTCCTTGAAAGTGGAGTCGCAGGTAGAAAGGATAGTGAAGATAACGTTTGGTATGCTTTCCTTTATTGGTCAGAGTATTGAATACAGGAGTTGGGAGGTCATGTTGCAGCTGTACAGGACATTGGTTAGGCCACTGTTGGAATATTGCATGCAATTCTGGTCTCCTTCCTATCGGAAAGATGTTGTTAAACTTGAAAGGGTTCAGAAAAGATTTACAAGGATGTTGCCACGGTTGGAGGATTTGAGCTATAGGGAGAGGGTAAACAGGCTGGGGCTGTTTTCCCTGGAGTGTTGGAGGCTGAGGAGTGACCTTATAGAGGTTTACAAAATTATGAGGGGCATGGATAGGGTAAATAGACAAAGTCTTTTCCCTGGGGCGGGGTGTCCAGAACTAGAGGGTATAGGTTTAGGGTGAGAGGAGAAAGATATAAAAAAGACCTAAGGGGCAACATTTTCACACAGAGGGTGGTACGTGTATGGAATGAGCTGCCAGAGGATGTGGTGGAGGCTGGTACAATTGTGACATTTAAGAAGCATTTGGATGGGTATATGAATAGGAAGGGTTTGGAGGGATATGGGCCGGGTGCTGGTAGGTGGGACTAGATTGGGTTGGGATATCTGGACAGGTTGGACCGAAGGGTCTGATTCCATGCTGTACATCTCTATAACACTATGACTCTATTTCAGAGGGTCACTGCAGAACTGTTGCTCAATATGGTGAGCTGCTGTAACTACAGGGATCCCAAGTTAAAGTGTGTTGTTCAGACTAAGAACCATAATCATGCAAGTTAAAAAAATTTACTGAAGTGTTATTAGAGATGACCAATGACACTGACAAATTAGATGAATCGACAGAAGAGAGAAGAATTGTTGGATGGCAAGAAGTGACAACGTGCACTTACACACTTATTTGTATTCTGTGGCTATGCTAGAAAGACTAAATCTTTTTGATAACAAGGCTGATCAGGAATCTCACCTCTTTCCTCCTGCTACTGGCACATGTTGGAAAAATGTGGAGATTGATATTCAAGCCTATTGGTCAGATTATGAATACCTTCCCTGGTCATCAAGTCCTGTTTTGGAACTTGAAACTAAAGTTCCTGGTTATGAGGCAGGGATGTTGCTCATCGAGCCACAAAATTTGCATATAATGTATAGAAGAGAGTTATTAAAAATAGAGTGCTCCTGGCACATGGAGCTCTATTAGTCAGGAACGCAGATTAGGAATTGAGGCATGCAACCATATTATCTTATATTCATTACAATTTGTGGAAGTTTTACACACAAAATGTTCCTTGGGGACTTGGGAGCATACCTTTCTTTATTTTTAATTTACTAACGTTACTGTTTAGAAATCTTTCTCATAAATGTGAATTCACAAAGTGTTCCTCTCTGATTATTTTAGTTTTTATATCTGTAAATCTGATTGGGGTATATTACCTCACTGCCACTATTCAACTCATCAGTAACTCGTGGGATATAAAATACTATCTCTCTACTACCATTACCTTGTCTTCATTGAATCCTGAAGTATTAATAACCAGTTCTGAAACTAGATTCTCTGGACTTTCTCTGGAGATCCAGGCCTTGCTTCAGAATGCTCATGTTCGCTTTCTGCTGCACAAATTTAGAATTCATTTTTGTTCTTTATCTTCAATTTCCTGCAAAAATGTTTTTTAATTCTCACTATTTCTACATCATCTGTACTGTAGTCTCTTCCTCCAAACCCGACCCTCATTGCCACTATTTCCATATAATTTTGAATTATGTACACCGTTCCTTTGCAAAACCTCTGTGAATATCTTGCTTACCGCCTTCTTTCACTTGTACATCAGACCACCCTAATGGCCCTTTATGGGTAGTTTGTTACCTTACATGACGTAAATGTAACTGTAGTATGTATACATTACAAACTCATAACATATTCCAATAGAAATTGTGAATTAAATTCCAAACAAATACATTGAAATAAGCAAAATTGGATTTCTTCATGCATGGTGAATAGGGAACATGATGCAGTCTGTCAGAATATCCAGTTGTTGGTGACCAATGACATACTAATAGAAGTTCAACTTGTGTGTGTGTCCCAAAGGTGCTCAGTACCTTGGATACACTGTCCTATTGGAAATTCATGCAGGAACATCTATTCCATTAAGGTCTAGTGATACATCTGATTGGTCAAATGTCAGGTACAAATGATGACTATAGGGGTCAGAAACATATCAAATATTAAGTAAAAAGAAGAGACAAATTCTGCAAATTCTGAAGCCTATTAATCAAAAATTGCAAGTCAGCAAAAGCTACCAAAAGCAAGACAGAAAGGAAACTAATGAAACTTCAAAGCTGTTGAAATTTTCTTCTGTCATCTTATTTTAATACAAAATAAAGGCAAAATGCAAGTTGTCTGTCATCATGTTGCCTAATAAGCATTATAAACTGCAAAATATACCTGTCAGTAAAGCTCCATGAGCCAGCAGCATATAAAGAAAGCTTGAAATATGTTTGAGAGAATTACAGACATTCAGGATAGGGATGTTGAAAATGTAAAAGAAAGGCAAAAGTGATTTTAAAAATACCAAACACCTATATAGATAATTTCCTTATTAGGTTTAGTTTTCATAAGGGATAACACGTGAGGAGGAAATACCCACATGAAATTCTATCTGCATTTAATTCATTGTAGTTAAATCTCAAAGGCTTGGGAGTTAGAGAAAGCCTTCCATCCAGTCCGAGAAACGTAAAATAAAACTCACAAGATAAAATAGAAAGCTTTAGAAAAGGTCAACAAAAGAGGAAAGAAAAGAAACATATAGTGAAGTACGATGTTGATTCACCATATTTTAATTTTTTACTGATGATTTCAGGCACCTAACCCTTGTGTTAGTTGGAGTGGGGGTTAGGCCTTAATTGATCATTGCCCAATATCTGATGGATATGTCAAAGGAAAATAAAATTGGATACAATCATGTTGTTCTCTACAATCAAAGTGTCTGCCAAAACTTGGTGCACAGAATCACAAATAAAGAAAGCAAAACGTGAACAAAATACTGGATGGCAGTTAGTACCTGTGAACTATCGTCTGACAATACCTCCAGAAAAGCAGGTAAGGGTTTTGGTTATTTTTGCACTCCTGAAGTCCTGTAGTGCTGCATCTTTGAGGGCAAGACACTGCTGATTTAATCAGGCTTGTTAAAGAAAATGAAGGTGGCAGAGCAGTGTTGTGGACACTACTCTTGTGCTCGTAATAGAAAGGCAGCAATTCATGTTACACACTGATCCAATTTACCTCATAAATTAATAGGAGTGCTGAAGGGGTCCTTTTGTGGGCAGAGGTAGAGTTCCTCTCCCTGGACCAAGTCCCACCTGCTCCACAGGTGTGTAATAACATCTCTGAATAGGTTAAATGGGGAAAAAAAAGAAAAGTAGGAGCACTGAATGCTGCTAAAAGATTGAACTAAATTCTTCAGACATGCTATGATAATCACAATGTAAGAAAATACAGTAAGCGAATCAACTTCTTTCATCTAGAAATTGTTGTCATGATAAAAATGAAAAAAAAGCTTGAATTTATAAAATGAACTTCAAGTGTCCCAAATTACTTAACTGCCAAAAAATACTTTCAAAGTGTAATCATTACTGTTACCCAGGAAATACTGTAGGCAATTGGCACACACCAGCCCTGCAAATAACAACCTATTAATGAGCAGAGAATCTATTTTGTGACATTGATGGAAGGATACAATTTGTTCAGGACAATGGAGGTAATTCCTCTGCTCTACTCTCAAAATGGCACCACATTACATCTACTTCTGAGGGTAGACAGGACGTTAGCTTAAAATCTCATTTGAAAGACAGTGGGTAGAAGCCTATCGGAGTCTGAGCAACATGGACTATGACAAGATCAGTGGCAGAATCAGACAAAAAGTCTGGCGATGTCTATCTCAGCTACAGGAGCAATTCACTCAATCTTTTATGCATTTGCCAGGCAGTAAGGAGTGTTTCTCGCTAGGCAGCAGAGAGTTGACAAGTGAGGGGTATTACAGCCTGTTAAACATCATTTTATGGTTAGTAATTTTGCAGAAAACAGCAAAATTGGTGGTGCAATGGACAATGAAGAAGGTTACCTCAAGAGTACAACAAGACCTTGATCAGATGGGCGAGTAAGAAAAGGAGTGGCAGATTGAGTTTAATTTAGATAAATGTGAGATGCCGCATTTTGGAAAAGCAAATCAAGGCAGGTCCTATGCACTTAATGGTAGGGTCTTGGGGAGTGTTGCCAAACAAAGATACTTTGGTAAGCAGGTGCATAGTTACTTGAAACTGAAGTTGAAGATAAACAGGATAGTGAGGACGGCATTTGGTAAGCTTGCCTTTATTGGTCAGTGTATTGAGTATAGAAGCTGGGAGGTCATGTTGTGACTACAGGACATTGGCCTCTTTTGGAATACTGCTTTCAACTCTGGTCTCCCTGCTGTAGGAAAAATGTTGTGAACCTTGAAAGGATTCAGAAAAGATTGACAAGGATGTTGCCAGAGTTAGAGGGCTTGAGCTGTACGGAGAGGCTGAATAGACTGGGGTTATTTTTCCTGGAGTGTTGGAGGCTGAGTAGTAACCTTATAAAGCTTTATAAAATCATGAAGGGCACGGTTAGGCTGAATAGTCAAGGCCTTTTCCCCTGCGTAAGGGAGTCTAAAACCAGAGGGCACAGGTTTAGGGCGAGAGGGGAAAGATTTAAACGGAACCTAAGGAGTGATATTTTCAGGCAGAGGATGGTGCGTGTATGGAATGAGCTGCCAGCGAAGGTGGTGGAGGCTGGTACAATTACAGCACTTAAAAGGCACCTGGTTGGGTATATGAATAGGAAGGGTTTAGAGGGATATGGGCCAAATCCTGGCAAATGGGACTAGATTAATTTAGAATATCTGGTCAACATGGATGAGTCAGACTGAAGGGTCTGTTTCTGTGCTGCACATCTCTATGACTCTAATGTTGTAATTTGCCTCATTAATATTCAGCTTCCCATTTCACCAATCTTGCCAAATAAATTAGACATAGAAAAAACTCAACATGGAAGTCACAGTGAGTATCCAGCAATGTCAGCTTACCACTGGCTATAATCAGTCTCCATGTTGGACGCCATGTGCCAACATCTCAGGCATGCTCCATGCACAACACCCACACGTACACCATATCCATGGACATTGGCGTCTGATATGTATCAACTTCTAGCAACCCCCATGGCACATCTCTGATCCACTTACAGGATGGTTCTGCATTTCACTGCTGCAACTCAGGCTGCACCGATGTCTAGCATTATAATGATGCTGGTAGGACACAGTGTACTCAGGGACACACAACTAGCTCATGGATTCTGCCAGTTTGGATCTCCAGACTCTTCTTCACCCAGCCTGAGCATATCAGGATGCTCAGCATCCCTGCCTTGCCTTGCGTTTCAGTCGGAGATACAGAGATTACAGGGTTCTTGCCATATCATGGAGAGCAGACACAAGGCAAAAAGATGGTTATGATTGCAACAGGCATCAGTCAAGTCAGGGATTCCCAGCAGAGCAAGTCAAGGCAGCTTGTGATATCAATCTAGGGGCTTGGGAACAGTCAGAGCTACTCAAGATGGTCAATGTCAGGATCCACTCCACATAAGAATTGAGGAGCTGAATATCAGGCAGCCCACCATCCGTCTTGACTCTTTCTGCCCCATTAAGGCAGTTTTCCTCCTGGAATGAGAGAGAGAGAGAGACAAGTATTAAGGCAAATGAAAGTGGGCAGCAACTGGGTCCAAGTGCTGAGGTGTCCTCACCATGTGAGTAGGTAGTGCCAAGGGATTGCAGGATTGCTGGTGTCGGAGTTTGGAGTGGGTGACAGTAAGTGAGGGTGGATGTAGCAGGCACCAGTAAGCATGGTCAAACATGTGCCTTGGTGAGAGGTATGTACAGAAACAGAGACAGACTGTAAGATGTGAGATAGAAGATGGTGGCACTTATTCTGGCAGAGTGAAGAAAGACATTGACCATCTTCCTGCACAGCTGGATATTCTTCCAGATGGCTGAAACCACACTGACTTGGGTGGCAACTATGGACCAGGGTGGCATCGTCTGAGGCTGGTTCTGGGGAAAGAGGATATCTAACCTCCACATCATCCCAGCCAGCAGGACATCTGGGTCACTGCCCATACAGTGGGGGGCAATTTCCCCATCTTCTGTGTCCAGGGCAAATGTCAAGAATGGTGTCCAGACTGACCAGACTTGTCAAGGTGCATAATGGGTGCAAGGGATACTGATTGCCAGATATCCACTGAGTGGAGAGTTGTTTGGGAAAAGCTCGTGGTAAGATGGGGATAAAGTTAGATAAAAGGAATACCATTGGAGCAGAGTAGGTAGTTAATGAGGCACATTTGCTGAGCCTCATTGTGAGAATCCCTCAGTATGACAATACAATTCAATGTGCTGTTTGCCAAAAAAATTGCAAGATCCAGCCCAGCATCTCCGACAGTACTACATTACCTCAGTACTGCACAGAAATATCTGCCTCAATTTTTTGCTAGACTTAAAAACAAAATTCTAACTTGAAACTTTTGAGAAAGATTGAATCCTTCTTCTAAAAGATCCATCAATTGTTTTCAATTACCTCTCAGATGTAATTTAGCAGTCCTCAAATAATTGCTGCCTTTGTGACTGCTTTTTTCAATTTTACAAAGAAGAAGTCTTGTGTTCACCAAAGTAGATTGCAATTTTATACATGGAAATCAGTTTGGTGCGAGGTTGAGGTGAAGATTTATTATTTTTGACCTTAACTATAAATTCCTTTTGATTTTGTTTCTGAAAGCCAGGTAATGATTTTCTCCTACCTGAAGTTAGTTTCAACATAAGCTGAACATGTTCTCTCATCATTATTTGATATTGTTCTCTAACTGGTTTATTTGGTTACTGAGCCATATACACCAGAAGATCCCAGGCTCAGTTCCTCGTGTAAACAACATTAATTATACCACATCCAATTACAGTCTTCTTGAAAAGATAGGATAAATATCCATCAAGATTCTCCACTCTTGATCACTATCCATCAACTTTTGTTGGATTATGTCTTGGCTTGGCAAAGGCCAGATTAGCTGTGATCTCCCCCATCTCTGACACCTTCACAACTCACACGTAAAAGCATTACAACACTGCATTGCTCAGTGATGAAGAATGGTTCCTTTTGCACGTCCCACTGAGAAATGGAGTCAGCATTTTAATGATGTGAGAAAATGGGGTGGGAGGAGGACAAGAGTAGAAGGCCACAAACGCAATTAAAATTAGTTTTGCTTTAAAGCTGCTGACAGCTTCATTGGTTAAAATGCAATCTCGTCTTATTATCTGCTTCCTGTTCCATTTAGTCATCAGTGTCACTGAGCACCAGATGTATGTCATCACCCTGCAGTTCACTGGGGTTAGCAAAAATATTAAAGTATAATTAATGTTACTGTCAACAGGATTCAAGTTGGAATCCATGCAATCAGGTTTTCTGAAAGTTACAGATGATCCAGTGATTAATGAGCAAGTGAGGAAGGACGAGAGAAGCTTAGTGAAACAGTGAGATGAAATTTCCTAGGGAACTGGGCATGGGTTTATGTATGAGAGAAAGTAATGTCTGCTGAAATTAATGACAGGTCAATGTTATCCTGCCCTCGTCCCACTTTTTGTGGTTTGAAGGCAGATGGAGAATTCTCTTACTGCTCCCCTCCTACCTTTAAGATACCATTTTCAATGTATTTAAAAAGTCAATTTTAACCTGTTTAAAACTCTAATTGCTTGATTTCCCAAAAGGGGGCATGCTATCTTGTCTTTGTAAAGAAAAAAACCCTAAAAAGTGTTCCATGTAAGAAAATACTTTGTGAGAATGAGATTCTGCACTCTGGCCCAAGCTTCTCTACAAGGGAAAGCTACCTCTCTGCATCCACTCTATCAAGCCCTCCCTTACAACCTTATATGTTTCAATGACGTCTCCTGTCATTCTTCTAAATTCCAATGGATATAAGCCCAATTTACTCAAGCTCGCCTCATAAGAAATTACTCCATACCCGGAATCTCTGACTGCTTCCGATAGTTGTATATCTTTCTTGGATAAGGGTACCAGGCAGAGCTAGTGATGGAAACGAGTACAATTCATCATTTAAGAAACATTCAGACAGGAACATGGATGGGATAGGTGTGGAGTGATATAGAAGAAACAAAGGCAAATGGGACTAGTTTAAATTGTGAAAACTAGGCAGTATGGACAATGTGGGCAGAAGGGCCTGCTTCCCTGCTGTAGACCTCTACAACAGTACGACTATTCCAGCTGTAGTCTACTCGTACCTTGTCAGGTATAATTCCAGAGGTGTAAATAACTTGAGTACTGTGCAAAAGTAAATATACTTCATGTTTAAACTGAATAAGAGATTGAAGAATATGGAGGTCTTTAATATCAAAGGTGAACCTGACATCATCGGAAATGTCCATGTTCCAAATCGCTGCACCCCCGAGCCAAGATATTCCAGTACAATATTGATATTTGCGCCTACTTGACAATGTGCAAACTTGCCTCGGTAAATGATATCTATATAAAGCTGGACAAATTCAATCCAGCCAATTATTGTACTATGCGTTGACTCAGTTTGTGAGGTGGTCAGTACGATTCAGTTCACACCAAGCTGTACAGTCTGAGCACACCAATCGCCATGCTCACACTGCGTCAACACATTCACCTCATCATTTCCAGCTGCTGTTATGTATCATGCTGAAAGATCCATGCAGCTACTGGAGAAATTGGAGGGAACCCACATGGTCTGCGCCTACATTCAGGAAAATTTGTGGGTGTAAACTTGTGGAAGCAACAGGCCTATTGACTGTCAGCTGAAGAGGATGCAAGAAAGCCTTGCCATACCTTGTTCCACTCAGGCAGTTGCCAGGCCAGAGTTGGGCCTTCCCCTGAGATCAAGAACCCCAGAGCAAAGGTCCTATCTGCTGAGAAGGTCTATTGAATACCAATACCACTAGGGAGATAGTGGCTAGTGGTAAGCTTCCCTGGCCCAGGACCATCGCTGGATCCAGAATGATGATGGGACAGGGGTTTCTGAGGAGACCTTTGGCACCAGAGCATATTAGTGCTGTCCTCTTTCTTGATGGTAAGTCCCTCAATTATAAACTGAGTGCTTTTGAATGAGGGGCCTCACAGAAGCCAGTGAAGTTTCCTTACCATGCTCCCTATATGGGAAACCTCTTACTTACTCCAGAGTTAAAACTAGCAGACGTGAGATGAGCCCTTTAAATGGACATTAATTTCTATTAGAGGGACTAATGCCAATGGGGCAGAAAGCCTGTCCATATGTCTACCTGCCATGGACTTCATTGGGTAGAGTCATAAAGGTGACAGGTCCCCACCAAATACTGTCCTATCCCAGTAAATGCCTCTTCCATGGGGAAGGACATAGGATCCCATCCTGAACCAATAAACAGGCCTGGGCTGATCAATGACATTTGGTCCAAACAACTGCTAGGCAATGACCGTTGCTAACAAAACAGAGTATAACTATCTCTCTTCAATATTCAACAACAGTTCAATCACTGAATCCCCACTGTCAACATCCTGGCAGTTACCATTGACCAGAAATTGGACGGAAAGAGCACATAAATACTATGCTATTGATCAGAGGCTGGGAATTCTGAAACATGAAAGTAACTCATGACTTTTCAAAGCGTGTATACCAATGACAAGGAACAAGTCAGAGTTACGATGCAATGTTCTTCACTTTCTTGAATGACTGCAGCTCCAACAACATTTAGCACCAATCAGGATAAAGTACTCCAACCACAACTTGCACCATTCACTCCACCACTGCACAGTAGCAACAGTTCGTACCATCTATAAGGTGCACTGCAGCAACTCATCAACCATCCTTCAACAGCACCTTCTGAATTCATAACATTATAACATCCTATTCATAACATCCTATTTCAAAGGATCAGCACTACAAATACAGGGAAACACCATCATTTGCAAGATCCCCACCAAGAGACACACGATCCTGACTTGGAATGTTTCCTCATTATTGCTGAGGTAAAAACATGGAACCAGCTTCCTGGTAGAACCTGGAATGCATCTGCAGCACAAGGACAGCCCTAGTTCAAGAAGGCAACTCACCATCAACTTCTTAAGAGTAATAAGCTACACTTCATCCCATGAATGGTTAAAAAGGAAATGTCTCCTTCACAGGTTACTGGATAGCAATGAGGAACAAGACTTTTGATTGGTATTTCCTTCTCTCTCCCATAATAAAATCTTGACCTATTACTACTCCGAGGAAAAAGTGAGGACTACAGATGCTGGAGTTCAGAGTCAAGAGTGTGGTGCTGGAAAAGCACAGCAGGTCAGGCAGCATCCAAGATGCAGGAGAACAATGTTTCTGGCATAAGCCCTCATTCCTGATGAAGGGTTTAAGCTTGAAACATCGATTCTCCTGCCCTTCAGACGCTGCCTGACCTGCTGTGCTTTTCCAGCACCACATTCTTCGACTATTACTAATCCTGCTGACATCAGCTAATTCAGCACAACCATGGATCAAAGTTGCAAACTTCCTGCTTTTTAAAAGGAGTTTCACGCTAGAAGGTGTGTTTATCCACCAAACTGAGAAGTGCTCATTGTCCATCATTTAAAACACTCTTCAATTCCTACTTAAGTAGAAAAAAATAACTCAGAGATCTAAATACTTTGGACTATTGGTCATTCTTCCGTAGTAATAATAGTGTTACAAAAATGGGTTTAAATTAATATTGCAATCATGAAACAAAATTTAAAGATGCTTTAATATATAAATAGGCTGATTTACATTGCAATTGCTACATGTTAATAATTTCATGTTGGAATTCATTCAAATGTTATGTGATATTTCTTTTTGTGTGCTCCTACTGGTCAGGCAACATTTAAATTGTTCCCTTGTCTTGACCTTCTGCAAATATGACAGTGTATTGTTGTGTGTACCAGCTTTGACATACCTTTCAACCTCCTAAAAATGGTTTGTTAATTCTCTGTATATAGTGGATTTGGGCTATTGCTCATATTGATCAGACATTTCGACAATGAATGCCTTCAGTGTCGAAAGGCCAAATGCTGAAGTAATAACTGAT
Source organism: Chiloscyllium punctatum (assembly GCF_047496795.1). Taxonomy (NCBI): domain Eukaryota; kingdom Metazoa; phylum Chordata; class Chondrichthyes; order Orectolobiformes; family Hemiscylliidae; genus Chiloscyllium; species Chiloscyllium punctatum. The sequence continues at coordinate 74,564,830 of NC_092745.1, forward strand.
TTGGACAAGACTCTTACAAAGAAACTTCGTATCAGTCAACAGAAGTTGGTAAAAGGCTACAGGTGAATGCAAGTGTTTGCCCCAGTATTTACAAGGTGAGTATTGTTAGACAGACCATTTTAGAAAGTAACTTACGAATGCTCATGTATCTGTACTCCTCTATGCTCACTTAATCTCACCCACTACATATATTCTCTTCCTCATTCAGCTTGATATCAACATCTCTCCATTTTCCAAACTTTTAAGTAATAACAAGATATCCTGTGGTTAATTCCTCAACTTTCATATATCATATATTTTTCAAACCCTGAAAAAAATCTCATAAAGCCCAAAAATTACTTTTCCCTCAGCTCTCTTTTTAATCAAATCTGAAACTGTCAGGTAACTCCCTGGTCTCTGGGTTCCATCCAACATGTCAACTCTGCCACTGTGGACTTGCAAAATTTCTCCCACAACTATGCATTTAACACTCTCATTCCCATAAGGTTATTCATTGCAGTGTCCCCCTCAGTTTCACCCTAAAAATGTCTGAGAGTTGCAATCTTAACTGGATCTGTTCAATGAATGGTCAGGCAGTTATTATCAGAAAAATAGAATACTGCAGATGCTGGAAGTAAGATGTAAAACAAAAAACACTGGAAATACTCAGCAGAACAGGTTGAATTTGTGGAGAAAGTAACAAATTTAGTGTTTCAGGCTAATAAACTATCAAGGAAATTAGGAAAAGGTCATTGGATTTAAGCAAGGAGTAGATGGGGAACAGGGATAAAGGAAGATTTGTGATAGGCTGGAAGACAGGAGAAATTGAACACTCAGAGAGTTAATCATACAGGGCCAAAGGAAACAGCAATGGGGCAAGAGAAAGAATAAAGAAACAGAAGGTGTGCCTGGAACAGATGTGCTGATGTCCGATATCAAAAATAAGACAAAAGTTGAATCATGCACAGAAAATTAAAGGGATGGGGGGACCAGGGACAATCCTTGTTTGAGATAGAAGAAGACATCTTAGAAAAACTGGCTGGGAAAGTTAATGAATGAATGAATTTCTTGAGCTTCCCTCACCTTTACTCCTTTGGAGACTTTTCACATTTTACAGAGGATCCTTTTGTTTTAAACTCATTTTCAAAATTTTCATTCCACCAGGTCCCTACCCTCTGGCCTCTTATCCTTTCTCGGCCTTTTCATTGAGAATTGGCAGCATGACATTTTCTATCCCAACTCCTTTGCTCCCCTTCACGCACTTTCATACATCTCTTCCTTAAAGCAAAATATTCAGATACTGGAAATCTGAAGTAAAAGAAAACAGAAGGTGCTGGAAAAATACAACAGGTCTGACAGCATCTGTGGTGAGAGAAACAGAGTTAACAATCTGAGTTGGATATGACCTTCTTCAGAATTGAAGGGAATGCAAAATACAGCCTTTTGGACTAAATATTGATACCACAACTTCAGAGTTTGACCTTTGTCCTTAATTTTTCTTACATCCTTCATCCCCCTCATAGCCTTGACTTCTTTGTCATTAAAAACAGCAGGTCTGACTGCATCTGCTGATCTGCTGACAGACCCATGGATTTTCATCATCTATCCCTGCTTTTGTTTCTTTGTTTTATTTTCCTCTCTTTTCTTTGCCCTGTTGACTTTGTTGTCAGCAGGTTGGAGCCATTTTCTCTTGTTTATGCCTTAATTTACATCCATTTTAAACTCTGTTTCTCCTCCACCACTATTAGCGCTGCCTTTGTCTTTTCCTTTGGCACCACCAGCATCTGGGTAAAAAGAATGACTGCAGATGCTGAAAACCAAATACTGGATTAGTGGTGCTGCAAGAGCACAGCAGTTCAGGCAGCATCCAACGAACAGCGAAATCGACGTTTTGGGCAAAAGCCCTTCATCAGGAATAAAGGCAGTGAGCCTGAAGCGTGGAGAGATAAGCTAGAGGAGGGTGGGGGTGGGGAGAGAGTAGCATAGAGTACAATGGGTGAGTGGGGGAGGGGATGAAGGTGATAGGTCAAGGAGGAGAGAGGGTGGAGTGGATAGGTGGAAAAGAAGATAGGCAGGTCAGACAAGTCCGGACAAGTCAAGGAGACAGTTACTGAGCTGGAAGTTTGAAACTAGGGTGAGGTGGGGGAAGGGGAAATGAGGAAGCTGTTGAAGTCCACATTGATGCCCTGGGGTTGAAGGTTCCGAGGCGGAAGATGAGGCGTTCTTCCTCCAGGCGTCTGATGGTGAGGGAGCGGATGTGAAGGAGGCCCAGGACCTCCATGTCCTCGGCAGAGTGGAGGGGGAGTTGAAATGTTGGGCCACGGGGCGACCACCAGCATCTGATCTACTTGCTCCTCCTCTTGCTCTGTCAACAACATAAAAATTCTGGTTTTCCAAACACTTTGGTAGAATGCTGTATCTTGTCTCTTTCTCCTGAATATCGATGACTGTATTAATACCAATTGCTGCTGTCCCCACCAAGCTGGAAAATTTCATCAATGCTTGTTTCCAATTTCATCAAATTTGTGGAAGTGTTGGTGGTAATATCCCTGGCAAGGGCCAGGCTAATGGACTGGGGACATTGCTTTGAACTCCTCATTACAACTGAAAAGAGCCCAGAAAGCCATTCAGGTTTTCTCACAACAAAAACAGAAATTGCTGGAGAAATTCAGTAGGTCTGGCAGCATCTATGGAGAGAAAGCAGAGTTAATGTTTCTGGTTCAGTGACCTTTCTTCAGAACTGATTGTAGCTAGGGAAGAGTTGATATGCATGCTGAAGAAGGGTGTGGTGGGGGGGGGGGGTTGTAAACAATAGGTGGAGGTGCAGCCTGGAGATAGAAAAGCTTTTGGACAGACAAATGAATGGGGAAAGATCAGCCTAGGAGAATGAATAGCTGCTAATGGGATTATTAGTCATTGACAATGGGTTGTTTGTGGTAGCAACCCATGTGATGGCAAGGCCTGGTATGTGGGGATTGGGTAAGGACATGGGAGAAGTTGTTTAGGCCCTAAGATTATTGAACTTGATATTGGGTCCCCAAGTGGAAAAGGAGGTGCTGTCCTTCCAGCTTGCACTGAGAACTGCGGCAAGCCTAAGACAAAGATGTTGGCCAGGGAACAGGGTGGTGTGTTGATGTGGCAGGTGGCAGAAAGCTCAGTCTCTTTTTTTGCAAACAGAATGTAGGTGTTTTGCACAGCAGTCACGCAGTCTATGTTTCATCTCCCCATGCAGAGGAGATCACAAATGCTGCCAAACCTGCTGAATTTAACCAGCAATTTTTTTTTTCTGATCTTCAGTGCTTTTTGTTCAGGTTTTCTAGCAGTTTAATGCAACTAAGCAAAGTGAGTGAATGAAGCAATCCACAAAGACTGCACCAGCAGAAGGCAGCTCATCACCATATTCTTCAGGGGCAAGCAGGGATATGCACTAAATACTGGCCTAGCCTTACAGTGCATCCTATGATTGAACAATATACAGTCTTTTGGATGCAATATTGATTATGAATAAGTAAACCAGCATTGCCTTAATATTATCTACTTTTGGTTCAATGCATATTTCATATATACTTGACTTCAAAGCAGTAGGAAAGACCCTTCTCATCCAAGTCCAACCTAACTAAAACTTCTTACTTTGAATGATGACACAGTAACCAAATTTACAGTTCAGGGATGACATCATTAAAACAAAGTTGCAGATGCTGAAGATCTGAAACAACAACAGAAACTGCTGGAGAAACTCAGAGGTCTCAGAGAGTCAGATAGTCACAGAGCTATACAGCATGAAAACAGTGCCTTCAGTCCAATTTATCCTAAATAAATCTCGTCCCATTGGCCAGCATTTGGTCCATATCCCTCCAAACCCTTCCTGTTCATATACCCATCCAGATGCCTTTTAAATGTTATAATTGTACCAGCCTCCACATTTCCTCTAGCAGCTTATTCCATAGACACAGCACTCTCTGTGTGAAAATGTTGCCCCCTAGGTCCCTTTTAAATCTTTCCTCTCTCACCTTAAACCTATGCCCTCTAGTTTTGGACTCCCCTACCCTGGGGCAATGACCTTGTCTATTCACCCTATCCATGCACCTCATGATTTTATAAACCTCTATCAGGCCACCACTCAGCCTCTGCTCCAGGGAAAACAGCCCCAGCCCATTCATCCTCTCCCTATAGCTCAAACCCTCCAACATCCTGTAAATCTTTTCTGAACCCTTTCAACTTTAACAACATCCATCCTATAGCATGGAGACCAGAATTGAATGTGGTATTCCATAAGTGACCTAACCAACGAACTGTATAGCCACAAGATGACCTCCCAACTCCTGTACTCAATGCACTGACCAATAAAAACAAGCAATCCACAAATGCCTTCTTTATTATCTTGTCTACCTGTGATTCTACTTTCAAGAAGCTATGAACCTGCACTCTCAAGTCTCTTTGTTCAGCAACACTCCCGAGGACCTTACCATTAAGTATATAAGTCCTGCCCTGATTTGTCTTTCCAAAATGCACATTTATCTAAGTTAAACACCATCTGCCACTTCTCAGCCCATTGGCCTGTCTGATCAAAATCACATTGTACTCTGAGGTAACCTACGCAGTCCACTACGCTTCCAATTTTAGTGTCATCTGCAAACTTACTAACTATACCTCCTATGTTCACACCCAAATAATTTATATAAATGAGAAAAAGCAGTGGACCCAGCACTGATCCTTATGGCACATTGCTGGTCACAGGCCTCCAGTCTGAAGAGCATCCCTCTACCACCACCCTCTTCCATCTTCTATCTTTGAGCCAGTTCTGTATTTAACTGGCTGGTCCTTCCTATATTCCATGTGATCTAATCTTTCTAACCAGTCTATCATGAGAAACCTTGTCGAACGCCTTATTGAAGACCATATAGATAACATCCACCGCTCTGCCCTCATCAATCCTCCTCACTACCTCTTCAAAAAACTCAATCAAGTTTGTGAGACATGATTTCCAATGCACAAAGCCATGCTGACTATCCCTAATCAGTCCCTGCTTTTCCAAATACATGTAAATCCTGTCCCTCAGGATTCCCTCCAACAACTTGCCACCATCGATGTCAGGCTCACCAGTCTATAGTTCCTTGGCTTTTCCTAACTTAAACAGTGGCATCACGTTAACCAACCCCCAGTCTTCCAGCACCTCACTTCTGACTGTCAATGATACAAATATGTCAGCAAGGAGCCCAGCAATCACATCCCTAGCTTCCCACAGAGTACTAGGATACATCTGATCAGATCCCAGAGATTTTATCCATTTCTATGTATTTTAAGATATTCAGCACCTCCTCCTTTGTAAGATGGACATTTTTCAAGATGTTGTTATTTACTTTCCTAAGTTCTCTATCTTCCATATCCTTCTCCACAGTAAGCAATTTAAGCACAATACTCATTTAGTATCTCCCCCATCTATTGCAGTTCCACACATAGGTGGCGTTGCCAATCTTTGAGGGGCTCCATTGTCTCCCTCGTTACCCTTTGTCCCCAGTGTATTTGCAGAATTCCTTTGGATTCTCCTTAACCCTATTTGCCAAAGCTGTCTCTTGTCCTCTTTTTGCCCTCCTGATTTCCCTCTAAAGTATACTCCTACTGCCTTTATACACTTCCAGGGATTAACTTGATCGCTGCTGTCTATACCTGACATACGCTTCCTTCTTATTCTTGACCAAAACCTCAATTTCTCTAGTCATCCACTATTTCCTACACCTACCAGGCTTGCCCTTCAGCCTAAAAGGAACATACTGTCTCTGGATTATTGTAATCTAATTTTTGAAGGCTTCCCATTTTCCAGCCATCCCCAATCAACATTTGCAAGTTCTTGCCAATGACTGTCAAAATTTGTCTTTCTCCAATTTAGATTAGATTAGATTACATTACATTAGATTACATTACAGGGTGGAAACAGGCCCTTCGGCCCAACAAGTCCACACCGACCCGCTGAAGCGCAACCCACCCATACCCCTACATTTACCCCTTACCTAACACTATGGGCAATTTAGCATGGCCAATTCACCTAACCTGCACATCTTTAACTTTTTAGATCCGGTCAATCCTTCCTCTACCACTATTTCACAACTATTGAAATAATGGTCGCTGGCCCCAAAATGCTCCTCCACTGACACCTCAGTCACCTGCCCTGGTTTATTTCCCAAGAGTGGGTCATGTTTTACACCTTTAGTGGTGCTGGAAGAGCACAGCAGTGCTCTTCCAGCACCTCTAATCCAGAATCTGGTTTCCAGCATCTGCAGTCATTGTTTTTACCATGTTTTACACCTTCCTTAGTAGGCACATCTACATACTGAATCAGAAAATCTTCTGGTTCACACTTAACAAATTACTCTCCATCCAAGCCCTTAACACTATGGCAGTCACAGTCTATGTTTGGAAAGTTAAAATCCCCTACCATAATTAATATTATTCTTACAGATAACTGGGATTTCCTTACAAATTTGTTTCTCAATTTCTTGATGACTGCTGGGGAGTCTATAGTAAAATCCCAATAAGGTGATCATCCCTTACTTACTTCTCAGTTCCACCCATATAACTTCCTGAATATATTCCCAGGAATATCCTCCCTAAGTATAGCTGTAATGTTATCCCTTATCAAAATCACTACAACCCCCCTCCTCTTTTGCCCCTTTTCTATCCCTCTTATTGCATTTATACCTTGGAACATTAAGTTGCCAGTCGTGTCCATCCCTGAGCCACATCTCTGTAATAATCACTATCCCAGTCCCATGTTCCTAACCATTTCCTGAGTTCATCCGCCTTACCTGTTAGGCTTCTTGTATTGAAATAAATGCACTTTAATCTATCAGTCCTGCCTTGTTCTCTGCTTTGTTCCTGCCTGCCCTGACTGTTTGACTTGCTCCTTTTCCGAACCTCACCAGTATGGCAATATCGGTGGAGAGAGAAACAAAGATGGTGTTTTGAGCCTAGTGACCCTTCTTCCTCACTGGAATTGAAATGTTAACTCTGTTTTCTCTTTCTATCTTTCTCTCTCTCTCCACAGAAGCTACCAGACCTGCTGAGGTCTCCAGCAATTTTTGTTTCTTATTGAGACAATGTTGTGTTTGCTATATGAACCCTTGGGTTATGGCAGCTGGATTGAAAATGGGATTGGTAGGAAGTTTTTTAAAATCATGTTGACAATTTTTTTTAGAGGAACTGAGAGCAAGGTTTGAATGAGTTGCTGTCAGGCAAATGGACTGAGAGACTTTGCCCTGTTTGAATTTCTGTTGCAATGACAACGAGAGACCAGCAGGGGGCGCGGGGAGCACCGTTACCAAGCAACCAGCAACACTTCCGGTCGCAGGCCAGCTGCTGTACATGAAGGAGTGGGGATCCCTGTCAGTTTCCCAATGTGAAACTTTACAGCTTCATGTTTATCAATCACTCTCCGAAAGAAGTGGATCTCTTTCAATATTGTCTTTTGTAAAGTTGTATTAAGTGTTGATGAATCTCTGTGAAGATCCAGAAGCCTGGGGACAGACTGGACTGGAACCAGGAGAAGAACAATTCACCAGAAAATCAGAAACTGGGAACAGCAGCAGCTCAGGTCAGATTGATCCTCAACAGTCCCTTCATCATCCTGCAATCATACTCTGTAACTGCCTTCAGTATCCCCAAACCACCACCACTGTTTCCCCCTCACCCATCGCTCCCTTACATCTCATCACCCCTTAACCTCCACATCACCCCCTTAACCTCCACATCACCCCCTTAACCTCCACATCAACCCCTTAACCCCCACCATCACCCCCTTAACCTCCACATCACCCCCTTAACCTCCACATCAACCCCTTAACCCCCACCATCACCCCCTTAACCTCCACATCACCCCCTTAACCTCCACATCACCCCCTTAACCCCTACCATCACCCCCTTAACCTCCACATCACCCCTTAACCCCCACATCATCGCCTTAACCCCCACATCACCCCTTGACCCCTACCATCACCCCCTTAACCTCCAGAAACTCCCTTAATCCCCCACATCGCCCCTTTAACCTCATAACCCTCTTAATCCAGATCACCCCCAACCCCCACATCACCCCTTAAACCCCACATCACCCCCAATCCCCACATCACCCTTTAATTCCCACTATCACCCCTTAACCCCCACATCACCTCCTTAACCCCGACCATCACCCCCTTAACTCCCACATCACCCCCTTAACCCCCACCATCACTCCCTTAACCCCCACCATCACTCCCTTAAACCCCACATCATCCCCTTAACCCCATATCACTCCTTTAACCTCCAAATCAATCCTTTAACCCCATCACCCCAATAAACCCCCACATCATCCCTTAAACTCCACATTACCCCCTTAACCTCCACCTCACTCCTTTAATCCCATACATCACCCCTTTACCCCCCAACATCACTTCCTTAACCCTAACCACCCCTTAACTTCCACATCACCCCCTTAACACCCCACCTCACCCCCCATCCTCCCCATCACCCCATTAATCTCTCCCATCAGTATAGTAACCCAACATTTATCCTTCATGACCCTACAACTGATTTCAGCTCAATATCTCTTTGACATCTCCCGTCAGCTGAAAACCCCTATACCATCCCCCAGCTTAGGTCTCCCCAAAGCACTCCAGAACCAATCAATTACGTTTTGAAGTTGAGAGTATGGTGCTGAAAAAGCACAGCAGCTCAGGTAGCTTCCGAGGACCAGGAGAATCGACGTTTCGGGCATAAGCCCTTCATTCCGAAATTTCGATTCTCCTGCTCCTCAGATGCTACCTGACCTGCTGTACTTTTCCAGTACCACACTCTCGATTCTGAACTCCAGTCTCTGCACTCTTCAATTTCTCCTAATTACATTTTGAAGTATGGTTGTTTTGTAATGTTATGGAACAGGCCAGACCCCCTCAAAGCATTTCAAGAAAGTAGCCCGGAACCTGACTTTGCGAGATGTTTTAAGCAGGTGTCAAGTGGATATTCCAGGAGGGATGCAGCTGGCCCAACCATTTAGTTTTGAATGAAACAGAATTTATTTGCAAGATTACCGAATGAAACACAAACAAAAGAGAACAGAGTACAGAGTAACTTAAAGTATCTGAAAACCCAACAGATTATCCCTATTTAATGATGCTGTTCCAAATTCCTGCGGCAATCCCTACAAACACCCCTTTCCAAAAAAAGGAAAAATCCAACACAGGTTCTTACAGGAGAGATGTCAGAGAGAGGGAGGATCAGCATGGACCTGCTTCTTTGGGTCCAGCAGCTTCATCACTGACTGCCTGCTCAAACCCAAACCAAACCAGAGAAAAACTGAGCTGGGAGAACTGGCCACTCCCCTTTCATTATAAAAGTTTTTTTAAAACTTGAAAGCCTTTTGCTGGAGGCAGTATTTGTTAGTCATAACTAAATTGGCCCCCAAACCCTTCAAACCTTGACCTCCCGGAATCTCTGAACAGAAGACCAAGGACAACACAACCTTATGAAAGGAGCAGCATCATCACAGTAATATAAACATTCTGTTGGAATTGCTTGTGTCATATAAAACCTTGGAACATAATGTTGAAGCTGCCTTTTAAATGTAATTAATAGGGACCTCAAAGGTCTGAAGTGAGCGGGGTGACTGACAAAACTCTTGAGGTTTGGTTTTATTTATTCATGGGATGTGGGCTTTACTAGATTAGATTCCTTACAGTGTGAAAACAGGCCCTTCGACCCAACAAGCCCATACCACTCAGACCCATTTCCCTTTGACTAACGCACCTAACACTATGGGCAATTTAGCATGGCCAATTCACCTGACCTGCACATCCTTGGATTGTGGGAGGAAACCGGAGCACCCGGAGGAAACCCACACACACATGGGGAGAATGTGCAAATTCCACACAGACAGTCGCCTGAGGCTGGAATCGAACCTGGGACCCTAGTGCTGTGAGGCAGCAGTGCTAACCACTGAGCCACCGTGCTGCCCCTGGGCCATTATTTAATGCCTATGCCTAATTGCTCTGGAGAAGGTCATGGTGAGCTGCCTTTTTGAACCATTACAGCCCTCAGCACACAGTGACATCCACAGTACTGTCAAGAAAGATTTTTGACCTCGTGACATTAAAGGAATGATAACATAGTTCCAAGTCAGGATGGTGTGTGACTTCGAGCAGATCTTGTAGGTGGGGTTCCCATGGATCTGCTGCTTCTGCCCTTCAAGGTAATAGAGGAATAGGTTTGAGACGTGCAATCAGGGGAACTTTGGTGGTTTACAGCAGTGCAGCTTATAGATGCTACCATTACGCATCAGTGGTTAAAAGTGAAATGTTGAAGGTGGTGGGTAGGGATATCAGTCTCTAGATTAGAGTGGTGCTGGAAAAGCACAGCAGATCAGGAAGCATCCGAGGAGAGCAGGAAAATCGACATTTCGGGCAAAAGCCCTTCATCAGTTTCCAGCACCACTCTAATCTAGACACTGATCTCCAGCATCTGCAGTCCTCACTTTTGCCTGGTAGGGATACAAATCAACTGGGATGCTTTGTTCTCAATGGTGTGAAATTCCTTGAGTGTTATTGGAGGTGTACACATCCAAACAATTATGGAGTAGTCTATCACACTCCTGATGTGTGGTGGACAAGCTATGGCGTGTCAGGAGGTATGTTACTTGCTGTAGAACCCCCAGCCTCTAAACTGCTTTTTATAGCCCAGTTTTCATGGCTGGCCTAGTTCAGTTTCTGTTTAGTGGTAATCCCCAAGATTTTGGGGTATTTATTTATGTATTCACAATATAAGAGCATTGTTGGCTAGGCCAGCATTTACTGCCCATCCCTAATTGCCCAGAGAGCAATTAAAGGTCAACCAATTTGCTATGAGCCTGAAGTCACATGTAGGCCAGACCAGGTAATGGCAGCAGTTTCTTCCCTAAAGGACATTAGTGAGCCAGATGGGTTTTTCCAACAATTGGCAATGAATTCATGGTATCATTAGACTCTTAATTCCAGATTTGATTAATTTCAGACGGTGGGGAGTTCAGTGATGGTAATGCTGTTGAATGTCAAAGGGTGACGGTTAAATTCTCTTTTGCTGGACACTTGTGCAGCACAAAGTTACTTACCACCTGTCAGCTTAAGCCTGGATATATTCCATGTATTGCTTCACATGGACATGAACTGCTTCAATATCAGAGGTATAAAAAATAATACTGAATGTTGTGTAACACTGGAATCGTGAATCGATGTCAGCTATTTTAATTGCCAGATCAGAATTATCTAGGGAAAGTTTAGGTGCTGAATGTTTGCAGAACATAGAAGCATCAAGAGTATGGTGCCAGCTCTGGCCCATTTATTTCCTCATTAAAACATTTACTGTGAGGATGTATGATGAACAAAGCCCATAAACTGGATTAGTGGTGCTGGAAGAGCACAGCAGTTCAGGCAGCATCCAACGAGCAGCGAAATCGACGTTTCGGGCAAAAGCCCTTCATCAGGAATCTGATGAAGGGCTTTTGCCCGAAACGTCGATTTCGCTGCTCGTTGGATGCTGCCTGAACTGCTGTGCTCTTCCAGCACCACTAATCCAGTATTTGGTTTCTAGCATCTGCAGTTATTGTTTTTACCTCAAAGCCCATAAACTGTTAAGTCAGGTGCAAAATACAGAAAAAGAATTAATTTCTTGGCCTTAGAAGTATATTGGCAGTCAGCTTTCTGGGTACAGGTCTGTGAAATTAGCCATGTGTACCATATCACGACAAAGGGTGGGCAGAGAAAGGGGACAAATATATAATGATTTTAAAAAATCTTACCCCAGAATATCCGTCAAAGTAAGAAATAAAAATCAAGTGTTCACGTCATACAGTATAATAGCATGTTAAATTTGATGACATAACTGCTGTCAAATTTCACTGTAAAACACAATGAGCACTCAGTGTAAAATATTAAGCAGAATAACTTCTTATCATTAGATAACCCAAGTTTTCACAACAGTCCAAATGGCCTCCTTGCCACTTTATACAGAATCACTTTTCTACCTATTCTTTTCCAATAACTGACTGATGATATTGTTTCATTTACATATTAATTGCATTTAGTTCATTTATTGTAAATATTGTATAATATTAAACTGCACTTTCTGGTTTGTTTGACATTACAAAGGTAGAGGACATATACAATGCCTTATTTTATACTGAAATGATTAAGAAGATTATTCATCTGATGAGCCATTTTCCTGCAAGGCCATGCAATCCAAGGCATACTTATTACTGGAAAGAGAATACGCTAAACTTCAAGAAACTAGACTTTTTGTAAGTAAGTCTGAATGGTTTACTATATTAGTTGACCTTGTATGACCGCAAATGCTGCACTTTCACACAGCCTGCTTTGCCTCAGTTTCTCCCTCATTTGACACAAAACCTAGGGTCAGAGCAAAGTGATTTGACCCCTTTTTGATTGATCTCATCTGTCATTTTCCTGCTTTGGGTTTCCATATTTGGTCACCTTGAACTTTTGAAGCACTGATCACAGACAAACATGCTTTCTTTTTCTCTCACAATAACTGTTTCTGTTTAATTTTCAGTCTCAAATTATTTTTGCTATCCACTCTGTCTTCTAATTTCACTGATGTTATATCATATTATTTCACTGTTGCCTCTATATTCCTGTTTGTCTTGTTCTTTTTCTCTCTCCTGCCTGATTTCTTAAATATTCCCTTCCCTCTGCCATCCTATAATTAGGCCTCATATACTTTGTATCCCCTGAGACTGGCTTCGCCACACTGTGTTTCATGGTTAGATGATGAATGAGTTGAGGGAGTTATTTAGTTTTGTGGTGGTTAGTATTTTTGAATTGTTTGTATTTAAGTGAATATAAAAATGTTGAACCAATCTCTGCAATATGAAAATAATTGTTTGACCATCTCACTGAAATGTAAACCAGTGAGTGTTCCATATGTGAAATTTAAGTAATCAGATATTTGCTGCCATGCAGTTTGTTTCTCTGTGTTTTATGGATAAGGACTGGAGACAAAATGTGTAAAATGTAGATGTGGTAATGAATAAGTTTATCCGGTAAGCAGGAATTTAAATGTTACTGATAAATAGGAATTCCAAGGTTTACAAGACACTTTTTTATTCCTGTTTAACTTTGTTTTCCTGAAGAGAATTGTTCATGCTCTGGCACAGTGGTGTGGGTAACATCTATTCAAGTGAGCCAGGGAAGAATCTAGAGTCCCTTCTACGCGGCAAGGGGTCATTTAACCCATTGAGTCTGCACTGTTCCTCCGAGAGCATCCCACCCAAACCCAGCACTCCATCCTATCCCCTTAGGCTAATCCACCTAGCCTGCACATCCCTGGATACTGCAGGGAAATTTAGCATGGCCAATCCACTTAACCTGCACATCTTCGAACTGTGGGAAGAAATTGGAGCACACAGCGGAAACCCACATTGACACAAGGAGAACATGCAAACTCCATATAGAGGCTTGAATTGAACCTGGGCCCCTGACACTGTGAGGCAGCACTGCTGACCACTGAGCAACCTTGCCACACAATTCGCAGATTATTTTACTGTGGAAGCCGAAAATCCTCGCCCGCTGCTAAACTAGCTCATTGATTGTAGAGTGGAAACCGGAGGTGGGAGGAGGACTTATAAATGAATATGTACTTTTAAAGTCATACACTTTAATAACACTATACTTTTATGCAACTGCAGGGCATTACTGTGTCCCCCGTCAAAGACGATCTGTTAGAATGGGTGGCCACAGTTCAGGGATTGAAGGATTCACTCTGGGAAGGTAAGTGTGAAGTAAAAGGCAATTTTTAAAAGTTTATTTCTGAAAAGTCACGTATGTTAGAGAGCAATAATTGAATTTTTTTTACATCAGATGTTGTCAATTATTAATTTAAACAAAAGGTCTGGAATAAAAGCCTGGACGTCTGTTTCAGATCTTCGGCTGGTTCATAATTTCTTGGTATTTCTTCCTGTCTGTGCAGAGTTTTCAGTTCTAATAAATCTGAGCTTTTTCACATCCTCTGCTTTCTTTCTTGTTTCATAATTGATAAATGAGATGGTAAATTCAAAAAACATCTTTTTGTAGCTTAATGAGTGACAGATGGGCTTGAAATTGTAAAGGAAATTCTTTTCTGAAGGAAACAAAGTTGACAATGAATTTTCAGTTTTTATTGTTTTCTATACAAAGGATTCATTTTTTTATTCCTTGTTTCTCTGACAGTTTTCTTCCAACTGAAGTTCTCAAGAATGGTCACTGGACTCGAAACATTAACTCTGATTTTTCTCCACAGATGCTGCCAGACGTGCAGAGATTTTCCAGCAATTTCTGCTTTTGTTTCAGATTTCCAGTTCTTTCAGTTATGTTGTCTAGTTGCAACAATGATTTGCATTCTGTGTTTTGTAATTCTTATTGAAAGATGGTTGAATCGTTTACTGTGCACATTAGAAATTAGAAGAAACCTTTTTTTACTGTATTCACTGAATTAAAAATCAACTCAATGTCTATTAATTTTTGTTTTGTAAGTTCAATTGACTTTAAATATTCCCGGATGATTCAGCTAGCAGGGGGACTGCTTAGTTTGGGAAATCCTAATGTGCACTGTTTATTAGGCTTAGCTGGATTAGTTCCATTGTTCTTGATTTCTGTGATCCCCATGGAGAGTGAGCACTCTGTGTTCAGCTGTGATGCCTTCCTTGCTAAATAGCCTACTCAGGGAATTCTGCTAAAGGTGCCCTTTGCTACACTTTATCTGTAAAGAGTTGATCAGTGTGTGACACTTTCAGCAGATGGCAGGTTTCCCTGTAGGACATGATGGTGAAAATGGAGCCTGGTTTCCTTTATGTTAATTCTATGGGCCAACATGAACAGAAAAGTTTGCATTTTGGTAGTATCTGACATGGCCCTGCAATCCTATTCTTCAAACCTCTGCTCTGGACCTCCTCTGTGCCAGAATTTCTACGTTGATTAAAACCTGTGTTTTTTTTTACCTTATTAAGGTGCTTTCCTTCAGGTTTCCCTGAAGTATACAGAAGATTACAACTCAATCCCTCCAACTGTTACTTTCAATACAATTCCATTTCATCCCAATGGTGAGTAACTGCAAACTTTCTCTTAATGAGTTTACCTGGGAACAATGTTGTTTTGCTGAGATTATTTTCATTAACTGTCTTAAGAAAAACTGGGTAGATGACCTGTTTTGTAATTAGGATTGAAAGTTATAGAGCTAGTTGAAGTGACTCAACACTCCATGAGACACCATGGATCCTGTATTGCTGTGAGGAATGGAGAGCACTATCCACAGAGAACAGTAAAATATTGTGGAGATGCAAGAATAGATGCCCATTCTGGAGTTTTTGCCTCCTTTAGAGATCAAGAAGTATTTGCTCAGAACATCCCTGGAGATTAAATGGTGCAGTAGAGGGCATAAGTAAATAACTTGTTTAGGATTAGGTGGATCAAAATGGATATAATTGCCATGTGGCCTTTGTTTTTTGCTACTTTTTCATGTCCTCCTTATTTAAATAAATGTAATCAGTTGCTTGACAATTTAACCTGCTTATTGTTTTGTGTATCCTCTACTAACAGTGGACTCAGTCACAGGCAAGCCATGTATAGACTTCCTCGATAATCCCAGGAAATGGAGAGAAGATTTTTCCTTGACAACCATCCTGCTTACCATTCAGGTGAGAGGACATTTTTGCAGAACTGATTTGATTGCTGCCTGACAACTCAATTGGTTAACACTCAGCATGGAATTGAGCCGTGTAGACCAGAGAGGCTTCTATTTTCATTCCTCCTCAATGCTAGTTGAAGCCTGGTTGAAGTCAGACAATTCATCTCAGTTTCTTATGTTAGAGAGGGGAGATTTATTGGGGTCCAAAATCTAACATCTAAAAGGCCTGTATGTGGTGTCTGATGAGGTGCATGATTGGGTGAACCTGTGATGCTCTCATTGTTAAATAGTCAGCAGATGTTGACCATTTTGACCCTGCATGAGCTTTTAGAAGCTAAATATTTTCTTCTTCCTTTTGTTAATTCTTGCTCATTCTAACAGAACACATTGGCATCTTTCTGGATGATGGTCATTGGTGTCATTGGTCTCCATGTTGACTGGAGGGTGGATAATGTTGTGCATTTCCTTAAGAAAGGTTGTAAGGAAGAACCTAGGAACTACAGACCTGTGAGTCTGATGGTGGTGGTGGGTAAGTTGTTGGAGGTGATCCTGAAAGTTAGGATTTACATCCAAATGGAGAGACAAGGAATGATTTTGGGATAGTCAGTGTGAGGGAAATCATGTCTCCGAAGCTTGATTGAGTTTTTTGAGGAAGTAGCCAAAAACATTGATGAGGACAAAGTGATAAATATTGTTTACTTGGACTTTAGTAAAACCTTTGATAAGGTTCCGCATGGTAGACTAATTAGTAAAGTCAGATCACATAGGATTCAGGGTGAGCTTGCAATTAGAGTCATAGAGTCGTAGAGATGTACAGCATGGAAACAGACCCTTCGGTCCAACCTGTTCATGCCGACCAGATATCCCAACCCAACCTAGTCTCACCTGCCAGCACCCGTCCCATATTCCTCCAAACCCTTCCTATTCATATACCCATCCAAGTGCCTCTTAAATGTTGCAATTGTACCAGCATCCACCACTTCCTCTGGCAGCTCATTCCAAACATGTACCACCCTCTGCATGAAAAAGTTGCCCCATATGTTTCTTTTATATCTTTCCCCTCTCACCCTAAACCTATGCCCTCTAGTTCTAGACTCCCAGACTCCAGGGAAAAGACTTTGCCTATTTACCCTATCCATGCCTCTCATAATTTTGTAAACCTCTATAAGGTCACCCATCAGCCTCTGACGCTCCAGGGAAAACAGCCCCAGCCTGTTCAGCCTCTCCCTTTAGCTCAAATCGTCCAACCCTGGCAACATCCTTGTAAATCTTTTCTGAACCCTTTCAAGTTTCACAACATCTTTCTGATAGGAAAGAGACCAGATTTGCATGCAATATTCCAACCGTGGCCTAACCAATGTCCTGTACAGCCGCAACATGACCTTCCAACTCCTGTACTAAATACTTTGACCAATAAAGGAAAGCATACCAAGCGCCTTCTTCACTATCCTATCTACCTGCAACTCCAAGGTCTCTTTGTTCAGCCACACTCCCTAGGACCTTACCATTAAGTGTAGAAGTTCTGCTAAGATTTGCTTTCCCAAAATGCCGCACCTCGCATTTATCTGAATTAAACTCCATCTGCCACTTCTCAGCTCATTGGCCCATCTGGTCAAGATCCTGTTGTAATCTGAGGTAACCCTCTTCGCTGTGCACTACACCTCCAATTTTGGTGTCATCTGCAAACTTACTAACTGTACCTCTTATGCTCGCATCCAAATCATTTATGTAAATGACAAAAAGCAGAGGATTCAGTACCGATCCTTGTGGCACTTCACTGGTCACAGGCCTCCAGTCTGAAAAACAACCCTCCACCACCACCCTCTGTCTTCTACCTATGAGCAAGTTCTGTATCCAAATGGCTAGTTCTCCCTGTTTTCCTTGAGATCTAACCTTGCTAATCAGTCTCCCATGGGGAACCTTGTCAAACACCTTACTGAAGTCCATATAGATCACATCTCCTGCTCTGCCCTCATCAATCCTCTTTGTTACTTCCTCAAAATACTCAATCAAGTTTGTGAGACATGATTTCCCACGCACAAAGCCATGTTAACTATCCCTAATCAGTCCTTGCCTTTCCAAATACATGTACATCCTGTCCCTCAGGATTCCCTCCAACAACTTGCCCACCACCGAGGTCAGGATCACCGGTCTATAATTCCCTGGCCTGTCTTTACTACCCTTCTTAAACAGTGACACCACATTGTCCAACCTCCAGTCTTCCGGCACCTCACCTGTGATGATCGATGATACAAATATCTCATCAAGATGCCCAGCAATCTCAGGTACACCTGATCAGGTCCTGGGTATTTATCCACCTTTAACTGTTTCAAGACATCCAGCACTTCCTCCTCTGTAATCTGGACATTTTGCAAGATGTCACCATCTATTTCCCTACAGTCTATATCTTCCATATCCTTTTCCACAGTAAATACTGATGCAAAATACTCATTTAGTACCTCCCCCATTTTCTGGGGCTCCACATAAAGGCCGCCTTGCTGATCTTTGAGGGGCCCTATTCTCTCCCTAGTTACCCTTTTGTTCTTAACATATTTGTAAAAACCCTTTGGATTCTCCTTAATTCTATTTACCAAAGCTATCTCATGTTCCCTTTTTGCAGTCCTGATTTCCCTCTTAAGTATATTCCTACTTCCCTTGTACTCTTTTAAGGATTCATTCGATCTATCCTGTCTATTCCTGATATATGCTTCCTTCTTTTCCTGAACCAAACACTCAATTTCTTTAGTCATCCAGCATCCCATATACCTACCAGCCTTTCCTTTCACCCTTTTTCTGGATTCTCATTATCTCATTTCTGAAGGCTTCCCATTTTCCCGCCATCCCTTTACCTGCGAACATCTGCCTCCAATCAGCTTTCGAAAGTTCTTGCCTAATGCTGTCAAAATTGGCCTTTCTCCAATTTAGAAATTCAACTTTTAGATCTGGTCTATCCTTTTCCATCACTATTTTAAAACTAATAGAATTATGGTCGCTGGCCCCAAAGTGCTCCCCCAGTGACACCTCAGTCACCTGCCCTGCCTTATTTCCCAAGAGTAGGTCAAGTTTTGCACCTTTTCTAGTAGGTACGTCCACGTACTGAATCAGAAAATTGTCTTATACGCACTTAACAAATTCCTCTCCATCTAAACCTTTAACACTATGGCAGTGGAACAAAATTGGTTTAAGAGGGTTGTTGTAGAGGGTTGTTTTTGGACTGGAGGCCTGTGACCACAGGGTTTGGCACTGGGTCAACTTTTGTTTGTCATTTATATCAATGATTTGGATGAGAATATAGGAAGCATGGTTCGTCAGTTTGTGTATGACAACAAAATTGGTAGCAAAGTGGACAGTGCAGAAGGTTATCCAAGATTAAATGAGTTCTTGATCAATTGGGAGAGGCAGATGGAGTTTAATTTGGATAAGTGCGAGGGGTTGCATTTTGGTAAAACAAATAAGGGCAGGACTTATACAATTCATGGTAGGGTTCTGGGTGTATAATTCTTTGAAATTTGCGTCACAGGTAGACAGGGTGCTTAAGAATGCATTTAACATGTTTGTCTTCATTGTTCAGACCTTTGAGTATAGGAGTTGGGACATCGTGTTGATGCTGAACAGGACATTGGTAAAGCCTCTTCTGGAGTACTGTGTGCAGTTCTGGTCACCCTGTTGTAGGAAGGGGGTATTATTAAACAGGAGGGGGTTCAGAAAAGATTTACCAGGATGTTGCTGGGAATAGAAGGTTTGAGTCATAAAAATAGGCTGGAAACACTGGGAGTTTTCACTAGAGTGTAAGAGGTTGAGGGGTAACCTTGCAGAGGTTTATAAAATTATGAGGGGAATAGATAAGATGAAATGCAAAGATGAATGGCACAGATCTTTTCCCTAAGGTTGAGAAGTTCAAAACCCGGGGGCATATTTTTCGGATGAGAGGAGAAGGATTTTAAAAAGGACATGAGTGGTACCTTTTTACATAGTGTGTTTGGAATAAAAAGCCAGAAGAAGTAGTGGAGGCAGGTACAGTTGCAATGTTTAAAATGTTTGGATATTGTTTGGATATGTACATGAAAAGATGGAGGAATATGGGCCAAACGCAGGGTTTGGGAGGTGTTATTGAAGGAGCCTTGATGAGTTAATGCAATGCATTGAGCAGATACTATACAGTACATTGTGGTCACTGTTTGCCAGTGGTGGGGGTGGGGTGGTGGTGCGGGGGAAGCATGAATGTTGTAAATGGCTGAAAGGAAGCCAGTCTAGCAGGCTGCTTTGCCCTGGATGATGTCGAGCTTCTTCAATGCTGTTGGAGCTGCACTCTCCCAGGTAATGGAGAGTATTCCATCACATTCTTGACTTGTATCTTGTAGATGACAGAGAGGTACTGGGAGACTGAAGATGAGTTATTTGTTGCAGATTTCGAAGTCTTTTACCTGCTCTTGCAGCTACAATGTTTATATGGCTCGTCCAGTCCAGTTTCAGGTCAATAGTAAACCCCTGCCCCCAGATTTCAAGGAGAGATGAGAAGTCTCTGTTCTTTGAGAAGTTCTGTGGGGTGACAGTTGTTATATTGTGAGTTATCCATTTCATGAAGCAAGAAGTAGGATTCAGTCTGTCATCCTCCAGTGGTTATTTATAGTTCATTGTTCAATGTCAATTCTAGTCTGTTCCCACACCTACCCAACCACCCTCCTGACCTGTGGGACAAAATACAACTGTTTCTCATGTTTTCTAATCAACCTGTTCAGTGATGTTATTACATTCTGCTGGAGCAGATATGTCTTGAATCAAAGTAAAAATCATACAATAGAGCAATAAACCAGCTCTGCTTTGTTTTGAATATTTTCTAATCTGTTCAGATGTTATGACACATCTCTGGATAGGTAGGACCTGAAGCCAGGCCTCCCAACACAGAGGGACACTACCACTGCACCACAAAAGCCCTTTAAAAAAAGAGACCTTTTGTTATATCCAGAAGTGCTGTTACTCGATTAAATGTCTTTTTCCCCCATCACTAAATCACCCATGTTTTTTTTCTTATCTATTAACCTAGTAAGTCATTGATGTTTCCAACTGAACAATTTACATGCAAATCCTGTGAAGGGCAATGCAAACTATCAAAGGTTAGATAGAGGGGGAGAGGTCTAAATCAAAATGGTGTTGAAAGAGGGACAAATGTCCCTTAAGTATATGCTCCAATGAGCATCAGCTGCTCTAACTCTGGAGCACTTCCTGGTTCATTCTTAAAACTTAACAAACACATGCTACAGATACAAAAATAAATTTCCCCTTCTTATAGTTTGTACTGTATTGGGGTTCCTGGAAGAAGGATTCCATAACAATCTTTTATTCAAGGCATTCCTTTTTGTAAGGCAGTACAATAATTGATTACTTGTATTTACTTACCTCTGTTTTTCTCTCTAACGTTTCTCTCTAACCTTTGCTTTGGACTTCTTATTGTCAGTTCTTAGTCTTTTTTCATTTACATATATCATAGGATGTACATTATTCCAAACAGATCCATTAACTGTTTGACATTCTATGGGTATTATCCTTTCAGTCCTCTTTCCATTTGACATTTCTTCCAAGGTGTTCGATAAATAGAGAGCCATTTTTACTGCTTCAATGAGAGATTAGCATCTGATGTGCTGTTCACAATGCTCCTTGCTTTTTTTTAACTTCCCAAACCAAAAGGAAACTGTTCTCATTTTCTCCCATGAGAAATATTATGACTGCATCATCAAAGTTGGCATGTGTGGGCAACACTGGACTAATCAATTTCATATTCTTTGGGTTACCCAAATCTTGGAATTTCATTCGGCACTTCACTCTCTCTCATTCTCTTTTTTTTAATAAATATTTTTATTGTAAAGAAAAAAGTTTTGGTTTTTTTTACAAAATTACAAAACTAGTACAAAATAGTGTAACCACTTTACAATATAAATAAAGACAACAAACTACTAATCTGCTCTACAGACTACCAAAACACAAAGTAAAATACAAGGAAAAAGCACTCTATTAAAAAAAAACTACAATATAGTACATAACTAACAAAAAAAAGATAAATAAATAAACATTCAAAATAAAATTATATCAAGTCATAACAAGACCCGAATTTATATGGGATTCTTCCTCCAGGGTCCCCCAAACTGATAGACATCATCCTAGACAAATGGTTGATACATCTGCATGGGTGTAGCTCAAGAAGGGCTGCCATGTTCTATTGAGCAATTCTGTTTTCTGGTGTAACATATTCGGAAGCAAGTCCAAAGGATATGTCCCATAACTATCCTATGCCAATTCAAAAGTCCTGGGGGACTTTCCAATACCCACCTTGCTAAAATGTTTTTCCTCGCACAAAAGGAGAGGATAGGAAACAGTTTCTTCCTGTATGCATCTAGAGAAGGAAGATTTGGAAAGCCCAAAAGGAGAGACACCAGGTCCAGCCCAATCTCAGTTCCCAAAATCTTTGCCAAGGCACTTGCTACACTGTCCCAGTGTCTACAGATCTTTCTCATGCTCTTTTCATGTTTTGATACCGTCAAAATGTCCTCAACCTTCAGATTCCATATCATTGGACTAAATACTTCCACATGAACGGTTACATCCAATCAAACGGTACATACAATTTACCTGGCCCACAAGGCTCCACAGGTGCTCTAATTCATCTTCCCATGCAGCCATACTTTTTTGTATAGACTTGGCATGACCGATAATAATGGGATTGATGCAATTCAAGTAAGATTGTTGCTGTAAAATTCCATCCAACTCAACCTGCTCTATTATCAAACTAACATATTTAAAAAGTGGCAGAAGCCTAATTTGGTTATATTTTAAGTTTTACGGTCAGAAACTGCGAACATTGAAAGGCATTAGCTCACTCTGAGTATAGAAGAACCAAGAATTGATCCAAGAAAAAGCCATAGATTAGAAAGCTTTTAATTCACTTTGCAAACACCTGGGCAGGGTTAGATGTAAGAACAGTTTCTCCTGGAGAAAGGAGGTAGTTTGGAATAGTTAGGAAATAAGTGTAATAATTTTAGCTTGAAAATTCCAGACCAGAAGTGTTTGGATAGGATGCTAAATGGGTTATTTGAAGCTAAAAATGTTTAGGCTTGGTTGTGCAAATAATGGAGGATAAAAATCTCAAGCACTCAAAACAGGGAATTTGTAAAAATTTAGTCAAACCTACAGATATGGTAGAAAAAGCACCTTACTACCTCATATTTGATTATTGTAAAGTGATGGTGTTGGGACTAGATGGGACTTTGTTTTGCCATGTATTTTAAAATCTACTAAATTGTTTTATATATTTAATGGATTATTTGGATTGTTTGATAGCATCTTTATTTGTTTTGCACAACAAACTTCTGTTTTATTGTTAAAGCCAAATTTGCAGCATTGTGTACTTATCTGCAGCATTGTGTTTCAGTGATAGGCAGCCACATAAAACTTTTAAAAGAAGATCTAACGAGCCAGATATCAGTCTGAGATCTGAACTGTCCAGTAGCAATATCAGCTGGGATCATAACACATTGCAAAATCTGACTTAGTTTAGTACATAGGAGAAAGTGAGGACTGCAGATGCTGGAGATCAGAGTTGAGAATGTGGTGCTGGAAAAGCACAGTAGGTCAGGCAGCATCCAATGAGCAGGAGAATCAATGTTTTGGGCATAAGCCCTTCATCAGCAGTCAGGCTTGTGGGCCGTGGGAGCTGAGAGATAAACGGGAGGGAGGTGGGGCTGGGGGGAAGGCAGCTGAGAATAAGATAGGTAGATGAAGGTGAGAGGGAAAGTGATAGGTCAGAGAGGAAGGTGGAGCGGAGAGATGGGAAAGGCGATGGACTGGTCAAGAGGGTGGTACCAAGTTGGAGGCTTAGGACTGAAATAATGTGGGGGGAGGGGAAATGTGGAAACTGGTGACTTCACATTAATCTCGTGTGGTTACAGGGACCCAAGGTGGAAGATGAGGCGTTCTTCCCCAGACGTTGGGTGGTTAGGGTTTGTCGATGAAGGTGGCCCAGGACCTGCATGTGCTTGGCGGAGTGGGAGGGGGAGTATTAAGTGTTCAGCCACAGGACTGGTTGGTGCGGGTGTACCGGAGATGTTCTCTGAAATGATCCACAAGTTGGCATCCTGTCTCCCTGACGTAGAGAAGACCACACTGGGTGCAATGGATGCCACATTGTTGGGTAGATACCAGTGTTGTAGCTGTACTGGAACAGCTTGGCTAGGGGCACAGCAAGTTCTGGAGCATAAGTCTTCAGTATTGTTACCAGTATGTTGTCAGGGTCCAGTACCTCTAGCTGTTTCTTGACATCACGTGGGATGAATCAAATCGACTGAAGACTTCCATCTGTGATGCTGATGACCTCTGGAGGAGGCCAAGATGGATTATCCAGTCACAGTTCTGACTGCAAGTGCATCGACTTTGTCTTTTGCATTACCCTGGATTAGTGGTGCTGGAAGAGCACAGCAGTTCAGGCAGCATCCAAGGAGCAGCGAAATCGACATTTCGGGCAAAAGCCCTACCCTGCCCCATCATTGATGATACGGATATTTGTGGAACGTCTTAGTTCAGTGGGTTCAGTTTGTCATCCATCTCCCTTCATGACTAGGTTTGGCGGGTCTACAGTGCTTAGATCTGATCCATTGTTTATGGAATCGCTTAGTTTTGTCTGTTGCATTCTGCTCCCGCTGCTTGCTGAATATTTTTTGTCCACGTTTGACCTGAGGCCAAGACATGTCATGTATCCAGAGTCAATATTGTGAGCAGTGGGATATGAGATCAATTATGGCAGCTAGATGAATGTTTGAGATCATTATGTATACACTAGAGATCAAAGTACAATGTAGCTGGTTTCAGGCCTCACCGTTAACACATTAGGCTTTTTTTCCCCACCAATCAAGCAGAAGTCAGAGATTGGAACTTTTCCTGGCTCCTGGAACCTCTTTTGGGCAAAGGGAACAGTCACTAATTGGAACTTACTGTACTTAAGGACTGTGTGGGTATGCTTTTGACTCTAGAAGGTTGATCAGAGGTCTGTGGCTACTCTTTAACCCAGAGAGGCAGGGAGACCTTCTGGATCTCTCGTTGGGTCCATTTATACATTGGCTCAGATTTTAGCTTCGATGGTTTGCTCCATGTGAGGGCTGCTTTGAGGTCACAAAACCTGGAAGTCTAGGTTTCCTGAATAGAACTACAGCATACCTTTCATTCAGTTTTTGCAGTTTTCCCAACTACAACAGTCTGTGGGTGGGTTGGGTTCCTGTTTCTGATATTTCAATTTTTAACCTCTGATCTAATTTTAACCCACCCACTTTTGGAGTTAAGTTTCAACCTGTAGTACAACTAGAGGGTTGTGTGGAGTGGGGCAAGATTCACACAGGCCAGTGATGAGGAAAGCACTTTGTAAGATTGTTAGTGGATTGACACCTCAGGCCATGTTTGGCCAGAGCCTAACATAACACACCCAGGTGGTGCCAGTATATCCTGTTAGCTTTGCCAGTATCTGCACTTTGAGAATAAACCTCATTCCTGGGAGCCCTTCACTGTGTGCAATGGGTTAAAGTTGGACCTTTAACAGAGGTGTGTCATAATATTGCATTTTGTCATTACATCAGCAGTGTTGTCAACAGATGAGTATGTCACATGAAGATACCATTTGAGGGATGTTATGCTGAGCTAGCCTTACAAAGGTTGGTGATTCTGCCACTGATGAGCAAGCTCAATTTAACAGGATATGTGCCGTGAGCCACTGTTAAGGACAGAAGGGAACGGGCTAATGAGAATAGCCTGGGAGAAATGTGCCATTGAGAAAATAAAATGAGATTGGTGGTGAAAGGTAGTTTTGATTTTTTTCTGTTTAAATCAACGCTTCCCCTTCCTTACTTTCTCCAACGGAAGGATAATCTGTATGTGTTGTGCTTCAAAAACAATTAATGAATTTAAAACATCCAACTATGTATTTTGTATGTCATGCGCTCTTTAAGTTATGATCTAAAAATGATCAGTTTATATTTGATGCATTTCCTTTAGATTTTGCTGCTAGACTATTTCAGAAAAGCTAACCCTTTGTCATCCCTTCTGTCATTACCATCCTGACTACTTGGATGTGATGGGCCACAGTGCCTTTATCTGTGCTGTAGATCTCTGTGACTCTATTTACTTTTGTAATTTTCTTGTCCCTGTGCTAATTAGCACATGGCTCAGGCAGTAATCCAGAGATTCTAACCCTCGAGGACCTTTTCTTCCATTTACTTCCTAGTACTTGATACTCCCCAAACAGGTCCTCCTTAGCCTTGCCTATGTTGTTTGTGCCACTGTGGACCACAACAACTGGAGCCTCTTCCTCCCGCTCCAATATCCTTTCTAGCCAGTCGGAGATGACCAGCACCCAGGCACCGGGCAGGCAACACACTGTGTGGGACTCCCAATCCGGCTCACAAAGGATTCTATCTGTCCCCCTAATTATAGAATCCCCTATAACAACTCCTTGTCTTTTTGCTCCCCCCCTCTTTAATGGCCTTCTGCACCATGGTGCCATGGTCAGCTGGCTCATCCTGTCCACAGTCCTTTTCCTCATCCATACAGGGACCAAAAATCTCATACCTGTTGGACAAGGTCAAGGGCTGAGGCTCCTCCACTCCTGAACTCAGAATCCTCCTACCTGCCTCACTTACAGTCACACCCTGTTGTTCCTGATCACTATCTGAATTTGAATGACTTGATCTGCTGGGTGTGACTGCCTCCTGAAACAAAGCGTCCAGGTAACTCTCCCCCTCCCAAACCACGTCATAGATGCAGAAGTATTAAGCATTATGAAAAATTATGTAAAATAATTGAAATCTATTCCATCCTATAACCCACTGATTAGTGAACGTGATATGAATGCAAGGCTGAGTAAGAAATAGTTCACTGCTCAATTTGTGATGCCATTGGAGATTTACGTCTCGATTGCACCATGAAGACCAACCTCTGAGCTGCAAATAATAACATGAAAAGAACAGGGAGAGGTTTTGGAGATATAAATCCCAAAATATAAGAAATCCTAGCTGGATTATATCTTGGTCTGGGAAAAAGGGAAGAAAAACAAGGTCAGGAATGCTGAAGCTTGCAAGTCACTTCATGCAATTTGGATGAGATCATAGAATTAGTACAGCAGGCATGGTCTTAGCTCAAAGGCTCCAAGAACAAGTAGATGAGTTCCAGGATGAAATACATGCCTGAATAATTTGAATAAGGATAGATTATTAACATGAGGAACTAGCTTATAATCAAAATCCGAAGCAGATATGCAAACCTTTGTGGTAAAAATGACAAAGCATCCTCAGAGGAATCTCCACTTCTGGTAAAATAATTCCAAACTTAATTCAAGAAACCGCATCTGTTGAAAAAAAAGCCTGATATCAAAACTCATCTACTTGCTCAAGAAACAAGAAACAGTGAAACAGTCACCTGGCAAAGTTCATTTTACACCAGAAAAGGCAAAATAATATCTCCAAAAAGTCCATGGCCGAGCTATAGCTGCTGACAATATAGCGAGCTTGGTATTTAAAAAGATGAACATCAAAAGCACTGGAAATGTATTTATGCTAACCCATCATGCAGCTGGATGCATGAAGATAGTAAAATAAAACAAAAATATGTAGCTAGGAAGAAACAATCATGGAAAAGGTCAATTTGTAAAGCTGTGGGTCAAGAACAAACTCTACTGGATGAAAAGGTACCATTGAATGTCAGAAAAAGAACGTGACATTATTATCGAACCATTAATCATGACAATCTCGTCAACCCAATTGTACAGGCCAGATAAGAAAATCACCTGGACTGGGTATAGAAACTCTCTGACCCCATTGTATTCTGTAGCTGTGTCGCCATGCTTTCATCCACAAGAAGAAGTCAAAAATAATATTTTGAAACGTTGTTATTCTGATTCCACTGCCTGAGCGTACATATTGGAACCTCACTATCAAACACAGGCTCAAACACTTACCCCAAAAGCAGCAAAAATGTACAACTTTCCAATCAATACTCAACTTGTCTGGGATTCTGATAGAAAAAATAATGTTCGCAACAAGTACTGTGAGGAATTTTGATATTCAATTGGAAATAATAAATGCAAATGTTTACTCACTGCAAGTGATCTATTCCTTTAGCGATGTGAACAATGCAGGCACTCTCCTGTACCTCCCCCTTATGTAGATTAAAGGGAAAGGAGGCAGTCAGGTGGGGCATTGCAGTAAAGACCTGGTGGTGGTGGAACAGGGGTGTTTCCCCGACAGACAATTTCCTATGCTTTGGGATATTAGAAACCAACAGGCCCCCAAGTCCATCTGATCAAGGTTGGTCACAGTTTGGCAACACTGGAGGATTTAAGTTGGATCAAAGCTCATTAATTAGGGAGCTTCAAAATCGACGTTTTGGGCAACCCTGAAACGTCGATTTTGAAGCTACTTGGATGCTGCCTGAACTGCTGCGCTCTTCCAGCACCACTAATCCAGAATCTGATTTCCAGCATCTGCAGTCATTGTTTTTACCTCATTAATTAGGGAGTTGAATAATCATTTGAGCTTCCCTTTCTGATTCACTGAGCAATAGGCTTTGGCTGCGCAAAGAATTGGGTGGCACGGTGGCACAGTGGTTACCACTGCTGCCTCACAGCTCCAAGGAGCTGGGTTTGATTCTAGTCTTGGGTGACAGCCAGTGTAGAGTTTGCACTTTGTTCCTGTGTCTACATTAGTTTTCTCCCCTTCTCCAGTTTCCTCCCACAGTCCAAATTTGTGCAGGTTAGGTGGATTGGCCATGGTAAATTTCCCCATAGAGTCCAGGGTGTGTAGATTAGGTGGATTGCCCATGGTAAATTGCCCCATAGAGTTCGGGGTGTGTAGGTTAGGTGGATTGGCCATGGTAAATTTCCCCGTAGAGTCCAGGGTGTGTAGGTTAGGTGGATTGGCCATGGTAAATTGCCCCATAGAGTTTGGGGTGTGTAGGTTAGGTGAATTGGCCATGGTAAATTGTCCCATAGAGTTCGGGGTGTGTAGGTTAGGTGGATTGGCCATGGTAGATTTGCCCGTAGAATCCAGGGTGTGTAGTTTAGGTGGATTGGCCATGGTAAATTGCCCCGTAGAGTCCAGGGTGTGTAGGTTAGGTGGATTGGCCATGGTAAATTGCCCCATAGAGTTTGGGGTGTGTAGGTTAGGTGAATTGGCCATGGTAAATTGTCCCATAGAGTTCGGGGTGTGTAGGTTAGGTGGATTGGCCATGGTAGATTTGCCCGTAGAATCCAGGGTGTGTAGTTTAGGTGGATTGGCCGTGGTAGATTTCCCCATAGACACCGTGGTGTTTGGATTAGGTGGATAGGCCATGGTAAATTGCCCCATAGAGTCCGGGGTGTGTAGGTTAGGTGGATTGGCCGTAGTAGATTTGCCCGTAGAATCCAGGGTGTGTAGTTTAGGTGGATTGGCCATGGTAAATTGCCCCGTAGAGTCCGGAGTGTGTAGGTTAGGTGGATTGGCCATGATAAATTGCCCCATAGAGTCCGGGGTGTATCGGTTAGGCGGATTGGCCATGTAAATTGCTCTGTAGCATCCGGGGTGAGTAGATTAGGTGTATTGGCCATGGTAATCTCCTCAACAACATTGTCGGGGAGATTACTGAGATACAGGCTACTAGACTAGGTGTGATTGAGGTTCACAAGGAAGAGGAATTAGAAATCCTGCAGAGTGTGAAAATAGATAAGTCCCCTGGGCCGGATGGGATTTATCCTAGGATCCTCTGGGAAGCTAAGGAGGAGATTGCTGAGCCTTTGGCATTGATCTTTAAATTGTCATTGTCTACAGGAATAGTGCCAGAAGACTGGTGGATAGCAAATGTGGTTCCCCTGTTCAAGAAGGGGAGTAGAGACAATCCTGGTAATTATAGTCCAGTGAGCCGTACTTCAGTTGTTGGTAAAGTGTTGGAAAAGATTATAAGAGATAGGATTTATAATCATCTAGAAAAGAATAATTTGATTAGGGATAGTCAGCACGGTTTTGTGAAGGGTAGTCGTGCCTCACAAACCTGATTGAGTTCTTTGAGAAGGTGACCAAATATGTAGATGAGAGTAAACCGGTTGATGTGGTGTATATGGATTTCAGTAAGGCATTTAATAAGGTTCCCCACGGTAGGCTATGGTACAAAATGCGCAGGAATGGGATTGTGGGAGATAGAGCAGTTTGGATCAGTAATTGGCTTGCTGAAAGAAGTGGTGGTTGGTGGGAAATGTTCGTCCTGGAGTCCAGATACCAGTGGTGTATCATAACGGTTGGTGTTGGGTCTACTGCTGTTCGTCATTTTTATAAACGACCTGGACGAGGGCATAGAAGGGTGGGTTAGTAACTTTGCAGACGACACCAAGGTCGGTGGAGTTGTGGATAGTGACGCAGGATGTTGTAGGTTACAGAGAGACATAGATAAGCTGCAGAGCTGGGCTGAGAGGTGGCAAATGGAGTTTAATGTGGACAAGTGCGAGTGATTCACTTTGGTCAGAGTAACAGGAATGCAAAGTACTGGGCTAATGGTAAGATTCTTGGTAGTGTAGATGAGCAGAGAGATCTGGGTGTCCAGGTACACAGATTCTTGAAAGTTGCCACCCAGGTTGACAGGGTTGTTAAGAAGGCATACAGTGTTTTAGCTTTTATTAATAGAGGGATCGAGTTCCAGAACTATGAGGTTATGCTACAGCTGTACAAAACTCTGGTGCGGCCGCACTTGGAGTACTGTGTACAGTTCTGCTCACCGCGTTATAAGAAGGATGTGGAAGCTTTGGAAAGGGTGCAGAGGAGATTTACTAAGATGTTGCCTGGTATGGAGGGAAGGTCTTACGAGGAAAGGCTGAGGGACTTGAGGCTGTTTTTGTTAGAGAGAAGAAGGTTGAGAGGTGACTTAATAGAGACATATAAGATAGTCAGAGGGTTAGATAGGGTGAACAGGGAGAGCCTTTTTCCAAGAATGGTGACGGCAAACACGAGGGGGCATAGCTTTAAATTGAGGGGTGATAGATATAGTACTGATATCAGAGGTAGTTTCTTTACTCAGAGAGTAGTAAGGTTTTGGGATGCTTTGCCTGCAACGGTAGTAGGTTCACCAACTTTAAGTACATTTAAGTCGTCATTGGACAAGCATATGGACTTACACGGAATAGTGTAGGTTAGATGGGCTTCAGATTGGTATGACAGGTCAGCACAGCATCGAGGGCCAAAGGGCCTGTACTGCGCTGTAATGTTCTATGTTCTATGTAAATTGCCCCATAGATTCCGGGTGTGTAGGTTAGGTAGATTGGCCATGGTAAATTGCCCCATAGAGTCCAGGATATATAGGTTAAGTGGATTAGCCGTGGGAAATGCAGGGATAGGGTAAGGGGATGGATCTGGGTCGGATACCTTTAGGAGGGTTGATGTGGATTCGTTGGGCTGAAAGGCTTCCACACTGCAGGGAGTCTATGATTGCATAGCCTGTGTTACATTGCTTTGCACAGACAGTCTCTGGATTACTCATCCAGTGATGTGATCCACTACTCTACCAGCTTCAACATCTATTTGTCAGTTAGCCAAGAGTAACTGATTCCTGTTGAAATACATATTGCACATAATGTTACATAGTAACAACAGAGAATAGTAACATTTTGCTGAGTATTGTGACCTGGTCTACAGGTTTTCAAATCACAACCTCTAGAAAGCAATGAACAGAGTTACTCCTAATGTCTCAGTGAGAGAGACACAACCAGATACAATTCCCAGATCTATATTAATTCAATGATGGTGAAAGGGGGTGGTGTAGTTGACCTCAGTCTGCTGTTGAGGCCAGGGATTTAACATTCACAGTTCTGATAGCTATCCTGTGACACTTGGCAGGGCTGCGGAAACCAAGAAAATCAGGGAGAAAGTATTGAAGTCTCAATCAGGGTTGTAAGTGAATGTATGGAGTATCGTTAATAGTGGAGAGTTACAGGCACAGGTTGCAGATGATTAGCTACTCAGGAAAGGAAGGAACGGAGAAGAGGATAGCAGAACTGGTTAAGGAATTAATTGCAGGGCTGGAGAAACAGGATGTCTCAGAAGGTCCAAGCACAGAATCAATTTGACTAGAACTAGGGAACAGAAAAGGTACAATTATGTTGCTGGATGTAGTCTTTAGAACAGCCAGTGGAAAGGATGTAGAAGAACAAATCTGCAAGGAAATTACAAAGAGATGCCAACACATTGGAGTAGTTATAATGGAGGACTTCAATTACTCAAACATGAACAGGGTACTCATAGTGTTCAGGGCAGCGAGGGACAAATGTTCCTGGATTGCATGTAGGAGAGCTTCCTATAACTGTATGTTTCCAGTTCAACAAGAAAGGGTGCACTGTTACACTTGGTGCTCAGAAATGAGCTGGCAAAGTGGATCAAGTCTCAGTTAGGGAGCATTTAAGAGACAGTGATCATTGTATTATATGGTTCGGATGATGGGACAGAATGATTTGCAACAATCCAGAGTGAGAAACATCAACTGGTGGAGAATAGACTTCAGTGGAAGCAAGAATAGAACTGGGCAGCATTGACTGGAACAAGAAGTTTGCAAGAAAAATATTAACTGAACAAAAGGCTACCTTCAAAGAAGGTTTGGGTCCAGTCATGGTATATTCGCTCAAATGGGAATAGGTAGAACAAACCAATCCAGGGCATCATCGATGACAGAGGAAGTAGAAATTAAGATAAAAAAGAAGAAAAATGTGCTTAGAACAAGTGTCAGGCCGAAAATAAACAGCATGGGTGGCATGGTGGCACAGTGGTTAGCACTGCTGCCTCACAGCGCCAGAGACAAGGGTTCAATTCCTGCCTCAGGCGACTCTCTGTGTGGAGTTTGCACATGCTCCCGGTGTCTGCGTGGGTTTCCTCCGGGTGCTCCGGTTTCCTCTCACAATCCAAAAATGTGCAAGTTAGGTGAATTGGCCATGTTAAATTGCCCGTAGGTGAAGGGGTAAATATAGGGGAATGTGTCTGGGTGGGTTGCGCTTCGGCGGGTCAGTGTGGACTTGTTGGGTCGAAGGACCTGTTTCCACACTGTAAGTAGTCTAATCTAAAAAAAAATTTTCAGAGGGAGGTGAGAAAGCGAAGAGAAGCATAGAGTAATTATGAGAAAAGGTTGGCAGCCAACAGAAAGAGATGTCCCTGAGTTTTCCAAGGCTGTACAAATCATAAATGAGTAGTAAAAGGAGACGTAGGGATTGATTAGGGATCAACGGGGGATTGGGTGTGGGGGTGTGCAAAGGGAGATGTTCTATCTGGAGGCAGGGGGCATGGCTGAGGTGATATATGAATATTTTCCATCATGGTGACAGAGAGGGAACTCAGTCAAATGGTTCCAAATGGTTAGCGCCGAAGTGATAGATGGACTGTGGGTACTTAACGTTGACAAGGAACCGGGACCAGGTGTGAGCCACTCAATGATTTTGAAGGAATTGAGAGTGGAAATTATACTGGACACAATCTTTCAGTCTTTCCTAGGTGCCAGAAGAGTGGAAAATTGCAAACACTCTGGCCCTGTTAAGAAAGCTCGTAAGGATAAGCTCACCAATTCCGGACCTGTCAGTTTAACTTCACAAATGGGGAAGCTCCTAGAGACAACTATTTGGAGTAGAATTGGTTACATGGATAAAGGTGAGTTGATTAGGAACTAACTTGCTGGAGTTATATGAAGACGTAACAGGCTCAATGAGAGTAGAGCTGTTGGCGTGGTGTATGTAGACTTTCAGAAGACACTTAAAACAGGGCCATACAACAGATTTGTGAGGAACTTAGGTTATGATATTAAAAGAACAGAAGCAACATGGATGTGAAATTGGCTGATTGATGGGTAACAGAGACGAATCAATGGAAAGTGTTTGGGCTGGAGCAAGGTTTTGTAGTGGAATTAGACTCTGGTTTTCCCTGATATATAATAATGATTAGGATCTTGGTGTGCAGAGGGCAATTTCGAAGTTCACATATGACACAAAGCTTCAAAGATTTGTAAACAAGGAGGAGGACAGTGCAGAAGTCCAGAAGGAAGTAGACAAGATGATAAAGTGGGCAGATGCTTCAGATATGGATAAGTGTGAAGTGATGGAGTTTGGTCAGAAGAACAATCTAAAATAGGGGGTGCAATTCGAGGTGCGTGCAGGAGCAGTGGAACCTGGGTGTATGTATATATATATATATATATATATGTGTGTGTGTATGTGCATTGAAATTGGCAGGACAGGTAGAGGGAACAGTAAGTAAAGCACACAGTAACCTTGGCTTTATTAATAGAAACATAGTATATAGAAGCCAGGAGGTGATGTTGAACCTGTGTAAGACACTTGGTAGACCTCAGCTGAAGTATTGAGTACAATTCTGGGTGTCCATATAGAAAGGATGTGAACACATTGGAGAGAGTGCAGAGGCATGTTATAAGAAAGATTCCAGGATGAGGAACTTCAGAAATGAGGATCGACTGAAGAAGTTGGGACTGTTCTCCTTGGGGAGAAGAAGACTTAAGTGGAGATCTCTTAAAGGTTTTCAAGATCCTGAGTGGGCTGGATGGAGTAGGTAGGGAGAAACTGTTCCACTTGGAAAAGGAACAAGAGCAGGATGGGACAGAGTTAAAGTGATCTGCAGAGGGTGAAGTGGGGAAAAGCTTCTCACTTGGCCAATTGTGTGGATGTTTAGTTGGATAAAAATAACATTCAAGTGTATGGGGAAAACAGCAGGGCACAGCACCAGATAATGATGCTCATATAACAAGCCAGTGCAGCACAATGGGCCAAATGGCCTCTTCCTGTGCTGTAACATTGCTGCATTTCTGTGGAAAGAAAATAAAACAATATCCTCACACAAAATAGGAAAAGGGTCAATTCAAATTTAAGATTAAACAGAAATAAAGTTTAAAGTAAAATCAAACCACCTTTTAAGTTATTTAATGACATTCTACACATTCATAATTTGCCTAGTATTTGTATTTAGGATGTGAGGTAAGATTGGATAAATACATTGAGGGTACAGTGGTGATTGTCTGTTTTTCATATCCAAATTAAAAGGCATGGTGGCGGACTGCTGCACTTTTTCATCTACTTTATGAATTAAGATAATATAGAATATCCTTATTATTAGAATGCATCCAGAGCTGGAGTTTTACCTTTATCATTTTCTGAAATTTCAAGTTTACTGCCTGTCCAGGATGTATTTTACTTTGTTTGCCATTTATTTAGAATGTAATAGGTAGTCATTCCAGCAGAGGGAGGCATTGTCTGCAAATTAAAGTTTACAACACAAAACATGCCTATGCCAGCTCCCTGAAATGTTAAAAATCACACAACACCAATACATAACACAATACCTGTTGGACTATAACCTGGTGTTGTGTGATTTTTAACTTTGTACACCCCAGTCCAACACCGCCACCTCCGAATCATGATTCCCTGAAATGTGTATCCATTTTGTCCGTTTCCTCATTCCTTCCTCACAGTTTTTTACAATATAGGAGAATTTCATAACCAGATCCTATTTGGTTAGTGTAATGAATTATTTTGATTTTGAGATGTGGCAAATAATTGCATGAATTTTTTTTCAGACCTGTTTTCTATATTCAATTCTCTTGCGGTTTCTGCACATTCCCCTGACAATAATAATCAATCCCTTACTTTAATTTTTTATAGAATATGGACATCAAAGACTAGGCCAGCATTTATTTCCTATACCTGATAGCACTAGAGAAGATAGTGTTAATCAACCAGCACAGCACTCAGGGTATAAGCACACACAGTGTTGTTTTGCCCCCGTGTCTGTGAAGGAATGGTGAGACCGGTCCAAATCCGGATGGTGTGTGACATTGAGGGGAATTGCAGGCTATGGTGTTCCCAGGCATTTGCTGCTCTCGTCATAGCAGGTCGTTAGGTTTAGTCTCTCATTAGAGAAACGACGGGTCGTGGTTTAACCTGAGGGTCACCTCACCCGAAATGTTAACTCCATTTTCTCTCCATAGATACGGCCAAGTTTCTCCAGCAATTTCTGTTTTTGTTTCAGATTTCCAATATCGGCAATATTTTGTTTTACTATAATAGGGATCACAATTTTGGAAGATTAAAGACACACATACACAAACACACATAGACTCTCTTTCTGTCTCTCGATCTCACACACACATTCTTTCTCTCTGTAGCTCTCTCACACACAATGTCTCACTCTCTGTAACACACATACACACATATTTTCTGCCTCATGCACACACACTGTCTCTCTCTCACCCACATTCTCTCTCTACCTCACTGATAAATACTTTCTCTCTGTCTGATGTGCACATGCGCTCTCTGTCTCTCTCTCTCTGTCACTCTCTCACACACACACACACACACACACACTCTCTCTGACACCCACAGTCTCTCTCTCTCACTCACACACGCACACACTCCCTATCGCTAGTTTGTTCTCTCACTGATTCTCATGCTCAAAAATGCACACTTCCATTTTCTTACTTTCTCTCCTGCTGTATTTCATATCTGTTAGATTGAGGTCTCTATTTCCTTTCCTTTATTTGTGCTTTCAAAATCTATCACTGCATGTTTCTTAACTTTGAGCGGTATGAAGCAAATCTCTGACCCTTTCTACATCCCACTAGCCAATGTCCTGTCATGTTCCTACACAACTGGCACTAACTCACTCACTCCCCTGTCCTGCAATGTTTGGGAACTAGTGAGAAGGGGTTTGGTGAATGGTGTGAAGGTAATGAGCCTTCAGCTATCGTAAGACTTGCTGTAGCTGCATCTGCTGCTTGGCTCCTAGACTGCCTGTGATTATGATGTGGGGACAACTCTCAAAAGTTAAAATAATATTTTGAGGGATCTTCTTGAGATTTTCTCAAAAAGCCTCTTTTTCTTTTTAATTACTTGTCACATAGAAAGAGATGAAGATAAACTAGAATCACAGAATGCCTTCAGTACAGGTAGAGGCCATTTGACCCATCAAGAGTGCACCAACCCTCTGAAAAGCATCCCACCCAGACTCAGAATCTATCCCTGCAACCTACCCTTTCCCATGGCGAATCCACCTAACCTGAACATCCTTGCACACTACACGGTAATTTAGCTCAGCCAATCCACCTAACCCGCACATCTTTGGATTGTGGGAGGAAACCAGAGCACCCAGAGGAAGCCCTCTGTGCAGACACGGGGAGGATGAGCAAACTCCACACAGACAGTCACCTGAGGGTGGAATTGAACCTGTGTCCCTGGTGCTGTGAGACAGCAGTGCCAAAGTGATGCAGACACGTACCTTCTGCATTGTGTTGACATTTGACATTTCTGGAGGAGAATGGGAAGTAGTCAGCAATATTCTCAATAATCATGAACCACGTCTCTTGCAGCGACCACCTTGTTTCCCCCCCTCTAGCAACCTCCTCCTCTCCCAAGCACTTCTCCAGCCTCTACTACATTGCATCTTGCAGTTCTTTCCTTCCTCACTTCCTTGCTTTTCACAATAGCCTTAGTAAAGGCATTGGCACATCTTGTTTCTTCTGTGGGTTTCTCCAATCTTTCGCATCTCAATGTTATTCATCCAATCAACTTTACCTCCTCTTCTGTTTCTGTCTTAGTTTCTCTTTCATTTGTCGTCGGGACAAAGCTGTCTGTTCTTCACTTCCAGTGTCCGGACTTGACTCTCCTGTCTGATGTATTTCATTGTTTTCTTGCCAATAGGCAATCAACTGGATGGTGAGGGGGGTATGATTTTACAGTCCTTCCATTAAATAGTCCATGGTCATGCCACAATAAAGGGGTGGCACGTGGCTCAGTGGTTAGCACTGCTGCCTGACAGTGCTAGAGACCCGGGTTCAGTTCCCGCCTTGGGCAACTGTCTGTGTGGAGTTTGCACATTCTCCCCGTGTCTGCGTGGGTTTCCTCCGGGTGCTCCGGTTTCCTCCCACAGTCCAAAGATGTGCAGGTCAGGTGAATTGGCCATGCTAAATTGCCCGTAGTGTTAGAGTGCATTAGTCAGGGGTGAATGTAGGGGAATGGGTCTGAGTGGGTTGCTCTTTAGAGGGTCCATGTGGACTTGTTGGGACGAAGGGCCTGTTTCCACACTGTGGGGAATCTAATCTTATCTAAACAGCCAGAAATGAAAGGTGAATTTTATCCTTCAGTTCAGTTTGGATTGAAAGTTCAAATGCAGAGGAGGTAAGATGATATCAGATCAGTTAATTCACCTCTCAATCCTGTCCTCCTTTAATCATGGAAAGTTTGATTCGGAGTGTCCTCCCATCTCCACCTAGGTGATGTTGTCCAATCCCGTGATGGAAAATCCAGTCAACGTGGACGCTGCGGAGATGCTGAGGGAAAACCCAGCGTGTTATCGAGAAATGACTTTGGAATGTGTCAGAAGCAGCAGGCAGCTGAATGAAAGTAAGACCTTGATTGTCATAAACCTCTGAAATATTTATTTAGTGAAAATATAACCCATGGAACTGTCCAGCAATCAGGTTGTGAAGGAGCAAAGAACCGAATCAAGGGAGAGACAGTCATTTCGGAACTTCAAATTAGGGGCCCCTTTTAAAAGTGCCAAGGGGTAGCTCGCAGCTCAGTTGAAGTGTGAAGCTAATCAGTATTGACCAGCAAGATCCCAGCATTGATCCTGAGTTCACTTATTATAGTGGGCTCAAGCTGCTGCAGGTTAGGCATGGGGGAAACTAACCAACACTGATACTGAAAATCATTATTAAATGTTCCTGACTGGAACATGTTTGTCTCTCTGCTGGGAACAGTTTATAAAGTCCAGTGCAGAAACAGACCCTTAGGCCCAACTCGTCCATGCAGATAAGATATCCTACATTAATCTACTGGCATTTGCCAGCACGTGGCCCATATCCCTCCAAACCCTTCCTATTCATATACCCATCCAGATGCCTTTTAAATGTTGCAATTGTACCAGCCTCTATCACTTCCACTGGCAGCTCATTCCATACACGTACCACCCTCTGTGTGAAACAGTTGCCCCTTAGGTCCCTTTTATATATTTCCCCTCTCACCTTAAACCTATGCCCTCTAGTTCTGGACTCCCTTACCCCAGGGAAAAAAAACCTTGTGTATATACCCTATCCATGCCCCTTGTGATTTTATATACATCTATAAGGTCACTCCTCAGCTTCCAACGATCCAAGGAAAACAGCCCCGGCTTTTTCAGCCTCATCATATTGTTTAGTTTTGGGTATGGTGTCTAAAAAAAATTATCAAATTCATTCTCAGGAGTTACACTTGGAAGAGTTCATTGAATGACGGTCATGTTGTGGCTAATGTTGGAATATTGCGTGCAATTCTGGTCTCCTTCCTACAGAAAGACGTTGTGAAACTTGAAAGGGTTCAGAAAAGATTTACAAGGATGTTGCCAGGGTTGGAGGGTCTGAGCAACAGGGAGAGGCTGAACAGGCTGGGACTGTTTTCCCTGGATCGTCGGAGGCTGAGGGGTGACCTTATAGAGGTTTACAAAATTATGAGGGGCATGGATAGGATAAATAGGCAAAGTCTTTTCCCTGGGGTGGGGGAGTCCAGAACTAGAGGGCATAGGTTTAGGGTGAGAGGGGAAAGATATAAAAGAGACATAAGGAGCAACCTTTTCACGCAGAGGTGGTACGTGTATGGAATGAGCTGCCAGAGGATGTGGTGGAGGCTGGTACAATTGCAACATTTAAGAGGCATTTGGATGGGTATATGATTAGGAAGGGTTTGGAGGGATATGGGCCAGGTGCTGGCAGGTGGGACTAGATTAGGTTGGGATATCTGGTCGGCATGGACTGGTTGGACCGAAGGATCTGTTTCCATGCAGTACATCTCTATGACTCTATGACTTCAGGGAAGAGGAGAAAGGAGACATGTCTCACAAGTAAAAACAAATGGGATCTTCAATTCCAAGGTGAAAGTGAGGACTGCAGATGCTGGAGATTGGAGTCAAGAGTGTGGTGCTAAAAAAACACAGCAGGTCTGACAGTATCTGAGGAGCAGGAGAATTGACGCTTCAGGCAAAAGCCCTTCATCAGGATTCTCCTGCTTCTTAGATGCTGCCTGACCTGCCATGATTTTCCAGCACCACACTCTTGACTCTTCAATTCCAATGTTGCTTTTTGCTCTGGCCTCAAGCAAGAGATTCAATTGATTGCCTCATTCTCCCCATCTCTTACCTTTAGATTGTTCTTTTCTAATTCTCCCTTCTTTTAGTGGAATTCTCCCTCTATTTAAATTCATGGATGTTCATTCCACTAATAGCTGTACCCAGCCAATTCCCAACAGTTGCCTGATTATACCTCTTCCCTCCCCATTTCCAAAAGTTTCTCCATGTCTATCACTAAGTGCTGTGGTTAGACTGCCTCTGATTCAGAAATTTCCAAACTGTCCTCCTTGTCCGTGAGCCAAGTATTCCTTTTTACACAGCAGACAGGATCCTCCATGTTGACCATCCTACTTTTCATGCTGCTTCCGCTGTGCCCAACCTCACCATTACCTGCTACAGTGAAACCATCAACCTTGTTCTTGTCTTCCATCAAACCAGACTGCACGTCTGACAGAGACATGTTAGCTTTTTATCACCTCCATGTGATCCCTTTCAGAAACATTGTCCTTGAGGAAGAGGTCAGTCTTGCAGTGAGATGTGTTTGAAGAGGGGAAAGGGGTGGTTGGGAAGAAACTAGGGAGCGTTCGGCTTTCAGAGGTGGTGGGACGAGAATTGGAAGGTTTGGTTTAGTGGACAAGGTAATGGGGGAAACTTGCACAAGCAGCTGAATGGATTCAGGTTCTTTCAACTTGTTAGACAGTCACAGTAGTGGCAGAGGGCTTAAAGAATAGGTTGGTGTCAAACGCAGACCTGGTCGTGGGTGGCTGTGCGAGGCAGGCTGAAGCTTCTGATTTTTGGACTTAAGGCCCCATTGTTTTCTCTCTTCTGAGGGTGGAATGGAATGGATGGAAGGCACTAAACATCCTTGGTCTGATCCAAGTGGAATTAGCTGCTCTCAGCTCAGAGTAGCAGTTTCAGCAACATTGGGATAGAGAAGAAGGAAAATCAGCCCCCATTCACCCTGGATCCTTATCCAGTGAGAACAGAAAGTAGATACACATCAAAGAGGATTTAATCAGTTGAGATCATAGTAAAATTAAAAATCACACAACACCAGGTTATAGTCCAACAGGTTTATTTGGAGGTACTAGCTTTTGAAGCACTGCTCCTTCATCAGGTGGTTGTGGCACAACCTCCTGATGAAGGAGCAGCACTCCGAAAGCTAGTACTTCCAAATAAACCTGTTGGGACTATGACCTGGTGTTGTGTGATTTTTAACTTTGTACACCCCAGTCCAGCACCGGCATCTCCAAATCATGACAGTTAAAATTACACACTGACATTTATACTCAAGACTTATGCTTGAAATTGGCCTTTCACTCATAGATGTTGCCGGGAATGGAGGTTGGAGTTGTAAGGCGAGGCTGGATAGGCTGGGACCTTTTTTTTCTTTGGAGTGTAGGAGGTTGAGGGGATGACCTCATAGAGGTTTGTAACGTCATGAGAGGTATAGACAATGTGAATGGCAAATGTATTTTTCCTAGGGTGGGGGTTTCAAGACTAGGGGGCATATTTTTAAGGTGAGAGGAGAAAGATTTTAAAAAGGGACAACTTTTTTACACAGAAAATAGTTTGGGCGTGGAATGAATTTCCAGAAGAAATGGTGGATGCGGGTACAATTACAACATTTAAAGACATTCAGATAAGTATATGAATAGGAAAGGTTTGGCAGGATATGGGTCAAGTGCAGGCAGATGGGACTAGCTTAGTTTGGGAACATGGTTGGTATGGAATGGTTGGACTATGTGACTCTAAAACAGGAAACAAATGCCGAGAAGGTAGCAGTGGGGGAGAACTGCAAAAGGCTGTAAATGATACGGTAGGAATGCAATTATGACAGGAGGAATTTGCATGCCGGGGTTAACATTCAGATATAAAATATATATACATATTGCATCTGGCTATTATAGACCAGCTTCTCAGTATTGTTACAGGCTTCACTATTGACATGCTGAAAGTGGGAATGACGTTTTTCAGGATTTTCATCTGGCAGCTCAATTCAGTAATATAAGTTGGCGATTTTTGGGGAACAGGAAAAACAGTGTGACATAGTTGGTTCCTTGTATTAATACTGGCGTCTCTCAAGTTTACCTTTGCCCCTCAACAGCTGGAATTAAGTTAGAAGTTGAGAGTTTTCCTGTGACCCGTTTTGAAGACCACATTTCCACACTACCTTGCGGGAAGCCACTAACGTGAGTAGATCAATAGAACCCAGATGTCAGTAATCAACATTTGGATATTCTAGACCCACACAACTTGGTTCACCTCATAGAAATATAATAAAGTTAGTGAAATAAGAGTACTGGTGGATCGTATATTTTCTGGTAACCACTAAGAACCTCTGAATTTTAAATTCCCATTTTTGCAGGAAGCTTTTTGTCCTGATTTTCATCATTTTTGTCTTCGGCCTTTAAGCAAATGCATTGTAAACATTATTGGATTTATGTTTTATGCTAAAACAAAGGAACTGCTAACTCAGTGAGTAGCTGAATGTAATTGAATTACTTGCAAGATGTCAGCAAAGAAGAAAGAACTAAAGAAGATAACAAATAGGAATATAGCAATTATAAACGCACAGATTCAGCCATTTGATAAAATCACGGCTGATCTAATTTTGCCCTCAAAATCACATTCCTGCCTATCCAGATAATCTTTTACTCCCTTGTTAGTCAAGAATGTATTCCACCTCTGCTTTAAAAGTATGTAATGACCCTGTGTCCAGTGCTCTGTGGGCAAGTGAGTTATAGTGTTTCTGACACTGAGAGGAAAAAAAGATCTTCCTCTTCATCCTCTTGAATGGGACACCCTCCATCTTTCTTTTTATTAAACTGTGCTTCTTAAATCTAAACATTCCCACAAGAGAAAACATCCTCTCAGCTTCTACCTTGTCAAGTGCCTTCTGCATCATAGATGTTTCAGGTGAAACCATGTCTCATTCCTTTAAAATCCAAACCGTACACACCGAGCCTATCCAACGTTCCCTCATAAGATAACTTCCCCATCGTAGGTATCAGTCAAGTGAATCTTCACCTAATTGTGCCCAATGCATTTTAATTCTTTTTTTAAATAAGTAAGTCAAACTGGACACAATAATCTAGGTGTGGTCTCACCAACATTCTACACATCTGTAGCAAGACAACCTTACGTTTACAATCTATTTCCCTTGCAATAAATGACAAATTCCACTTGCCTTCCAAATCACGTTTATACTAACATTTTGTATATCAGATTTCTCTCTGTCTCAGACTTCTGCAATTTCAATTTTGCAATAAATAACACACTGCTTTTTGTTCTTCCTACCAAAGTAGACAAGTTCACATTTTCTCAAATTTCCTCAGTCAATTTTTTGCCCACTCCCTTCACCTATCTATACGTTTGCAGACTCTTAGGTCCTCTTCGCCACTTGGTTTCTTACTTATGTTTGTGTCATCAGCTAATTTAGCAAGCATACATTCAGTCCCTCTATCTGAGTCACTTACGTTGAGGATAAAGTATCGAGGCCCCACAGGGCGTTGTGTCACATTACTCACCACATCCTGCAGGGCCTGAAAACATTTCCTTTATGCCCTCCCATTTTGCCAGCCATCTTCGCTCTATGGTAGTATGTCACCCCATATACCATGAGCTCTTATTTTGTGCAATACCTTGTCAAATGCCTTCTGGAAATCCAAATACAGTGCAGTGCACCTGCAGGTGAGAAAGTAGGGAAAATAGAGTAGGATCAGCAGTTAGGAGATTCTTGATGTTAAGAGCAAGAAATTCCACTTTGTAATCGAGTGTTGAATGGCCAAGACCTGGATCTGGCTAAGAGGTCTAATTGCTTGTATTAGCATTCATTAAAATCTCATTAGCTCATCTTATCGCATTGATATGCACCAAATGTTCCTTTTCTTCTTTTATATTTTCATAATATCATGTTATTTTTTTTCTATCCCAGCACATTTAATTGTTGTTTGTATGTTAGCCTATCCTGTCCCTCAGTACTTCTGATCCATATCAATTACCAGGAACACAGTGTGATGTTGTGCCATACTGGTCAGTTTGGCCAATTCTCTCACCCATTGGATAAAGACAACAAGATGGCAATAATTCTTCATTCCAAAGTCAAAACTGTTACTTTACTTCTCTGACCCTCCATCTTGGACAGCAGTTGGAAACATCTCTGGGCACAGTCTATGGGCATGCACCCTGTCTACAGACATTGGCATAGACCATATGCCAGCCTCATGTACCCTTATGGCACATTGTTAATCCACAAGCAAGACAGCATTCCACTTTAACGCTGCCTTTTGAATCCAGCTGGCACCTTTCATTAGAGTGCTGCTGCTGCTAGGCCATTTTGCACACCGGAACAAGCACTGATCACATCAATTGGGCCAGGGTGCATTTGAGGGCTCCTCACTTGCTCTCTTAGTGGGCACTCACATTTTGTCTGTTTGAATGCCCTGACATTTCTCCTCTTCAGCCAGAGCTTAAAGGCTCACAGTATGTCTGTTTTGCCTTGCCTTTCAGCAAAGACACAAAGTCAAGAAGCTTGTCCTGGTTGCCAGCAGTCATCAGTCAAGATGGTGGACATGTTGCTGCAGCACACCATGCTATGTCAGTCTCCTATTACACTTGTGCCAGTAGCAAACACACTGTATGTGCATCATCCAAATGGCTATGTCTCAAAGTCTAAGGGCAGTAGTCCTCTACCAAGATAAGGGAGATAATGTCAGTTGGGGGATACTGGCACAGTAAATCAAAAGCA
Organism: Chiloscyllium punctatum; assembly: GCF_047496795.1. NCBI lineage: Eukaryota > Metazoa > Chordata > Chondrichthyes > Orectolobiformes > Hemiscylliidae > Chiloscyllium > Chiloscyllium punctatum. The sequence continues at coordinate 74,609,359 of NC_092745.1, forward strand.
CCTCTGCTGTCAGTCCATGAGCTTGGGACACAGTAAGTTAAGGTGGCCAGGGTCATTGGGTTCATACCTCTATAATACAGGCAGTGGGTCGTATCCAACTGTCTGGCTCCAATGCAACCAGTTCCAGGAAGTTATGGGAAGACTGAGGAATGACACAGATATCAGTGTGGGATCTGTTCAATCGTCACAATGATGAACTGAATGTCAGGCACTCCCCTGCCCACTGTGGCTCTCTCTACCTCAACAGAGCTGTTCTTCCCTGAAATGAGAGAAAGGGAGGGAATGACTGAGTTAAAAGGGGGTTAGTGCTAGTGGAGGTAAGGAAAAGTTTTTCTGAGTGAATGGGGTGGAAGCACAGAGGCCATGCAGGGTTAGTAGGATGGGGGGATAGGATGGGTGAGAGCAAATAACAGTGAGAGGGGTAGACCATGAGCCTAGCTGGGCTGTGGGCCTCGTAGCTGAGACAGGGAGTGTGAGGTAGCAGCGATAGTGTGCGAGAGGTAGCAGAGATAGCGTGTGTGAAGTAGCAGAGATAGCGTGTGTGAAGTAGCAGTGATAGTGTGCGAGAGATAGCAGCGATAGCGTGTGTGAAGTAGCAGAGATAGCGTGTGAGACGTAGAACAAATAGCATGTGAGAAGTAGCAGAGATAGCATGTGTGTGAGGTAGCAGAGATAGCATGTGTTAGGTCGTAGAGATAGCGTGTGTGAGGTAGTAAAGTTAGCGTGTGAGACGTAGCAGAGTTAGCGTGTGTAAGGTAGTAGAGATAGCATGTGTGAGGTGGCAGAGACAGCACGTGTCAGGTAGTAGAGATAGTGTGTGTGAGGTAGCAGAGACGTGTGTGAGGTAGTGGAGCTAGTGTGTGTGAGGTAGCAGAGATTGCGTGCGGGAGGTAGCAGAGATAGCGTGTGTGAGAGGTAGCAGAGATAGTGTGTGTGAGGTAGAAGAGATAGCGTGTGTGAGATAGTAGAGATAGCGTACGTGAGGTAGCAGAGATAGCGTGTGTGAGACATAGCAGAGAGTGTGTGTGAGGTAGTAGAGATAGTGTGTGTGAGGTAGAGATAGCGTGTGTGAGGTAGCAGAAATAGCGTGTGTGAGAGGTAGCAGAGACAACATATGTGAGGTAGTAGAGATAACGTCTGTGAGGTAACAGAGACTGTGTGTGTGAGGTAACAGAGATAGTGTGTGTGAGGTAACAGAAATAGTGTGTATGAGGTAGCAGAGATAGCGTGTGTGAGGTAGTAGAGATAGCGTGTGTGAGGTAGTAGAGATAGTGTGTGTGAGGTAGCAGAGATAGTGTGTGAGTTAGTATAGTTAGCGTGTGTGAGGTAGTAGAGATAGTGTGTGTGAGGTAGAGATAGCGTGTGTGAGGTAGAGATAGTGTGTGTGAGGTAGCAGAGATAGCGTGCGTGAGGTAGCAGAGATAGCGTGTGTGAGGTAGCAGAGATAGCGTGTGAGTTAGTATAGTTAGCGTGTGTGAGGTAGTAGAGATAGTGTGTGTGAGGTAGAGATAGCGTGTGTGAGGTAGAGATAGTGTGTGTGAGGTAGCAGAGATAGAGTGCATGAGGTAGAGATAGTGTGTGTGAGGTAGCAGAGATAGAGTGCGTGAGGTAGCAGAGATAGCGTGTGTGAGCTAGCAGAGATAGGTGTGTGAGGTAGCAGAGATAGCGTGTGTGAGGTAGCAGAGACAGCGTGTGTGAGGTAGTAGAGACAGCGTGTGTGAGGTAGCAGAGATAGCGTGTGTGAGGTAGTAGAGACAGCGTGTGTGTGGTAGTAGAGACAGCGTGTGTGAGGTAGCAGAGATAGTGTGTGTGAGGTAGCAGAGATAGTGTGTGTGAGGTAGCAGAGATAGTGTGTGTGAGGTAGCAGAGATAGTGTGTGTGAGGTAGCAGACATAGCGTGTGTGAGGTAGTAGAGATAGCGTGTGTGAGGTAGTAGAGATAGTGTGTGTGAGGTAGCAGAGATAGTGTGTGAGTTAGTATAGTTAGCGTGTGTGAGGTAGTAGAGATAGTGTGTGTGAGGTAGAGATAGCGTGTGTGAGGTAGAGATAGTGTGTGTGAGGTAGTAGAGATAGCGTGTGTGAGGTAGAGATAGTGTGTGTGAGGTAGCAGAGATAGAGTGCGTGAGGTAGCAGAGATAGCGTGTGTGAGGTAGCAGAGATAGGTGTGTGAGGTAGCAGAGATAGCGTGTGTGAGGTAGCAGAGACAGCGTGTGTGAGGTAGTAGAGACAGCGTGTGTGAGGTAGTAGAGACAGCGTGTGTGAGAGGTAGCAGAGATAGTGTGTGTGAGGTAGCAGAGATAGTGTGTGTGAGGTAGCAGAGATAGTGTGTGTGAGGTAGCAGAGATAGCGTGTGTGAGATAGTAGAGATAGTGTGTGTGAGGTAGCAGAGATAGTGTGTGAGTTAGTATAGTTAGCGTGTGTGAGTTAGTATAGTTAGCGTGTGTGAGGTAGTAGAGATAGCGTGTGTGAGGTAGAGATAGTGTGTGTGAGGTAGCAGAGATAGAGTGCGTGAGGTAGCAGAGATAGGTGTGTGAGGTAGCAGAGATAGCGTGTGTGAGGTAGCAGAGACAGCGTGTGTGAGGTAGTAGAGACAGCGTGTGTGAGGTAGCAGAGATAGCGTGTGTGAGGTAGTAGAGACAGCGTGTGTGTGGTAGTAGAGACAGCGTGTGTGAGGTAGCAGAGATAGTGTGTGTGAGGTAGCAGAGATAGTGTGTGTGAGGTAGCAGAGATAGTGTGTGTGAGGTAGCAGAGATAGTGTGTGTGAGGTAGCAGACATAGCGTGTGTGAGGTAGTAGAGATAGCGTGTGTGAGGTAGTAGAGATAGTGTGTGTGAGGTAGCAGAGATAGTGTGTGAGTTAGTATAGTTAGCGTGTGTGAGGTAGTAGAGATAGTGTGTGTGAGGTAGAGATAGCGTGTGTGAGGTAGAGATAGTGTGTGTGAGGTAGTAGAGATAGCGTGTGTGAGGTAGAGATAGTGTGTGTGAGGTAGCAGAGATAGAGTGCGTGAGGTAGCAGAGATAGCGTGTGTGAGGTAGCAGAGATAGGTGTGTGAGGTAGCAGAGATAGCGTGTGTGAGGTAGCAGAGACAGCGTGTGTGAGGTAGTAGAGACAGCGTGTGTGAGGTAGTAGAGACAGCGTGTGTGAGAGGTAGCAGAGATAGTGTGTGTGAGGTAGCAGAGATAGTGTGTGTGAGGTAGCAGAGATAGTGTGTGTGAGGTAGCAGAGATAGCGTGTGTGAGATAGTAGAGATAGTGTGTGTGAGGTAGCAGAGATAGTGTGTGAGTTAGTATAGTTAGCGTGTGTGAGGTAGTAGAGATAGTGTGTGTGAGGTAGAGATAGCGTGTGTGAGGTAGAGATAGTGTGTGTGAGGTAGTAGAGATAGCGTGTGTGAGGTAGAGATAGTGTGTGTGAGGTAGTAGAGATAGCGTGTGTGAGGTAGAGATAGTGTGTGTGAGGTAGCAGAGATAGAGTGCGTGAGGTAGCAGAGATAGCGTGTGTGAGGTAGCAGAGATAGGTGTGTGAGGTAGCAGAGACAGCGTGTGTGAGGTAGTAGAGATAGTGTGTGTGAGGTAGCAGAGATAGTGTGTGTGAGGTAGCAGAGATAGTGTGTGTGAGGTAGCAGAGATAGCGTGTGTGAGGTGGTAGAGACAGCATGTCTGAGGTAATAGAGATAGCATGTGTGAGGTAGCAGAGGTAGCATGTGTGAGGTAGCAGAAATAGCGTGTGTGAGAGGTAGCAGAGATAGTGTGTGAGTTAGTATAGTTAGCGTGTGTGAGAGGTAGCAGAGATAGTGTGTGAGTTAGTATAGTTAGCGTGTGTGAGGTAGCAGAGATAGTGTGTGTGAGGTAGCAGAGATAGCGTGTGTGAGGTAGCAGAGATAGCGTGTGTGAGGTAGCAGAGATAGCGTGTGTGAGGAAGTAGAGATAGTGTGTGTGTGAGGTAGCAGAGATAGCGTGTGTGAGGTAGTAGCGACATTGTGTGTGTGTGAGGTAGCAGAGATAACGTGTGTGAGTTAGTATAGTTAGCGTGTGTGAGGTAGTATAGATAGTGTGTGTGAGGTAGCAGAAATAGCATGTGTGAGGAAGTAGAGATAGTGTGTGTGTGTCAGGTAGTAGAGATAGCGTTTGTGAGGTAGCATAGATAGTGTGTGTGAGAGGTAGCAGAGATAGTGTGTGAAGAAGCAGAGTTAGCATGTGTGAGAGGTAGCAGATGTAGGGTGTGTGAGGTAGCAGACACAACGTGTGTGAGATGGTAGACACAGTGTCTGTGAGGTAGTAGAGATAGCGTGTGTGAGGATGCAGAGATAGCGTGTGTGAGAGATAGCAGATGTAGGGTGTGTGAGGTTGCAGAGATAGCGTGTGTGAGGTAGGAGAGATAGCATGTGTGAGGTAGCAGAGATAGCATGTGTGAGGTAGTATAGATAGCGTGTGTGAGAGGTAGCAGAGATAGCGTATGTGGGAGGTAGCAGAGATAGTGTGTGTGAGGTCGTAGAGATAGTGTGTGTGAGGTCGTAGAGATAGCGTGTGTGAGAGGAGGCAGAGAGAGTGTGTGAGGTATTGGCGATAGCGTGTGTGAGGTAGCAGAGATAGCGTGTGTGAGGTAGCAGAGATAGCGTGTGTGAGGTAGCAGAGATAGCGTGTGTGAGGTAGCAGAGATAGCGTGTGTGAAGTAGCAGAGATAGCGTACGTGAGCTAGCAGAGATAGCGTGTGTGAGGTAGTTAGAGAAAGCTTGTGTGAGGTAGCAGAGAAAGCGTGTGTGAGGTAGCAGAGATAGCATGTGTGAGGTAGTTAGAGAAAGCTTGTGTGAGGTAGCAGAGAAAGCGTGTGTGAGGTAGCAGAGATAGCATGTGTGAGGTAGTTAGAGAAAGCTTGTGTGAGGTAGCAGAGAAAGCGTGTGTGAGGTAGCAGAGACAGCATGTGTGAGGTAGTTAGAGAAAGCTTGTGTGAGGTAGCAGAGACAGCATGTGTGAGGTAGTTAGAGAAAGCTTGTGTGAGGTAGCAGAGATAGCCTGTGTGAGATAGTAGAGACAGCGTCTGTGAGGTAGTAGAGATAGCGTGTGTGTGATGTAGTAGAGATAGCGTGTGTGAGGTAGCAGAGATAGCATGTGTGAGATAGCAGAGATAGCGTGTGTGAGAGGTAGCAGATATAGGGTGTGTGAGGTAGGAGAGATAGCGTGTGTGAGGTAGCAGACACAGCGTGTGTGAGATAGTAGAGACAGTGTCTGTGAGGTAGTAGAGATAGCGAGTGTGAGGATGCAGAGAAAGCGTGTGTGAGAGGTAGCAGATGTAGAGTGTGTGAGGTTGCAGAGATAGTGTGTGTGAGGTCGTACAGATAGCATGTGTGAGGTAGTAGAGATAGCGTGTGTGAGATAGCAGAGATAGCATGTGTGAGAGGTATCAGAGAGAGTGTGTGTGAGAGGTACCAGAGAGATTGTGTGTGAGGTAGCAGGGATAGAGTGTGTGAGGTAGCAGAGATAACATGTGTGAGAGCTAGCAGAGAGAGTGTGTGTGAGGTAGTAGAGATAGTGTGTGTGAGAGGAGGCAGAGAGAGTGTGTGTGAGGTAGTAGCAATCGCGTGTGTGAGGTAGTAGAGATACTGTGGTGTGAGGTAGCAGAGATAGCATGTGTGATGTAGCAGAGATAGCGTGTGTGAGAGGTAGCAGAGGGAGCGTATGGGAGATAGAAGAGATAGCGTGTGTGTGGTAGCAGAGATAGTGTGTGTGGGGTAGCAGTGATAGCGTGTGTGAGGTCAAAGAGATACCATGTGTGAGGTAGTACAGATAGCATGTGTGAGGTAGTAGAGATAGCGTGTGTGAGAGGTAGCAGAGATAGCGTGTGTGAGGTAGCAGGGATAGAGTGTGTGAGGTAGCAGAGATAACATGTGTGAGAGCTAGCAGAGAGGGTGTGTGTGTGAGGTAGTAGAGATAGTGTGTGTGTGGTAGAAGAGATAGCGTGTGTGTGTGGTAGAAGAGATAGCGTGTGTGTGTGGTAGAAGAGATAGCGTGTGTGTGAGGTAGAAGAGATAGCGTGTGTGTGAGGTAGCAGAGATAGCATGTGTGAGGTAGTAGAGATAGCATGTGTGAGATAGCAGAGATAGCGTGTGTGAGAGGTAGCAGACATAGCGTGTGTGAGGTAGGAGAGATAGCGTGTGTGAGGTTCGTAGAGATAGCGTGTGTGAGGTAGCAGAGAAAGCATGTGTGAGAGAAGGCAGAGAGAGTGTGTGTGAGGTATTGGCGATAGCGTGTGTGAGGTAGTAGAGATAGTGTGTGTGTAAGGTAGCAGAGATAGCGTACGTGAGGTAGCAGAGATTGTGTGTGCGAGTTAGCAGAGGATGCATGTGTGAGGTAGTAGAGATAGGGTGTGTGAGGTAGCAGAGATAGCATTGTGAGGTAGTAGAGATAGCGTGTGTGAGGTAGTAGAGATAGCGTGTGTGAGGTAGTAGAGATAGCGTGTGTGAGGTAGCAGAGATAGCGTGTGTGAGGTAGTAGAGATAGCGTGTGTGAGAGGTAGCAGATACAGTGTGTTTGAGTTAGTAGAGATAGCATGTGTGAGGTAGTAGAGATAGCATGTGTGAGAGGTAGAGAGAGAGTGTGTGTGGGATTGTAGAGATAGCATGTGTGAGGTAGAAGAGATAGCGTGTGTGAGGTAGAAGAGCTAGCGTGTGTGAGGTAGAAGAGCTAGCGTGTGTGAGGTAGAAGAGCTAGCGTGTGTGAGGTAGATGAGATAGCGTGTTGAGGGGTAGCAGAGATAGGGTGTTTGAGGTAGGAGAGATAGCGTGTGTGAGGTAGCAGAGATAGTGTGTGTGAGGAGGCAGAGAGAGTGTGTGTGAGGTAGTAGCGATAGCGTGTGTGAAGTAGTAGAGATAGTGTGGTGTGAGGTAGCAGAGATAGTGTGTGTAATGTAGTAGAGAGAGTGTGTGTGAGAGGAGGCAGAGAGAGTGTGTGTGAGGTTGTAGTCATTGAGTGTGTGAAGTAATAGAAATAGTGTGGTGTGAGTTAGCAGAGATAGCGTGTGTGATGTAGTAGAGATAGCGTGTGTGAGAGGTAGCAGATACAGTGTGTTTGAGTCAGTAGAGGTAGCATGTGTGACGAAGTAGAGATAGCATGTGTGAGGTAGTAGAGATAGCATTTGTGATGTAGTAGAGATAGCATGTGTGAGGTAGTAGAGATAACATTTGTGATGTCGTAGAGATAGCATGTGTGAGGTAGTAGAGATAGCGTGTGTGAGGTAGCAGAGATAGCATGTGTGAGAGAAGGCAGAGAGAGTGTGTGTGAGGTATTGGCGATAGCGTGTGTGAGGTAGAAGAGATAGCGTACGTGAGGTAACAGACACAGCATGTGTGAGGTAGCAGAGATAGCGTGTGCGAGGTAGTAGAGAAAGCTTGTGTGAGGTAGCAGAGATAGCCTGTGTGAGATTGTAGAGACAGCGTCTGTGAGGTAATGGAGATAGTGTGAGTGATGTAGCAGAGATAGTGTGTGTGATGTAGTAGATATAGCATGTGTGAGGTAGTAGAGATGCCATGTATGAGGTAGTAGAGATGGCATGTATGAGGTAGTAGAGTTAGCGTGTGTGAGAGGTACAAGAGAGATTGTGGTTGAGCGGAGGCAGAGAGAGTGTGTGTGAGGTAATAGCGATAACGTGTGTGAGGTGGCAGAGATAGCGTGAGTGAGGTAGCAGAGATAGTGTGTGTGTAAGGTAGCAGAGATAGCGTACGTGAGGTAGCAGAGATTGTGTGTGCGAGTTAGCAGAGGATGCATGTGTGAGGTAGCAGAGATAGCGTGTGTGAGGTAGCAGAGATAGCATTGTGAGGTAGAAGAGATAGCGTGTGTGAGGTAGCGGAGATAGCGTGTGCGAGGTAGTAGAGAAAGCTTGTGTGAGGTAGCAGAGATAGCCTGTGTGAGATAGTAGAGACAGCGTCTGTGAGATAATGGAGATAGTGTGAGTGATGTAGCAGAGATAGTGTGTGTGATGTAGTAGATATAGCATGTGTGAGGTAGTAGAGATAGCGTGTGTGTAAGGTAGCAGAGATAGCGAACGTGAGGTAGCAGAGATTGTGTGTGCGAGTTAGCAGAGGAAGCGTGTGGGAGGTAGCAGAGATAGCGTGTGTGAGGTAGTAGAGATAGTGTGTGTGTAAGGTAGCAGAGATAGCGAACGTGAGGTAGCAGAGATTGTGTGTGCGAGTTAGCAGAGGAAGCGTGTGGGAGGTAGCAGAGATAGCGTGTGGGAGGTAGTAGAGATAGCATGTGTGAGAGGTAGAGAGAGAGTGTGTGAGATTGTAGAGATAGCATGTGTGAGGTAGAAGAGATAGCATGTGTGAGGTAGAAGAGATAGCGTGTGTGAGGTAGAAGAGCTAGCGTGTGTGAGGTAGAAGAGATAGTGTGTTGAGGGGTAGCAGAGATAGGGTGTTTGAGGTAGGAGAGATAGCGTGTGTGAGGTAGCAGAGAGAGAGTGTGTGTGAGAGGAGGCAGAGAGAGTGTGTGTGAGGTAGTAGTCATTGAGTGTGTGAAGTAATAGAAATAGTGTGGTGTGAGTTAGCAGAGATAGCGTGTGTGATGTAGTAGAGATAGCGTGTGTGAGAGGTAGCAGATACAGTGTGTTTGAGTTAGTAGAGGTAGCATGTGTGACGAAGTAGAGATAGCATGTGTGAGGTAGTAGAGATAACATTTGTGATGTAGTAGAGATAGCAAGTGTGAGGTAGTAGAGATAACATTTGTGATGTAGTAGAGATAGCATGTGTGAGGTAGTAGGGAAAGCGTGCGTGAAGTAGCAGAGATAGCGTGTGAGAGGTAGTAGAGATAGCGTGTGAGAGGTAGTAGAGATAGCGTGTGAGAGGTAGTAGAGATAGCGTACGTGAGGTAGCAGAGATTGTGTGTGCGAGTTAACAGAGGAAGCGTGTGGGAGGTAGCAGAGATAGCATGTGTGACGAAGTAGAGATAGCATGCGTGAGGTAGTAGAGATAGCGTGTGTGAGGTAGCAGAGATAGCGTACGTGAGGTAGCAGACACAGCATGTGTGAGGTAGCGGAGATAGCGTGTGCGAGGTAGTAGAGAAAGCTTGTGTGAGGTAGCAGAGATAGCCTGTGTGAAGTAGTAGAGACAGCGTCTGTGAGGTAATGGAGATAGTGTGTGTGAGGTAGTTAGAGAAAGCTTGTGTGAGGTAGCAGAGATAGCCTGTGCGAGATAGTAGAGACAGCGTCTGTGAGGTAATGGAGATAGTGTGTGTGAGGTAGTTAGAGAAAGCTTGTGTGAGGTAGCAGAGATAGCCTGTGTGAAATAGTAGAGACAGCGTCTGTGAGATAATGGAGATAGTGTGAGTGATGTAGCAGAGATAGTGTGTGTGATGTAGTAGATATAGCATGTGTGAGGTAGTAGAGATGCCATGTGTGAGGTAGTAGAGATGCCATGTGTGAGGTAGTAGAGATGCCATGTGTGAGGTAGTAGAGATGCCATGTATGAGGTAGTAGAGTTAGCGTGTGTGAGAGGTACAAGAGAGAGTGTGGTTGAGCGGAGGCAGAGAGAGTTTGTGTGAGGTAATAGCGATACCGTGTGTGAGGTAGCAGAGATAGCGTGAGTGAGGTAGTAGAGATAGTGTGTGTGATGTAGCAGAGATAGCGTGTGAGGTAGCAGAGATAGCGTGTGTGAGGTAGCAGAGATCGTGTGTGCGAGGTAGCAGAGGAAGCGTATGGGAGGTAGAAGAGATAGCGTGTGTGTGGTAGCAGAGATAGCGTGTGTGTGGTAGCAGAGATAGCGTGTGTGAGGTAGCAGAGATAGTGTGTAAGGTAGCAGAGTTAGCGTGTCTGAGATGTAGCAGAGATAACATGTGTGAGGTAGCAGAGATGGCTTGTGTGAGGTAGTAGAGATAGCATGTGTGTGGTAGTAGAGAAAGCATGTGTGAGGTAGTAGAGATATTGTGTGTGAGGTTGTAGAGTTAACGTGTGTGAGAGGTACCAGAGAGAATGTAGTTGAGAGGAGGCAGAGAGAGTGTTTGTGAGGTAATAGCGATAGCGTGTGTAAGATAGTAGTGATAGTGTGTGTGAGGTAGCAGAGATAGCGTACGTGAGGTAGCAGAGATCGTGTGTGCGAGTTAGCAGAGGAAGCGTGTGGGAGGTAGCAGAGATAGCATGTGTGACGAGGTAGCAGAGAGAGTGTGTGTGAGGTATTGGCGATAGCGTGTGTGAGGTAGTAGAGATAGTGTGTGTAAGGTAGCAGAGATAGCGTACGTGAGGTAGCAGAGATTGTGTGTGCGAGTTAGCAGAGGATGCATGTGTGAGGTAGTAGAGATAGCGTGTGTGAGGTAGCAGAGATAGCATTGTGAGGTAGAAGAGATAGCGTGTGTGAGGTAGTAGAGATAGCGTGTGTGAGGTAGTAGAGATAGCGTGTGTGAGGTAGCAGAGATAGCGTGTGTGAGGTAGTAGAGATAGCGTGTGTGAGAGGTAGCAGATACAGTGTGTTTGAGTTAGTAGAGATAGCATGTGTGAGGTAGTAGAGATAGCATGTGTGAGAGGTAGAGAGAGAGTGTGTGTGGGATTGTAGAGATAGCATGTGTGAGGTAGAAGAGATAGCGTGTGTGAGGTAGAAGAGCTAGCGTGTGTGAGGTAGAAGAGCTAGCGTGTGTGAGGTAGAAGAGCTAGCGTGTGTGAGGTAGATGAGATAGCGTGTTGAGGGGTAGCAGAGATAGGGTGTTTGAGGTAGGAGAGATAGCGTGTGTGAGGTAGCAGAGATAGCGTGTGTGAGGTAGCAGAGATAGCATTGTGAGGTAGAAGAGATAGCGTGTGTGAGGTAGCGGAGATAGCGTGTGCGAGGTAGTAGAGAAAGCTTGTGTGAGGTAGCAGAGATAGCCTGTGTGAGATAGTAGAGACAGCGTCTGTGAGATAATGGAGACAGTGTGAGTGATGTAGCAGAGATAGTGTGTGTGATGTAGTAGATATAGCATGTGTGAGGTAGTAGAGATAGCGTGTGTGTAAGGTAGCAGAGATAGCGAACGTGAGGTAGCAGAGATTGTGTGTGCGAATTAGCAGAGGAAGCGTGTGGGAGGTAGCAGAGATAGCGTGTGTGAGGTAGTAGAGATAGCATGTGTGAGAGGTAGAGAGAGTGTGTGTGTGAGATTGTAGAGATAGCATGTGTGAGGTAGAAGAGATAGCATGTGTGAGGTAGAAGAGATAGCGTGTGTGAGGTAGAAGAGATAGCGTGTGTGAGGTAGAAGGGATAGCGTGTGTGAGGTAGAAGAGATAGCGTGTGTGAGGTAGATGAGATAGTGTGTTGAGGGGTAGCAGAGATAGGGTGTTTGAGGTAGGAGAGATAGCGTGTGTGAGGTAGCAGAGAGAGAGTGTGTGTGAGAGGAGGCAGAGAGAGTGTGTGTGAGGTAGTAGTCATTGAGTGTGTGAAGTAATAGAAATAGTGTGGTGTGAGTTAGCAGAGATAGCGTGTGTGATGTAGTAGAGATAGCGTGTGTGAGAGGTAGCAGATACAGTGTGTTTGAGTTAGTAGAGGTAGCATGTGTGACGAAGTAGAGATAGCATGTGTGAGGTAGTAGAGATAACATTTGTGATGTAGTAGAGATAGCAAGTGTGAGGTAGTAGAGATAACATTTGTGATGTAGTAGAGATAGCATGTGTGAGGTAGTAGGGAAAGCGTGCGTGAAGTAGCAGAGATAGCGTGTGAGAGGTAGTAGAGATAGCGTGTGAGAGGTAGTAGAGATAGCGTGTGAGAGGTAGTAGAGATAGCGTGTGAGAGGTAGTAGAGATAGCGTACGTGAGGTAGCAGAGATTGTGTGTGCGAGTTAACAGAGGAAGCGTGTGGGAGGTAGCAGAGATAGCATGTGTGACGAAGTAGAGATAGCATGCGTGAGGTAGTAGAGATAGCGTGTGTGAGGTAGCAGAGATAGCGTACGTGAGGTAGCAGACACAGCATGTGTGAGGTAGCGGAGATAGCGTGTGCGAGGTAGTAGAGAAAGCTTGTGTGAGGTAGCAGAGATAGCCTGTGTGAAGTAGTAGAGACAGCGTCTGTGAGGTAATGGAGATAGTGTGTGTGAGGTAGTTAGAGAAAGCTTGTGTGAGGTAGCAGAGATAGCCTGTGCGAGATAGTAGAGACAGCGTCTGTGAGGTAATGGAGATAGTGTGTGTGAGGTAGTTAGAGAAAGCTTGTGTGAGGTAGCAGAGATAGCCTGTGTGAAATAGTAGAGACAGCGTCTGTGAGATAATGGAGATAGTGTGAGTGATGTAGCAGAGATAGTGTGTGTGATGTAGTAGATATAGCATGTGTGAGGTAGTAGAGATGCCATGTGTGAGGTAGTAGAGATGCCATGTGTGAGGTAGTAGAGATGCCATGTGTGAGGTAGTAGAGATGCCATGTATGAGGTAGTAGAGTTAGCGTGTGTGAGAGGTACAAGAGAGAGTGTGGTTGAGCGGAGGCAGAGAGAGTTTGTGTGAGGTAATAGCGATACCGTGTGTGAGGTAGCAGAGATAGCGTGAGTGAGGTAGTAGAGATAGTGTGTGTGATGTAGCAGAGATAGCGTGTGAGGTAGCAGAGATAGCGTGTGTGAGGTAGCAGAGATCGTGTGTGCGAGGTAGCAGAGGAAGCGTATGGGAGGTAGAAGAGATAGCGTGTGTGTGGTAGCAGAGATAGCGTGTGTGTGGTAGCAGAGATAGCGTGTGTGAGGTAGCAGAGATAGTGTGTAAGGTAGCAGAGTTAGCGTGTCTGAGATGTAGCAGAGATAACATGTGTGAGGTAGCAGAGATGGCTTGTGTGAGGTAGTAGAGATAGCATGTGTGTGGTAGTAGAGAAAGCATGTGTGAGGTAGTAGAGATATTGTGTGTGAGGTTGTAGAGTTAACGTGTGTGAGAGGTACCAGAGAGAATGTAGTTGAGAGGAGGCAGAGAGAGTGTTTGTGAGGTAATAGCGATAGCGTGTGTAAGATAGTAGTGATAGTGTGTGTGAGGTAGCAGAGATAGCGTACGTGAGGTAGCAGAGATCGTGTGTGCGAGTTAGCAGAGGAAGCGTGTGGGAGGTAGCAGAGATAGCATGTGTGACGAGGTAGCAGAGAGAGTGTGTGTGAGGTATTGGCGATAGCGTGTGTGAGGTAGTAGAGATAGTGTGTGTAAGGTAGCAGAGATAGCGTACGTGAGGTAGCAGAGATTGTGTGTGCGAGTTAGCAGAGGATGCATGTGTGAGGTAGTAGAGATAGCGTGTGTGAGGTAGCAGAGATAGCATTGTGAGGTAGAAGAGATAGCGTGTGTGAGGTAGTAGAGATAGCGTGTGTGAGGTAGTAGAGATAGCGTGTGTGAGGTAGCAGAGATAGCGTGTGTGAGGTAGTAGAGATAGCGTGTGTGAGAGGTAGCAGATACAGTGTGTTTGAGTTAGTAGAGATAGCATGTGTGAGGTAGTAGAGATAGCATGTGTGAGAGGTAGAGAGAGAGTGTGTGTGGGATTGTAGAGATAGCATGTGTGAGGTAGAAGAGATAGCGTGTGTGAGGTAGAAGAGCTAGCGTGTGTGAGGTAGAAGAGCTAGCGTGTGTGAGGTAGAAGAGCTAGCGTGTGTGAGGTAGATGAGATAGCGTGTTGAGGGGTAGCAGAGATAGGGTGTTTGAGGTAGGAGAGATAGCGTGTGTGAGGTAGCAGAGATAGCATTGTGAGGTAGAAGAGATAGCGTGTGTGAGGTAGCGGAGATAGCGTGTGCGAGGTAGTAGAGAAAGCTTGTGTGAGGTAGCAGAGATAGCCTGTGTGAGATAGTAGAGACAGCGTCTGTGAGATAATGGAGACAGTGTGAGTGATGTAGCAGAGATAGTGTGTGTGATGTAGTAGATATAGCATGTGTGAGGTAGTAGAGATAGCGTGTGTGTAAGGTAGCAGAGATAGCGAACGTGAGGTAGCAGAGATTGTGTGTGCGAATTAGCAGAGGAAGCGTGTGGGAGGTAGCAGAGATAGCGTGTGTGAGGTAGTAGAGATAGCATGTGTGAGAGGTAGAGAGAGTGTGTGTGAGATTGTAGAGATAGCATGTGTGAGGTAGAAGAGATAGCATGTGTGAGGTAGAAGAGATAGCGTGTGTGAGGTAGAAGAGATAGCGTGTGTGAGGTAGAAGGGATAGCGTGTGTGAGGTAGAAGAGCTAGCGTGTGTGAGGTAGAAGAGATAGTGTGTTGAGGGGTAGCAGAGATAGGGTGTTTGAGGTAGGAGAGATAGCGTGTGTGAGGTAGCAGAGAGAGAGTGTGTGTGAGAGGAGGCAGAGAGAGTGTGTGTGAGGTAGTAGTCATTGAGTGTGTGAAGTAATAGAAATAGTGTGGTGTGAGTTAGCAGAGATAGCGTGTGTGATGTAGTAGAGATAGCGTGTGTGAGAGGTAGCAGATACAGTGTGTTTGAGTTAGTAGAGGTAGCATGTGTGACGAAGTAGAGATAGCATGTGTGAGGTAGTAGAGATAACATTTGTGATGTAGTAGAGATAGCAAGTGTGAGGTAGTAGAGATAACATTTGTGATGTAGTAGAGATAGCATGTGTGAGGTAGTAGGGAAAGCGTGCGTGAAGTAGCAGAGATAGCGTGTGAGAGGTAGTAGAGATAGCGTGTGAGAGGTAGTAGAGATAGCGTGTGAGAGGTAGTAGAGATAGCGTGTGAGAGGTAGTAGAGATAGCGTACGTGAGGTAGCAGAGATTGTGTGTGCGAGTTAACAGAGGAAGCGTGTGGGAGGTAGCAGAGATAGCATGTGTGACGAAGTAGAGATAGCATGCGTGAGGTAGTAGAGATAGCGTGTGTGAGGTAGCAGAGATAGCATGTGTGAGAGGTAGAGAGAGAGTGTGTGTGAGATTGTAGAGATAGCATGTGTGAGATAGAAGAGACAGCGTGTGTGAGGTAGATGAGATAGCGTGTGTGAGGGATAGCAGAGATAGTGTGTGAGGTAGCAGAGAAAGCATGTGTGAGGTAGTAGAGAAAGCGTGTGTGAGGTAGCACAGATAGCGTGTGTGAGATATAGCAGAGAGAGAGTGTGTGTGAGGTAGTAGAGATAGCATGTGTGAGATGGTAGAGATAGCGTGTGTGAATTACCAGAGATAGCGTGTGTGAGGTAGTAGAGATAGCATGTGTGAGATGGTAGAGATAGCGTGTGTGAATTAGCAGAGATAGCGTGTGTGACGTAGCAGATAGAGTGTGTGTGACGTAGCAGATAGAGTGTGTGTGAGAGGAAGCAGAGAGAGGTATTGGCGATAGCGTGTGTGAGGTAGTAGAGATACTGTGGTGTGAGGTAGCAGAGATAGCGAGTGTGATGTAGCAGAGATAGCGTATGTGAGGGGTAGAAGAGATAACGTGTGTGAGGTAGCAGAGATCGTGTGCGCGAGGTAGCAGAGGAAGCGTATGGGAGGTAGAAGAGATAGTGCGTGTGTGTGGTAGCACTGATAGCGTGTGTGAGGTAGCAGAGATAGCGTGTGTGAGGTAGCAGAGATAGTGTGTGTGAGGTAGCCGAGATTGTATGTGTGAGGTAGCAGAGATAGTGTGTAAGGTAGCAGAGTTAGCGTGTCTGAGAGGTAGCAGTGATAGCATGTGTGAGGTAGCAGAAATAGCGTGTGAGTGGTAGCAGAGATGGCATGTGTGAGGTAGCAGAGATAGCATGTGTGAGGTAGCAGAGATAGCGTGTGTGAGAGGTAGCAGATATAGTGTGTGTGAGTTAGGAGAGGTAGCATGTGTGAGGTAGTAGAGAAAGCGTGTGTGAGCTAGTAGAGATTGAGTGTGTGAGGTCGCAGAGATAGCGTGTGTGAGGGGTAGCAGAGAGAGTGTTTGTGAGAAGTAGCAGAGATAGCGTGTGTGAGGTAGTAGAGGTAGCGTGTGTGAGGTAGTAGAGGTAGCGTGTGTGAGGTAGTAGAGATAGCACGTGTGAACTAGCAGAGATAGCGTGTGTGAGGTAGTAGAGATAGCGTGTGTGAACTAGCAGAGAGGGTGTGTGTGAGATGTAACATAGATATTGTGTGTGAGGTAGCAGAGATAGCGTGTGTGAGGTAGCAGAGATAGTTTGCGTGAGGTAGCAGAGATAGCGGGTGTGATGTAGCAGAGAGAGTGTGTGTGAGGTAGTAGCGATAGCTTGTGTGAGGTAATAGAGATAGCATGTGTGAGATAGTCGAGAAAGCATGTGTGAGGTAGCACAGATAGTATATGTGAGATGTAGCAGAGAGTCACACACTCTCTCTGCCTCCTCTCACACACGCAATCTCTGCTACCTCACACATGCTATCTCTGCTACATCTCAGACACACTAACTCTGCTACCTTACACACTATCTCTGCTACCTCACACATATAATCTCGGCTACCTCACACACACTATCTCTCTACCTCATACACGCTATCTCTGCTATCTCACACACGCTGTGTCTGCTACCTCACACATGCTATTGCCAATACCTCACATACACTCTCTCTGCCTCCTCTCACACACACTCTCTCTGCAACCTCACACTCGCTGTCTCTGCTACCTCACACACGCTATCTTTACGACCTCACACACGCTATCTCTACGACCTCACACACGCTATCTCTGCTACCTCCCACACACGCTATCTCTGCTACCTCTCACACGCGCTATCTCTACTAACCTCACACATGCTATCTCTGCTACCTCACACACGCTATCTCTCCTACCTCACACACCCTATATCTGCTACCTCTCACACACGCTATCTCTCCTACCTCACACACACTCTCTCTGGTACCTCTCACACACACTCACTCTGCTACCTCTCACACACACTCTCTCTGCTACCTCTCACACACGCTAACTCTACTACCTCACACATGCTATCTGTACTACCTCACACATGGTATCTCTGTGACCTCACGCACGCTATCTCTGCTACCACACACACGCTATCTCTTCTACCTCCCATACGCTCCCTCTGCTACCTCGCACACACGATCTCTGCTACCTCTCACACACGCTATCTCTGCTACATCACACATGCCATCTCTACTACCTCACACATGCTATCTCTACTACATCACTCGCACTATCTCCACTACCTCACAGACGCTGTCTCTACTATCTCACACAGGCTATCTCTGCTACCTCACACAAGCTTTCTCTAACTACCTCACACATGCTATCTCTACTACCTCACAAATGCTATCTCTACTACCTCACACATGGCATCTCTACTACCTCACACATGCTATCTCTACTACCTCACACACACTGTCTCTGCTATCTCACACACGCTGTGTCTGCTACCTCACACACACTGTCTCTGCTATCTCACACACGCTGTGTCTGCTACCTCACACATGCTGTGTCTGCTAGCTCACACACTATATCTCTGCTACCTCACGTACGCTATCTCTGCTCCCTCACACACGCTATCGCCAATACCTCACACACACTCTCTCTGCCTCCTCTCACACACACACTCTCTGCTATCTCACACACGCTATCTCTGCTACCTCACACACGCTATCTTTATTACATCACACACGCTATCTCTACGACCTCACACACGCTATCTCTACTACCTCACACACACTCTCTCTGCTACCTCCCACACACGCTATCTCTGCTACCTCTCACACATGCTATCTCTACTACCTAACGCATGCTATCTCTGCAATTTCACACACGCTATCTCTCCTATCTCACACACCCTATATCTGCTACCTCTCACACACGCTATCTCTGCTATCTCACACATGCTATCTCTACTACCTCACACACACGCTATCTCTTCTACCTCACACACACACTATCTCTACTACCTCACACACACACTATCTCTACTACCTCACACACACTCTCTCAGCTAGCTCTCACACATGTTATCTCTGTTATCTCACACACTCTATCCCTGCTACCTCACACACACTATCTCTACTACCTCACACACACTCTCTCTGGTACCTCTCACACACACTCTCTCTGCTACCTCTCACACATGCTATCTCTGCTATCTCACACACGCTATCTCTACTACCTCACACATGCTATCTGTACTACCTCACACACGCTATCTCTGCTACCTCCCACACGCTTCCTCTGCTACCTCGCACACACGATCTCTGCTACCTCACACATGCTATGTCTACTACATCACACACGGTATCTCTGCTAAGTCACACCACACTATCTCTACTACTTCACATATGCGATCGCTACTACCTCACACACACTCTCTCTGCTTCCTCTGAGGTAGCAGAGATAGCATGTGTGAGATGGTCGTGATAGCGTGTGTGTTTAAATTGCAGAGATAACGTGTGTGAGATAGCAGAGATAGCATGTGTGAGGTAGTAGAGAAAGCGTGGGTGTGGGAGCACAGATAACGTGTGTGAGAGGTAGCGATAGCGTGTGTGAAGTAGTAGAGATAGCATGTGTGAGGTCGCAGAGATAGCATGTGTGAGTTAGGAGAGATAGCATGTGTGAGGTAGTAGAGAAAGCGTGTGTGAGGTAGCACAGATAGAGTGTGTGGGAGGTAGCAGAGACAGAGTGTGTGAGGTGGTAGAGATAGCGTGTGTGAGGTAGTAGATCTGGCATGTGAGAGGTAGTGGACAAAGCGTGTGTGAGGTAGCACAGATAGCGTGTGTGAGAGGTAGCAGAGGGAGTGTGTGTGAGGTAGTAGCGATAGCATGTGGGAGGTAGTAGAGATAGTGTGGTGTGAGGTAGCAGAGATAGCATGTGTGATGTAGAAGATATAGCGTGTGTAAGAGGTAGCAGAGATAGCGTGTGTGAGGTAGCAGAGATCGTGTGAGCGAGGTAGCAGAGGAAGCATTTGGGAGGTAGCAGAGATAGCATGTCTGAGGTAGTAGAGATAGCGTGTGTGAGGTAGCAGAGATAGTGTGTGTGAGGTAGCAGAGATAGTGTGTGTGAGGTAGCAGAGATAGTGTGTGTTAGATAGCCGAGATAGTATGTGTGAGGTAGCAGAGTTAGCGTGTGTGAGATGTAGCAGAGATAATATGTGTGAGGTACCAGAAATAGCGTGTGAGAGGTAGCAGAGATAGCATGTGTGAGGTAGCAGAGATAGCATGTATGAGTTAGTAGAGATAGCGTGTGTGAGGTAGTAGAGATAGCATGTGCGAGGTAGTAGAGATAGCACGTGTGAGATGGTAGAGATAGCGTGTGTGAGTTAGCAGAGATATCGTGTGTGAGGTAGCAGAGACAGCGTGTGTGAGTTAGCAGAGATATCGTGTGTAAGGTAGCAGAGACAGCATGTGTGAGGTAGTAGAGATAGCGTGTGTGAGGTAGCAGAGACAGCGTGTGTGAGGTGGTAGCGATAGCGTGTGTGAGGTAGTAGAGATAGCGTGTGTGAGGTAGCAGAAATAGCATGTGTGAGGTAGTAGAGATAGCATGTGCGAGGTCGCAGAGATAGCATGTGTGAGGTAGGAGACATAGCATGTGTGAGGTAGTAGAGAAAGGGTGTGTGAGGTAGCACAGATAGCGTGTGTGGGAGGTAGCAAGACAGCGTGTGTGAGGTGGTTGAGATAGCGTGTGTGAGGTAGTGGAGAAAGTGTGTGTGAGGTAGCACAGATAGCGTGTGTGGGAGGTAGCAAGACAGCGTGTGTGAGGTGGTTGAGATAGCATGTGAGAGGTAGTGGAGAAAGTGTGTGTGAGGTAGCACAGATAGCGTGTGTGAGAGGTAGCAGAGAGAGTGTGTGTGAGGTAGTAGCGATAGCATGTGTGAGGTAGTAGAGATAGTGTGGTGTGAGATAGCAGAGATAGCGTGTGTGAGGTAGCAGAGATCGTGTGAGCGAGGTAGCAGAGGAAGCGTGTGGGAAGTAGCAGAGATAGCGTGTGTGAGGTAGCAGAAATAGCATGTGTGAGGTAGTAGAGATAGCGTGTGTGAGGTCGCAGAGATAGCATGTGTGAGGTAGGAGACATAGCATGTGTGAGGTAGTAGAGAAAGCGTGTGTGAGGTAGCAGAGATAGCCTGTGTGGGAGGTAGCAGATACAGTGTGTTTGAGTTAGTAGAGATAGCATGTGTGACGAAGTAGAGATAGCATGTGTGAGGTAGTAGAGATACCATTTGTGAGGTAGCAGAGATAGCATGTGTGAGGTAGTAGAGAAAGCGTGTGTGAGGTAGCACAGATAGCGTGTGTGAGAGGTAGCAGAGAGAGTATGTGTGAGGTAGTAGCGATAGCATGTGTGAGGTAGTAGAGATAGCGTGTGTGAGGTAGCAGAGATCGTGTGAGCGAGGTAGCAGAGGAAGCGTGTGGGAAGTAGCAGAGATAGCGTGTGTGAGGTAGTAGAGATAGCATGTGTGAGGTAGCAGAGATAGCATGTGTGAGGTCGCAGAGATAGTGTGTGTGAGGTAGCAGAGTTAGCGTATGTGAGGGGTAGCAGAGAGAGTGTGTGTGAGGTAGTAGAGATGGCGTGTGTGAGGTCGCAGAGATAGCGTATGTGAGGGGTAGCAGAGATAGCGTGTGTGAGGTAGAGGAGACAGCATGTGTGAACTAGCAGAAATAGCATGTGTGAGAGGTAGCATAGATATTGTGTGTGAGGTAGTAGAGATAGTGTGTGTGCGTGTGTGAGATAGCAGAGATAGCGCTTGTGAGATAGCAGAGATAGCGCTTGTGAGATAGCAGAGAAAGCATGTGTGAGAGGTAGCAGAGAGAGTGTGTGAGGTAGTAGAGATAGCATGTGTGAGATGGTAGAGATAGCGTGTGTGAATTGGTAGAGATAGCGTGTGTGAATTAGCAGAGATATCGTGTGTGAGGTAGCAGAGACAGCATGTGTGAGGTAGCAGAGACAGCGTGTGTGAGGTGGTAGAGATAGCATGTGTGAGGTAGTAGAGATAGCGTGTGTGAGGTAGTAGAGATAGTGTGTGTGAGGTAGTAGAGATAGCGTGTGTGAGGTAGCAAAGATAGCATGTGTGAGGTAGTAGAGATAGCATTGTGAGGTAGTAGAGATAGCGTGTGTGAGGTAGTAGAGATAGCGTGTGTGAGGTAGCAAAGATAGCATGTGTGAGGTAGTAGAGATAGCATGTGTGAGTTAGGAGAGATAGCATGTGTGAGGTAGTAGAGAAAGCATGTGTGAGGTAACACAGCGTGTGTGTGAGGTAGTAGAGATAGCATGTGTGAGGTGGTAGAGAAAGCATGTGTGAATTAGCAGAGATAGCGTGTGTGAGGTAGCAGAGATAGCATGTGAGAGGTAGCAGAGATAGCGTGTGTGAGGTAGCAGAGATAGCATGTGAGTGGTAGCAGAGATAGCGTGTGTGAGGTAGTAGAGATAGCATGTGAGAGGTAGCAGAGATAGCGTGTGTGAGGTAGTAGAGATAGCATGTGAGAAGTAGTAGAGAAAGCGAGTGTGAGGTAGCACAGATAGCATGTGTGAGAGGTAGCAGAGAGAGTGTGTGTGAGGTAGTCGAGATAGCATGTGTGAGGTGGTGGAGATAGCATTTGTGAATTAGCAGAGATAGCTTGTGTGAGGTAGCAGAGACAGCGTGTGTGAGGTAGTAGAGATAGCGTGTGTGAGGTAGCAGAGATAGAGTTTGTGAGGTAGCAGAGATAGTGTGTGTGAGAGGTAGCAGAGAGAGTGTGTGTGAGGTAGCAGAGATAGCATGTGTATGGTAGTAGAGATAGCATGTGTGTGGTAGTAGAGATAGCATGTGTGAGGTAGCAGAGATAGTGTGTGTGAGAGGTAGCAGAGAGAGTGTGTGTGAGGTAGTAGAGATAGCATGTGTGAGGTAGTAGAGGTAGCGTGTGCGAGGTAGCAGAGATAGCATGTGCGAGGCAGTAGAGATAGCGTGTGTGAGGTAGTAGGGATAGTGTCTGTGTGAGGTAGCAGAGATAGCGTGTTTGAGGTAGAAGAGATAGCGTGTGTGAGGTAGAAGAGATTGCGTGTGTGAGAGGTAGCATAGATATTGTGTGAGAGGAGGCAGAGATAGCGTGTGTGAGGTAGAAGAGATCGTGTGTGCGAGGTAGCAAAGGAAGCGTGTGTGAGGTAGCAGAGATAGCGTGTGTGAGGTAGTAGAGATGGCATGTGTGAGGTGGTGGAGATAGCGAGTGTGAATTAGCAGAGGTAGCATGTGTGAGATAGCAGAGATTGTGTGTGCGAGGTAGCAGAGATAGCGTGTGTGAGGTAGCACAGATAGCATGTGTGTGAGGTAGTAGAGGTAGCGTGTGTGAGGTAGTGGGGATAGTGTCTGTGTGAGGTAGCAGAGATAGCGTGTGTGAGGTAGAAGAGATCGCGTGTGTGAGAGGTAGCATAGATATTGTGTGTGAGGTAGCAGAGATTGTTTGCATGAGGTAGCAGAGATAGTGTGTGTGAGGGAGCCAAGATAATATGTGTGAGGTAGCAGAGATCGTGTGTAAGGTAGCAGAGTTAGCGTGTGTGAGATGTAGCAGATATAGTGTGTGTGAGTTAGTAGAGATAGCGTGTGTGAGGTAGTAAAGATAGTGTGATGTGAGGTAGCAGAGATAGCGTGTGTGAGAGATAGCAGAGAGAGTGTGTGTGAGGTAGTAGAGAGAATATGGTGATACATCCCCTCGTGGAGCCGAGATGGTCATTTACCTTTTTTCTGCATTGCTGGGCATTCCTCCAAACTGTGGGTACTGCCCTGATCCAAATGGCAAGCACAGACCCAGCCGGAGAGTCTGTGTTACAGTCTCCTCTGGGGGAAATGGACAGTCCCTCCTCTGCACCAACTCATCCACAAAGACCTTGAGTTTCCTTTCAGCACAGTTTCCCTCCATTGAACATGTCTACAGCAACTCACATGAACAGTGTGGGGCAACTGCAGGCCTGCTTGTGCTTGACCTGGTTCACAACTATGGTTTAATGATGGGGTCACCTGAACCAGCAATGTCAGGTAGTGCCAGCCATGGGGAGTGTTGCCGTCTGTGCCGAGAGACATGGTATAAGGATGTGGTACCTAGTTAATGAGGTGAGTTTAGTAGAGTGAGAAACGTCACTGGGCCTCACATAGAGAAACCTTCCATGAAATTTGATAATATTGACCCTTGAACCACTTCAGATCAAATTCAGCCCAATTTAAGGCACAAAAAACAAAATAAACAAAGTGAAGGGTTATGTATTCAAGAAAGAGAGAAATGAAAGGGACCACAAGAATTATAGGAAAAAACGTTTCCATTCTCCAACAATAATTCAAATCTGAGATGAAGAAATGCATATTAATATAAGTTAATTTTCAGTGCCAGAGTGGTGGTTTAGGGAAGATTTAGACATACCATTATAAATGTTTTCCAGTGAAGAAGGCCATATTTTCAGTTGTATCTGGTGGGTATTTTATCATGTAAGTATCAACATCTCATGTTCATATCAACCTTATGTCCCTCAGCAAGTTGTGAAGTGGCACATTTACATTTCAATAATAGCAAGCTCTGTAAACCTACAGTATTTCTACAGAGAAAAATGATCCATTTTTAATCTAATATTCATCTACTCCCCTTTTTGAAGGATGGGTACAATTATCTGGAAATTTACTCACTTGAATGTCAGGAAAACTGACTAAATCATGACTGGTATTTATTGAAATTTTGTTTGTTTTCAGTATCAGTTCCACAATAATCTTTTCAGTACTGCACACCTGTGAGATCTGAACATATGATTTAATTTTTCAAAAACTCCTGAAGATTATCTCCATATGTTTGTTATAAGTAATGCTCAATGGCTTTTCCTTAAATATCTCAAATTTTAACATACCCTGAGGTTAAACAGAGGCCTTCAAACTCCTGTATTCTCCTGTCTAAATTGTTGCTTGGGGATAGTTGTGATTTGCAGGAAAGAGAATAATCATTGAAATGTGTGTTAACCCTTTGAGCTCCATCATTTCAGTGATGTAGCACTCATTCAACACCCGAGGGACGTGGAACCTTTCTTATGGTTTAATACTACATTAAGTGGAAAAGTCTATCTTTTTTCAAAAGAAGATGAATTTTTAAAAAAATTTCCCATGGGCAAATTTATGGTTTTGTGATTGTTGCTTATCCCAACGAAGGGGCCATTTCCTCTCCTTTTGTAAATCCTGCCCTAAACAAGCCATCAAAAAGCTACAGGAGAACTATCTGCACTAGTCCTTCTGATTTCCATTTCCTTCCTCTTATTGAGGCTTTACCAGACTACCATCTGAAATTGAGGAGCCAGTTGGGTGCAGGATCACTTGCCTAACAACGTATTACTATAAGATTCAGTTAATCCATGTCGGTAAAGTAACAATTGAAAACAATTTCGTTCATGCTCTGCATTTTCTGTTTTTGGTTAAAAATCTTAATAAAAGCTCTTCTGCATGATTAGAATATACTTTGGAGCTTATACATACACAACAGGAAGTTTAAACCACGTTTGTTACAATTTTACGTGATCTCAGACTGGGTAGAGATAAATTGTTCTTTGTCCAAAGTATTCTCTCATATTCCATCTTTTTCTGCAAAGTTCAAAGTTCTCTGTATTTATTAGCTCTGCCACTCTCCTGTGTCTCTGCAAGTCAATTTGAATATTTTGATTCTCACTTTCAGATCTTTGCAAAATCATCTTTTCCGGATCTTTCCACTACTCTGCTCTGACTGTCCCTCTGTTTCTTTGCTACGAGGCTAGTCATTCATTGACGATCTATATCCTGCTATGTTCCCTTCCTTGAATTGAAATTCAATAGAAGTCTAGAATTAAAAGTCGAGTGGTGGTCATGAAACTTTCTGGTTCACTAATGCTCTCTAGGGAGATAAAACTGCCATCCTGACTTGATCTGTCCGAGATGTGACTCCCGACCCAGAATGTGGTCTTAATTGCCCACTGAAATGGCCCAGTAAGGCACTCACTTGGATCAACTGTGAAAATGTCTCAAAAGAGAAGGATGGGCAACCTGGCATTGACCTAAGCAATGAAAACTCAGTCCTGTCAACCCTGCAACATACTACCCCTTACTTGCATTTTGAGGGCTAGTCCCAAAATTGGGATATTGTCTCACAGACTAGTCAAGCACCGGCCTGATATAGTCACACTCACAGAATCATAGTGTAACCACGTTAGTGAGAGAGGTCCGATGAGGCTTGTATTAATTTCTGGAGCAATTTACTGCACTTTTTATCTAAGTTCCAGGCCTCGAGGTGAGATTCTCATGAGGGAACACTGAGTTGCCTATTAAGATCTCATCTCATTAATATGCAGCTTGCAATGCTATCACCAGTCGCTAGCAAACTGGATGCCCAGAATTAGAGGGTGGAGTGGGTACCTGACAACTTCAGCTGACTACTTCCTCTAAATGACCTCAATCTCGGGCCACACTCCATAGGCAGTGGCCACATGCACCATATATCTGCGGACATCGGTAACCTACATGTGCCCGCCTTGAAGAATCCCTCTTGGTACATCTCCAATCCATTCACAGTATGTTTCTGCACTTTGATACTGCACTGACACCAGCAGCACTGCTGCAGCAAGGACACTTTGTGTTCAAAGGTATGCACCCACTTATGGACCGGACCAGGCTACTTCTCCAGGCAGGGGGCTAACACCTTTAACATCTCAACATGTTATCTGCGCTGGCACCAATTGTTACAGTTAACCTGAAAATGTAACTTTTAAAAAAGGTTTTGTGATTTACATATGAAAGAAGTGAAACTGTCATGGCCATTCTAATAGATGAGAGATTTAACAAACAATCAAGGTATTTTTCAATGTATAATTTCAGTTACATCGCACTGTAAACTTTTGCTATAAATTCTGTGTCTTACAATTGTGTAATCCATAACCACCTAATGAAGGCGCGGCACTCCGAAAGCTAGTGCTTCCAATTAAACCTGTTGGACTATAACCTGGTGTTGTGTGATTTGTAACTTGGTACACCCCAGTCCAACACCAGAATCTCCAAATCATCTCTGTAAACTGCTTGCATCCCACTAGCAACCTGCCTTTCTGCCTATTTTTGTGTTGGCTGCAAATTTGACGACAGTACATTTGCTTCCTTCCTCCACTCATAACGAAGTTGCAGATCTAGCACTGATCCCCGTGGAACCCCACTGATTACAGTTGCTGAAAAAAAGCCCCTTATCTCCATTTGCTGTTTGCTGCCAGTGAGTGAATTCTGTATCCATACCAATATACTACTCCAATACTTTGGGCTCTTACCTTATGCTAGGAAAAAGTGATGACTGCAGATGCTAGAGATTAGAGTCAAGAGTGTGGTGCTGGAAAAACACAGCATGTCAGGCAGCATCCGAAGAGTGGGAGAATCAATGTTTTGGGCATAGGAATGAGGAATTCATCAGGAATGAGGCTTATGGACCGGGAGGGACTGAGGGATAAATGGAAGTGGGGTGGGGTTGGGGGAAGGTAGCTGAGAATGGAATAGGTAGATGAAGGTGAGGGAGAAGGTGATAGGTCGGAGAGGAGGGTGGAGCAGATAGATGGGGCAGGTCAAGAGGATGGTGCCGAGTTGGACACTTGGGACTGTGATAATGTGGGGGGGGGGGGGGGGGGGAAGGGAAATGAAGAAACTATTGAAATCCACATGGATCTCGTGTGGTTTCAGAGTCCCAGGTTTCAGAGGCGTTCTTCCTCCAGGTGTCAGATGGCAAGAGAATCCCAGATCACCTTCTTCTTCAAAGATCACAATTTCCCCTTCCACTTAGTCGATGATGCCCTCCAGCATATCTCCTTCACTTTCCACAGCTCCGCCCTTGAACCCCACCCCTCCCAACACTACAAGGACAAAACCCCTCGGTCCTCACCTTCCACCCCACCAACTTCCGTATACACCACATCATCCTCCGCCACTTCTGTCACCTACAAACAGACCCCATCAAAGATATATTTACCTCCCCATTCCTACCAGCATTCCGTTCCCTCCACGACTCCCTCATCAGATCCACACCACCCCCTACCAGCCCACAACCCACTCCCGGCACCTTCCCCTGCCACCCCAGGAAGTGCAAAATCTGTGCCCACACCTCCCCCCTCTCCTCTGTCCAAGGCCCACAAGCATCCTTCCCCATCTAACAGAATTTTACCCATATCTCCACCAATGTTATTTACTGTATCCGTTGCACCCGAAGTGGAATGCCACCTTGCGTTCCATTTCAGAGAACATCCCTGGGACACCCACACCAACCAACCCCACCGTCCCGTGGCTGAACACTTGAACTCCCCCTCCCACTCTGCCAAGGACATGCAGGTCCTGGGCCTCCTCCATCGCCAAACCCTTACCATCCGATGCCTTTTATTTCACCTTGAGACCCTACAACCACACGGGATGAATGTGGATTTCAACAGTTTCCTCGTTTCCCCTCTTCCCACATTATCCCAGTCTCAAGCCTCCAACTCGGCACCACTCTCTTGACAATAGACAATAGGTGCAGGAGTAGGCCATTCTGCCCTTTGAGCCTGCACCGCCATTCAATATGATCATGGCTGATCATCCTTAATCAGTATCCTGTTCCTGCCTTATCTCCATAACCCTTGATTCCACTATCCTTGAGAGCTCTATCCAACTCTTTCTTAAATGAATCCAGAGACTGGGCCTCCACTGCCCTCTGGGGCAGTGCATTCCACACAGAGCATTCATCTCTGTCCGAAGTGGTCTACCCCGTATTTTTAAGCTGTGTCCTCTCATTCGGCACTCATCCATCAGTGGAAACATGTTTCCTGCCTCCAGAGTGTCCAATCCTTTAATAATCTTATATATCTCAATCAGATCCCCTCTCAGTCTTCCAAACTCAAGGGTATACAAGCCCAGTCGCTCCAGTCTTTCAGCATAAGGTAGTCCCGCCATTCCAGGAATTGACCTCGTGAACCTACGCTGCACTCCCTCAATAGCCAGAATGTCTTTCCTCAAATTTGGAGACCAGGACTGCACACAGTACTCCAGGTGTGGTCTCACCAGGGCCCTGTACAGCTGCAGAATAACCTCTTTGCTTCTATACTCAATCCCTCTTGTTATGAAGGCCAGCATGCTATTAACCTTCTTCACTACCTGCTGTACCTGCATGCTTACCTTCATTGACTGGTGTACAAGAACACCCAGATCTCTCTGTACTGCCCCTTTACCTAAATTGATTCCATTTAGGTAGTAATCTGCCTGTCCATCACCTTTCCCATCTATCCGCTCTACCCTCCTCTTCAACTTATCACCTTCTCCCCCACCTTTATCTACATATCACACTCTCAGCTACCTTACCCTCCACCCCACCCCCTCCCATTTATCTCTTAGCCCTCTGGTCCACAAGCCTCATTCCTGATGAAGGGCTTTATGCCCAGAACATTGATTCTTCTACTCTTCGGATGCTGCCTGACCTGCTGTGCTTTTCCAGCACCATACTCTCGACTCTTGTCTTATGCTGAGTGGATGATCCATCTGGACTGCTGCAGTGGTTCCCGACATCACAGATGCTAGTCTCAAGTTAATTCGATTCACTCTTCGTGATACCAAGAAATGGTTGCAAACACTGGATACAGCAAAGGCTATCAGTCCTGACAGCTTTTGGCATAAATGCTGAAGGCATGATCAACTTGCCACACCACGAGCTAAGCTATTCCAGTTCAGGTACAAGACTGTCTTTTACCTGACAACGTGGACAATTGCCCAGGTACATCCTATACATAAAAAGCAGGACAAATCCAACTACTGTCCTATCATTCTACTCTCAATCAGCAGCAAAATAATGGAAGGTTTCATCAGCAGTAGTATCACACATCACGCAAGTTCCAGGCAATCACCATCTGAAACAAGAAAGAATTTAACCATCACCTCTCAACTCTAAATGGTACTAGCAGCACTAAATCCCCCACTACCAACATCCTAGTGTTGATTAGAAACCATGATTGGTCATATAAATATTGTGATTACAGGAGATAAAGCTCCAAACACCTGTCTACCATCTGCAATTTACAGTTCAGGAGTGGGCTGAAATGCTTGCCATTTGCCTGGATGAGTGCAGCTCCAGCAACACTCGAGAAGGTTGGCATAATCCAGGATAAAGCAGCCCTCTTAATTCACACCAAATCCACAAACATTCATATCCTCCACCAACAACATTCAGTAACAGCAGTGTGTACCATCTAGAAGATGCACTGCAGAAATTCACCAACGCTTTACCACAACAAACCCGTGACCACCATCATCTTAAAAGATGAGGGCAGCAGATTCATGGGAATATCACAACATCCAAGCCACTCACCATACTGACTCAGATATTTATACTCCAAAATATAACTTTATTTAAACAGAACTCAAGTTCACACTTTTCATTTAGCCACATTTCATAAAATTCATACCCCCTAAATACTGGCTCCCCATATTTATACATCCAATTCCAATCCAATTAATTATTAGTTAATATAGTTATCATCTGTTCCCTCATTTCAGTAAAAGTCTCTAGCATGGCTTCAGACCATATTAGGTGATATGATTGGGAACGTATTACAGTTACTTCAGTGACACTGGGTCGAAATCCTGGAGCTTCCTCCCTGATGACTTTGTGGATGTAGCTACTGCAGTGCATGAAATGGACTGCAGTGATTGAAGAAAGCAACTCCCCACCACTTTCTCCATAGCAGTTAGACATGGACGATAAATGCTGGAGCAGCCAGTGATACCCACATCCCATGATGACATTTTGAAAAAAAAGTGTCTTTGAAGTCCTCCTCTTTAAGACAGTAAGACTGTAAGAAATAGGATCAGGACGAGGCCACACAGCCCCTCGAGCCTGCTCCGCCATTCAGTAGAATCATGGCTGATCTGACATTCCTCATATCCACTTTCTGCCTATTCACCATTACACTTCATTCCCCTGTTGATCAAGAATTTATCTATCAGTTATCCTTAACTGTGCCTTCACATCTTCTTCTGCACAGCAGCTCCTCCAGTCCCACTTGTTCACTTGCCGTTCACTTGTCAAGAACCGTACTTGAAAAATGCCTATTTGGCTAGGTTATTGATGTGCTATTGGTGAATATCTGATCAATATATTTGAAGCAATCTGTTCAGAAGAGAAGGGGCAAACATCAAAGGTTGAATGAAAACAAGATATATGTGTCGTTCTGTCTTTCTGTGTTTGTCAGATTCCAGTTTTTTCGTAATTAATTCTTTTGTATCTTCCTCTTTATAACATGAGGATTTCTGTGAGCATTGGTTACGTTTTGATCATTACGTAAAAGAGATGCCAAGCTAGAGTTTTTGGTACTACATGTATCATTTAAACAGCATTTAACCGGGTAAACTCTTTACTCAATTAACTTGAATATTTATGCTCTCTTTTAGAATAAAAAGGATTGCTTTTGATGACTATCATAAGTCCTGGTGCGAAATCGCCACAACAAAAGCAACTGAGAGCCGCAAAGATCCAAGTACGGTAATATACCAATTCAGGTGCTTCTTACTACTTGCTCTAAAAAATATGACAGATTTGGGTGATATACTGGGTTAGGATGCTTACTTTATACATTCAGAGCCTACATTTCAAATCAGCCTAGACTACTACTTATAAGGGTTCAAATTTAGTGAGTTTCTTTTCTTAATTTTCTCATGGGATGTGGGCATCATTAACAAGGGGAGCATTTGTTGCTTATCCCTCATTTCCCTTATGCTGAGTGACCTGTTGGGCCTTTGAAGAGGCAGTTAAGAGCCAAGCACATTGGAGTCACATATAGGCCAGTCCAGGTAAGGATGGCCAGTTTTCTTCCCTAAAACATAAGTGAAACAGATGGACTTTTACAGCAATCCGCAGTCGTTTCATGGTCACCACAATTGAAACTGGCTTTATTTTCCAAACTTATTCATTGTATTTCACTTCTATCAGCTGCTGTGGTGGGGTGTGAACCTTTATCGTCAGAGCATTAGCCTGGCCCTCTGCAGTCCTCATCGTTACCATTAATACAGCATTACCATTATGCCACTCTGTTGTCCATTTTGGACGAATTCAACAAAGTTTCCATTAAATGTTAACATGCAATGCAAAATTGAAATCTAGTTAAGTTCTGAAAGGGCAATTTGGAATGAGCTATGTATGAAGTATAAAACAATGTACATTTAATTTTGTATGGTCTATAGTTACAATCTATAGCAATGACTTGGATGAAAAGATCTTGTATAAAGCTGCTCGATTTGCTAATAACACAAAGATTGGTAGGAGAGTAAGTTATCTTGGGAATACAAGGAGCCTGCAAAAGGATGTTGGTTAAGTGATTGGGCACAAATTCAATAGATGTCGTATCAGGTGGGAAATTGTGAACTTATCCATTTTGGCAGGCAGAATCGAAGAGCAGTTTATTTTTAAATGTGAGAGATTACAAAATGTTGCAGTACAGTGTACTGTACATGACTCTCAAAAATGTTCGTGTGCAGATGTAAGTTAGGAAGGCAAGTGGAATACTGTTACTTATTGAAAGGGCAAGTTTTACTAAAGTCATAGAGGCTATTAGTGAGACCACATCTAGAGTATTTTACAGTTTAGGTTCCTTTATAAGGAAGGATTGGACAGGTTGCTTTGTATCCTTTGGAGATTTACAAGAATGAGAAGTGACCTTAATGAAGCATGTGAGATCCTGAGAAGATTTGAGAGGATGGATGTTGAGAGGATAGTTCCCCTTGTTGGAGAGACTAGGAACTACACAGTTTAAAAATAAGGGATCTCCCATTTAAGATTAGGAAAATTTGTTTTATCTGGATGCATTGCTAGTCTGTGGAATTATCTTGCTAGAAAGCAGAGCAGAGCAGTGTCATTGAATACTTTTTAAAGCTGAGTTGGTAGATTCTTAATATGGGAGTCAAAGAGTATAAGCATTGATAGAAAACTAGAGTTAAGGCCATAGTTAAATCAGCCGTGGAGTAAGCTCAAGAGACAATGAATGGTTTACTCTTCCTAATTCCTATTCACTGCTTGCAAAATGGTCTACTCTGTACGGATCAAAGATTTTGAATGTAAGTTGAGTAATTGCTTCGCAAATGCCTTCATTGAGTCCGCAAGCATTCCCTAAGTGTCCAGTCACCTGCTATATTACTTCTCCACTTTTGCAATCCTACCAACATCACGTCCGCAGTCTTCTGCAGTTTGCCAATGAAAGGCAAAGTAAGCTCAAGGAACATCTTTCTTTGAGGCACTTTTGCACCCTTCAGAGCTCAATATTAAGTTCATTTTCAGACCATAATTTCAGCGATTCTTCTGAGAGATCTGTATCACCAGACCGTATTCCCCACCCCCCCCCCCCCCCCCCACCCCACCTCCCCTGCCACCTCACCAATTTCACTTGCTTAAAGCCAGTTCATTTGTCAGAATTTGTAACAATCTAGTTGAAAGTTAACCAAAACTTTTAGCTGCTTTTCTTTCCTCAGATGCAAGCTGACCTGTTCTATATTTCCAGCAATTACTGTCTATGCAACAGAGTTTTGCACTGGAAAGTGAATACAGCAAAGTAGTTAAGCCTTAGAGTTTTAATTTATCAAACATTGAAAGGTTATACCAACTTTCCACAATTCCTACTTTACTCTAGTGTACCATTTGGGAAAGCAGCATTTCAAGGAAAATAGCTGCATAGTTATGGTTCTCCAATGTGTTCAACCATTAAAATGAAACCTGTTCTCAAGAAACAAATCAGTGATTTTATTTGTACCTTTGTTTCAGTGCCAGTGCCCTATCCTCATCTCAAAGCATTGTATGATGGACTGGAAAAGGAGGATTTACAGGAAGAGATTGAAGAACAGGATAAAGAGTGCGTATTCATCTGAATTCAATGAGTTAACACCTAACAGTACAGGTACCCACTTATAGGAGGTTATATAGATTGCAAGTATTATATAATAAAATCTGGGCCAGTCTTATATAACAAAGCCGTGGCCACTATTATAAAGTCAGGATATTGTGGGATTCATGATGCCACCTGAACCACGTTTGTAGTTTAGCTGCAAAGGACCCCCGCCATTATGAACACCAGTCTGAAGACTACTTCACATCCAATGTTTGAGTAAAGGGGCAAAGAAAGCAGAAAGCACCAGAAATCTATGTAACAACTGTCTGAAATCTCTGAAAAGATCAAATCAGCTGTTAATTGGGCCTGTAAACAGTACAGTTCAAATTATTTAACAACGTTAAAAGTCACACAACTCCATGATATAGTCCAGCAGGTTTAATTGGAAGCACACTAGCTTTTGAAGTGAAACCACCTGATGAAGGAGCGTCGCTCCGAAAGCTAGTGCTTCCAATTAAACCTGTTGGACTATAACCTGGTGTTGTGTGATTTTTAACTTTGTACATCCCAGTCCAACACCGGCATCTCCAAATCATGATTTAACAATGTTCGTGTTGCACAGCATCTAATTGAAATGGATCCTTCAAAGAGGCCTAAGTGAAAAGGCTACAAAAATGCTACTAAACAGTTCTTAGCTTGACACATTGCCATATTTCCTTGCCATTTCTGTGAAAAGGATTTTGGTTGCCAATAGCCAAACCCTGAGCTCTACATCACCTTCAAGGACAAACATTGCTGCTACGGGCATCTAGCAACCATTCATTTGA
Organism: Chiloscyllium punctatum; assembly: GCF_047496795.1. Classification (NCBI taxonomy): domain Eukaryota; kingdom Metazoa; phylum Chordata; class Chondrichthyes; order Orectolobiformes; family Hemiscylliidae; genus Chiloscyllium; species Chiloscyllium punctatum. Next base: position 74,642,768 of record NC_092745.1, read on the forward strand.
TTTCTCACGGTTATTTTGACCCTGACTCACCTCATACACTCAATGTGTCATGCATGTGGTAGGAGTATGACAAACATATTAAAATAATCTAGTCTCATAATATTGTGTGAGATCAGTTCATTTGGATGAAAGGGAACACAAAGCTTTTAAATCAGTACCTGCCAACAAGAACACAGTATATGTCCTTGTTCACATATATTTATATGAAGTTTTGTTTATCGTAACTGACTAAATAATTGAAATAATTACTTCAACTTGTTTTCGGCTATCATTCTCCTTCCTCATTTAAGACAGTATATACGGCCAAAGATAACACAGAAAACAAGGGAGGCGTTGCATTTATGTGACACCTAATCTTTTTTACTTTCCATACCAAATGGCACCTCCAATTGTCATCTATTCCTTAAAGGGCTGATTAAAAAGAATCCAGAATTAATGGAATCTCATTATAGTTGATTCCCTGCAGTCATCTGGTAAAGTCCTCTGGGATTATGGTACATTTCTAGCAAGACCTCTGAGCAAATTCAGATTCGTCATGTCTCATATAAATCCAGTGAAGAACTACAATCTGTTAGTCTTGATGGCTCAAATCTGAGTCAATTCTTGCATTCACTATCTGTTCTAATCTTAAAAGAACTCCGCTGCTAATGCTTCCTCCAAAAGTTCAATGTCTTGTTTTGTACCCAACATTTTCTTTCACTGTTCACATTATTGAACAGGGTAGAAGAAAAAAGCATACTGTCTGATTGATGATTAGATTAGATTACTTACAATGTGGAAACAGGCCCTTCGGCCCAACAAGTCCACACCGACCCGCCGAAGCGCAACCCACCCATACCCCTACATCTACCCCTTACCTAACACTACGGGCAATTTAGCATGGCCAATTCACCTGATCTGCACATCTTTGGACTGTGGGAGGAAACCGGAGGACCCGGAGGAAACCCACGCAGACACGGGGAGAATGTGCAAACTCCACACAGTCAGTCGCCTGAGGCGGGAACTGAACCCGGGTCTCTGGCGCTGTGAGGCAGCAGTGCTAACCACTGTGCCACTGTGCAGACAGTGAGGTCTGCAGATGCTGGAGATCAGAGTTGAGGGTGTGTTGCTGGAAAAACACAGCAGGTCAGGCAGCAACTGAGGAGCAGGAAAATCAACTTTTTGGGCTGGAGCCCTTCATCAGGAATGACTGCAGTTTCTGTTTGTATCACAACCTTTCTTGTGCCTGATACTCTAATCCTCTCTCTATGACTTCTGTTATGGTTGGTGCCACTATATACTTTCCTGATTTGTCTGTCCCCAAGTAGTAATTATCCCCACGTTCCCAAACTATACTTTGAGATCCTCATTGGGGCTGCAGGATGAGACTTTGTTATAAACTGGCAAATGGAAGATGCAGAGAGTGAAAACATAACCGTACAAGTATCAGGTTGCAATGAGGAATAGGTGAAAAAGGTAGCTTAGACACTTACTTTCGATAAATTGGCAAGAATGCTTTCCTTTCCATTGTGGAGCAAAAATAAAAATGAAAAACTTTGAGAAGGAAATTGGTAGGAGACTCCCCAGCATTAGAATATTTTTCTTTAATTCTCAGTCATGGGATGTGGACATCACTAGTTGACCAGCATTTATTGTCCATGCCTAATTGTCCTTGACAAGGTTGCTGCAGCACACTGTGCTTTACATTTATTAACATTTTTTTAACCTGATTTTGTAATCAACCAGTTCAGAGAGTTCCAGAATATTCATTCAGTGATAGAGAAGGAGCAGCAATATAGTTCCAAGTCAGAATGTGGCTTGAGGGGATCTTACAACTGTTAGTTATTGAGAAATTGAGATAAAGCAAAACTAATTGATCTCATTGACTTGCACTCACTCCCAGTCCACTAATGCCATGATTTTAAAATTCTCATCTTTCTTTGCAGCCCCTCTATGATCTCTATCTCCGTAATCTCCTGTAGCAATGCAAACTGCTGGGACCTCTGCCACATTTGTCTTTGCTTTTACACCCACATTGATAGCTATGCTTTCAGTTGGTGGGGCCTTAAGCTCTGATTGCTTCTGTAAATTCACCCACCCTCTCTTCTGCTTTAAGGCTGTTCTTAAAAATCTACCTCGTTACAGTGATTCTTCAGCCTCAGTTCTAATGATACCTTCTTGAGTTTGGTATCAGTTTCTGTTCACCTTGGGAGATTTGACTATGTTAAATATGCTACATAAGTGCAAATTATTATTGAGGTAGGAAAGAATAGAATGCAAGTAATCGGAGATATCCTTAGTAAGAGAAAGAAACATGATCTTTGAACAGAACCATGGGAGATGGACTGATTGGATCATTGCTAGTATGTATAAGCAATGCATTAAATAATCATGTGATTTGGAGGTACTGGGGTGGACAAAGTTAAAAATCACACAACACCAGGTTATAGTCCAACAGGTTTATTTGGAAACGCTAGCTTTCGGAGCACTGCTTCTTCATCAGGTAGTTAGTGGGGCAGATCATAGGACACAGAATTTATAGTAAAAGATCAAAGTGTCATAGAACTGATGTGATGGATTAGACAAACTTAGATTGCTGTTAAGTCTTTAATCACTTCAAATGAGGTAGCTGGTTTCGATTAATTAATATGTAAATCCCCACTGGCCCTGCTGTACAGAGGGAGGGGCAAAGCATAGACCAATAGTAATTGGAGACTTGATAGTCAGTGGCACGGATAGGTGCTTCTATGATCGCAAGAGAAACTCCAGGATGGTACGTTGCCTCCCTAGTGCCAGGATCATGGATGTTTCTATGCAGGTGCGGGGAGGGTAAACAGACAGAAGCCATTGTTCATATTGGCACAAATAACATGGGTAGGAAGAGTGACAGAGTCCTGCAACGACCATTCACGGAGTTAGGTAGCAAACTAAAAAGTAGGACATCTGGATTACTCAGGATTACTCCCATGTGCTACTGAGGACAGGAACAGAGATTTTGTACAATTGAACACATGGCTAAAGAGCTGGTGTAGGGGAGAAGGATTCAGATATGTGGATCACTGGGATGTCTTCCACAGTAGGTGGGACTTGTACATGATGGAGGGGTTGCACTTAAACTGCAAAGACACCAATATTGTGGCAGGAAGGTTTGATAATGCCACTTGGGAGGATTAAAACTAGTTTGGCAGAGGGTGGGAACTGAAGCAGCAGGTCAATACCTATACAGACTGGGCAATAGCTTGAGACTAAGGCAAAAATAGCTAAGAGGAAGATCAGTCAGGGAGACGTTGCTGAGCTCAGTGGAACTTGGAGCTTGGACTGTATTTGCTTCAATGCAAAAGTATAACAGGTAAAATGGATAAACTTTGAGCCTGGATTAATGCATTCAATTACAATGTTGTTGCTATCACAGAGACATGGTTGAAAGAGGGACAGGATTGACAGTTTAACATTCCAGAATATTAATGTTTTAGACAAGACAGCAAAGGAAGCAAAGGAGTTGCATTATTGGTTAGGGAGCATATCACAGACTGTGTTGAGGGAGGACACCCTGGAGGGCTCTTTCAGCGAGGCATTATGAATAGAACTCAGGAATAGGAAGGGTGCAATCACAGTGCTGGGATTGTACCACAGACCTCCCAGCTGCCAGCGGGACAGATACATAGGCAAATTCTGGAAAGATGCAGAAATAACAGGGTTGTTGGGGTATGTGATTTTTAACTTCCACCATATTGACTGGGACTCCCTTAGTGCTGGGAATTGGATGGGGAGCAATTTGTGAGGTGTGTCCATGAGGAATTGAAACATTATGTGGATAGTCCAATGAAGGAAGGGGTCATACTGGACCTGGTATTGGGAAATGAGCCCAACGGATGATCAATGTTTCGGTTGGGGTGCATTTTGGGAGTAGTGATCATAATTCCGTAACTTTTCAGATACTTATGGGTAAGCACAAGAGTGGACATCAGATGAAGATGTTAAATCGCAGTAAGGTCAACTATAACCAAATGAAGCATGAATTGGAGAATGTGAATCAGGAGTAGCTGTAAAGCCCAGTTGATTAGAATACAGGACAGGCTTGTTCCATGAAAATTAGGACAGGAATGAATCTAGAGGAAGTAGGAAGGGTATTAAGGGAGCTAAAAGTAGCCATGAAATGGCCTTGGCCAGCAGAGTTAAGGAAAATTCCAAGGCATTTTATAATGGAGGGTGGTTATGTGTGGAGCCGGAGGAAATGGATGAGATTCTTAATGAATACTTTACCAAAGAAAAGGACTTGAGGAATGTTGAGATTAGGGAAAGGTGTATGAATATTCTCGGGTAGATCAACATAATGAAGGAGAAAGTGTTGGGTGTCTTGAAATGCATGAAGGTAGACAAATCCTCAGGGCCAAATGAGCTCTATCCCAGAATACTGTGGGAGGCAAGGGAAGAAATAGCAAGGGGATTAATAGATATCTTTGCATCCTCTTTGGCCTTTGGCAATGTTCCAGAGGACTGAAAACGAGGTGCCACTGTTTAAGAAGGGTAGTAAGGACAAGCCAGCGAACTATAGATCAGTGAGCTTGACGTTGGTGGTGGGCAAGTTGTTGTAGGGAATCCTGAGGGACAGGATGTATATATACTTGGAAAGGCAAGGACTGATTAGGGATAGTCAACATGGCTTTGTGCATGGGAAATCATGTCTCACAAACTTGATTGAGTTTTTTGAAGAAGTAACAAAGAAGATTGATGAGGGTAGAACAGTAGATGTGATCTATATGGACTTCAGTCAGGCGTTCGACAAGGTTCCCCTTGGAAGACTGATTCGCAAGGTTAGATCTCATGGAATAAAAGGTGAACTCGCCATTTGGATACAGGTTCAAAGGTAGAAGACAGAGGGTGGTGGTGGAGGGTTGTTTTTCAGACTGGAGGCCTGTGACCAGTGGAGTGCCACAAGGATCAGTGCTGGGTCCTCTACTTTTTGTCATTTACATAAATGATTTGGATGCGAGCATAAGAGGTACAGTTCGTAAGTTTGCAGATGACACCAAAATTGGAGGTGTAGTGGACAGTGAAGAGGGTTACCTCAGATTACAACAGGATCTGAACCAGTTGGGCCAATGGGCTGAGAAGTGGCAGATGGAGTTTAATTCAGATAAATGCGAGGTGCTGTATTTTGGGAAAGCAAATCTTAGCAGAATTTATACACTTAACGGTAAGGTCCTATGGAGTGTTGCTGAACAAAGAGACCTTGGAGTGCAGGTTCATATCTCCTTGAAAGTGGAGTCGCAGGTAGATAGGATAGTGAAGAAGGCGTTTGGTATGCTTTCCTTTATTGGTCAGAGTATTGAGTACAGGGGTTGGGAGGTCATGTCGCGGCTGTACAGGACATTGGTTAGGCCACTGTTGGAATATTGTGTGCAGTTCTGGCCTCCTTCCTATCGGAAAGATGTTGTGAAACTTGAAAGGGTCCAGAAAAGATTTACAAGGATGTTGCCAGGGTTGGAGGATTTGAGCTATAGGGAGAGGCTGAACAAGTTGGGGCTGTTTTCCCTGGAGTGTCGGAGGCTGAAGGGTGATCTTATAGAGGTTTAGTCGGTGGCTGAACCCAGGGTGGAAAAGTAAACTACAAGAGGGCACAGGTTCAAGGTGAGAGTGGAAAGTTTAGGGCAGAAGTGCAGGAAAGATTTTCACAGAGAAGGTAGTAGGTGTGTGAATTACACTGTCAGTGAAGGAGGTGGAAGCAGGCACATTAGCAACGTTTAAGGTGCATCTTGATAGATACATGAGCGGGAGGCGAACGGAGTTTTGAATCCATGAATGGGCGGGTCTAAATAAGGACCAGGAATTGGTGCAGGCTAGCTGGGCTAAAGAGCCTGTTCCTGTGCTATTTTATTCTTTGTTTGAGTCAATTATTTTTACTTAGCACTTTCTAAAATTTGGAGAATATTTCCTCTGAAAATAAACTGCCACTTAGATGTCAGTAATTTAAAATCAAATTGTGCAATTTGATTTATGTTCTAACTGCGAGATAACATACTGTGTGCTTTTGTATCATGTTGTGAGCAGGTTCAATTATATAATGTATGGAGCGTTTAAGAAAGGAAGGAAAGCTCGAGTGACATTGGACAAGAAACTTGCACGAATCAACCGCATGAAGAATTGCTACATTATGGATAAACCCTTAGGTGATTTAAAAAAATATATACTATTTCATGGAATGTTGGCATAGCTGACAAGACCAGTATTTGTTGCCAACCCCTAATTGCCCCTGAGAAGTTAAAAAAAGTAAAAAGTACTTGGATGGGCACTTGAAATGTCATAACATTCAAGAGTATAGATTGAGTGTTGCAAAGTAGGACTAGTGTAGGAGTTATTGTCTCAATAGGCTATTGGCATCTTCTGGACTATACAACTCTATAAATCTAAAGTGGTGGTCTGTCACCGGTTTGAACCACTACAATTAATCTCCTGTAAATTCCTCCTTGTCTTCTTTGGCTGTCCCTCAGGGTTGGGGGTGACTTGCTCGAAGTGGTTCGCCCCTGTGCAGATGCTTCTTCTCCAGGTTGTGTGTCTTAGAGGGGATGTTGCATTTGTTTAGGAAAGCTTTCAGGGAATCCTCAGCCCTCCTACTGATCACTGACCATTGCAGAGCTCGGAGTAGAGCGTTTGTTTAGGGAGTCTTCTGTCAGGTACATAGACAATATGGCCTACCCATTGTAACTGATCAAGCATGACCAATGCCTCAATACTGGTGAAAGAATGCTCATGTTAGTATACCTATCCTGCCAGTGGATTTGTAGAATTTTGTGAAGGCAGTAACTGGTGATAACTCTCCAGGGATTTGAGGACCATGGATGTTCATGGTCAATGTTTCGGGTGCACACAGGAGGATGGGGACCATAACTGCTCTGTTGACTATGAGCTTGCTGTTAGATTTGACGTATCGGATTTTGAATACTCTGTTCCTCAGGCATCTGATGGCTGCACTGGCACATCAGAGTTGATGTTGAATCTTTGTCACTGTCTGCTTGCACTAAGAGGAGGCTCCTGAGGTATGGCAAATGATTCACAATGTTCATGGGCTTGCCATAGATTTGATGGTCGGGGAGCAGTGTTATGTGGCAGGAGCATGCTGGTAGAGCATTTTGGATTTCCAGATGTTTAGTCTGAGTACCATTTTCTCATTCATTATGGTGAATGGAACAATGTTGGTTTGTAGCTCAGCCTCCAAGCTTGTGTCCCAACAGGTATTTTCTGTGTACTGGAGCTCAGGGAGAGAAGGTGGTCTTGGTTCTGGCCTGGAGACATTGAAAGATGAACAGTTTGCCGCTCGCTCTGTAGGTTAGCTCCACTCCAGTGGGGAGCTTCATGGACACAGGATGGAGCATTACACCAAGGAAGAAGGCAGACGGTGTTTGTACGATGACACAGCCCTGCTTGACCCCAGTTTGCACTTTGGGTCTGAGTAGATCCATGGCTGAGAATCACAGCTTGCAAGTCAAGTGGAGAATGGTGATGAATTTCTGCAGGCAGCTGATTTTGAGGAAGATATGCCACATAACTCATGTGAGTTTTGAAAAGCCACGTACAGAGATTGGTGCTAATGCCTGCCGTTTTCTTGGATTTGTCATGCACTGACAACCATGTCCCTTGTGCCTCTTGACAAGCAGAAATCATTTTGAAACTCATGGAGGAACTCTTTAGTCACTATGGGGAGTCAGTTGAGGAAGATTCTCCTGATGACCTTTCCTGTGGCAGACAGTAGGTCAATCCCTCTGTAATTTCCCCTGTCAGATCTGTCTCCTTTCTTAAGATGGTAACAATTACGGACATCTGAGATCTCCTGGTATGCTGTCTTCTTTCCAGACAAGAGTGATGAAATTGTGGATTTGTATCAAGACTGCTTCTTAGCCATATTTTCCAACCTCAGTGGCAATTCCATCTGTGCTGAATATGTTGTATTCAGCTGTAAAATGGTTTTTCCAACCTCGTGGCAAGTTGGAGGTGTGATGAAATGATGATGGGTAGTGTGTTGCTGGATGATCTTGAGAGCACTTACATCGAAGGCTGTGCCTAGGCCGAGGAGGTACTCAAAGTGCTGTCTCCAGTAGGTTCTGACTGCCTCTCAGTCTCGATGAGCAACTGACTGTTTTTGATTCTCAGTGGAGTAGCTACCTGTGTACTCAGACTGGAGACAATTTTGATTGCGCTGAAGAAGCTGCACACATAGTGGTGAGCTGCTAAGTCTTCTGCGCTCTTTCCACTCACCATCTAACCTTTGGGTCATAGGTTCTTTGTTACATTTCAGCCTTCAGTTGCCTGTCACCTTGTTTCCTGTCACTCAGGTTTTGGTGGAGTTGCCAGTTCAGGAATGCCTTGTTGTTGCGTTCTAGGAGATTCTGAATCTTTTGATCATTCTCATTGACTCAGTCTCAGTTCCCCATTGAAAGGCCGAGTTCACAACTGCTGACTATGGTGTCCTTTAGTATGGACTAGCTGTTGTGGGCAGTCTGTGGCTTTGGCACATTGGTCATTACCAGGTTGTCTGTGAGGCACTGCTGGAGTAGTCTTTCTTCTCAGGGTCTTTGAGTCTAGCGACATTCAGCAGAATGTTTCTGCCTCTGCCAATTTGGGCCCAGGTTGATGAAGATGTGAGAGTGGATTAATCAGTGGTTGGTCCAGTGGTTGTCAGCTCACCATGGTGAGGATGATGCAGACATCTCTGTGGTCCCTCTATCAAAAGCTAATGTAATCTGTTCCGTGCCTATGTTTGGAATGGGGTAATGCCCTCAGGTCTTGTCCTTGTCCCTCTGGGGGAGCAGCATGTTTGTTATGATGAGGTCATGTTCTTGACACTTGGTCAGGAGGAGGACTCCATTGAGTTTGTTTCCCCTTCACCTTCCTTGCTTAACATATCTTTCCAAAGGTTTGTATCCCTCTTGACTCTGGCATTGAAGTTGCTGAGGAGAATCAACTTGTTTCCTATGGGGATGCGGGACAGCAGTTCACAAAGGCTGGGGTAGAATGTCTCTTTCATCTCATCCATTGCGACTAGGGTCGGGGTGTAAATATTGACAACTGTGATGCGCTGCTTTAGGGCCAGACTCAGCTGTAGGGCCATGAGGTGCTCACTTACGAGGATTCATTGGGATGTCCAACCAGTTATGGTGAAGCTGACCCCATTGAGATGATTTTCTTCTGATTTGCCTTTCCCAGAGGAAGTGTAATCGTCATTTCGTTCTTTGAGTTGCCCTTCTCCTGTCGGTTGTGTCTCACTCAGGGCAGCGATTTCAGTGTTATAGCACCAGAGTTCCTGGGCAATGATGGCACTGTGATACCGAAATCTATCTTTGTTGAATTCATTTGGCTGGGGATGGAGGAGGTGGTGAAATGTAGGCAGACTCCATTGAGGGCCGTGATTGAGAAATCAGGGCGTGGGGTTCAAGCAGACGTTACACTTTCATTTTGGGCTGAAGAGTACCTAACTGGAGGCCGATCCCCAAGCTGCTGTCAGGGTTTACCTGCCTATCTTGCAATGTGGCCTGGCCAACACTTATATCAGTGAAAGCAGGGAGAGTTCAGTTAGCCCAAAGACCAATGGGTTACTCAATACTCACCCATTAATGATGTAGATTAAAGAAGTAGATTAACTGAGTAGGTGATGGGCATACCATGTTCTGCCAGTACATCCAATTTTAACTGAATCCCATCCCTGCAGCTGTCACCCCATTCCAATGTGTGATTTAACATTCCAGCCAGTATAAGATTACAGAGATATCTTGTAGAGAGTGCACATTCCTGGAGATCAGGTGAAGGTGAGGTGTTCTTCCATTGTAATAGATGTGACATTATACTATCACCATCCGTCTTGAGAGCAGTGTTTAATCAGGCAGGAAGGTCTGGACTACAGGCCCTGTTGCCTTCTTCATTACTCTCCAACAACAGAAGGGTGGGATATGCCTGGCAGTTTACCTGCCTGTGGGCTTTTGGGGCTAGATCTTTTTACTTGGGCACCTTTAGCAAGGACAGCCCCACCCTGGGAAGATCTTCTTACCCTCTAATATCAGGAGATGAGCTTTATATTTTTACACAATATACTTTGCTGATTCGTCAGTCATTTTTTAAAACATAGTAATGCTTCTTGAATTTTATGAAGAAAATTGGTCAGGTTTAACATAGTAAAGGGCTGGCCAACAATTTCCTAGTGTAGTGATGATCAGACCAGAATCTGTCCCTCTTTTGATTCTCCATTCTTGTTGAATCGATTGCTATCAGTCAGAGGAGCAGCATGCAGCATGGATACCACAATTAAACTCAGTATTCCTATATCGGTGTTTATGTAGTGAGGATGAAATCAGATTTGATCCTGATGCTCTCCAGTCAGGCAACATTTCCTGGTTCAGTTCAGATATGAAGATCAGGAGAAAGTGAGGGCTGGAGATCAGAGTCGAGAGTGTGGTGCTGGAAAAGCACAGCAGGTCAGGCAGCATCCAAGGAGCAGGCAAATCAACTTTTTGGGCATAAGCCCTTCATCAACCCCTCCTGATGAAGGGCTTATGCCCGAAATGTCGATTCTCCTACTCCTCAGATGCTGTGTTTTTCCAGATATGAAGATCAGCCTGACTCACTGGCTCATATATAGCATTGCCCAGTGACAGTTGGACCTTTCCAGAAAGGAGGGAAGAATTGTTTTTTAAAAAATTTCAAAATTTGTGCACACTTTCAAAGATAATAAATGTGAAATCTTTTCACTGTCAGATTAATCAACTGTGGATGTTGATATATTTCATATTAACATTATTACATCATATTCTTTGCTTTACTTTAGAAGCTTCAACTTCAGTAACCCAGGATCTGCCAACAAGAACCAAGCCAGTGCAACCCAACAGCAATACACAAGATGAGGAAATGTGCGACAAGGAAGTAGACAGTTTAGTTGGTTGGACAGCTCAGCTCAATTTAGATGAGCTGGAAGGTGATTAAGGAAAAGCATGTCAATATTCAACTCTTTCATGGTCTGCAAACCTGTCACTAAATTAATTTGGAAGATTTGATGTTCCCTTCAATGCTGCAAAAACTGGTTGTTCCTAAAATAATATTCAAAGGTCTCTATCCTGAAGCATATCTTTATTATTTCCAGACTGTGAAATAAATGTTATTGATGTGATTGAAAATTTTGAAGGAAACGGTTCTTGCATGACCCCACCCATCTAATATTGCTCAAAGGAACTCTAGATCTCACAATACCCGTTAAAATGATGTGAGAGGACCTGGGATTACATATTTTCTCAATCTTCGCTTTCTCTAGTGAAAATATTTCAATTCACATCTTCGGTGCTTCAACTTGTAGAGTTAATATCTAAATGAATCATAAAGACCATAGAGTAAAGACAAAATACTGGAATGCTGGAATATTATTTATAATTACTGTATTTATTACAAAGTCCAGAAGGTACAATTCCTATGCCCAGATATTTACCATAGAGATTTCTCTTGCCTGCCATCTTAAATTTCATACATTTAATCTTGTATCTTGGCTTCTTGTTCTTGAAACCTCAACTGCTGGAAACAATGTATTTCTGTCGACCTGTCCACTCCTTTCATACTCACTTTTCAATCTGGATTATACTTAATTAAGCCATCTATTTTTTGAATCCAGTGAAGGTGATCTAGCAAGGAGAATGAAGCAGGGACATTCTCTCAAGCTGTCAGAAAATGGTTACCAACGTTTTCCTTCACTCCATTCAGTTGTTTTGGGATACCAAACCTCAGGGATGATGTGTTGGTTTAGAAGTGCATATCACAGATTCGCCAGCATGATATTATAACGTGAAAGATTATTTCATAAATTCAGGTTGTTTAAATTTGGGTGATATTCCCTCAAGTAATGAGCGCTGACTAACCTCATCGTAGTGTTTCCTCAAAGGGATTCAGTAGAGTAGGTACAAAGAAACTGGTTCTTCTGGAGGAGATTCCAAACCAAGAATTAGATGCAGACAATTTAGGTGTGAAAGCAGGACTATATTCTGACACAAGTGGAAGTCTCAATCTCTTACCTCGAAAAGGCTTTTGAAGCTGAATCAATTACGATTTTTAGAACTAAGATTTTTTTTAATAGGAGTATTAAGGGATGTAAAACAAGTATGAGTAAATGGAACCAAGCTCTGATTGAATTGATTGGAACCAATGAAACCGAACATGCCCTCCTTTTCATGGTTTATCAGCTTATTGCTACCAATGCAGCTGATATTGCCTTTTTACAATAACATCAATATTCAGCATCACTCTTTCTCTCGCTTTGTAGATGCCACCTAACCTACTAAGTACTTCCAGCCGCTTCAATTTATATTTCAGATTTCCAATACGTGCAATATTTTGCTTTTGACTTGCCAAAATAAATTTACAGTAATCTACAATATGTTGTTGCAAGAACCACCAAGGGAAAAATAATGCAGGAAAATGTAAGTTAATGTGGAGAAACCAAAAGCATGTCGTCAGGATCGTCCGTCTACCTGTCATTCCTGGAGCTGGGTTTTAATAAACTCAACATATTTTGAAAGAAATGTTACCAAATGCATTTGAAATCTGTTATGCACCTGTTAGGAAACACATGCCTATTTTCAGTGCTCTCAGAACACAAAACACTAACCTCAAATCACACACTCTTTACTTTCTATGATGTCAATTAACTTTCTGGAAACCTAAACCTTTGTTAAGGAACAGAAGTTTTTATTTTAACTTTCATTTTCAGTAGTGCATAAACAATCACTGAGATGCATGGCTCAAAATGACTTCTCCACTGTCATAAGGTCAGAAATGGGTATGTTTGTTAATGATCGTGCAATGTTCAATAGCAATTGTGACTCTTCAGATACTGAAGCAGTCTGTGTCCAAATGCAGCAAGACCTGGACAATATCCAGGTTTGGGCTGACAAATGGCAAATAACATACATGCCACACAAATGCCAGGATATTGCCATTTACATCAAGAGAATCTAAGCATAACCCTTTCACTTTCAAAAGCATCACTATTGCTAAATCGCTCACAATCAATATCCTGGGGTTACCATTGACCAGAAACAGAACTGGACTACGCATATAAGTATATTAGCTACAAGAACATATCAGAGGTTGGGAATACTGCAGCGGGTAACTCAGCTCGTGATTCCCCAAAGCCTGTCCACTATCACAAATTAGGAGTGTGATAGAATACTCAAAGTTTGTGCGAAGATTTGTAGCTCGGATGCTCATTGTTGTGGTTGTGTTCGCCGAGCTGGGAATTTGTGTTGCAAACGTTTCGTCCCCTGTCTAGGTGACATCCTCAGTGCTTGGGAGCCTCCTGTGAAGCGCCTCTGTGTTATTTCTTCCAGCATTTATAGTGGTAGAATACTCTTCATTTACCTGAATGAGTGCAACTCCAACAACACTTGAACCTTAACACCTTCAAGGCCAAAGCAGTTCACTTGATTGGCACCACATCCACAAACATTCACTCTCTCCACCACCAATACTCATTACCATCCAAGTTTATCATTGATAAAATGCACTGCACAAATTCACCAAGGCTCCTTGGACAGGACTTTCCAAACCCATGCCATCTACTATCTAGAAGGGCAGCAGGTATAGTGGAACTACCATCCACCTCAAGAGCTGCATTGCCTACTCCTGCTCTGATTTCTTGTATTCTGATAGTACCACTGTAGCATTTGTCAAAGCTACCACTTGCATGTCAGACTCTTTTTACATGTGACACTAATATTCCTTTATCATGCCAACTCAGTACAGGGTATTTTACTGGTGGAGCCCTGAAGAGTTAGGATGTCATTTGTTTCAGTCCTTTTGGAGCCTAGGCAGGATTTCCTTTTATTGGGTATGTCCTTTATATGTCTATGGGCCTGATATTCACACTTGTGCAGTGGGAATGTAGTTGGGGTTAATGAAATTTGCTGTCGTATTGTGTTATTATGAAGAATCTGATATATCCTTGAAATTGAACTATTTGATGGATCAGACGAGAGAGGGTTTCATTTTAAGCGTAAACGTAATCATGTTGGTGAGGGTAGGGGGAGCGGTTGCCTTATGGTAATAATGTGGACCTGTAATCTAACAGGTCATTGCATTCATGAGAGGTGCAGAACAGACTTGAAGTGAAAGAGTAACTAACAAAATACTAATCAACTACTTGATTAAAACCATCCTCAGAATACAGGGTAGCAGTGCTGAATAACAATTAGAGGTATTAACTCACAGAGCATGATATCTAATTACTTTATCGTGAGTGACTGGGGATGGTGCAAGAAACTTTCATCAGTCTAGAGAGGACTAAAGTTCTGTCATAGCCTAGAGCATGCTGCTTCTGCTATAACACTGTCACTTGGCTTTCTGACAGGTTTTATGAATTCTGTAATGATATCAACTTGTTGGTGGATATAGATGCATTTCAAAATAAAACTCCAGGCAGTCAGATAAGTGGGAAATAGTGCTTTGGTGTGTTAGGTATTCCAGATATGTATGTACAAAATTAAATAAATAATGGGCAATAAATTTGTTGTGACAGTCCTCTTGTAATCCAAATATTTTGTATTTGATATAAAAAAGAAAGACTTGCGTTATTACAAAAATGTCTGTTACATGAATTAGTACAAGGTAGTTGAAATCCAGTAAGTGTGGTCACTGTTGTTGTGTTGCATCATAAGAACATATGAATTTGGACCAAAGGTAGGGCACATGGTCCTCGAGTGTGCTCTATCATGCAAAAACATCACAGCTGATCATTTACTACACATTCTTGTCACCTCAAATAACCATCCACCCTCTTCATTCTCAAGAGTCTATCTACTTTATCTCTGCCTTAAAAATATTTAAACCTTTTACTCCATTGCCTTATGAGAATAAGAGTTCCAAAGACTCTCAACACTGTGAGAAAGAAAGTTCTCATAATCTCGGTCTTAAATGAACAACCCTTTTTTTTTAAACAGTGACCCTTATTTCTCGGTTCTCCCACAAGAGAAAAGATCTTCCATATCTACCCTGTCAAGATCCCTCAAGATTTTATATGTTTCTATCAAGTTAACTCTTACACTTCTGAATTCCAACAGATACAAGCCTAGCTTGTTATAAAACAATCACCTATTGTTCAACTTGACACACGACCAGAAGAGCAGAAATGGGTGCTGAAGATTAGAGTGGTACTGGAAAAGCACAGCAGGTCAGGCAGCATCTGAGGAGCAGGAAAACCAATGTTTCGGGCAAAAGCCCTCCCCCCACCTTACCCCAGTTCCAACCTTTCAGCTCAGCACCTCCCTCATGACCTATCCCACCTGTCAATCTTCCTTCTCACCTATCCGCTCCATCCTCCTCTCTGACCTATCACCTTTACCCCACTTCCATCCACCTATTGCATTCTCAGCTATCTTTTTCCTAGCCCCACCCTCTCCCATTTATCTCTACACCCCTCTGAGGCTCCCATCCTCATTCCTGCTGAAAGCTTTTGCCCGAAACATCGACTTTCCTGCTCCTCAGATGTTGCCTGACCTGCTGTGCTTTTCCAGCACCACTCTAATCTTGACACTACCAGAAGACTCAGCTGCAGGTTACAATCTCATATTTATGTGTATTCAAGGACAGTCAGCCTTGAACTTAGTATTACTAAATTCTGGTAAAGAAAATGAGTTAACTTCTGTTATACACCTTAAATCATGTATTCAATTTATAATCTGATCAATTCACAGCCAAACGTCAACTGGATGTCACTTATTCCCCACAGTACATACATCAGGCTTTGTTCATGTCCACCCAAGGCCATACTTTTCTTGCTGATTGTATAACTTGGACTGCATATTTTTTTCTATCACTCAGTCCCTGGGCTGGCTCTTTACCATTATGTCTACAATACACCTGCTGGTGTACTATTCTATTTACTATTATTTCTAGAAACATTTCTAGCTGAAGCTGTATTCAACTCTTTCAGCATTAATCTGTTCATGCCCTTTAAAGGTATTAATTGGGTAAACCATCTCCAAACTGCTTCCAACTCACGTATTCCTTGCTTTATTAGGGAGAGCAATAAATTACATAGTATTGCAGATGTGGTATGCTGTGTTTAACTGAAGTATTTTTGTATTTAATTACCAATGAACTACAACAACCTATTAACCATCCAAAATACTTCCTGTATCTGCATACTAAACTTTTGTGTTTCATGCACATGGATACCCAAGTCTCTGTGTAGCTTGGGGCTCTACAATCTTAGGTAAGATGTTGAGTGAGGGTGTCCTCAATGTCAAGACCAACAAATCATATTTTCAGCCAAGTTCTGCACATCAGGATGAGATCTTCAGTAGTTAGTAAGAGACCTATTAGCAATGACTCAATGTTACTCAATATCACCTTCATTACTACTTAATCTCACCTCATTAATATCCACTCCCTGATTCTGACACTCATCATACAGAACGTAAAGCCTGAGAAAACTGACATGAAATTCAGGGCTGACACCTGGCACTTTGCTCACTACTTTATGGGCGGCACGGTGGCTCAGTGGTTAGCACTGCTGCCTCACAGCGCCAGAGACCTGCGTTCAATTCCCGCCTTCGGCAACTGTCTGTGTAGAGTTTGCATGTTCTCCCCGTGTCTGCATGGGTTTACTCCGGGTGCTCTGGTTTCCTCCCACAGTCCAAAGATGTGCAGTTAGATGAATTGGCCATTCTAAATTGCCCATAGCGTTAAGTGAAGGGGTAAATGGAGGGGAATGGGTCTAGATGGGGTGCTCTTCGGAAGGCCAGTATGGATTTGTTGGGCTGAAGGGCCTGTTTCCACACTGTAAATAATCTAATCTAATCTACTTCCTCAACCATACCTTCACCTTGGACACCCAGCACCAATGTCCGATGCTATGCTCCTTGGGTAGCGGGCATATGCACCCCATGTCTAAGAAAGTCTTCATCTGACATATGCCAGCCTCTCTTCACTATTATGGCTGATCCACTTCAATGCAGCACTATGGAGTGCTCTGACACCTCTCATTGCAATGCTGCTGCAAGAACACTTGGTGAGCAGGGACAGACATCCAGCTCCCAGATTGAACCAGGCTGCAACTCTGAGCTCACTTGTTCTCTTAGTGCTCACTCACTTTGTGCCAACTTGGATGCTCACAGCATCTCTGCCTTGCCTTCCAATTCAGTGCTTTGCCCCCTCAGAACACTTTACGTGCTTACAGTAATTATGTGTTGCCTTGCTGTTCAGCAGGGACCCAAAGCCACACCGTTTGGCATGCTTGTCAGCAGTAATCAGACAAGGTGGTGACATTGTTTACTGTACAGCCCATTGCCACATCAATCTCACATGTGCACCATGTGCCAGCCACAGATATGGCAAACACATCTCAGGTGCTGCAGCAAATTCACATCTTAGTGTCAAAGGGAAGTAGTTCTCAGTCAACTCAAGGGAGACTGTTGTTAGTCAGAGGATACTAGCACTGTAACTCAAGAGCATCATCTCATATCACTCCAGGGGCTTGGACATGGTCTGTCAGTTGTTTGGGAAGGTGAGGGTCCATAGGGGGTGCACCCTACCATCCATCCTGCTTACTTCTGCTTGTGGGCTGTTTCCCCCTATAATGAGACAAAGGGAAGGATTGAATGAGCTGAAAGTGGCTGTAAGTATTAGTGCAGTGGGGGAAAGGTAGTAAGGAATCCTGAGTGAGTAAGTTGGAGGCACTGAGGCCAGGCAGGGTTAATGGTGTAGGAGGTTGGCTGGGTGACAGTAAGTGAAAAGAGATGCTGCAGACAGGAGTGAGCATGGTAGAGCATGAGCCTTGGTGGGAAGTGGGTGCAGTAGCAGAGAGAAAGTGAGCGTGGTTAGCAGAGAGAAGAAACTGATACTTACCATGTCAAGCAGGGAAGGTCATCGACCCTCTTCCTGCATTGCTGGGCATTCCTCCAGATTGCTGAAACTGCAGTGACCTGAGTAGAAACCTTGGGTCAGGCTGACAGCATCTGGTGTTCTGGCCTCCTCTGCTGGTCCTGGGAATAGACATCCTTTCTCTGTAACACCCTGCCCACCAGATCCCTGTGCAGAAAGCAGAGCACCATCTTCTTCTTCTCCACCATACCTGAGGCAAATTTCAACAACTGTGCATGGGGATCTCTCAACTGCCAGCACTTCAGTAGCTGCATTCAGTCTGTGATGTATTTTGCCATTGACCAGTGACGTTGGTGTTTCCCAGCAGTGGTGAGTTCCTTCACCTTCAGTGAGTGAGAGAACTGGACTAGCATCAGACGAGAAGGGCATCAATAGGGACACGTTAGATAGTGTTTGAGACAATATCGCAAGAAAACTCTTTAGGCTTTACAGAGAGAAACCGTCCATGAAACTCACTTTTCAGCTCAATCCTGTTGGAAAGAAGGGAACCTGTAGGTTTGAGATAGAGGGGCCTGAACAACCAGGCTGAGCCTGTGACTCAATGTACCAAGTGTGAACTGCATTATCCTCCACTATCAAACTTGTATGACTTGTAAATGAGCACTGCAAATGGAAAATGGCTGCAACTACCCTACAGTGCTTATTTTTCTCTCTAAGCACATATGAGTAACTTGTGAGTGACGTGAGGCCCTTCACAGGGCAATTACATCAATCAGGCACTCTCACTTTATAGGTTAAGACATCTGTAATAGTAGCATCCTGTCTGTGAAACGCATGCAGTGTCCAACTGTGTAGGACACAAATCTTGGTCACAATCAATCTTAACCAAGTCATTGGCCATTTCAGATTAAAGATAATTTCTGTATGAAGCAGAAATAATCACAGATGACCTTAAAAGTCTCACCTACAAGTCACAATTTACAAATACAATCCTAGATCTCAAAGGTTGCACAAGGGCGCAGAGGTGATTTCCTCTCACTTCAATCGGGGGTAAATATTTGCCATCATGCTCTTATATGCAATTCTTGGGGAATGTGTTGGATGGAAGAACAAGGTGTCAGTAACCATATAGCTATTATAATCTCCTCCTGTATCTCTGTTCATGGATTGTGCTGCATTCACTCTTTTGTTTCTATCTGTACTATACACACACTCAACACTCCTTTGAGTCTGTTGTCTGAGTGTTTGACCAACATCGTGCCAAGAATTTCAGATGGGAAAGAGTTTGATCAGACTGTGTTAAGAAGCCTGATGGCTTGGGGCAAGAAACTGTTGCACAGTCTGGCCGTGAGAGACTGAATGCTCCGGTATCTTCTGCCTGACGGCCAGAGCGAGAAGAGTTGGAGTGAGGGGTGTGTGGGGTCTTCCACAATGCTGTTAGCCTTTCCGATGCAGCGTGTGGTTTAAATGTCTGTAATGGAGGGAAAAGAGATCCCGATGATCTTCTCAGATGTCCTCATTAAGCATTGTAGGGTCTTACGATCCAAGATGGTCCAATTCCCAAACCAGGCAGTGAAGCAGCAGCTCAGGATACTCTCAATGAACCTTCTATCGAATATGGTGAGGATCTTCAAAACATCAAAACTATCATCTTTAGAGAAACCAATTTGTTCTCTTCACTTCCCACAACCCAAATAAAAATGTTATGACCAAGTGAGGAGGGGTGATTGGCGTTTCTCTTTTTGGCCCCCTCCCACTGATGTAACCAAATATTTGTGATTCTTTTCTAGTACGCAGCTATGACACTTAGTTCACCAGGTCAACATGAAGAAGCCAATTTCAATGTTTTCTTGACAGAAAAAGGGAATTTTCAAACTGACAGCCTTGAGAAAAACAAAATGTGACATTAATACTCACACAAACACAGCAATATGTTTAAAAAGGGAGGAAGGGCATTGATCAGACAGGAAGGTAAAGACAGTTACAGATTAAAGTTTTCAGAATCATTGAGTTGCAATAGCGAAACCCTTTTCTCAACTGTTTAGCTGTTTTTCTGTTTTCGGGAGAATGGTAAATTCTTGTAGCTCGCCTTGATTTCTCAATGAGCAGTGGTTTTCACAAGCTGCTTCTTCACAGGTGTTGGCTCCTGAGATAGATAGATAGATGGAGAGAGAGAGAGAGAGAGAGAGAAGCTTTTAGTCTTCTTACTGTTACCAATCCATATTGTTCTCTTCATCCTCATTTCTCAATATGTGAATGTATCATTCATGTTTGAGTGAAAAACAAGATACAAACTCCTTGATGGCTCACTGATTTTCATCATCTCTTTATCTAGAAGAACTCTTCACACAATTGAACATTTCTTTTCCCATTATCAAATGATCCATGGACTTTTTTTTAATCTTTTAACCACCATTGCAGCACCTCTTGGTTAAAATGGTAAATCCAATGCAGCAGGCTTTGTGTATAGTATGCCGTGCTGGTTGTTTAAGCTTGTAAAGCAATTGCAACTGGATTAGTGCTGCTGGAAGAGCACAGCAGTTCAGGCAGCATCCAAGGAGCTTCGAAATCGATGTTTCGGGCAAAAGCCCTTCATCAGGAATAAAGGCAGTGAGCCTGAAGTATGGAGAGATAAGCTAGAGGAGGGTGGGGGTGGGGAGAGAGTAGCATAGAGTACAATGGGTGAGTGGGGGAGGGGATGAAGGTGATAGGTCAGGGAGGAGAGGGTGGAGTGGATAGGTGGAAAAGGAGAAAGGCAGGTAGGACAAGTGCGGACAAGTCATGGGGACAGTGCTGAGCTGGAAGTTTGGAACTAGGGTGAGGTGGGGGAAGGGGAAATAAGGAAACTGTTGAAGTCTACATAGATGCCCTGGGGTTGAAGTGTTCCGAGGCGGAAGATGAGGCGTTCTTCCTCCAGGCATCTGGTGGTGAGGGAGCGGCGGTGAAGGAGGCCCAGGACCTCCATGTCCTCGGCAGAGTGGGAGGGGGAGTTGAAATGTTGGGCCGCGGGGCGGTTTGGTTGATTGGTGCGGGTGTCCTGGAGATGTTCCCTAAAGCGCTCTGCTAGGAGGCGCCCAGTCTCCCCAATGTAGAGGAGACCGCATCGGGAGCAACGGATACAATAAATGATATTAGTGGATGTGCAAGTAAAACTTTGATGGATGTGGAAGGCTCCTTTAGGGCCTTGGATAGAGGGTGAGGGAGGAGGTGTGGGCACAGGTTTTACAGTTCCTGCGGTGGCAGGGGAAAGTGCCAGGATGGGAGGGTGGGTCGTAGGGGAGCGTGGACCTGACCAGGTAGTCACGGAGGGAACGGTCTTTGCGGAAGGCGGAAAGGGGTGGGGAGGGAAATATATCCCTGGTGGTGGAGTCATCTTAGCCCAATAATGTCCTTTATAAAAACCATTTTCTGGCCATGCAAATCTTCACTATTAAACTTAAATTATGACAGTTAAATATTATTAGTCCACTTCACTATGATTGTAGTAACATTCACAGAAATTAATTATGTTCCTTAGAGGGTGTAGAAATTTTGCAGAACAGTTTAAGAAGTGAGTTTACAGCAGGCTCATATATATTCAGAGGTCCCTGATTTGCAAATGCAAATCCATACGTTGTTGTCATTTTAAAGACCTGACTTAAGAACATTTCCTGTACTTACAAACAGCTGCTTTCCAATGTCGTGCATTGTAATGCGACTTGTGTACAATTTGTCTCGTGGACAGACTCCAGAATGGAACCCCATTCACAATCTGGAATTGCCTACCTCAGTTTGAGGGTGCTACACTGACACTCGCTCTCGTGAATTGAAAATCAGAGCAGCACTCAGTTGCTTTAATGGACACACCCATGATTCAGAAAGCACCAAAGAAAATTGAGTATTTGCTCATGATGATGGCCTGGTGGTTGAAGTATTAATCCAGAGATTGGGTAGTGTCCCTTGTTCCAACCCTCTCAGGGCAGATGATGAAATTAGAATTTAACAAAAATTTGGAATTAAGAGTCTAATGAGTCTATTGCTGATCATCACAAAAATTCCGTCTGGTTCATTAAGGTCCTTTAAGGAAGGAATCTGCGATCCTTACCTAGTTTGGCCTACATGACCCACAGCAATGTGGTTGAGTCTTAAATACCCACTGGGCAAGTAGGGCAATAAAGTGCTAGCCCAGCCAATGAAGCTCACATGCTGTGAATCAATAAAACTATTACCATCCTCTTTCTCAATATTAGGATATTCATCACTCTAGAATCCCCATTTGCATTAGAGTATACAGGATGGGCAGGGTGTGCCCACTTTGGTTTCCCACTACTCAAGCAGAACAGGCCAAAAAGACTGAGACTTGTTGCCAAAATTCAGATGGAAGGGCAGTGTCTGGTACTTGACTTGATCTGATAATGTCAGTAACATTAAAATGTTACTCACTTTGTCTTAGATTGCACCTGCTAGTGGGATCCAGATGTGCCTCTTGATAAGCCAAAGGCCTCATCTCACTGGATGTACTGGGTTTGAAAGTTACATGGTTTCCAGTTTCCAAGCACATGAAGTTCCTACCTTCGGCTTCATTCCGAATGCATCAGTGGCTTTATTTAGGATGGGTGTGGGTTCCAAAGCAAAGGCACTGGAATCTCAATGACAGTCCGGGGACTAATATTACTGGGTTTGAGTGGTGTTTGGTTGTTCCGTTTGTAAGATTTTCACAAGAATTATGGCAGCAGTTCACTATAGCAGCTGATCAATCTCGGGGCCTAATAAAGTACAATTAATGACTGCAATGTAAAGAACTTGGAAATCCTAGACAGACTGAAAGAACTCAAAATAAATAAATCTTAAGTACCAATATCAATAGAGACTGAGGTTGTGAGGCATTGACAGTTTTACGAGGGAGTCAGTGAACAATAGGGACCTTCCAGTAGTCTGGGTAAAGGCCAACATTATGACATTTTTAGAAATATTACCAAACAGATCCAGGCAACTGTAGCCCCTTAATTATTTCTCCATACCAAGTGAAATTGTGGTGTTTGATACTGGAACTAAAGTCCAGAATTATTAGTTGTTAATAGTATCTAATATGGGTATCTGGACGGGAAAGATCCTTCCTGATCAATCTTTTTGACTTTTATTCATAAATATATCCCGAGTGGACAATAGGAAGTTCTATAATGTGATTTACTTGGATTTCTTCAAAGTATGTATTAAAGTTTCACACTGAAAATAACTAGTTGTTAGAAATGGGAGAGAGTCAAGATACAACTTAGAATTTGGTAAGAAATAGCTGAAGACCAAGAAGCAACTGCCAGCAGCCTCTGACAGGAATTATGTCATATGTCATATGTGTATAGAGCAGGATTATCCCAAGACATGATGCGGGCACTCTCTTCCTCTCTTTGGCACTTTTGATTTGGAACCATTGATTCTTGGCCTTCTGATTTTGGAAAATGAAGTAATTGATGAGCATCATTTTCCAGGATCAGTGTTTGCAGGATTGACTACAACTGGAGAATAGAATGGAGTCCTTACAAAAAGCAGCACATTCCTAAATAGTTTACCAAGGCATTCAATCCATTTCACACATATGCTCTCATTGCCTCCTGTCCCTCCCAGAACCATTATTGCATCCCCCTTAAATGCACCTTCCCCCACCATCCTCCGCACTCAACAATTCATCCTCTGCCAGCTCACATGTGATGCAGCCATTGAACACAACTTCCCTGCCCACCCATTTCAGCATTCCCTTTGTGATGTCCTAGTCTACTCCAAGTCACTCCCCTCACATCCGATTCCTTCCCCATGGCACTTCCTTTCCAAAGACACCTAACCTTTCACATTTTCCCTTTCACTGCCGAAGGTCCCAAATGCTCCTTCTAGTTGAAGCAGTGGTTTAATTGTACTTCTTTCAATTTGCGTTCACTGCTCACAATGTGGTCTCCTCAGGCCTGAGAAGGCCAAATACAGACAGGAAGACTGTTCTGTGGAACACCATTGTTCAGTCTACAAGTCAATCCACAAGCTCCCATGGTGTCCATGAGTTATTAGGGTTCCACTGAGGAATAGGTTGAGGAATAGTTCCTTATCTCTCAATGTGATACTTTACGGCCTTCTGGACTCAGCACTGGTTTCCATAGCTTTTCTTCAGGAAGGGCTTATGCCCGAAACGTCGATTCGCCTGCTCCTCGGATGCTCCCTGGCCTGCTGCGCTTTTCCAGCACCACACTTTTCAATTCTGGTCTCCAGTATCTGCAGTCCTCACTTTTTCCATAGCTCTAGACCATAGCTTCTGTCTCTATTGTTTTGTAAGATTTATTTTCCTTATTTTTATGGTTTGCCGTGTCAGTCTTGTCTTGTTTCTTTCCTTATCCCTTCAGTGCATTTAGTTTTTCTATGTGGGATTCCTGTCTCTTTTGAACAAAATCTTTGTTTCTTCACAATATTCAATTCTATTTGGCAGTTATATCATTAAATCTTTTATTATTTTATTTTCTCTGGCATTTTTCCTATCACAAATCTTCGTCTCTGCTCTTCTTGCCTTCTAAAGCTCCCACTAGCTTAAAACCCCATTTTTCTGATGAAAGATCATCAATCTTAAATGTTAATTCTGTTTCTGTTGAGTTTCTCTAACATTTTTAAAAAATCTTTTTCTCCAATGATTTTCTTGCTGCATTAATTTTAACTGTAGTGATTATTATTTTGCTGTAAATGTTACCTTCTTCTTTCCTTTAAAGTGCTCCTTAATAAAAGATTTACAAGGATATTGCAGGGGTTGGAGAGTTTGAGCTATAGGGAGAGGCTGAACAGGCTGGGACTGTTTTTCCTGGAGCATCAGAGGCTGAGGGGTGACCTTATAGAGGTTTACAAAATCATGAAAGGCATGGATAGGATAAATAGACAAGGTCTTTTTCCTGGGGTGGGGGAATCCAGAATTGGAGGGTTTAGGGAGAGAGGGGAAAGATTTAAAAGGGACCTAAGGGGAAACCTTTTCAAGCAGTGGGTGGTGCATATATGGAATGTGCTGCTAGAGGAAGTGGTGGAGGCTAGTACAATTGCAGCATTTAAAAGGTATCTGGATGAGTATATGAATAGGAGGGTTTAGAGGAATATGGGCCAAGTGCTGGCAAATGGGACTAGATTAATTTAGGACATCTGGTCGGCATGGACAAGTTGGACCGATGGGTCTGTTTCCATGCTGTACATCTCTATGACTCTCTGACTTTTTGACCAATCTGTGCATAGATGTCACTGGTTAGACAGACATAGCTAATAGCACGTGAGAAAGTGATGTCAGGCTATTTTTTAATCTGTGCAGTTGTGGCGAAGTTGTTCTCACAATGCAGTGAGGTATGAGACAACAATAAACATACAATGCTAAAGAAGCTAAGTTGGTGTAGCCATTGATGGTACAATCTGTATACTGATGTTGGAAAGAACAGATGTTTAAGCTGGTGGATGACATACAGATTCAGGACTGTTTTGTCTTCAGTGGTAGACAGGCAGGAGGCTGGAAGAACACAGCAAGCCAGACAAGCATCAGGAGGTGGAGAAGTCAACATTTCAGGTGTAACCCCTTCTTCAGGGCTGGGGTGGGGGGAGGCTGCAGATAAAGAGGTTGGCGGGGGCAGGCTGGTGAAGTGGGGATAAATGAAGTCAGGAAGAGGGTACTGATACAGAGTTTTCTGCTACCTTTATAAATCTCAGTTTTGTAAAATCTAGAATTAGCTTTACATTTTCAGTCTCTGTTGATCTGAACAAGATGGATGTAAGAATATTTTGGGCAGTGCTGCTTAGAGTCTCGTTAAAGCCACAACCAACTAAACCATGCACCGATTTTTCCTAGTTCCTTACCAGATTGAAAGCTTGCAGAATTAAAATCTTTTCATTGTAAACATTACTTAACTGAAATGCTTTTCCATGAACAATGGGCACAATTGAATCACGGGGATAACAATCATATTTTGGGTTAACATCACAAATTTAAATTTTAGTTTGAGGGGGCCATTTGTATTTATGAAGCCATCACCAAAGAAGAACTTATGTTGTTCATTTGGTTTTAATGGCGTTGTTACTTTATTAGGCCCATTCAAACCAAAATTATTTGTGCCCATCAAAATTGACCTGAGACGGGTACCAAGTGACTAATGAACCCAAATAGCTGCAGCTGTGGTTAGAAACTAAAACAGAGGTTCATTTACTGACTGAAACTGATTAAGATAAGTTATTGTTGAATTAGTCTTCCTGTGACTATGGTTTATTTTTCTGCTATTGCTGATTATCCTCTGTTAGTGAAGCTATACCTCCGTCTTGCTTTCCTTGGGGATATTCAATGACAAGTCTTTCCTGCAGGGCATAATTTGAAGAATTCAGCAAGCTACAATTATTTATGAGAGTCTGCCGGGAGGATACAGCTTCCTTCCAGAATGATCCATACAGTAGAATTAACACTTTAACATATCATTAGTTTGCTGGAATGGTGATCTTATTTACTTCTCTCCTACTTTGGGAGCCATAAAGGTATGGTGAATGAAGGAGAAGGGTCATTAGAAGCCAACTTAATACGTTGCTATCCAGTGTAACAAAGCTGGAATGCGGGTGTCCCTTGAATCTTGGGGTATCGGCAATATACTGGGACTAATTGAAAGACCACTGCACAGGTCTCAAACAAAACAAAAGTTAGAATTATTTTATAATGGTCGCAATAGTGTCAGGGGTTGTAGTGTCAGAATAATAAGCCTTACTATAAATCTCTGTCTGAAAGCATTAATGCTTGGAAATACATTCAGAGGGAGAAATCGTGACATGATATTGCATGATATTCACAAGCAATTGTCAAGAATTTCAGAGTTTATATTTGCACTATCATTATATGCTCTACAAATGGGGTTGCAGGCTGTTAGTAGCTGGCAGGCTTGCCAACAATTCTAGGTTAAGTAACTGCCACCTGTACAGGCATCAAGGTCCCACACATAAAACACAACTGGTCCTGTGCACAATTAGGCTTGTCAGACAATGTTCAGCTGAAGACTTGCCACAGAAGAATCTGTTCCATGATGCTGTCATTATGCAATGTCAGAAATATTTGAAGACCCACAGAGAATGACAGGTAATTGCCAGAAAAACCGGGCTATCATCTGCAACCCTGGATCAATATAACACGAAGAAAACCCTACCTACATAGCTGTGGAAGGTGAATACGACGCAACATCTTCCTTAGTCAAAATTAAATTACAACATCTGTCGAAATGTTAAAGCAGCTGTTTGCATCCAGCCATAATACTTGTCTATAGCCCTTCAAAAATGTTGCAAGATTATCATAGAATGCAATACTCTCCATATTCTTAAAAAAAATAAATTTGCAGCAACAAATTTACATCATTATAGTGAGTTTACTTTAAGAAATAAATGAATCACAGAAGCATAAAGAAAAAAAAACTTTGAACAAAAGCAGATGTCAACTTGGTTAAAGAGGTAATTTTAAAAATGTAATGCTTAGAATATGGAATAGATTAACTTATTGTCCATATCTAGTTACCCCTTTTAAGGAGGGTCTTAAAGGGTAGAGAAGAAGAAGAGATTCTGCAGAACATGTGTTGAAGGCAAGGCCTTATGTAGCAAAGTGAGAGAGCAAGATGCTTAAGACAGAAAATGCAAGGGCATTGAAAAATGGCTATACCACTGGAGAGTCTTCCACAGAGATGGGTAAAGCCAAGGAATAATTTAAACACAAAACTGAGAATTCTGTATTTGAGGCATTGGGAGACCCAAAACCAATGCATTCAAAGAAAAACATTCAAACTCATTTTACTCTTCTCCTTCTACAGACCTATCAAGAGCCAGCTCTTCAAATCCTGTTTGTTTTCTATTAGAAATACACATCAGCTATCCAGATGTTCAAAATTGGCAGGATACCCAGTGACTAATCCACATTTTCCTTGTGTTGGTGAATGCTTGTGCGTAACGCACATAGTTTCTGGGCACCGTTGATTCAAAGCAACTGTGAAAGCCACATCACCCAAACAGACTGGCAGCATATTCACTGACACACACTTGTCTTGTGGGACGAACCGGTCCATAACTGGAGACAGCAGCATCTTTCCGGAAAGGCACAGATAAATCACCATGCCAACTTGGCACAGTGCTTTACACTAAGAGAAAGTGAGGATGGCAGATGCTGCAGATCAGAGTCGAGAGTGTTGCACTGGAAAAGCACAGCCAGTCAGGCAGTATCCAAGGAGCAGGAGAATCAGTGTTTTGGGCATAAGTCCTTCATCAGGAATGAGGCTTGTGGGCTGGGGGCTAAGAGAAACCCTTCGTCATCACCAAACCCTTACCACTTGATGCCAGGAGGAAGAACGCCTCTTATTCCACCTTGGGACCCTGCAACCACACGGCATCAATGTGAATTTCACCAATTTCCTCATTTCCCCTCCCCCAACCATATCCTAGTCTCAATCCTCCAAGTCAGTACCGCCCTCTTGACCTGTCCATCACCTTTCCCATTTATCCGCTTGACCCTCCTCTCCGACCTATCACCTTCACCCCCAACTTCATCTACCTATCGTATTCTCAGCTACCTTCCCCCAGCCCCACCCCCCTCCCATTCATCTCTCAGTCCCCTGGCAGCTGGTAGAGCGGAGGACTGTACTGTGTCGCAAATCTGTCATCCTTAGGTCCCCGGTTCAATTCCAGCTCGAAGAAGCCTCAGCTGCTTATGGCTTTGTGCGTGGGAAATCATGTCTTACAAGCTTGATTGAATTTTTTGATGAAGTAACAAAGAGGATTGATGAGGGCAGAGCAGTAGATGTGATCTATCTGGACTTCAGTAAGGCGTTCGACAAGGTTCCCCATGGGAGACTGATTAGCAAGGTTAGATCTCGTGGAATACCGGGAGAACTCGCCATTTGGATACAGAACTAGCTCAAAGATAGAAAACAGAGGGTGGTGGTGGAGGGTTGTTTTTCAGACTGGAGGCCTGTGACCAGTGGAGTGCCACAAGGATCAGTGCTGGGCCCCTTACTTTTTGTCACTTACATAAATGATTTGGATGCGAGCATAAGAGGTGCAGTTAGTAAGTTTGCAGATGACACCAAAATTGGAGGTGTAGTGGACAGCGAAGAGGGTTACCTCAGATTACAACAGGATCTTGACCAGATGGGCCAATGGGCTGAGAAGTGGCAGATGGAATTTAATTCAGATAAATGCGAGGTGCTGCATTTTGGGAAAGCAAATCTTAGCACGACTTATACATTTAATGGTAAGGTCTTAGGGAGTGTTGCTGAACAAAGAGACCTTGGAGTGCAGGTTCATAGCTCCTTGAAAGTGGAGTCGCAGGTAGATAGAATAGTGAAGAAGGCGTTTGGTATGCTTTCCTTTATTGGTCAGAGTATTGAGTACAGGGGTTGGGAGGTCATGTTGCGGCTGTACAGGACATTGGTTAGGCCACTGTTGGAATATTGCGTGCAATTCTGGTCTCCTTCCTATCGGAAAGATGTTGAGAATCTTGAAAGGGTTCAGAAAGGATTTACAAGGATGTTGCCAGGTTTGGAGGATCTGAGTTACAGGGAGAGGCTGAACATGCTGGGGCTGTTTTCCCTGGAGCGTCGGAGGCTGAGGGGTGACCTTATAGAGGTTTACAAAATTATGAGTGGCATGAATAGGATAAATAGACAAAGTATTTTCCGTGGGGTGGGGGAGTCCAGAACTAGAGGACATAGGTTTAGGATGAGAGGGGAAAGATATAAAAGAGACCTAAGGGGCAACCTTTTCATGCAGAGGGTGGTACATGTATGGAATGAGCTGCCAGAGATGTGGTGGACGCTGGTACAATTGCAATATTTAAGAGGCATTTGGATGGGTATATGAACAGGAAGGGTTTGGAGGGATCTGGGCCGGGTGCTGGCAGGTGGAACTAAATTGGGTTGGGGTACCTGGTTGGCATGGACGGGTTGGACTGAAGGGTCTGTTTCCATGCTGTACATCTCTATGACTCTATGATGAAGGGCTTATGCCTGAAACGTCGATTCTCCTGCTCCTCAGATGCTGCCTGACCTGTTGTGCTTTTGCAACAACACACTCTCGACACAGTGATTTACACAGAGACTGGTAACTTTCCTTTCAAGTATTAACGTAGTGGTCAACTCCATTAGGATACCTATGGATCCAATGATCCAGTGTCCAATGCTTGTTAGGTCCTTTTGCAACACAATTAGAATATACCCAATATCTGGATGCCATCGTGAAATCTCAGACTGAAGTCATACATGCCTAGCTTGCTTCCACACCTATGCAGAATGCTTCTCTCAGGCTGAAAACCCATATCCTCCCACCACTACCATTCCAAAAGTGCCCTTGAACATGCAGACAAAACAATTCGAAGTAGGCTTGACTTGCTCCATAAATAACTAAGTTATGGTTAGTCTTATAGAATCATAGCGTCCTACAGGATGGAAACAGACACTTTGGTCCGACTAATCCATGCCTACCATGTTCCCAAACTAAACTAATCCCACTTCCTGCATTTGGCCCATATCCCTTCAAACCTTTCTTTTTCATGTACTTATCCAAATGTCTTTTACATGTTGTAACTGTTCTTGCAACTCCCTCTTCCTCTGGTAGTTCATGCTACACTCTCTATAAAAATGTTGCCCCTCATGTCCTTTTTAAAACATGCTTCTCTCATCTGAAACATATGCTCCCTCGTTTTGAACTCTCCCACCCTAGGAAAGGACTGCTGCTATTCATCTGATCTATGCCCCTCATGATTTTATATACTTTAAGGAGGTCACCCCCAACCTCCTGTGTTTCAGTGAAAAAAGCCCCAGCTTATAACTCAAACTCTTCATTCCCAGCACACAGTACTCCAGAAGAGACCTCACCAATGCCCTGTTCAACCTGAACATGACATCGCAACTCCTATAATCAAAGGTCTGAACAATGAAGGCAAGCACGTTAAATGCCTTCTTAATCACCCTTTCTACCTGTAACACAAATTTAAAAGAATTATGTACCTGAACCCCTAGGTCTCTGTTCCATAACACTACTCAGGGCCCTACCATTAATTATATAAGTTCTGCCCTTATTTGATTTACCAAAATACAGTATCTTGCATTTATCAAAAGTAAATTTCATCTGCCACTCTATAGCCTATTGACCCAAATGATCAAGATATCTTTGTAATCTCAGATAGTCTTCTTCATTATCTGTTATTCCACCAAGTTTGGTGTCATCCGCAAACTTACTAACCATGCCTCCTATGTTCTCATCCAAATCACAAACAATAGTGGACCCAGTACTGATCCCTGAGGAACACTGCTGGTCACAGACCTCCAATCGGAAAAGCAACCCTTCACCACCACTCTCTGTCTCCTGTCATTGAGCCAATTTTGTATCCAATTGGCAAGCTCACCCTGAATCCCAGGTGATCTAACTTTCCAATTAATCTAGCATGTGGAACCTTGTAAAATGGTTTACTAAAGTCCAAATAACCAATATCTACCATACTGCCCACATCGAATCCTTTGGTTACATCCTCAAAAAGCTCCATCAAGTTTGTGAGACATGATTTCCCTCACTTAAAACCATGCTGACTAAGCCTAATCATTCCCTGCCTCTCCAAATGCATGTAAAACCTATATTTCAAAATCACCTCCAATAACGTACCTCCCATCAATATCAGGCTCACAGGTCTGTACTTCCCAGGCTTCTCCTTACAGCCTTTCTTAAATAAAGGCACAGCATTAGCCATGATCCACTCCTCTGGCACCTCACCCATGTTGGTCGATGATATGAATATTTCTGCTAGGGGCGCTACAATTTCTTGCCTAATTTCCCACAACATCCTGGAATACACTTGATCAGGTCCCGGGGATTTATCCACGTTTATGTTTTCTAAGCTCTCCATTACTTCCTCTTCCGCAATGTGAAATGTTTTCAAATCATCAATATTTATTTCCCAAGTTCTCTAGCCTCCATTTCTTTCTCCACAGTAAAAACAGATATAAAATATACATTTAGTACCTCTCCCATCACCTGAGATTGAAGACATAGATGACCTTGTTGCTCTTTAAGGGGCCCTATTCTCTCTCTAGTTGCGCTTTTGCTCTTCATGTATCTCTGGATTATCCTTAACCTTATCTGCCAAGGTTATCTCATACTCCCCCTTCACCCTCCTGATTTTCCGCTTAAGAAGCCCCTACGCTCTTTCTACTGTTCAAGAGATTCCTTTGATCCCAGTTTTCTATATCTAATATATGATTCTTTCATATTCTTGACAAGAATCTCAATATCTTTATTTATCTATTGCTCCCTACTCTTACCAGCCTTACCCTTCACTTTAATGGGAACACAGTCTCTGAACTCTCATTATCACACTTTTAAAAGCCTCCCACTTGTCATTGTCCCTTTACCTGCAAACAATATACTCCAAACAACTTTTGAAAGTTCTTGTCTCATACCAATAAAATTTGGCTTACTCCAATTAATGATTTTAACTTTTATTGAAAGCTTATCCTTTTCCATAACTATTTTAAAACTAATAGAATTACACCTGCTAGTTCCAAAGTATTTCCCGATAATATTTCAGTCACATACCCTGCCTAATTTCTCAAGAGATGGTCATGTTTTGCTCCTTCTCTAGTAGGTACATTTACGTATTGATAAAGAAAATTTTCTTGAATGCATTTAACAAATTCCTCACCATCAAACCCTTTAACATTATGGCAGTCCCAATCAATGTTTGGAATTTAAAATCCACTATTATTACAACCCTATTATTCCTGTATATATCTGAGATTTCACTACATATTTGCTCTCAATTTCCCTCTGACTATTGTGGGGCCTGTAGTACAATCCCATCAAGGTGATCATTCCTTTCTTCTTTCTAATTTATACCCATGCAGTTTCACTGGATGATCCCTTAGAAATATCCACTCTAATTACTGAGGTAATGTCTTGACTCTACTTTCCTGCTTGTCCTCCAGTACATGTGAGTCCCCTGTTGTTCAACAACCTATCTATCTCAGTCCTGAATACACTCACTGACAGCATTCATAGCTCTCTGGGGTAGAGAATTCCAAAGATTCATGAACATCTGAGAGTCAAAATTCCTCCTCATCTCCAATTTAAACAGACAATGCTTTGTTCAGAAATTGTACTCCTAATCAAAAATATGAGTCGAAAAGTGTGGTGCTGGAGAAGCACAGCCAGTCAAGGCAACATTCGAGAAGCAGGAGAGTCGACGTTTTGAGCATAAGCTCTTCATCAGGAGCTGATGAAGAGCTCATGCTTGAAACGTCGCCTCTCCTGCTCCTCAGATGCTGCCTGACTGGCTGTGTTTTTCCAGCACCACACTTTTCAATTCTGATCTCCAGCATCTGCAGCCCTCACTTTCTCCTAGTTCTAAATACCTCCTGAAGGAGAAATACTCTGGATGTTTCTACCCTGTCAAGCCTCCTCAGAATCTTATAGGTTTCATCGTCTAAACGCCAATGAGTACAAGCCCAACCTAGCCTCTAAAACAATCCCTTTCCCCTAGATATCCAGCTATCTATTCTCTGAACTCCTTTGAAGCAATTAACTCAGTTGACTGGGTTGGCTGGTTTGTGATGCAATGCAATGCTCGCAGTTTGGGTTCAATTCCTGCACAAGCTGAGGTTACCATGAAGGACTCTGATTCTCAGCTTCTCCCCCTGCCTGAGATATGATGACCTTTGGGTTAAATGTCCATCAGTTGTCTCTCCAATGAGAGAGCACAGCCAGTCAGGCAGCACCTGAGGAGCAGGAGGATCGACATTTTGGGCATAAGCCCTTCATCAGGAATTATGCCCGAAACGTCAATACTCCTGCTCCTCAGAAGCTGCCTGACCTGCTGTGCTTTTCCAGCACCACAATCTCGACTCTGATCTCCAGCATCTGCAGTCTTCACTTTCTACTCTCTAATGAGAAAGTAGGACAATGTTAACTCCTTATATCCCTTCTTCACTAAGGACACCAAAACTGTACACTAAACCTTGTGTGGATTCACCAATGCCCTCTACAGCAGTAACAAAACTTCCCTATATTTATACACCATTCTGCTTCTAACAAAGGGTGACATTGCATTTACCTTTCTAATTATTCATTACACTGAAACTGTAACCTTTTGTGTTTCTTGTACAGGGACACCCAGATCCCTCTGTACTGCAGCATTCTGGTAGTATCTCATCTAATTCTTTTTTATTATTCTTCCTACCAAAATAGATAACTTCACATCTTTCCACACTATACTTCACCTGCCAAGTTTCTGCCCACTGATTTAACCTATCTACATTCTTGAGACGCCCTTACAACTTGCTTAGCCCTCACCCTTGTATCATCATCAAAATTGGCTTCAGTACAATCAGTCTCTTCAAGCAAGTCATTCATACAAATTATAAATAGTTGAGTCATTCATATAAATTATAAATAGTTGAGGCACCAATGATAATCCCTGTAACATCACACTGGTTGTAGCTTGCCAACCCAAAAATTGCCCATTTATATTTGTTCTCTGTTTCCTGTTGGTTAGCCAATCCTCCACCAATGCTGATATTTTAGCCTCCACACTATGAGTGCTTGTCTTGTAAGAAAGCTTTCTTGTGGCATTTTATTAAACGTCTTTTGAAAATCCAAATGCTGTGTATCCACTGGTTTCCACTTGCCTCCTATAATTACCTTTTCATAATACCACAATGACACTGCTTGATTGGGGTTATGATTTTCTGAACTAGCAATGTCAGTCAGGCAGGCCAATCTGTTGCTGCTCATAATGAGGTGATGTAGTTTAAAGCTGTATTTTCTAAACTCAGAGCTGCTCGAGGCAGTCTGGTCTACAGAGTGGCACAAGCTTTCCACTAGCTACAGTCATAGAATCATAGAATCCCTATAGTACAGAAGCAGGCTATTTGGCCCCTCGAGTCCGCACCCACCCCCTTGAAGTGCACCAAACCCAGACCCATTGCTTACCCTATCCTTATAACTCTGCATTTCCCATGGCTAATCCACCAAGCCTACGCATTCCTGGACACTATGGGTAATTTAGCATGGCCAACCCACCTAATCTTTGGACTGTTAGGAAGGTGATAGTTTTTGAGCAAGTGGAACAGGGAAAGGGGAAAAGAACAAAAAGGAAGGTCTCTTATTGAGTGAACGGCAAGACAATGTTAGGTTTCATGCTGCAAAAGCCAAACGGAGTGATAATAGGTAAAGAAACAAAAGAACTTTCCTCCTCCTCCAATGTTGTCTGGCCTGCTGTGCCTTTCCAGCTCCACATTTTATCGACTTTGACTTGCAGCATCTGCAGTCCTCACGACCTCCAACTGTTTGGGTGAGTTGTGTTCAGCTGAATAGCAAAGTGTAGGGATTAAGAAAGAAAGATATGAACCAGCAATAACAAGCAGAAAATAAAA
Source organism: Chiloscyllium punctatum (assembly GCF_047496795.1). Taxonomy (NCBI): domain Eukaryota; kingdom Metazoa; phylum Chordata; class Chondrichthyes; order Orectolobiformes; family Hemiscylliidae; genus Chiloscyllium; species Chiloscyllium punctatum. Next base: position 74,678,005 of record NC_092745.1, read on the forward strand.
TGGAGGCAGAGGTTATGATCTAAAATTGTTGAACTCAAAGCTCAAAAAGATGCAGAGGGCTGAGTTGAAAGATTTTCCTTGAACTTGTGTTGAGCTTGGTGGAGCGCTATAGGAGGCCCAGGAGACAGAAACATCATAGAGGAAGGAGGCTGAGAATTAAAATGAAAAGCAACTGGATGCTCAGGTTTAGCCTGTTGCACTGAACAGAAGTGTTCCACAAAATGGGCAGCAGCCTGTGTTTGGTAGAGGAGGCTGCATCATGAGCAGCCTGTACAACACTACATTGAAAGAATTACAAAGTAGTAGCACTGTCAGCAGGAAGATTTCCAGGCTATTCTACCATGAAACCTTATATCATTTAATCTGTCATGTCTTGCAGCCTATCATTTTGTTGTTCTCCCTCTACCCACCTTTAATTGATCAAAACCTAGATTAATTTGGGATATCTGGTCAGCATGGATGTGCTGTACTCTATGACTCTCTGAATCATTCTTGCCAGCTGATGATAGACTCACAGAGATCCACAGCATAGAAAAAGGCTCTTCAGCCCTTCGAGTCAAAATCATTACTGAACTATCCAAATCCCGCATTTAGCATTGCAAAGCAGGCAAGTGAAAGTCAAAAGGGCACAGCCCAGGAGGCAGGGGAAGGTGTAATTGAATGGGACAAGAGAAAGATGATGCTGCAGGAAGTGGCTGAAATACAGAGGTCAACAACTGGCAGTGGAGAAACCTCCCACAATCCAGACCCTCAGTCTAAAAGATGAGTCCTGCTCTGATAAAGCTCTCACCTTGGCATCGAGGTTCAGTAGAGATGGATGGAGCTAACTCCAGACCAACTGGCAATAAAAATTACCATGCATACATCAGAAGAACTGAAGACTTTAGCGATAACTCATGAAAGGCATGTGTAGAGACTGATGAAAGTGGGACTGACTGAAATGAACAGAATTTGGTATGTGAAAAAATGTTGGCATTAGAGATAATGTGTGTTGGATATATGGGAGTCTTTTTCCTAGGATGATGACATCTGCTTGTATGAGGGGGCACAGCTGCCAACTGAGTGGTGATAGATTTAAGATAGATGTTAGAGGCAGTTTCTTTACCCAGAGAGTGGTAAGGGTGTGGAATGTCCTGCCTGCCAATGTGTAGGTGGATGGACTTACATTAATTCACAGGTCAGCACAACATCGAGGGCCGAAGGGCCTGATCTGCTATGGTCTATATTCTATATTCTAAAACCTAATGCATTATGGAATTTCCTCAGTTCTGATGAGAGGTCACAGACCTGAAAAATTTGCATTTTTTCTCCACCGATGCTTGACCTGAGTTGAATTTCCAATATTTTCTGTTTTGCTTCCAGATTTCCAGGAAGAATGTGCAGTATTTGATTTTGTCATTGCAGAAAGAGCTGGTTGCCTCCTGTCATTCTCCTGCTGAACTGATTCACATAAAGCTGGTGGCAGGATATGCCCCTACATGTAGCAGATCAACACAGATCCTGTCATGTGCACACTACCATGTTCTGCAGGGTCATTCTGGAGCAAGGCAGGCAGCAGATGCATTGTTTAAACACCTCCGTGGTCTGCTCTCTCATATTTCAGCAGGGATTGTGATTCTCAGTTGTTAATGTTTGGCCCCTGTTTTGCATCAATGTAGTTAGTGATTCACTGCCACTGGCTAACATAATGCGAAGAGGGGATAGAGTGTGTAGGTCTCCCTGACACTAAATCACCTCTGTATCACCAAGACCCTTCCAGGTGATAACAAGTTCCCCTACAGCATGAGGCTCGGTGGAAACTTGGCCCCAGAGTCATGTTATGCAGACCCACACGTGTGTGATCACACTCTTGGAATCCATCACCCAGGCTCCAGCTATTGGTCCAGTTGTGTCCACTTACTTATAGTTTTGGCTTGGGAGAGTCAGAGGCACTAGAATTAAGTCCTATAGGCAGCTGGTGATCCCTTTAAACAAACACCTTCTGATACCTCCTGGAACCAAGTGAGTGTTAAATTTTGAGGTGCATTTTAATCTAATTTATAAGACCTAAGTCCATGATGTCATGATTCACAGAGTCACAGGCACTGGAATCCAAGCCCTACCATTTCTAGAGTCATCACAAAAGCTAAAGGTTTTTAAAAGTACACAAATATTCACCAATTTATTTGTTTTTCAGGCCCAGGTTGCCAAAAAACATGGATCATGTTTCTGTACTTAACAAGAATTATTATTTATTACAGGTAATTAGATTCTAGCTACATGTAAACAGTCACGAACCACTGGAAAAACACTCTGCTGGAGACAGGAGAAAGAAATGAGTTATGAACAGAGAGAAGACGCCAAAACAGTTCTCAGTGGTCATTGTTCGCAAAATTTACTGAGATGGTGCTTATGTTGATCAGGATATGGCTGCTTGGTCTTCTTTTTCCAATGGTTTGCAAGAGACACAGGGTGGCTGGCTCACAGATAATTACTTTCTAATTTACAGGCTAGAAGGTACACTTGACAGCAACTGCTGAAGTAAAAGTAAATTGGTTTCCTTCAGGCTTAAAGTGCATTTTTACTGTAGAGAGAGGAAGAAGAGAACCAGGGTGAACCTTATTGACTACAAAGTCATTGATTGTGGTTGCTAACCTGGGCCAATCAGGAAAGCCCTGGCTGACTAACATAACCAGGAGATTGATTCCAAGATGGCTGGCTACAACCAGTGTACAAGTAAAAGAATATGTAACCCAGAAGCTAGAATCTCCTCAGTTCAGGAGGACCACAGTCAGTGATCTGGCTGACCACAGCCTGTGTATTGTGCACAAGTAAATAAAGGGTGACTTGGAAACAGGATACCGGCTTCAGTGCAGTTATTTCAGTTCCTAAAGTTTGATAGTAGTCTGAAGGCTTCTCTGTATTTTGTTCATAGCCCCAGGCTGTTCAGCTACCTGAAAACTAACCACATAGTTGTTGACAGGCAGAAAAGCATTGTCATCAATAACTGGTCACTAGCCCGCAAATTAATTTTCTACTTGTTGACAAATAAAGCTCTATTTGTACACATCTCTTCACTTCCAGTGTATCTGAAACCATTGCTGTCACCCATAGCTATGTAAAAGGTAAAAACAATGACTGCAGATGCTGGAAACCAGATTCTGGATTGGTGGTGCTGGAAGAGCACAGCAGTTCAGGCAGCATCCGAGGAGCAGGAAAATCGACGTTTCGGGCAGAACATCCCGGTGCTCACCTCCCACCCTACCAACCTTTGCATAAACCAAATTATTCGCCGACATTTCCGCCATCTCCAAAAAGACCCCACCCCATTCCGCCTTCCACAAAGACCATTGCCTCCGTGACTACCTGATCAGGTCCATGTCCCCCTCCAACCCACCCTCCCATCCTGGCACCTTCCCCTGCCACCGCAGGAATTGCAAAACCTGCGCCCACACCTTCTCCTTCACTTCCATCCAAGGCCCTAAAGGAGCCTTCCACATCCATCAAAGTTTTACCTGCACATCCACTAATATCATTTATTGTATCCGTTGCTCCCGATGCGGTCTCCTCTACATTGGGGAGACTGGACGCCTCCTAGCGGAGCGCTTTAGGGAACATCTCCGGGACACCCGCACCAATCAACCACACCGTCCCGTGGCCCAACATTTCAACTCCCCCTCCCACTCTGCCGAGGACATGAGGTTCTGGGCCTCCTTCACCGCCGCTCCCTCACCACCAGACGCCTGGAGGAAGAATGCCTCATCTTCCGCCTCGGATCACTTCAACCCCAGGGCATCAATGTGGACTTTAACAGTTTCCTCATTTTCCCTTCCCCCACCTCACTCTAGTTCCAAACTTCCAGCTCAGCACTGTCCCCATGACTTGTCCGGACTTGTCCTTCCTGCCTATCTCCTTTTCCACCTATCCACTCCACCCTCTCCTCCCTGACCTATCACCTTCATCCCCTCCCCCACTCACCTATTGTACTCTATACTACTTTCTCCCCACCCCCACCCTCCTCTAGCTTATCTCTCCACCCTTCAGGCTCTCTGCCTTTATTCCTGATGAAGGGCTTTTGCCCAAAACATCGAGTTTACTGCTCCTCGGATGCTGCCTGAACTGCTGTGCTCTTCCAGCACCACTAATCCAGGACCCATAGCTATGTGTCCACAGTATCAATTATCAAGTTACTTACTTTCAAATCATACAAAACCCTTGCAATCCCTGGTTTTAAAATTGTTCTTTTCGCATGTCTGTCCACCATTACAAATACAGAAAAATAAAGACACAGTCTTTACATTGATCAATCAGGTTCAATCTGCCTGGTTTAAAATTTTGGCAGTTAACTGACAGTCATTATTAACTGCTGTATTCACCATGGCAATGCCTCTGTCCAACCAATACGCACTCTCCTTTCATATTGTACAAATGCTGTTTTCCCTCCACATTTGCATTTCTTGCAAACTGTCCTGATGAGTATAACTCAAAAAGCTTCAATAATATATGCCTTTTGTTGGCATAAGTCAAGTTCTGCACTGCCAAATGAATTCAGACTGCTAATAACAATTGTGATGGGAATTGTGGTTTCAAAGCTTATAACTTTTGAGACAGACCCTAATGGAAAAGGAAACTGAAAGTGTAACTGAGAAAAGAAATTGACTCTGGAGATTAACCCTGAGATTGGAAACCAAAACTTCTGGAATTGGTTGAAATCAGATACAGGGATACAGAGCTATCAGAGCTGAGTTGATGATGCCAGTGATGCAGTAAATGCAAGTTGAAGAAGACTGAGGCTAAATACAGACGTTGTAAGTTCGGCAAATAGTTGCTTAGTTGCTGTAGCTGTTACTGTTACTTCAAGATAATATTGGTACATCTTTGCAAACCAGACAATCATAAGCAAAATTGAGGAGATTTTGCAGATGTGTGTCATTTTCAGTGTTGTCCATGACTGTACAATGAAAGTGGAAGGAGAGGAGAGGAAATTCTACATGAGGAAGATCAAGATTGACGACATATAGGCTGAGTGGACACCAATCAATTCATAAAATCTGCCAAATAACCTGTAATTCAGTTTATAATTTATTGCAATTTGCCTGTTAATCCATATTTAACTTAATTTTATTCTGGGCTTTAGTGCATTGGTGGTTATCCAAAAGGTATTTAGTATTTGTATTGTTCGACCCTTCAATCATAAAAACAAAATTGCTTTAAACCATGGAATTTAATTATTTCAGTAAATAATTGGGACATTGGATTTTATCTTTTCTACAAAAGGAAGTTACTTTCTTGACTGAGATTATAGAACAGTGGTGATCAGTGTATCATTGTATCAAAGTGAACTTGGCCTCACTATCACCAAAATTGCTCTTTGAACTCTACTGATAAGAACAACTTAAAGGCCTGTTGGTTAAAATATTGCTCCAGGCGAGACCTTAATGAGACGGTTTACCTCTGTCTGTACTTGATGATTTTCTGCAGCTGCTTATCATAGATCAGCTTGATGCAGAGCCTTCATTATTTGAGTTCAAAAAGGCCATTGACTCCCTATTAGCAAAATTAACACCTGAATAGGATAGAATACTCATTTCACTACCTTCCCTCCAACACCACCGCTATATTTTATCACAACTACCCAGTAACCCACGACCTTCATCTTGAATTTGAGACCCTGCTTTACAAGTATACTTTCCCTTAGTTGGATGAAGCCTGAACTGACACTTTGGTGGTAATAATAGTCATCTACCTTCTCCATAATTCTTTTCCCTGATGTGCTGACTGCTGAGGTCCATGTGCAGCAGTACCTTCCACGTGTGGAATTCGAAGTGTTGGCACACTGATTGGAGTATGGAGGACGTCCAAGAAGCTGTGCAGCTAAACAGCTGAGGGAGAGTGTTGATAGTTATTTACCAAGCAAATAAAATTATACAAATATACCCATAATTTATTTTTATTTATTCATGGTATGTAAGTATTGTTGGTTAGGCCAACATTTTATTGCCCAATGCCGATTGCCCAGAGGGCAGTTAAGAATCAACCACACTGCTGTGGGGTCTGGAGGCACACGTGGGCCACACCAAGCACGGAAGGCAGTGTCCTTCCTTAAAGGACATTAGTGAGCTAGATGGGTGAATTGTATAATATCTGGATGCTGAGGGTGTGGACTCTCTTCTGATGCCTTTTGTGACCAGGTGAGGAAGGGGAAATTGGCTCCATTCTTTACAACCTCTCCAACTGGCTGCAAGTAAGATTTATGTTCCTTTCAGTACAAGGTGATACCTCAATCCCCAAATAAAATGTAATTACTTGATGTCTAAATATTCAGTAAGGAGCCAATTAAAAGGTTATCTTGAATGAAATAAAAATATTTTCTGCTAACTCCGCAGATTCAGGGTTGTTTCCTTTTTGAAACCTTTTCAGTCCATGCAAGTTCCACATCAAAAAAATTAGGTGATGGAAGTCAAAAATGAGTGGTCCCTATTTTACCGTTATTTTGACATGTGACACATACAAAGCAACATAGATACAGTCAATGGCACGATGCACCATGGGGAAGACAGTAGTCCTAGTTCCAGTCTGGAAGGAGCCTAATGCATCAAAGCTTCTCACCAAGGTCATAATCACAGACCTTGACCGTGCTCTCTTTTCCCTGCTTCCGAGGTTGATTTAGGCATCAGATTTGAATCAAGTGGAGACATCTGAAGAAATGCTTCCTGATGAGACATCTTGTTGGAGAATTGCTGTAAACACACTGGGCAGGTACGGCATTCTGTGAAAACCTTCATATCTCCTCCTCTTCCTTCTTCCAGCAGCATTGCCTTGCTCTGTGGCTGTCCCCCAGTTCTCATGTAGCCAAGGAGGATGGCACACTCCTGCAGTCAGATTTGGAAGTAAGTGGTGCTGAATATTTGAAGGAAGGACAAATTTCTGATGCGTATGGCATATCACCCCCTGTCAATGTTTCAACTTTAAAAACTCAGAAAACATCTAAACATTTCTTTAAGCGCAGCACGGGTCAGCTGAAATTAAACAACAAATATCATCAAATGTATTGATAATGCCCTTAAATAAAAAAGTTGTTTTAAGGTTCCTTGACTGCTAAATGCATGTTCAGCTGTGCCTGTTCAATTGACAGTGTTAGCTGGTAGTCGAAGAGCATGGTGTTAGAAAAGCACAGCTGATCAGGCAGCATCCGAAGAGGAGGAGAATCGACGGAGTGTTGTAAGCTGATTGACATCATGATCTGCCTATTCTTCATATTTTTGGCAATGCTTGTTGTGTATGTGTAAAGTCCATTATGAAAATTTCTTCCAGCTTGTTAGCCCAGAAGTGCCTGTGCATATCAACCACTGTTTTTGAGTCAAAAATGTTATTTGTCGCACGGAAAATTGGGTAGTAAGTTATCAGATTCCATGGCTAACATGTCCAATTTTTGTAAAGCAACAATAAAGAAAGCAAAGCAAATGCTGACCCACAGCAAAAGCATTTAATTCAGAGGAAATATTGCATAAATTGTATCAGCTCTAGTCAGGTAACATCTTGAGTGTTGTGTTCTGTCCAGCTTGTTGAATTATAAGGTAACATTAAAACCAAGAAAAATGATGAGCTCCAATTGTATTATTAGGTATTTGACTTATTCTAAAAGGTTTAGAGAAAATTGAGGCTTTCCGCCATGAAGGGAGACTGCTGAATGATGACCTATAGATATATAAGGTAAAAGTGAATGCCGCAGATGCTGGAGATTAAAGCCAAGAGTGTGGTGCTGGAAAAGCACAGCCGGTCAGGCAGCATCTGAGTCAAACCAGAGTAGGGAAAGGGAACATAAATTGGAGTTAGGATGTCATGTTGCTGCTGTACAGGATATTGCTGAGGCCACTTTTAGAATACTGTATTCAATTCTGGTCTCCTTGCTATGGGAAAGATGTTGTAACTCTGAACGCAGCATGCAATTTTTAAAATTGTGTCGGTCCAGGTTCGTCAATTTTGTATGATCAGATTGAATGCTGGGCACCACATAATTTCTAAATTGGAGCTCCGATTGTTTGCTGCTGTTGTTGTTAGACTTGAGAGGGTTCCTATACGATTTACAAGGATGTTGTGGGGGTTTAGAGGGTTTGACCCATAGGGAGAGGCTGAATAGACTGGGCGTATTTTCCCTGGAAAGTCAGAGGCTGAGGTTTGACCTTAGAGCTTTATAAATCATGAGGGGCATGGATAGGGTGAATAACCAAGGTGTTATCCCCAAGGTAGTGGAGTCCAAAACTAGAGGAAGTAGATTTAATGTGAGAGGGGAAAGATTTAAAAGGGACCTAAGGGCAATTTTTTTCACGCATAGTGGGGGTGCATATATGGAATGAGCTGCCAGAAGAAGTGGTGGAGATTGGTACAATTACAACATTTAAAAGGCATCTGAATGGGTATATGAATAGAAAGAGTTTAGAGGAATATAGGCCAAATGGGACTAGATTAATTTAGGATATTTGGTCCGCATGGACGAGTTGGATGGAAGGGTCTGTTTCGGTGCTGTATAATTCTATGATAAACCGAACAAACAAAAATACTGCAGACGCTGGAATTCTGAAATAAACTTTATTTTAGAAAATGCTGGGAAACCAGTATGTCAGACAGCATCTATGGAGAGAAACAGAGTCACAAAGTTTCAACTGATAGTTTCAACAAACCTTGCGAAAACCGATAGACTATTGACTTGTTGAGTTTCTCCAGCATGGTAAAACTGACATCCATACTGAATACTGGATTAGTGGTGCTGGAAGAGCACAGCAGTTCAGGCACCACTAGTCCAGTATTTGGTTTTCAGCATCTGCAGTCATTGTTTTTACCTTATCCATACTGAATGTTCAAACTGATAAACCTTCGGCAAGCACATGGCTAGTAGCAAACAATCGGAGCTCCAATTTAGAAGTTATGAGGTACCCAGCATTCAATCTGATCATACAAAATTGATGCACCTGGACGGACCCAATTTTTAAAACTGCATGCTGAGTTCAGAAAACCTCCTTTAAATATTTAAACCTTAGGTTCGCACTGAGAAAGAGAAAAGATGCCAGGATTTTGGAAGAGAAATCTAATTCTTTCAAACAGCATTTAAAGACTGCCACAAAGATGTACACAGCAGAATCTTGATACAAGAAACACTCCATTGTAAATTGAAACCACAGACTCGGAAAAGAAAAGCAAACCAGCAGGTTTCCAAGTCTGCCCAGGCTGGTAAACTCCATCGGAAAGGAGGGGAGTGCTGGCGTTATACTTCCAAACAAATTACGTAATTTAAAAATTATACACGTATCTGCATTTCACAGAACAACAATGGTTCATTTACTTATTTCTCCCGTCTTATACTTTATGCAGTCTTTTAGGAATTTCTTTAACCGTCTAAAGACATGAATCGCGTATACCTTTTCTGAAGTGTACATAAAATGTTCCCAAGACTAAAAGAAGCGGAGTGGAGTTTTGTTTTGCGTGTCTTGGATTTGCAGATGTCTTTATCACTGAGAAACTTCAGTGAGGAGGCTATCACAATGACGCTCGGAAGAGCGAAATAGTTTAAGTGGAGGGTAGGTAATGTCAAGCCCGGAGGTTGAAAGACTGTTGTGTTTAGGGGGAAAAGAAAATAAGGCTGAAGACGGTCAAGGGTTGTTTGAACGTGGGGCATTGGAAAAGAATGAATGGAACTGAATGACAATGAGCTCAATGTTAACATTAACACAGCGAGAATACAGGGGATATGCAACATGAGGGTGGGATATTTGTAGTTTGGGAGGAACAAGCGAAGGAAAGCTTATTATAAACACAATAGCGTTGATTAAATTATGTTATACGCGGGGAGTTTAGATGCGATGGGCACCTCAGATCAGACACGTCGTGCGGCTGAGAGGGCAGGGTGGAACTCTCGGAACTGGGTGGAGGGTTCACATTTTCGGTTTTTGCACAGAGTTGACCAAATAGTCCAAACACAAAAGAAAGTCTGGATTTTCAAAATCTCTTCTTGCGTTCACTAATACTGCAATGCGTAGGTGAGGTTGCCATGGTTATACAGATGGTATTATAGCCAGAGATCCAGCCCAGGTTTTACAATGGTCCTTCGCGGCTGCAAGTTAGTCTCCCCCCTCCCTCCCCAAACCGAGAGAAAGCAGTGAGTCCGTGGATTCGCTTTTGGAGAGGGAGCTGATTTGGGGAATCTCAGCGGAGGAAAGTTTTTGTCTTGTTTATACTTGGAGGGAGGGAGGGGGGAAGAGAGCAGTTGGATTTGTTTTTGGGTAGGGAAAGAGTTGGTGTGGATAATATTTTTAAAGGTGGTGGTGGGGGGGAAGAACAAGTTTGCAGCAGAGTTTGAAGAAAGTTCCCCCCCCCCCCCTCCCTTTTGCACAGCCAGATTATTTTCGTTCGTCATGGCGAGAGGGGGAGGTGGATGTGTTGAGCTGGGAGGTGGACTTGCGGCGGGGTTCTGTCCCCGGGTGTCCCGGTCACTGAGCTCCCTCCTACTGCCGGCTTTGCTGGCTCTGCTGCCGCTCCCAGCCGCTGCTCCAGCCCCAGCCGCAGCCCATGAAGCCGGAGACTTCTCCATCCTGGACGAGGCGCAAGTTCTCGCGAATCAGATGCGAGTCCTGGCTACCAGCGAGCTCGGAGTCTTCAACATGCAGGTAGGAGCATGCTGTTCTCCTGATGGACCGTCTCCCATTCCCTCTCTGCAAATACCCCCAACCCCAAGCCACCTGGATGAAGCATCCTCATCCCGAGAAATGAGCCTTCTAAGTTGGGGGAGAGGGAACCTGTTCCTCTAATCCTGGAGTCTTCTTGCATCCTCTTATCTTGGGCGCCCGAGTTTCTTCTATGTTCAATCTTCTGAATTCCCAATGAGATTGTATTTGCCTGGTTTGGTTGAGAAATGAACTGGCGTGTTGCTAGTAATTCAGCGAAAGTGCGGACTGGAGTCTAGAGTCCGAGGGTATGATGCTGGAAAAGCACAGCAGGTCAGGCAGCATCCGAGGAGCAGGAGAATTTGCCCGAAACGTGGACGCTCCTGCTCCTCGGATGCTGCCTGACCCGCTTTGTTTTTGCAGCACCACACTCTGGACCATTGCTAGTAATTGTTTGGGCGGGCTAGATGTTGTCATATTGATTTATTGAAAAAAAATAAGGAAAGCTCTCTCTATTGCAATCAGTTCCCATTCCAATTGTTGTCCATCATTTATCACTCAACTTCTAAATTTCTAAATCTGCCGATTGCACTTCTTATTCAGCTTTACCAGCTATTGTTAAGTAGCCCCCTTCAGATAGACACTGCTACGTTTCTCCTTGAATGCACACTGTGTATTCATTATTCACATCGATGTGCCACGTCTCTTTTGTTTTATTCCAATTCGCTTTCGCCTTTCTAGTCATTATTTTCTTGCTCTTCATTTATTTACCTAATTCCATCATTGTTAGTTCTTTACGTTATACAAGTTATATGCTTGGAATTTGTATCCTAGTTCAGTCATCATACAGAGATGTGGATTCTTCATTTAAGTTTTCTTTCTTGATTGTGATTTGTGTCCAGAATAGACATTTACACTAATTTTTTTTTGTCTCTCACCATGCTGTCAGGTTGAAGATTAAACTATTTGGGGATCATTGGTAATCTATCAGTGCCTATGACCTGTGCCTTTCTGATTCTATTAACCCATTATAGGCTTCACATCAGCAATTGATTTAAAGTCATACTTGAATTCAGAAGTTTCAGTAATTAAATTCTCATCCTTTCCATTTTTCTTCAGCTGAACGTCCTGATAGTATGTAGCGTTAAATTTTAATAAGTGTAATGTCATTTCAATTTAAAAAAAAATTATTTTGATGTTGAATTGTGTATGCTTTCAAAGTAATGCTTCATGGCTCTTTAAAGTTAACTCCAAGAGACAATCTCAGGGTTAAATTCATTTCACTTTTGTTTCTATTCCCTGCCCACAGATACCTGTGATAAATGTGATGATGGGTGGTATCTTAAGCCTGAGTGGAGCTGACAAAAGGTGAAAGCAAATGGTCCCTGCAGTCAAGGAGGTGTTACACATGCTCAAACTGTGTGCCACTTCTAAGATGTGGGAAAGATTTGTCTCTCTGAGAAGGGCTACTTAATTACCTCCTTTCATTCTTTTTGTTGTCGCTGGGTTAGGCTCTAGTAAATATTGATTTTTTTTTTCCAGAGAAATCTGGTTATTCATTGAGAGGCAAAGATTTAATTTGAGTTACTCCAGTACTTAGGTGGTCAGTGGATTTGGTGGGGTATTTAACAGAGGCTAGAAATCCCTGATTTGATTTCTGGTTTCGGTGCAGTTAATTGATCACAATAGGGGAACTGGAAGTGTAAGGGAGTGAATCAAGAGTTGCCCAGTATTTAAAATCTCGAGAGGCAAATCAGCAGAATTCTAGCTTCTAACTAATATTGAGTGTCCACAACTGGGAAATGTGGATATTGGATGAGGTAGCCTTGTTTTTGTAATGCCTTGTGATGGATGAGTAGCTTTTTGACCTGCTTGTATGGTAACATTGTTCATAATAGAGAAAAGCCTTATTTTTTTCTCTCACTCCCATCAATTCAAGGTGTGAATGGGGCAGACATCGAGGGAAGCTTAAGCTGAGGATCTGCATTCCTGACTTTAGTGATTTGTACAGCACCTTACCTTCCTTTTATGTGTTTGCCGTACACCTTTAATTTATAAATTTTCAAATGCATGGAGTTACAAATGCAACTCTGTTCAAATGTATTTAACCAACCTTTTAAGGATTGTATGTGTTTTTTTTTTGACAATTTGTAGTAATGTGGTTCCTCATCTTGGTTTCTTCAGATGTTTATGGAGGCCATAAATTTTATTTATTTATACAGATGACTCTATACTTATTGTATAAATAATGGTTTGAGTGAACATATGTTGCAAAGAAGCCATGTGGATTTGTAAGTTTCTGTAACCATTTTGCAAATATTTTCAGTTTTGTTTTCTACCGTTCTCCAAACAAAGTTCAAAAAGCAATGATTTCAGCTGAAGACTGGTTTTGCTAGTGCTAGGAACTGCCTGGTACCTTGTCCAGGTGGCAGTTTTCAAATGGAAACCTTAATGGTATTGTTGCCCCAGCTATTTGAGGTGGTACCACATCGCAGCCACGCCTTGGCCCAGTTTTCACCTCATCTGCATTTTAACATTAGAGTTACTTGGATAGAAATCAGCATTAGGAACTCGTGATGATTTTATCACTCTGTAGTTCAGGGTTACTGAAGGTCTGCTGCTGTTCTGGCTGAGATCAGCACAAACTATGAACTGAAACTGAGACCTTTTGCTCAGAGTAGTTTAGCATCGAACATCAAGTGGTGCATTTATTCATAATAGCCTCTAAGGCAGCAATTCTCTCTATTGCAAATTAAGTTTATAATGTAAATGCAGTCCACTGTAAAATTACTTATCAGATGGTTCAGCATTAGAGAGTGTCTTAAAAGCAATCATGAGAATGGTTCCTGAGATAAGAAATTTTCAGTTAGGTAGAGATTTAGATAAATTTGGACTGTCCTTCTTAGTAAAGGAAGACTTAGGAAGACATAATCTGATCAGATAAGTTGGTGGGGAAAAATATATATTCCCACTGCTGGGAAAATAGAGAATGAGAGGACACAGATTTCACAAATTGGCAAAAGAAGCAGTAGAGACTTGAGGAGAAACTTGCTCATGCAAGAAGTGGTTAGGATCTGAAATGTGCTGCCTGATCATGTCTGTTGAACCTGCCTCTACCACATTCAGGAGGGAATTGGAGCAGTATCTGAAAAGGAACAATCTACAGGGTTACAGGGAGAAGGCAGGGAGTGAATAACACGAGCTGATTTGCTCGGCTGGAGACACTGCACGAGCATGTCTTGTTAAATGGCTTCCTTTTGTGTTGTAATAGTTCTGAGATTCTGTATATTTTCTGTCTTTCAACAGTAAATTTAGTTTACAACATGGTGTTGAATTTAGAATATTTACTGAACAATATGACTATATAATTGCTTTTAGAAACAAAATTCCCTAATTATGTTGATAGGAAATACATCTTTTGCTTTTGTTCTCCAACATATATTTTGAAATGACAAGAAGTTAATGTATTCTGATATTGCCAAACTGCGCATGCAGCATTAGCCTTGGCATTTGGTCAGTACATGTGGTTACATCTAAGTTTGAACAGTGAAACTGCTCCAAATGCTTTGTTGCCTCAAGTCACCATCATTAGTTTGTAAACACATCAAAATAAGTTACTTTGTTGTTGATGTTACAATGGTGCACAAGTGAGTGTTACACACAGTTGATAAATTTAGTGCAATCAAGCTACATAAACTGTAATATTTCACATTCATTTCTCGGCTCAATCTGTACTGAGTAAGCTAATCTCAGTTGGAGCAAGCACTAAGCTGAAAAGTTCAGTGATATGTTTGATCCAGGCCAGTATTTCCAACTTTTGATCAATATCTAGCAATGCCTACCATGAAGTGGGGATGCTGGGAGAGGATTAGGGTCATTTTATTCCATGTTCAAATCACTTGAGAACCTAAATTTGTTTAGACTCATGCGTGAAAATTGTAATGATGAAATGTTGCACGCATTTCCTAGAATCCTGTGAAAATGTCCGATAGCACGAGTCAGTGTTTTCAGGAGATAAGGAAATGTTAAAGGAAGTGCCTTCTCAGGCATAGTTGAGATTGAGGAGCAGTTAGGAATGTTTAATTTTCTACCCTGATCTACACAATGCAGGGAAGTTAATGGAAGGAGATCAGCTTCTTGTTGTGACTTGGGACTGTGGGTGTGTGGACTGACTGCCCTCCTTTTCTACTCTTTTGATTTGTAACAAGAGATTTTGAATTTTTAAAAGGATCGGCTTGCTAATTCTTTGTGTAATTAATTCTTTTTAAAGTGGATGTACGAAGAATTAGCTAGACAGGATCACTTCAGTTAAAATAAGAAAGTTATTTGCTTCATTGTGCTAAAACCCACTCCAGTAAAATTATTAAACAACAAACCTCCTGACTTCTGTAACTTGTGTGCAAACACGATAAACCAAACATACGAAAATACAGATTACACAGTAGAGGAGGTCACATTTGGCCAAATTAAAGTTCTGTAGGGAAAAGGAAGTAAGAGTACACAGGTTGTTGCTGGCACCTCTACTGAAATTGATACTGGAGCAGCAACCGATTATTTGGTTTGTTGCTCTGAAGGTTGTGTGCACGAGGGAGAGATAACTAAATTGGCTTGAGAAACCCAAAGCTTCCGCTTAAGAGTCAACGCTTTTGGTACCGGAGTTCTCTGCTGACTAGTTTGGTTAATGTGCAGCTGTGCCAAATGGGCAAGGAGTTTCCCCCTTTCATCCCCAGGATTGTGCTGAGTTAGCCAATCTCAGCAGGGCAATCAAAAGGGAGCGGCATTTGTCATTAGTGCAGATGGAAAAACATTTTTTTTAAAAACGCTCAAAGTTTCACCCCTGATTGATATAATCAATACCCAGTGATCCCTAATAGAAAGTAGGCCTGTCTGGTTTGCAAAGAATCAGCATGGTGCTGATGTTTTGAAGAATGGATATCCTGCTGACAGTCATTGTCTAGATCTTTACCTGAAATATAGTCACTTGAGGGAGATAATAAAGGGTGGCCGACACTGTGGACAATATCCCAGGGTAAGAAATTTCTTCAGCAGGTAATAGGATATATTTGAAAAATACTTGAACTGTATTTGCCACATAGAAAATTAACATTCAACAGATTTCTTGCTTTTTTTTTTGCTGTTGTCCTATCTGTCAGTTTTTAAAACAAGCGTATTAATTAGGAAAATGAAAATTCCCTTCGTTCTGTTTTAATAAGTGTGTGGTGCCTTTGAATTTGTGTATAATTCAGTGAATCTGTGTGGGAGGTAGCGGAAGGAAATCTTTTTTGTTGTACATGATTGCCTGTTGGTTGGGTTCCAACCATAATATTCCAAGAGGTTATTGTGAAGAATGTCACCGTTGACAAAGATTGCAGTTTTTCATCTTGCTTTATGGTGACATTGTTCCGTAAAATATATAAAATAGAATGCATTCACTAAATCCTGGAGGAGCAATGGTTAGAATCCTGGAGCTTGAGAGAATAAATCAGAATTTTTAATCTGGCTTTGAACTGCGCTTCAAAGTACTCAGAAATCACTAATGATGTAAGCAATGTCATATTAGCAAGAGCTGACATTTCACTTCAAACACGGCAAGCACAGCTGTCTGAGACAGATATTAAAAAATGTATATTCTGGGCAAGGTGGATGAGCTGATAATTAGGATTATCATTAAGAGGCACCATTCTGAAAGTAGAACTGATGGAAATTTCTGCTCTGGAAATTTTCAGCAGGATTGCGGTGAAATTATTTATAAACAAACAGATGTTTAACTGCTATTCCATATTTGTTTCAAAACTGCACAGTAGCTGAGGGTTTAGGATGCTTTAATTCAAATCCTGAGGTTCTTGTTTTGTTCACAATATCATCATTAGGATTTTGAAAAAATGAAATTGTAAAACCCTGTATTTGAACTGTATGAAGACATTGAACAGTGCAAGTACATAATTTTTGAAAATTTTAACTTGATTTATATGTAAAATATAGCCACTCGTGAGATAATGCAGGGTGGCTAGCATTGTGGACAACACCGCGGGATAAGGATGTTTCTTTAGAAAATTACGTATGTTTGAAAAATAAGGTTAATAGTGCTTGTCACATTTTAAATATAATAACTTAACAGATGAAAGATTGCTTTTTCAAAGAAAGAACACTTGAGCAATGGTACCTGCAAAGTGGTTCCTGATGAAGGGCTTTTGCCTGAAACATCGATTTTCCTGCTCCTCGGATGCTGCCTGACCTGCTGTGCTTTTCAAGCACCACACTCTCGACTCTGATCTCCAGCCGCACCTGCAAAGCAGTCTCACTTTCACCGTACCTGCAAAGCAGTCCGTATCACCTTCGACTTTGTGGCAAATTTGAGACTAGTTGCTGTGTGTATTTCTTGGTTTTCATGTTGATGGAGCTGGGATACATTACTGTTTTCTCTGCTTTATTTGGTAAAAGAAGGCACGTGAATACTGTTAGAAGGGAGGTTTATTCTAACCTGCATATAGCAATACAGCAGTTAGCAAAGAGTGAAATAGAATCTACAGCACAAAAGTGAACTTCACAGCACTAATAGTCCACTTATCTTTGAGCAAACCACCTCCACCTCTCTGTGTTCACCCATCGATAGGTCCTTCTATTTCTTCCAAGTGTCAACTGTGGTTCGTTGGTGACATTCTTGCCCCAGTCAGGAGGTTATTTGCTGAAGGGTCCCTATCTAGTCTGGCATTCTCAGTAGAGCTCTGATGAAGATTTTACAGTCCAAGTGTTGAACCAAGGTCCCCTTCTTTCCTCTCCATTGGGTGCCAAAATTCCTGTAATGCTATTTCAAAGAGTAGTGGAGCTCTTCCTAGCATCCTGACCAATATTTATTCCCTTGCTATCACCTTGTTTTTTGTTGTGCCTCTGGTTTTGGGGCATTGCAGTGTGCAAATTAAAACCGTGCTTCCTACGCTACAACAGTATTATACTTCAAAACTGGTTGTAAAGTGCTTTGAGACTTTCTAAAGTTGTGAAAATCATTATATAAATGCAGGTTTTTTTTTGGCTTTTTCTCTCCCTGGTTTGCTTTGGTTAAATGCATCCATGCTATATGCCTTAGAGTTTTGTGATCGTGACTTCTGTATTCCTTACAGTAGTTAAGATCTAATTGGTTTCTTGCCCCGCTATGAATATTCCTAATCTGCATTTGTAAACAGCACACGTGTTATAACAGAAGGAGATTCCTATGGGAGAAATCATGTTGCCAACCAGTGCCCCATCCAGCAGTGCCTCTCCAGCAAGCCACTAATATTAATAGTTGTTCGCAGGAAGTAAGTATTGCTGTCATGGGATAGAATGCTACCTCGAACAATGGATAAATGCTATTGCACAAGAAGTGGCACACCCAGTGTGGAAGAACATTAACGAGTGGTGATTTAAGGGTGCTGATTTGCTGTTTCCTATAGTGCATTGAGTACATCTAGTGATCTGATGATCACAATGAGACCTGTAAGTGCAAGGGAAATAATCACAATTCCTAATGGGGACTAAACATCACAGTTAATTGCTTTTGAGCTAGGTACGGTATTGGTTAGATGCAAACAAAAATTATTCTCTTATCCCAGCGACAGGCATTGGTCATATTAGATACAAGGTAAATTGTCCTTTAAGATCCCATCGAGTACTTTCAGACCAGCTTAGATGTAGTTCCAGGACAGTCTTTATGTTTATCTTAGTCTGTGATCAGATTCTTATTGTTTAACTTTATTTGAGGCTCCTATATTGTATTAATCCATAAACTCAGCTAATGTTCTGGGAACCCAGATTCGAGTCCACCAAGGCAGATGGTAGAATTTGAATTTAGTAAAAGAAATCTGGAATTAAGAATCGACTGATGACCATAAAACCATTGGCAATGTGTTGGAAAAGCCCGTTTGGCTGACACATCTCCCTCTGGGAAGGGAATCTGCCATTTGAAGGGTTACACCCGAGAAGCTGACTTCTCCATCTCTTTTTATGCTGCTTGGCTCGCTGTGTTCTTCCAGCCTCCTTGTCCGGTCCTGAAGAAAGGTTACATCCAAGCCGCTAACTTCTCCTCCACCTGATGCTGCCTGGCTTGCTGTATTCTTCCAGCCACCACCTCGTCTACCTGTGATTCTAGCACCTGCAGTTTTTTTTTTGTCTCTAATCCTCATCAGGTTTGGCCTACATGTGACTAGAGACCCACAGCAATGTGGTTGACTCTCAACTGCCTTCTCAAATGGTCTGAGCAAGTCACTCAGTTCAAGGGCAGCTTGGGACAGGCAAACATGACGGCCACCCATGTCCCATGCATGAATGAAAAAAAACATGCCATTTGGATGGTATCATTCAAGATTTTTGTATTCTGATGAAAGGTCATTAACTGAAACGTTAATTGGTTCATCTCTGTTGATATTGCCTGAATTTTGCCAATTCTTTTTCTTTTCTTATTTTGGTTTGATAAACACTATCTAATTTAGAATGATTGCCAACCTCACTGCTGAGTGGGAGCAAGATAATTAGTGTGGGAAATTTAAAAATGGTAGGCAGTGCTTCTGAGGTTGTATGTACAGCACATGAGCGAGGTATGGAGTCAATGATTTTTTTCTATGCACTAATTTTAGGTGACCATTGTTGAATTGAGATGAATAAACTGTAAAGGGAGGTTCTAATGCAGCAAAGCTATACCCAAGACAGTATCTCCATTATTCCCAGGATATTTTAACTTCAGCATCTACCATGACGCCATTTATTTGTATTTCCATTGCCAACCACTTGTCACTGTTAAATCATCAGTTCATTACAAAGTTTAGGGTTTTTGTTTCGTATTCAGTCTGGACTATCAGTTGCTGTGGCCACGCCAAATTACTATATTACTGAGAGAAAGGGCTTTCCTTTTCTTAGTTTGAACCCTATTCTAAATCAGTTTCTGGAGCATTAATAAGTGTCTTACCTAACAGTCACTCGGTCAATTTCCAACTGCACCCTTAAGTGCTGGTTCCTGTGCTGTTTATCCACCTTCTATAACAAGCTGCTAGAAGGTGAGGAAAAATTCATTGAGTACTGTCCCTAATAAGATTTTCTTCTGTCTGTTCACTGAACTGTGTGGACTCTGCTGGACTCCATAATGTGTGATGTAGCTGAGGTTGAAAGTTGACAATCAACAATGACAGCTTGCATTTCAATAAGCACCTTTAGTGCAAGGAGGTACCAAAGAGCTTATGAATGGAAACTAGGTGGGAGAATGAGTGATCTAGTTATGGGAAAGGAGGAAGAAGTGAATGGGTACTGAGACTGAAAACGTGGTGCGTTAAGGAGGACAAATGAATGTTGAATGACTTCTCAGAGAAAATGGAAAAGTGGCTGTGAGTTTTCCACATTGTTGGAATAGAGAAAAAGAGCAATGCATAAAATGTCAGTATGCAGGTGCAGAGAGGGGTCATAAGGTGTGTATGGAACAGCATTGTAGAGGTATTTGAGGATAGTGTTAAATTCAGTATTTTGAAGAATAGGGAATCACAATGGAATAGTTCAGGAATTAAAGGATAAAATGCATACAATTAAGATTGTCTGTCTGGCCGGAGGCTTTGGGAGATATGAGACTTGTCTCCACTAGACAATAGAAAGTGCGAATTAAAATATAAATATTTGTTCATTTTATTTCCCCAGAGCTGATAGATTTAATAAGTAGAGTATTGAATGCCCACTTGTACGTTCTGGTAGTTCTTCTATAACGTGATGGTTGCATTCTTGTGTAACACCGCATTAGAGAAAAATCGTGGTTTAGAAACCACAAGTGCTGACGATGTAATCGCCCTAAAGCCAACACACATTTTAAAAGTTCGCATTTTAGAAACAGTGTCCCCAATTTGTCAATAGCGTTACAGCGAACTTGCACGAACGAAACATGCATCATAGCTGAACAGCCCGTAATGTAATGATCCAATGGACATCTTGATCACAGAGCCTTTCACCTCTGTTTCATAATGTATAATTGTTGCTGTGTTTGGTTCCCAAGGATTGAATGAACTTTTTAGCATTTGACACAACTGATGGAGTTTAATTCAGGTAAATGCAAGGTGCTGTATTTTGGGAAAGCAAATCTTAGCAGGACTTATACACTTAATGGTAAGGTCTTAGGGAGTGTTGCTGAACAAAGAGACCTTGGAGTGCAGGTTCATAGCTCCTTGAAAGTGGAGTCGCAGGTAGGTAGTGAAGGATAGTGAAGAAGGTGTTTGGTATGCTTTCCTTTATTGGTCAGAGTACTGAGTACAGGAGTTGGGAGGTCATGTTGCGGCTGTACAGGACATTGGTTAGGCCACTGTTGGAATGTTCCTTGCAATTCTGGTCTCCTTCCTATTGGAAAGATGTTGAGAAACTTGAAAGGGTTCAGAAAAAATTTACAAGGATGTTGCCAGGGTTGGAGGATTTGAGATATAGGGAGAGGCTGAACATGCTGGGGCTGTTTTCCCTGGAGTGTCGGAGGCTGAGGGGTGACCTTATAGAGGTTTACAAAATTTATGAGGGGCATGGATAGGATAAATAGACAAAGTCTTTTCCCTAGGGTGGGGGAGTCCAGAACTAGAGGGCATAGGTTTAGGGTGAGAGGGGAAAGATATAAAAGATACCTAAGGGTCAACATTTTCATGCAGAGGGTGGTGTGTGTATGGAATGAGCTGCCAGAGGAAGTGGTGGAGGCTGGTACGATTGCAACATTTAAGAGGCATTTGGATGGGTATATGAATAGCAAAGGTTTGGAGGGATATGGACTGGGTGCTGGCAGGTGGGACTAGATTGGGTTGGGATATCTGGTCGGCATGGAGAAGTTGGACCGAAAGGTCTGTTTCCATGCTTTACATCTCTATTACTCTATGACTATTTACTCAATTTGTAAATAGTGTCTTGGGAGGCTCCTCATTTGATCCCAGTCATTTCACTGATAATTTCATGTGTATACTTTCTAAGAGGAATCTTGGGAACCCTGAGTAACCTTTTTCCACTCTGTAGCTCAACATGCAGATTCTAATTGTAATGGGGACGTTTCTGCCTGTGCCCTTAGCTATCAGCATGTAATGGGCCTCTTCCTTCAGTGCTCATGTCTGCCTAGTTTCATGGTTGGCAGAGGTGCTTCTGGACTTGGTTTTGTCATTAAGTTCTGGGGGTACCATCACATGAATGAGGGCAATTTGGTGAGTGGAATTGGTAATAGGAGAAAAAGAAGTACAGCAGTTCAAAATTAAAATAAATCCCTAGGCTCATTTCTGTAATGACTGCTGTTACTTTACATCTTTTCAAATATGGGAAAATTTGACATCATACAATTCAAGAAATGTAGGTGTACTGACATTCAATGTTTTTTAATTAAAGAAAAACTACAAAAAGACTAAGATAGGTACAATAAATGTATCATAAAACTTTCTGCACTATTTCTGTCCTTTATTCACATAAAGCAAATCCATTTTTCTTTCATTGAGATTGATAAAGTACAAGTGATCTGAATTGGTGACGTTGATCCCTAAAACCTTTTAGGGAAAGATGTGGCTTTAAGAATTATTGCCAATATTTCAGTTAGACAGCACTGACCTAGCAGAATGATTTGAGGAAGGATGTGGAAATTTTCAATAAGTGCCTTCGATTCTGCTGTTCTGATATTGGGATACAATTTTTAACCATTTATTAGAATATTAATCAGCTGTTACCAGTTCAGAGCCACAAGGGAAGTTTTATTAATTAAAATCTAGCAAACTTGCAGCAATGGTTACAAATACCAAATCTATTTGTTTCGCTGTACATGTAAACCATATTAATTGCATGCAGTACAAGGATGTTGCAGTATTTATAGACACTTTTTAAAAAAACTTTCATCTAATTATTATAGTTCATCAAACCATAAACACTACTAAAGTTTTCTTACTCCTCTGCCTCCTTGCTCCTTACAGTAGTGTAGGCTTTTTTTTGTCCAAAAAAAACCAAGTTTGATACACTTTGTCAATAAAGGACAGTTAAAGTGCAGAGCAAGTTCATAATTATATTGATTGCCCTTTTCTTGTTCTTTCTATAGGAGATTTTCTGTCCACCTACATGTCCCACCATGTATGATTGTAGAATTCCTCCAAATTTAAAAAAAAGCAAGAGGGAGGATAAACTAAATTGAAAGTAGGTGTTACATTGATAAACCTGGGGATTATCAGAAGGTAGCATGATTGAACAAATCAGTACCTCCACAGTTTGATTTGGAGATGCCGGTGTTGGACTGGGGTGTACAAAGTTAAAAATCACACAACACCAGGTTATAGTCCAACAGGTTTTAATTGGAAGCACACTAGCTTTCAGACCGACCTGATGAAGGAGCGTCGCTCCGAAAGCTAGTGCTTCCAATTAAACCTGTTGGACTATAACCTGGTGTTGTGATTTTTAACTTTCCACAGTTTGAGGCTGTTTGAAGGAATGTGGTAGATTAGATGTATATTGAGCTTCAGTTTTAATGTAGGAAAGAAGGCAAGCATGTAGATTGTTTTCAAAATTTTGTAAAAACAGAAATTGTATCATAGTATTTCTTTAAAGAGAGAAAAGCAAAATAGAGCCAACTGCAGACTAAAAATGAGAGGTGTTTCTGCTAAACAATGATTTTGTGTGTCATGTTCAGAAATTTGAGAGCAGCTCAAAGAGCCTGATGATGTATTGGTGTAATGTTTAAGTCCTGGATTAGCTTGGGCTTTAGTGTCGATATGGATTGCAAACATTAATCTAAATTTTTCTCAATGTATGGAGTTATGTTTGTATCAGGTGTTACTGAGTTGCTGAGGAAAGTACAAAATAGAGCCCTGGTAAAGTGATTTGAAACCTGATAAATGGTGTTGCACTATCATATTAGAAATATGAAGTATTTAAATTATGAGGGTAGAATTGAGTTGAAATTAAGAGGCGGAAAAGATGTTAAGAACTGTAGTTTGTGCAGAGCCGTTCTTGCAGTGCTGAGACATTATGTTGGCTGTAAAATGATATCATTATTGACTTCGTTTAGGAGTGTGTACTGATCTTAATCTCCGTTTTGGGGTCTTTTACTCTGTGTGTGATGTATATTTACAATACCTTACTGAATAGGTTCATCGGCTGAGATCAAGGGAGCATTTTTTTTTCTCTCTAGGAGGTTTTCTTTATATCTGGTTTGGGAGTTTTCTGCAGTTCCTAGTGTGAGCTTCCAAATCTCTGTTAATGAGAAGGAAAGAAAAACTTATCTCTACAAGCTTGAGTGGAGAACAATGAGCAATGTTGGGAGCTGGGGGGATGGGGACCACTAGCTTTGGAATGCAGAGCAATCAGTGCAATTGACACGCACACATCATGGCATTTGTTATTGCATTTAATTCACCCCCCTACTCCCAGCAGTGGTTTTTTGCATACAGAATGAGGGATTTACGTATGGGAGATTAGTTTTTTTTTCATAACAATAGGCTTTGAGACTTTTTAATTCCTATAGCTCCCAGTGGGTGCTACTTCTCACAGCCCCAGGTACCTAGTGGTCATAGGCTGAGGCTGTAATTGAGTGCAAAGCTTCAATTCTTTGAACAGACATTTAAAAAGTCCAAGATTTAGGAAACATCCTGCCTTGAAGGCACTAATTATTTCTGATTTAGAGGTGCCAGTGTTGGACTGGGGTGTACAAAGTTTAAAAATCTCACAACACCAGGTTCCAAATAAACCTGTTGGACTATAACCTGGTGTGTGATTTTTAAACTAACTATTTTGGTTGTGATCCCATAGGTTCTATTTACCTGCCAGTACTTTTCCAACATTATCGTTCTTTACTGCAAACCTGGACTGTTTGTCTAGGCAGGCTCATTTACTGTAAGACAGATAATAGCTAGGCTCATGTGTGCACTCTACAACAGAGGTTATTGGTGAGTGTATGAGTTCATCTCTATTTCTATCCCAGCCTAAAGATACCAAGGTTAATTGTAATGCTGTTGCTGCTGGCCTCATTAGGATGAGCTACTTTGGTGCAGACTGAGCATTGAATCTGAGACCTCCTAAACAAGACAAGTCATCTTGATTATCTCCCAGTGAACACCCTACCTGATCATTATTCATTTCTTAAAGCTAGCCACGCCTATCATGCAACTTAATTGTGCATGAAAAACAAAACAGGTAGGAGTGAATAAAAATAATTGAGTGCTGTCGGGATCACAAATGTCCCTTAATCTTTTCCCTGGAGTTTGTTTTCTGCTGGTGACCTTTGTAGATGTTAAAGTTGTTCTGTTTCCAGAGCTCAGTTTTTTTTTGTGTGAGAGCATGGTGGGTTCTGCTGGGGGTTCAGGATGAAGAATAGAAGGGGGAATGTGGCGGGAATCATTTATAGATTGTCTGCTGCCATTCATTACTAAATCTTGTAAGAAAATATGAATGAGAATACATGGTAAGGAAAGCTTTGAACTTTGTTAGGATGTTATCTATGGTCCACTAATTTTATGATGTCACTTTCTATGTTCATTAAGTTGAGGGTCTTTTGGCACCTGTGTGTATTTACTCTGCAGGAATCCATATCTTTAAGTCAGAAAGGAAGGACAGTGGAAATAGTGTGGACTTGGAATAAATTGCTGGAAACTCTGAACAGGGTCCACAGCATTAAGTAGTTTTGAGTGTTTTTGACAGCAACTTTAATACGCCAGTTGCTTGTTACAACAGAACACAATATATGCACAATATCTGTAGACCACAGTGGGGATGCTGCACTCGACACAGCTTTTTACATATAAGAACTTTGTGGTTTGATGCTTGCATTAGTATTGTACCCTTTGTAAAGAAATGCAGTATGGAATGCAGCATGATACAGTTCCTGCATGTGTGTTGGCATTTACTCTAGCAATTATGTCCTGCCATCTTTTCTCATTTTCTCTTGAAAACTAAATGGAGGTAAAACTAATTATGGGAAAAAAGGCTATTTAAAATGTGCAGACTTGAGATTAATGAAGTTGAGTGCCCTTCTATGCTGCTATTTGTAGAATTAACACTGCCAAAATTATTTTTGAACCAATTTTCTTGCAACACATTCTATTGCTATTTCATGTTATTAGTTGCATAAATTGTTGATGTATTTAACCTCTCTGGTTGGTATCTGTATTATGAAGTCATAGACTTTTGCTTAGATGTGGATCATTGGGTACTTTGATCAAGTGTTTTTCATGCATTAAGCAAGCTGAGTGGCTGTTGTTTCAGGGGTAGTACCAAGCCAAACTGTTCATGTCCTCCTTTAATGTTCACCCCTTGGGCAGTAAGTCATACTTGGGTGACATTTACTTTTTATGCTGATTTAAGATGAAGAATGTTGGTCCTGGGGCATAGAACAGGTTTTAATTTCAGAAATTGCATATTGGTGTCCCGTTCTTCAAGATCGATAACATCTGGGCTGTATACTGAGTTAACTGTGGTTTTGTAATGTTACTCTTAGCTCGTGAACTGATTTTGCTTATATATGTCTACAATACTGGACATTGTATTATATAGAATTTCAATTGCAAGTTGGCCATTCAACCCAACTGACACATTTGTGTTAGTGCTCCATGTGAGCCCCCTTCCATCTGGGTGTGTCGTGCTTTATTATTTTTATCCTATATAACTGTCGGTTCCTCTTTACCAAATAAGACTTTTCAATTGCCTCAGTTGTAGAACCTTAGATTGTTGCATTTTAAAAAAGTCCTTTAATTCACCAGTTTAGGCCGGAATGAATGACACTAAATGACACTTTTCTTATTTTTAAAAATATAAAAAAAAGCATGTGACATGCCTTTCATGACTTCAGGATGATCCAGAGCCACTTGTAGTCAAGGAAGTAATTTTAGAGTAATGCAGAATGGACAACTGCTAGTACAATCTATTACTTAAGAGCAAAAGCAAACTTTGTTTTGAATTAAATTGTAGGATTCAGTACACTGCATTACTTGGTATGAAGACCATTAGTTTTTTGCAGATGCATTACCTTATTGACATAGTAGTGCAGCAGGCTAACAATATATAGGTCATAGACAATACCAAGGTAATAGCGGGTTTTAAGAAGATTTGTAGCTCTGGTTGAGGTTCTGGATGTAGGTTTGCTCACTGAGCTGGAAGGTTCATTTCCAGACATTTCATCACCATACTCGGTAACATCTTCAGCGGACATCCAGGCGAAGCACTGTTCATGATTCCTGCTTTCTGTTCATATGTTTGGGGTTCTTTGGGTTGGTGATGTCAGTTCCTGTTCTTTTTCTCAGAGGGTGGTAGACGGGGTCTAACTCGGTGTTTGTTGATAGATTAATTAACAAACACCACATAAGACCCCATCTACCACCCTCTGAGAAAAAGAACAGGAAATGACATCACCAAGCCCAAGAACCCCAAACATAGATAGAAAGCACGAATCATGACAATGCTTTGCCCGGAGGCCCACTGAAGATGTTACTGAGTAGAGTGACGGAACTTCTGGAAATGAACCTTTCAGCTCAGCAAGCAAACCTACACCCAATACCAAGGTAAACTTTTATAGTGTTTACTTGAGACCAGGAGTACTCACTCAGTTATGGAAATTTTCACTTGCATCAATGAAATGTGACAAGCATAAGACTGAATATGGGTGTTGCTGGCCACGCCAGTATTTATTACCTGTCCATAGTTGGCTTGAAGAAGCTGTGGTGAGCTGCCTTGTTGAATCACTACAGTCCTGTAGTGTAAGGCCACTCAGTGGTCTATGGAAGTGACTTACAGGATTTTGACCCAGTGACACTGCGGAATGGTAATATCTTTCTAAGGCAGAATAGTGAGTGACTTGGAGAGGAACTTGCGGGCAGTGGTGTTCCCTTATCTTCTGCCAATGTCCTTCCAAATGGGAGAGTCAGATTTTAAAAATGCCTTTGAAGGTGTCCTGGTGAGTTGCTGCGGTGCATTTTGTAGCTTGTCCCATAAGAGAAGTGCGTGCATCTGTAATGTTGACGATGATAGTAGGGTGCCAATCAAGTGGGCTGTCTGCCTGGGATAGTGCCAAGCTTCTTGAGTTATGTTGGAACTGTATTCATCGAGAAAGTGGGGAGTATTCTATCACACTCTAGCCTGTAGATAGTCGAGAGATAAGTTAGCAGGACTCCTAGTCTCTGAATTGCTCTTGTAACTACAGTGTTTACTTGGCTGGTCCAGTTTATTTTGTGATGATGGTTAGATTATTCATTGCTGTTTACCATGCAGGTCTTGCTGCATCTGGTTACAGTCAGCTTCGGTATCTGAGTCGCGAATGGTATTGAATGTTGTGTAATCATCAGTGAATATCCTGCTTCTGACTGTATGGCAGAAATACTGTCAGGATTCCTGATCGCAACCACTGACTTATGCTGAAAAGCTGCATTGTGCCAGTCAAATGGGACTTGTCTGCCATCTGTGTGGATGAACTAAGCCTGTCAGCATGCACTGTCTCAGCTTGCAAAGGAAGAACAGCCACTTGAGACAGATACTGCAAGAGGACCAACACCCATGAGATTGTACATGAGACAAAAAAAATGATTAAAGAAAATTAGGGGGAGTTATTTTCTGCAGAATTTTGCACAAAGCTGGACTGAATAAATCCACTTGCTGTATAAAATATGGAGCCTCTTAAGAGTAAAACTCTGATGCTCTCAGCTGTAGATAACAACACCAGAATGAAAAGCAAATACTTATTTTGTTTAAATAGTTCCTTTGCACATTATTTTAGAGTCCCATTTTTGAAGGATCTGCTTTGTTTATTTGTCAGTGTGAAGAATGTTGGTTTTAGAAATGAATTTAATTGTGCACTATTTGGATCAATCAATCACTCCACTGTGAAGGCAGCTGTATACCTGAAACCCAACAGGCTCTCATGAACAATGCAGCAAGTCTGATAGCACCTGTGGGGAGGGAAAGAGGAATGATTACTGAGGTTATAAACATTTATTAGAACATTAACTCTCTTTCTCTATAGCTGCTTCCAACCTTGAACATTTTCAGTGTTTATTGTAAGAACACTCCTTGTTATGCAATGGGACATTTCAATTCTTTAGTGGGGCATTTCTGTTTCCCATAGCATCCATTTTAGAGCGGCGCAGCTTACTGCCAAATTTCTGAGTTGACCTTTTTTCTCCAAAGAGCTAGTTTTCACTTGATTATCATAGTCAGTATAAAATCTTAGACAAAATTAAAACCCAATCTTAAACTTTATCCCTAAGCTGTAACAAGTTAGTTCATCTTAATTCAACAGAAGTCTGGACTTAGAATTTCCATGGTTTTATAGTGATCCACTTCCAGTCTCCTTTTCCTCTCTGAAGTCTTTGAGCACGTTTTTATTTCCCAAATCCATGAGGAAAGTTTTCCTTTGAAACTACATATTTGAATTATCTACAAGAGGTTTTCTGTATCTGACAGATTATATTGTAATGCCACTTATCAGAGTCACAAAGAGCATTTTGTGTAACTACAGTCTTAAAAAGAGCTGATACACATTTCTCCTTCAATTTCTTCTCCTTATTGGTTGGCTCCACTCTATTTCCATCAAAGGATTGTCAGAGAATCACTTTTGATGACTTCTCTTTCCACTCCTTTTGTGGGGAAAGAGAATTTATTTTGTTTTTAACTGTGATGTCCCCACACCACTTCTCTCATCACCCTCACTGTCTCAATTAATTGTCAGATTACTTGTTTCACATCCAATAGTGGATGAGCCAAAATTTCTTCCTGTTGACAATTGTGAAAGTAAATGCATTGTTTTTGGACTCAAATCAAATCTCATCCCTCACCACCAACTGTCCAGTAACAGTCTGAAGATGAACCAGATTGTTTGAAATTTTGGTGTCCTATTTGAACCCAAGCTTCCAACCTACATCCATTCAGACTGCCTATTAATATCTCTGTAACAATGTTTGACTCAACCTTTGCCTCTGCTCATCTGCAGAAACTGTCACCAATGCTTTTGTTACCTGTAGACCTGACAATTCCAACACTTGGCCTGCTCTCACAACTTCAAGTCTGTGAAGGGTATAATGTGAAAGACACTGCTGCTCGTGTCCTAACTTATGCCAAGTTTCATTTGGCTATCACCCTTGTGGTCACTGACCTACATTAGTCCCTCTTTAAGCAATATTTCTGTTTTAACATTTTCATCCTTATACAGTCGTAGAGCATGGAACAGACCCTTTGGTCCAACTAGTCCCTGCCGAACATTTTCTCAAACTAAACCGGTCCTATTTGCCTGCATTTGGCCCATATCCCTCCAAAGCTTTCCTGTTCATGTTCCTTATCCATGTGTCTTTTAAATTTTGTAACTGTACCTGCATCCAATATTTCCTCTGGCAGTTCATTCCACATACAAACCACCCTCAAGTCCACCTCCAGTCCCTTTTTTAAATGTTTCTCCTCTCACCTTAAAAATATGCCCTCTAGCTTTGAACTCCCCAACCTTAGGGAAATGACCTTTTGCTATTCACCTGATCTATGCCCCTCATGATTTTGTAAACCTCTAAGTTTACCCTCCACCTCCTATGCTGCTGTGAAGAGTCCCAGCCTATTTCTGTATCTCAAACCCTGTATTCCTGGCAAATCTTTTGTGAACCTTCTCCACTTTAGTAATATCTCTCCTCTAACAGGGCAACCAGGACTGCACAGAGTACTCCAGAAAAGGCCTCACCAGTATCGTGTACTACTACAACATGACATCCCAACACCTATAACTCTCCAAAGTTCTGAACAAGGAAGACAAGTGTGCTGAGTGCCTTCTTAACCACCTGTCTACCTATGACGCAAATATCAAAGAATGAAATCTAAAACCTGAGGTCTCTCTGTTCTACAACACTACCAGGGCCTGACCATTAATTGTATAAGGTAAAAACAATAACTGCAGATGCTGGAAACCAAATTCTGGATTAGTGGTGCTGGAAGAGCACAGCAGTTCAGGCAGCATCCAACGAGCAGCGAAATCGATGTTTCGGGCCTGATGAAGGGCTCTTGCAGCACCATTAATTGTATAAGTCCTGCCCTCGTTTGTTTTATCAAGATGCAATACCTCACATTTATCCGAGTTAAATTCCATCTGCCACTTAATCCCTTTGCAGCTTTGCTGCTCCTTGTGTCTACAATTTCCTCCAGTCTAACATTCAAGATATCTGTATTCTCTAAAACTGGCCTTTTAGTTGTATTATTTTGATTGCTGCACTATTTGTGGCTATCCTTTCAGCTGGTTGGGACCTAAGCTTGGAAAACTTTGCAATATCTCTACCAATCTTTGCACCCCAAGGCACTCCTAAGAAGTTATTTTGTGAATTAAACTTGTAATCATCTGCCCTAATATTGTCGTATATGTTCTTCATTTTGGTTTTGTAGTGTCTGTATGGAATGGTTATTACATTCAAAGTGCTATATAAAATGAAGTTGTTGGATCTATAGTGCAGAATCTTTGTGTCCATGAAAATGGGCTTGAAAAAGAATGAAATGCAGAAAAGAGGGTGTCAGGTCAGTGACTTGATGTACTCCTCCATCTGACTAATCTGTTAGCCACTTGGAGTAATTAAATAAGTATCTATTTGTGGGCAAATTGGGACAATGGCAGGGGCTACCTGCTGTGGGCATAAAATGGCACATGCCTGGAGTCCTTAAATGGATGGCACTCCTGGAGGTGGTCTCTTAAGTAGCTGCCTCTGAGAGGATCTAATAGGCAGGTACAATCCCATCATATGGGAGATCAGGACTTTGTAACTCTTTAATTACTCATAAATTTATTTGATTTTTGGCCATAGTTTCTGTTCTTTGTTCAGATCACAGTGATTCTTGCTTGAAAGTGTATGATACAAGGACAGGATCCTAATTAAATAGCCTCTGGCATGCAGTGTTAAGCCTAGCACACAGGAATCACTATTTGGGTGAGCTACCAAGAGCCCCTGTTCTCTCAAATGCCATATTGAGAGGGGCCGAGTGATAAAGAACGGAACCTGAGGGAAAAGTAATGTATAAGGTATTGCCCGTTGATTGGATCAGTGGCATTTCTATAAAGGTAAAAGTTCAATTTGCTGCTTTTCAATTACTGCCTATGAACCTTTTCCAACGTTGAAAGAATGTTCATCCAAGCTGTTGATGTGAAAACTATTTTGCTGACCTGTAGGCTTGTTCATTCTGAGAGTCAGCCTATACAAAATGGCAGCTTTGCCAGTTGTATTTGGTGCTGGTAAATGCAGAAAGTACATCTGGAATTGAAATACAATCAGTTTATGATGTCCTGTTCAGTGAATCTGTGCCATTTTTTAAATGACCCCTTTTCCTCCATATCCCTTTAATCATCTGGAAATGCCTCAAACAGGAAATCCAACAAGGATGCTGCTGTCCATGTTTATTGTCCCAGTGCCTTTCTCAGTGACCGAAAAACTGCTGTACAATGCATAATTTCTAGAAACTGGAGTATGTTATACACACACTGACTATGTAGATCAGAATCTCTTAGAGATTATAAATCCCATCAGCACAAATATTGTCCTTGAAGTGTCAAAATTTTGCTTTCAAGATAAAGCTTTAGAAGCCAAAACCCTGTAGCTAATCCAACAGGGTGTTGGGATTGGCAGTTATAACTGTTTTCTAATCAGCCTGTTCAGCATGCTATTACATACCTCTGGAACAGGTGGGAATACTGGGATTCTGAATGCATATATTCCATCAATGTGATGAGAGGAAGTAGAGAACCATAGAGTCACAGATGTACAGCACAGAAACAGATCCTTCAGTCCAACTCATCCTCTGACCAGATATCCGAACCTAGTCTAGTCCCATTTGCCAGCATTTGGCCCATATCCCTCTAAACCCTTCCTATTCATATACCCATCCAGTTACCTTTTTTAAATGCTGTAATTTTAACCAGCCGCCACCACTTCTTCTAGCAGCTCATTTCCATACACACACCACAATCTGTGTGAAAAAGTCCTTTAGTTCTGGACTCCCTCACCCCAGTGAAAGACCTTGTCTATTTACCTTATCTATGCCCCTCATGATTTTACCAGCCTCTATAAGGTCACCCCTCAGCTTTTAACCCTCCAGGGAAAACAGCCCCAGCCTGTTCAGCCTCTCCCTACAGCTCAAATCCTCCAACCCTGGCAACATCCTTGTAAATCTTTTCTGAAACCTTTCAACTTTGAGAACATCATTCCGATAGGAAGGAGACCAGAATTGCACACCCTATTCCAAAAGTGGCCTAAACAATGTCCTGCACAGCCGCTACATGACCTCCCAACCCCTGTACTCAATGCTCTGACCAATAAAGGAAAGCATACCAAACGCCGCCTTCACTATCCTATCTACCTGTGACTCTACTTTCAGGGAACTATGAACCTGCACTCCAAGGTCTCTTTGTTCAACAACACTCCCTAGGACCTTACCATTTAAGTGTATAAGTCCTGCTAAGATTTGCTTTCCCAAAATGCTGCACCTCGCGTTTATCTGAATTAAACTCCATTTGCCACTCGTCAGCTCATTGGCTCATCTCATCAAGAGCCAGTTGTAATCTGAGGTAACCTTCTTCGCTGTCCACTGCACCTTCAATTTTGGTGTCATCTGCATACTTACTAGCTCTACCTCCAATGTTCACATTCAAATCATTTATATAAGTGACGAAAAGTAGAGGACCTAGCACCGATACTTGTGGCACTCCACTGGTCACAGGCCTCCAGTCTGAAAAGCAACCCTCCACCACCACCCTCTGTCTTCTACCTTTGAGCCAGTTCTGCATCCAAATGGCTAGTCCTCCCTTTATTCCGTGAGATCTAACCTTGCTAACCAGTCTCCCATGAGGAACCTTGTTGAACTCCTTACTGAAGTCCGTAGATCATGGCCACTGCTCTGCCTTCATCAATCCTCTTTGTTACTTCAAAAAACTCAATCAGGTTTGTGAGACATGCTTTCCCTCACACAAACCTGTGTTGACTATCCCTAATCAGTCCTTGCCTTTCCAAATACATATAGATCCTGTCCCTCAGGATTTCCTCCAACAACTTGCCCACCAACGATGTCAGGCTCACCGGTCTATAGTTCCTTGGCTTTTCTTTACTGCCTCCAGACGTCTTCTGGCCTGTGACTATCAGTGATCCAAATATCTCAGCAAGGGGCCCAGCCATCATTTCCCTAACTTCCCACAGAGTTCTAGGGTACACCTGATCAGGTCCTGAGGATTTATCCACTTTCTTGCATTTCAAGACATCCAGCACCACCTCATTTGTAATATGGACATTTTTTTTTAAAGATGTCACCATCTATTTCCCCACATTCTGTATCTTCCATGTCCTTTTCCACAGTAAACACTGCAAAATATTTGTTCAGTATCTCCCCCTCTCATGCAGCACCACACAGAGGCTGTCTTGCTGATCTTTGAGGTGCCCTATTCTCTTGCTAGTTACCCTTTTCTACATTAATGTATTTATAAAAGTCTTCAGAGTAATATATTTTGGCCGTTATGCAGATGCTGTATTGTTAAAGTCTTGCCTTAAATATTTTTGGCTACAAACCCATATCTCCATTGTCATTATGAAGGTTATTTACTCATGGTTTCAAAGTGCATAGGCTGTAAAAACTAGATTCCTATTTTAAAAAGAAGGACTTCTGTGTTTTTAAAAGAAAGATTTCTTGAGCTGAAGCTGTTTAAATTCTGGTTCACCCCTCGGAGCACTAAATACAGTACATTAAAATCATCTGCAGATCAATTGGACGTTCTATGACAAGTTTAAAACAGAAAGCTTTCTCCAACAGATCTGGGCTGACTCTTTGTAAATGTACTCCAGTTGTTTTTGTCAAATTTAGGTTAAGAGGAGGAGCCAAAATTATCACCGTTTGCGGTGGAAGGGATGAAAGAAGATATTGCCTCCCTTTTGGCTCAATTTTACAAAATTTTGATTACTTTTTCCCCTTGGGACGGAGCATTGACTGCTTTTTGCGAAGACAAGGTTTTGTCTTCGTAACACTCATTGAAAGCAGTTACTTCTCCAGTTTCCCCTTGCGTGATAATAAATAAAACATTCTGTCCCCATGTGAAAAATCTTACTTTTCAGCGATGCACTCTGGAAGCTCTGACTTCATCCATTTGCAAACAGATGTTTCTATGGTTTGGAGGACAGAAGGATGTGCTAGTTGTAATTAACCTTTTTAAGAATCTAATTACACACAGTGCAAATCCTGGAGTGCATTGTAATTTCCATGTGTGCATATGAAAAGTAGTAGCTGATTTCTCTCAGTCTTGTCCGTCTAGTTTCTTGGTAACCTGCTATTAGCATGTTTATGATGTTTACATGCTGAGATGGAATTTAATTTTGTGTGATGTAGACTACTTTGTGGCTACATAGTGTTCTGAAGTCATTTTAAATTCTTCCAGCTGCTCTTCCTCATATCTGGATTTCTTCCATGAGGTATTTATGAAAGTTTTCATTTTGGATACTAATTGGAGAATTGAGTTACCTGTGCAATTTGGGTTCAATTTCAAAGCAGCACTGAGGAATCCTGTGCAACATAAGCTGAGGTATTCTGAGTCTGATGTTTGGCATGATCTATCAACATCAAGTATCTCTCATTCCCTACAGCAACTTGTGATCACAGTAGAATCTCAAGAAATCAAACATGGATGACATGAATTTATGGTTGTGTCATAGTTACACTTCTAAAAGAGGTATTTCTTCCTCACCTGTGGGATAACAGTCTGGAAATTTCAGCAGATAATCATGTTAGCTTGATGTAGAGGTCGATGATGCAGTGTGCAGCGTGGTTAAGTGGCTTCACAAAAGGGAAATTATGTTTGACAATGCTGTTTCTTTTGGCAGATCTTACTTCTAACATAGATAAGAGAAAACCAGTGGAAATGGTGTTTTTTGATTTAGAGAAGGCTTGTGATAAGGTCCCAGGAAATTAGTAAACAAAATTGGAATTGTGGGTTTTGGTTAATTCACTTGTGTGAATTAACGATTGATGTTACTGGAAATAAAACTGAAAAGGAATAATGCTAGTTTCGCAGCAAGAATCAATGCTTTGTTCCCAGCTGTTTTATACTCCATATCAATGATTTGGATATGGACACCAGCTGAAGTATTTCCAGATGTGCTGCTGATACAAAATTAGGTGGGAATCTAAAGTGTGAGGATGGAGAGAGACTTCAAGCAGACTTGGACTGACAGGTAAATGGCAAGAACATGGCAAATGGAATATAATGTGAATAAATGTGAAATGTATCTACTTTGGAAAGAAAACAAGGACAGTATTTCTTAAATGGTGCAAGAATGGGGGAGGCAGTAGCATAATGGTAATGGTGGGTAGTTGTGTATTTTCTCTGCTATTTCCCCATTCTTCATGATCAGTTCTACTGTTTGACTGTAATGTGCCTACATTTATCTTCACTGATCAATTCCTCTTTACTTACTTATTGAAGCTCTCTGTCTGCTTTTATGTTCCTTTAAAGTTTACTCTAATTCTATTCTCTCTTTGTAGACATCTTCTTGATCCTGATCTACAGAATTCTAAACTGTTCCCAATCCTTTGACTTGCTACTTTTTCAAGCAACGTTTTATGACTCTACTTTGGATCTAGTACTGTCCCTTGATGTCTTTTGTTGACCATGATTGGGCCACTTTTCCTGAAGTGTTAGTTTGCCTGAAAGGAATATATCATTGCTGCAATGCATGCATTTTCTTTCCTAAATATTCACCATTGCCTATCCACTGGCATGCTTTTTAATTAAGTTACTGAAGCTATTGCAGCAATTTCATGCCTCATACATTTTATTGTTTCTTTTTGGTTAGATTTAAGAATGTAGTTTTGGATTGGTATATATCACTTCCTATCCCAATGAAACGTTCTATCACAATATGGTCACTTTCCTGAAAGGATCTCTTGTAACAAGACAACAAGTTTATTCATTAACTCCTCCATATTGCACAAAGCTAAATCTAGGATAGTTTGCTTCCAATTCAATTTCTCAAATGTATTGGTATAAAAATCCAGTTTGTACATATTCCAGGAATTTGTCTGCCATGTTATTATTACAAATGTGCTTTGTCCATTCAATATGTAGATTAAAATTGCTCATGATTATTCGAGCAATTTTGATACATGCATGCCTAATAAATTGTTTAATGCCATCCTCTCCTTTACCACTGCTGTCTGGAGAATGATAGACTAGTCACGTTAATGTTTTATGCCTTTGTTACTTACAGTCATAGTCATAGAGATATACAGCAAGGAAACAGACCCTTCGGTCCAACCCGTCCATGCCGACCAGATATCCCAACCTAAACTAGTCCCACCTGCCAGCACCTGGGCCATATCCCTCCAAACCCTTCCTATTCATATGCCTTTTAAATGTTGCAATTGTACTAGCCTCCACCATTTCCACTGCCAGCTCATTCCATACATGTATCCCCCTCTGAATAAAAAAGTTGCCCCTTAGGTCTCTTTTATATCTTTCACCTCTCACCCTAAACCTATGCCCTCTAGTTCTGGACTCCCCCACCCCAGGGAAAAGACTTTGTCTATTTGTCCTATCTACACCCCTCTTGATTTTATAAACCTGTATAAGGTCACCCCTCAGCCTCCGACGCTCCAGGGAAAACAGCTCTAGCCTACTCCACCTCTCCCTGTAGCTCAAATCCTCCACCCTGGCAACCTCCTTGTAAATCTTTTATGAGCCTTTTTAAATTTCACAACATCTTTCTGATAGGAAGGAGACTAGAATTGCACGCAATATTCTAACAGTGGCCTAACCAATGTCCTGTACAGCTGCAACATGATAATGCGTTACCAGCAGCAGTTGTGGAAGCGAGGTCATTGGAGATATTTAAGAGACTGCTGGACATGCATATGGTCACAGACATTTGAGGGTTCATACATTAGGTTTACCTCACGTGAGGATCAATGGTTGGCACAACATCGTGGGCTGAAGGGCCTGTTCTGTGCTGTACTGTTCTATGTTCTATGATGTTCCAACTCCTGTACTCAATAAGGAAAGCATACCAAACACTGCCTTCACTAACCTATCTACCTGTGACTCCACTTTCAAGGTGCTATGAACCTGCACTCTAAGGTCTCTTTGTTCAGCAACATTCCCTAGTCTTGGCTCCACCCAGACTGATTCCACAGCTAGATTTTCTGTGCCAACATATGTTCTCACTACTATACTGATTTAATCTTTCACTAACAAGGTTACACCATCTTTTCCATTTTGCCTATCCTTCCTAAAAATTACATGTCTACTTCTCAGCCTTGGTCACCCTGCGAAGTCACATTAAGATGATCAGGTCAAGAGACTGATTGTAGAGAACTTTAAATGAGACTAGTTCACACTAATTGACATCAGATGACCATCTCCCACAGGAGACTGCAGAGATTGTCTCCATTTCTGACATCAGTGTTCCTTGAAGGGTGAGTAAAGGAATTTAATTTTGCATCTGGTGTGCTGTATCACCCCTGGGAGTACTTGTTTCTGATCTGAATGATTTAAAGGGAGAGTTCTATTCCCAACACTTGGATGAAGATGATTTTTAATTTGCTAAACAAGCTGCTTTCATTTTTTTTAAATTTATGGAAGTGGAATCAATTGATTATGTTTGGCAGACTTCCAAATGTGCTATATGCAAGTATTTTGATAAAAATGACACTTTACAAAATAATAAGAAGAATTGGTTATTGACTGTGTAGGCTGGGGTTACTGGCAAAATTGTCTGAGAACAAGCTAGAGCTTAGCTATGATGTCATTTCTGGTTTGAATAGCTCACCCATATTCAGTGTGCTATCTCAGACAAAAAAAAATACAAGTTGCAAAATGTGGTGCACAGTGACTGACAGCAATGCTATTATATTAGTACTTTCTGGAAATCTGAAGCAGCCAGAACAAAGTCCACTCTTCTGCTTACCTGATATATGCTTGTGATCTTTGAGAGAGCCATTCACAAAGTCATAAATGGGAATATGAACTTGCACTGTATCCGTCCCTTGCTTGTTCTTACAGCCTATCTGGTCAGATGAGATGTTGGGAAATTGGGGGTTTGTTGTTGGTGCGTTGGAAGCTTTCAGGGTCAGAAAATGTTGGAATGTTAATGCTGTTGCTGGAAAAAAGATGTAGTAGCAAAAGTAGAGGGGAAGCTTTTTTTTTGCATGTTGGTTATTGTTGATAACTGCTTCTCAACAGATCTGCACTGCATCAATGTGTTATTTGCATTTCACACAGCAGCCACCTTTCTTGGCTCTGAGTTAGATTGCAAGCTTCTGTGGAATTAAGTGGTTGTTCTCCTCTTCCACCCTCACCATCCAAAATTGATATCAAGAATTAATTTGTCTTGGGACGCGTACAGCTAGCAGAGAAAAACTTCTATCCTATTAGGTTTGCAAGGTTGTAAGACCAAATCCTTGGAAATAAATAGTGTTAGCTCAGTGTAACCCCCATCACCACCTTTCACAGCCTAAGTTAGATTTATACCAGAGACACTCACAGGAGAGCCTGTTATTTATTAAAAGGGATAAGAAGGGGATTCAAGATGGTGATAGTCTAGGAGGATCGCATTAGCTGGGCTCCGCACTTCAACATCTGCAGGACAGAGCTAGAACCCATCCCAACCAAGTCATTTTGACTTAAAAAGCAGTAAGAGCTATAGAACTTTAAGATTTTACTTGCATTCACTTTTTTTGCTGCGGGAGAATGCTGAAGAAAGAGGAAGTTCGCCTGAGGCCGGATCCATCGGGGTGGCGGGCCTACTTACCATGCCTTGGTTGCTGAACTCACCAAGTCTCGATAGATGCTGGGGAAACAGCTTGAAGAAAATAATCAAAGAAAAGCTGGCCCGTTTCTAGTCTAAGCTCCAAAAACATGAACGGTAGCTGGAAGACCTGGAGAAAAGGACAGATGCGCTTGAATGCCAAGTCACGGGAGTGGAAGTTGAAACTGATTCATGCAAGAATCGGATTGAAGCCCTGGAAGCACAGGTCAGTGGTTTGCTCGATCTGGTTGATGATCTCGCAAACCAGGACAGAAGGAAGAATCTTTATATTGTTGGTCTGCCAGAGAGGAAGGAAGATGAATGGCTGGTGGAATGTTTTGAAAAGTGAGTGCCGGAATTCCTTAGCTTGGAGGTTGAAAAGGGAAGGATAAAGAGCTAACCAGGTCGTGGCATGGAGGCCAGGTGTGGACCAGTGCGCTCACCCTGTCCTAGTATGGTTCCATCATTATAGACAGAATCATTGAAGCTTCCAGAATGCAGGTGAAGGATCCAGGGGCATTGGTGCATGAGGGCTCTAGAGTCCGGTTTTTCCAAGACTTTTTCAGTGGTGGTGATTGGGAAAAGGAAATCCTTCGATGGCATTAAGAGAGAGAATATACTGGACCCTAAACTCTCTCAAAGGTACCCAGCAGTGCTTCCAATTACTTATAATGGATCCATACACTTATTTGACTCGCCAGAGAAAGCGAAGAATTTTGTGGACATGTTCACTTGAACCAGATGATTTGGTAATAAGTTGCGTTAAATTATGTTTGTGATGGACAGAGTACCTACTTTTTTTTTAAATTTCTGAGTTAAGCTATCCTCTGGGTGGGTGATGTATTTACTTTAAATTCACTTGTGCACATTGCTAATCCTTTTTTTCTCTCTGCTTTATCCTGAACTTCCTGTGTTTGTGACGTGACTCTAGGTAGGAGGAGTTAAAAGGGGGCTGGGAACCATAAGAGAAGACAAGTAGACAGTGAGGTGGAAACTGGAGACTGTAAGAATCATGAAAA
Source organism: Chiloscyllium punctatum (assembly GCF_047496795.1). Classification (NCBI taxonomy): domain Eukaryota; kingdom Metazoa; phylum Chordata; class Chondrichthyes; order Orectolobiformes; family Hemiscylliidae; genus Chiloscyllium; species Chiloscyllium punctatum. The sequence continues at coordinate 74,718,379 of NC_092745.1, forward strand.
TAACATTAATAAGGGGAAGAGTAGGTAGACAGCAGACGAACGCAAAAGAACTAGTGGCCTGAAATGCATCTACTTTAATGCAAGGAGTATAGTGTGTAAGGCAGATGAACTTAGGGCTTGGATTGGTGCCTGGGAGTATGACGTTATTGTAATCACAGGGACTTGGTTGAAGGAAGGGACTGATTGGCAACTAACTGTTCCAGGATATAGATGCTTCAGACAGGACAGTGAGGGAAGTAAAAGGGGCAGTGGAGTTGCATTGCTGGTCAGGGATGATATCACGGCTGTGCTAAAGGAGGATGCTATGGAGGGCTTGGGTAGTGAGGCATTATGGGTGGAGCTGAGAAATAAGAAGGGTGCAATTACATTGTTGGGGCTGTATTACAGGCCTCCCAACAGTGTGCTCGAGGTAGAAAAACAAATAGGTAAACAGATTATGGAAAAATGTAGAGACAATAGGGTGATGGAAGATTTTAATTTTCCCAACATTTGACTGGGATCCACTTAATATCAGAGGTCTGGATGGGGTAAAATTTGTAAGAACGTCCAGAGAGTTTTCTCGAGCAGTATGTCAATAGTCTGATAAGGAAAGGGGAAATATTGGACCTGGTACTGGGGAACGAGCCAGGACAGGTGGTAGAAGTTGCGGCAGGGGATTTCTTTGGGATCAGTGACCACAATTCTGTAAGTTTTAGAATACTCTTAGACAAAGAAGAGAGTGGCCCTAAGGGAAGAGTACTAAACTGAGCCAAGGCCAATTATATCAAAATTAGGCAGGAGCTTGGAAATGTGGATTGGACACAGCTATTTGTAGGGAAGGCCACATTTGATATGTGGAAGGCTTTCAAAGATAGGCAAAGGGTAGGAAAGGCAAGATTCGTAAACCTTGGATGACAGGAGAAATTGTACAACTAGCCAAGAGGAAAAAGGAAGCGTACGTAAGGTTCAGGCAGCTGAGAACAGAACGGGCCCTGGAGGAATATCGGAAGAGTAGGACCAGTCTTAAACGGGGAATCAAGTGGGCTAAAAGGGGTCATGAAATAGCTTTGGCAAGCAGAATTAAGGAGCATCCCAAAGCATTTTATTCTTATATAAGAAGCAAGCGGGTAACTAGAGAAAGGATTAGTCCACTAAAGGATAACGAAGGAAGGCTGTGTGTCGAACCTGAGAGAATAGGGAGATTCTGAATGATTACTTTGCATCAGTGTTCACTGAGGAGAGGAACATAATGGATGTTGAGATTAGAGATAGAAGATTGATTAGTCTGGATCACATTGACATAAGTAGGGATGATGTCTTGGGTAGTCTAGAGATTAAGGTGGACAAATCCCCAGGACTGGATGGGATCTATCCCAGGTTGCTAAGGGAGGCAAAAGAGGAAATAGCTGGAGCCCTGACAGATATCTTTGTGGCATCCTTAAACCCAGGTGAGGTGCCAGAGGACTGGAAGGTTGCTCATGTTGTCCTCATGTACAAGAAGGGTAGTAGGAATATTCCGGGTAACTACACACCAGTGAGCCTGACGTCAGTGGTGGGAAAGTTGCTGGAGAAGGTACTGAGGGATAGGATCTATTTATATTTAGAAAAGAATGGGCTTATCAGTGATAGGCAACATGGTTTTGTGCGAGGGAGATCGTGCCTTACCAACTTAGAGTTCTTTGAAGAAGTGACCAAGTTGATAGATAAAGGAAGGGCTGTTGATGTCATATGCATGACTTTAGTAAGGCATTTGATGATAAAGTTCCCCATGGTCAACTGACAGCAAAAGTGAAGTCATATGGTGTGCAGGGTGTTCTAGCTAGGTGGGTAAAGAATTGTTTGAGCAACAGGAGACAGTAGTAGTTGAAGGGAGTTTCTCGAAATGGAGGAAGGTGACCAGTGGTGTTCCACAGGGGTCAGTGTTGGGGCCACTGTTTGTAATATACATAAATGATCTGGAAGAGGGCACTGTTGGTATGATCAGCAAGTTTGCAGATGACACGAAGATTGGTAGAGTAGCAAAAAGCATAAGGGACTGTCAGAGAATACAGGAGGATATAGATAGACTGGAGAGTTGAGTGGAAAAGTGGCAGATGGAGTTCAATCCAGACAAATGTGAGATGATGCATTTCGGCAAGTCTAACTCTAGAGCGAATTATACAATGAATGGAAGAGTCTTGGGAAAAGTTGATGGTCAGAGAGATCTGGGAGTGCAGGTCCATTGTACCCTGAAGGTTGCTGCACAAATGGATAGAGTGGTCAAGAAGGCATATAGTATGCCTGCTTTCATTGGACGGGATATTGAGTATAAGAGCAGGCTGGCAGGTCATGTTAAAATTGTACGAGATGTTGGTTTGGCCGCATTTAGAATATTGTGTATGGTTCTGGTCGCCACATTACCAAAAGGATATGAACGCTTTGGAGAGGATGCAGAGAAGGTTTACGAGGATGTTGCTGTTATGGAAGGTGCTAGCTATGAAGAGAGGTTGAGTAGATTAGATTTGTTTTCGTTTGGGAAAAAAGGAGATTTGAGGGCGGACCTGATTGAGGTTTACAAATCATGAAGGGTATAGACAGGGTGGATAGAGATAAGCTTTTTCTCATGGTGATGGATTCAATAATGAGGTCACGCTTTCGAGATGAGAGGTGGAACGTTTGAGGGGGATACATGCGGCAAGTACCTCACACAGAGGGTGGTGGGTGTGTGGAGCTGGTAGCGGCAGGCACGGTAGATTCATTTAAGATGCGTCTTATGCATGAGTATGTGGGGAGCAGAGGGATACAGATACTTAGGAATTGGGCGACAGGTTTAGACAGTGGATTTGGATCAGCTCAGGCTTGGAGGGCCAAAGGGTGTGTTCCTGGGCTGTAAATTTTCATTGTTTCTTTGGTTTGGATGGCTGGCAGGATTTTGCAATGTGTGGGTGCCCCTGTTGAATGGGGTAAATTCCCCTAATCAGTGCCTTTGATACTTTGTATGCTTAGTTATGTTTAATGGTTCACACAGTCGTTGCCTCCTTTCACCATCTTTAAGGGAGGCAGACCTCTCTCTCTTTCCCTTAAAAAAGGGAGAGCCCTGTAAGATTGTGCTTCCTATAAGCCGATCTCACTTCTGAATGTCACTTTCAAAATCCTATCTAAGACTCTTGCACTAAGACTGGAAACTGTGCTGTCCTTTATTATTAAGGAGGTTCAGATGGTTTTATAAAGGGCTGCAGATCCTCTAATAATGTCAGGAGGTTACTTAATGTGATCCAACAACAGTCAGTACAGGGATTGGTGATCTCTTTCGACGCAGAGAAGATGTTTGATCAGGTCGAGTGGCCATACCTTTGTTATATTTTAAAGTGGTTTGGCTTGGGTGAGGTCTTTATAAGTTGGGTAAGGGTTCTTTATGGTGACCCTCTCTCTGCGGTTCTCACCAATAGCGTGCAGTCAAGCAATTTTAATATCCCTAGGGGTAGTTGACAGGGTTGTCTCTTATCACTGTTGCTTTTCACACTGGTGATTTGAATTGCTGGAGGAGGCAATTACATAGAAATCCCAATATATCTGCTCCAGAAGTGGGGACAAAGTCACATAAGATTGCATTGTATGCAGATGATCATGCCTTTTTGTCGAACCCGACCGTTTTGGTACCTCATGTGATGCATTAATTCGTTTGGTCGGTTTCAAGATCAACTTTGCAAAATCAGAGGCCATGCCCATGGGTGGCCTCCGAAAATGCCTGGCCCTGAGGGCAAATCTCGATTTCGCCTTTAAATGGTCACAGGATGGTTTTCTTTTCTTGGGTATATTCACTATTCCTGTGTTTGATCGGCTATTTAAAACCAACTTTGCCCATTTTTTTTGACAGAATTAAGCAAGACCTTAGAAGATGGGAGGTGCTTCTGATCCATTGAATAGGTCAGATAGTCCTCATTAAAATGAACATTCTCCCCCACCTGCTGTACCCCACGCGAACACTCCCCTTGATCTTTACTAAACAAACATACAGGAAACTGGCTGGTTCGGTTCTTTCATCTGGTGCCGCAAGCGGCCCGTTATTAAACGAGCTAATTTTACAGCAACCCCACAGATTGGAGGGAGTGAACCTCCTGGATATTAAAACTATCAATTAAGCTTGTTATCTTGCGTGAGAGGGACCCCCTCTCATTATGGTTAGACATTGAAACTTCTCAGACAAGATGTCCCCTTCCTAGCTTACTGTTCTTGGATAAAATGAGGACAGTTAAGGAATATTGTCACAGCCCAATAGTTGTTAATACTGTTAAAACATGGAGGGGAATGTGACAGAGTGAGGGCAATGTTGCTAAAACATCTTTTTTGACACCCATAGTTGGTATGCTGGATTTTCAAGTGGGGATGATTGATTTGGGGTGTAAACTTTGGGCAGCTAGGGGTGCGTCTTGTCTGGGTGACCTTATTGATGTCTTTTGCCCAGTTAGCTCAGAAATGCGAGTTACCTAGCAGGGATCTCTTCCACGTTTTCCAAATCAGGGACAATCTTCAAAGAAGAACTATGCTCCTAACTGACTCTTATAGATCAGAAATAAAGAAGAGGGTGCTTAGTGCTAAAAATACCCCTTCTGTCAGTACACTCTCTCACCTGCTGGGAGAGGGCTCCTCTGACAAGACTGAACAGCTTTGTAAGGTATGGGAGAGGGAACTGAGTGTTGAGATCTCCACTGAGGTATGGGAGGATATCCGGGAGAATGCAAGAAGGAACTGGATTTGCAATAGGACCCATGCCTTGCAATTGAAGATTCTCCACAGGGTCCACTTGGCTCCAGATCATCTCTCAAAATTTAAAGTCAGAGTATCTTCAATATATCCCAAGTGCAAAATGAGTAGGGGTACTCTCAATCATCGTCTCTGTCTTGCTACAGGCTCCAGGCATAAAGAGGGTCTTGGGGACAGAGATGGAGATGGACCCAGTATCTCCTCCTCTTGGCCTAGCTAATGGATCTCTTTTAGACATGCACAAATAAAAGCTTTTCAGTATCCTCACTTTTTGTGAGAGAAAGAGCATTCTGTTCTGGCATTGTCGGGCTGGCGTAAAATCCCCTTGGATTTTCTCACAAGCATGGTGCATGATAAATCAGAAAATTTCTACAAAATATGGCTGTCCTTTTTGGACTACCTGGGCACAGAGGTGTCTTCTATATTAATAAGGGCCTTTATATAGCCATGATGATTCTGTTTAATGATCTGGTATCCAGAGAGGAGGAACTACGAACACATGAAGGTGTATAAGTTTATGCTCTCGATGATCGAGGGCTAGAACTTTGTTTTGCTAAGTCGTATGATTATCATGAATTTTTTAAAAATTAGTTGTTAGCTATTATCTGTGTAATTAGTGGGTTTCTTTATACTGTTGTGAATTGTGGTGTTGTTTGTTATAATATCCAAAATAAAAAATTCTTTTTCAATAAAAATATATGTTTTCTTAAAAAGGAGAAGAAGCTCATTCCCTTATCAAAGAAAGGGCACAGCACATGCTTTGCTTTGGTAACATCAAATGTGTACAGTTTACAATCCTGAAAACAAAATGTTGCGTGCAAAGTCTGACTTTGATTATTCATAAAACAGCCACATGCTGCAGTGCGCATTTCAAAAGCTGTGCTTCATTAGTTCCTGCCTTCCAGATGAAACCTTCTCCATTAAGGGGAATAATTTACTAGAAGTTACTTCTATAATCTCCAGAGAGGGATCTAGGAAGCGAAGGGGGTTAAAAATAAGGAGACAGGCTTAACTACTTGGAATTTACAGGGGGCTTTTGCTTCAGACTTGTGCTAATAAATCCTACAGTTTTTACAAGAAATGTAATGCAGACAAATCAAACAATCCTGATGGTGACTGGCTACCATAAAGTAATGTATAACACTGGCTGTAGTACAATAATCCCAGAGGTTGAAAGTCTAGTGTCTTACCTTGTTCTGTCAGGTTTCACTTCCTTACCAATATTTTCATTGTATAACTTGAGCATTAAGAGAAGAAACTCATGTTATTGGTCCATAAATGGTACCTATCAACTTCACATACATCTCAGGAAGCATAAATATACAACTTGATTCGATTTAGAAAATCAACTAACACAAGATCAGTCTTTGATTTTATGGTCTTCTCCATCTTCATTTACCAATCTAACATCATTGATATTTATGCAAATATATACATTTTTATTAGCAGTCAAATCAAGTATGTTGATATCAGAATACACTGGGGGGAACATTTTGTATGTAGTATGTTCTTTTGAAGGAAAAATTTTCTCCCCTCCTGTTGTCAGAGTAAGATTGTGTTAACTTTGAGTCCAGTGATTAACTATTGTAAATCCAAAATCACAACCCAGACTCATGCTATGTTTAAATAAAACAGTGTGGGAGAAATTCAGCAGACAAGGCAGCATCTGTGCAGAGATGATTTGGACATATGCACTCTCTCGTGTGTGTGCGCGTGCGCGCACGCACGCACACACACACACACACACACACACACATATATATTTTGTGGGGTGAATTTGGACTTGCAGAGTTACATTGTACTTTGCTCAAAAACTGCATGAATTCATGTAAAACTCTGTTATCTCACTTTTTAGTTTACTATCAGTCTAAACATTATGGCAAAGACAGAACACAGGGGGCTAACACCTTCAACATATTGCCTAGCTAACACCCATTTTTACAGTTAACTGGAGAATGCAACTTTTAAAAAAAAAGGCTTTGTGATTTACACATGAAAGAAGTGCAACTATCATAGTATTCTAACAGATGAAAGCCTCAACAAACAATTAAGATATTATTCAATGTATAATTTCAGTTACATCAATCACACTGTAAACTTTTGCTATAAATTCTGTGTCTGACAACTGTGCCCTCCACAACCACCTGAAGGAGCGTCGCTCCGAAAGCTAGTGCTTCCAATTAAACCTGTTGGACTATAACGTGGTGTTATATGATTTTTAACTCTGTGGAGAGAGAAATGGATTGAATGTTTTGAGTCTGATATGTCTCTTATTCCCACACCGTATTTGGTGGGGAAGTGTTTCAGTGGTCATTGTTTAATAAACAGAAATGGAGAGAAATCCTGACTGACTGCTGCTTCTGTTCTCCCTTACTTCAAACCAAGAGTTCTAATAGAGTACTGAATCACTTATGAGAAACTCTGAGTGAAACCAAAACCAAATCTTGAAACATTTAGTTTTTAATGGTTAAGTACTACATTGTCTCGAATTTTTCCATTGAACTAGTTGGAGAATACTGTTCACTGATAGAATGTATGTTACTAGATTGATTTTTAAAAATAAGTTGTCTTGTTTTTGGTAAGTTTGCTTTTTAATCCATAAATAACACTGGAATACCACTAAAATGGAGTCCTTGGTGAATTCCAATTGTAATCTGCAGTTTGTAGAATACCAGAAACATGAACATTTACTAGCTCTCATTTAATTTTCTTTTCCCCTGCTTCCCTCAGCACCAGACCTGAGAGTATCTTATAAACCTTTATATTTGAGTTGCATTGGCCTTGGAGGGCATTAGAATGGATTCAAGCAATCGTAAAAATCACAGCTGTTGGAGTTTCTCTTCTGGGTTTCATCACGCTCAAATCCTTGCTCTCTCCCAGCCATTTCCAATTAGTGGCTTATTTTCAAAAGGTTGCCAGCTCTTTTCATCTTCAAAAAAACTGAATGCAACCAAAAGGATGTCATGGCAACTGCAACCAAGGTCATTTCCTGTCTGAACTGCGCAGCCCAATAATGCACAAAATTATATCTCCTATTGGTGCACTCCTGCTGAGAAATAGATAAAACATTAAAAATGGGTATCACACAACTATGAAAATTGAAACTCATAAATGCATCACTCCTAATATAAGCACACAACTACAGAAAAAAAGGTGCAGCCTAAAAACAGGAAAACATCCCTTAAAAAGGCCTCTTGTATTCATGCATTAATTCCGAACTTGAATGCAAGGCTTTCACTTAAGCAAATCAGTCAGGGATCAGAAACCTGATAAAGAGGGGCCCAGTATTGTGCTTATCTAGTCATGAGATGTTTGCATCAGTTTAACCTGGGAAACTCTTGTACAAAATCCTTGTGCAAATAATCTTAGTTTGTATAGCTGGAGTTTGTTTCATTTTGGTTTATAATCCTAAATAATAACAACATGTATTTATTTTTGTATAATGCCTGTAATGTAAAAACATCCCTCAGGTGTAATAAAGTGGAAGTTGATTCCAGCATTCAAAGAAGAAGATATCACGAGAGCTAAAGCATTAATTTTCTGGTGATCCCTGTCACACAATATTTCATAATACTGTAGAGGCTCACTGTTGACTAATTTTTGAGTGTGCCCTGGTAATTTCTTAATTAGTAGTTGGACATTGGAACTTTGAGTTCAAGACTGAACTTGACATTTTTCTCTCTGTTCTGAGGTAAGGAGGGAATAAATCATTAGTGTTTCTAGTTCTTTTATACAGGCTGCAAATACCTTTGAGATTAAGCTACCATTTTCTTCTTGTACCTCTGAATAGCAAAAAGCAAAATACTGTGATGGGTGAAGGTGAGGAATAAGTGAAGATGTTGGTAGAGGTGAGACTCGAGGTATAGGCCATGAAATTTGGAAAACTCCAGGATTGATTTCAGGATGGTGCTGTGTTTTCTGATCTCAGCCAGGAAGCTGGAAGAGCTGCTACAATCAGATACTGTATCAGAATTTACTAGTATGTTGCTTGGTGCATGGCTGGGAGCAATGTTGGAAAATTCCGAAGCACGTCCGTACACTATTTTCTGACCATTTTCTTCCTAAGAACGTGGGATTTCCTGATTTATACTGATGCATCGTAGGCTGAAGGACTATAAACTCTGGGACACTATTCCCAAACATTGGGCCTCAAATAAAGTAGTTCAAATCTCTGCAGTGCTTTTGGAAAGGATGCCCAGTTATTGGCGAGCACGGTAAAGAGATTTTGTGAGAATGGTACCAGGAACGGGAGGGCTTCAGTTTTGTGAGAAGGTTGGAGAAGTTGAGGCTTTTCTTAGAACAGAAGTTTTGAGGAAGATTACGAAAGGTGCTCAAAGTCATGAATGGTTATGATTGAGTAAATACGAAGAAAGTGTTTCCATTGGCAGAAGAGTTGTGGGAATTAAAAATAAATAAACAACAAGGTTTCCACTCTGAATTACTGGCCAGTGTCTTCTGCTGCACTGTGCTCCTGTCTGTACATTGGTTGGGTACAGGATCAAGTTTGCCTCTGATAGAACCACATTCAGTTAGTCTCCATGAAACCATAGAATTGTTATAGTATATTTGGCCCATCATGACTAATGCTGGTTGTCTTAAAGAGCAATTCATATGCTTCCAACTCAACAAAAGCGTCCTCTCTACAATTCTTCTTCAGGTGTTTAGAATATTTAGGGAAATATGACACAGGAGATATCGAAGGCAGTCATTAAAGGGAAAATAGAGTTGCTATAATCTTACCAGATCTTAGGGCAACTCTCGTTCGAGAGAAATGATTGGTAGTGGTTTAAACTGAAGGTTACCACACACCTCAGACAAGGGGACAGGTTGAGAAGGAGAGTCCTTCACAGTAACCTCAGCTGGTGTGGGAACTGAACCCACTTTGATGTCACTCGGCATCACAACCAGCTGTCCAGCCAACTAAGCTAAAGCTTTCAGCCCCTATAAATGGAGTTGCAATATGGTTAGGCAGCTCCAACAAGGAAGAGGAGAAAAAAAAGGAATAAATAAATATAATATTTATAGGGAACGTTTAATTCCTTTCCTTGATTGACATTTCTGACATCTTTGGGTTTAATTAATCTATTGCAAGAGCAACTTAAACTCGACCCTGTCTCAAAAGCGAAGGACTTGTTGATTTTGTGGTTTGGTTTGAGGGTTTTGCAGCATTCTGTACCTCAATCAGTGTGCCAGTACATACACACACACTCACCTAATTGTTCGTCAACCTCTGCCAAGTGGAGTGGGCTGCAAATCCTTCAAGAAAAACAGATGTTCATACTACACTTGACCAAGATCAGTGCAACTAGAGTTGGCATTCTATTTTCCTCTATACTGTCTTTGGACTTGAATTGATGAATGTTTGTTTGTGCTCATCAGTGTGAGAGAATCAACACTTTCTAATTTCAGATTGCAAAGAATTTATTCATAACTGCAGCTCAGCATTTTACAGTTAAATCTCCCCCATCCTTTCCAAATAGCACACCTTAAATTTAAGGTGAGAAGAGCAGTCTCTTTTGCTCAGCAGTGAGAGTTTTAGTTACCATGCGTTTATCTCCGGGTGTTCATGTGTTTTTTTTTGTTAATGTATAGTAGTGTTAACTTGCAATCTGCCAGGACTAATGATTTTGGAATTTTGGAATGTGAATAGGAATTTTGTAAGCAGTGTATTCATTCTCCAGCTGTATCCTTGATGGAGATGATCAGGTCCTGGGTTTTGTCAGCTTTTAGTCCCTTGCATTTCTCTAATACAAATTTATTAAATTTCCTCACTACTGACTCCATGGTTACTTATCCTTTGTTTTTGGTTTCTACTATGTGTTTTCTGCTGTGATTATTAAAAAAACAGTTGTCTTTGCCATTCCTTCATTGTTCTTTGCAGTTAACTGCAACCACCTCTTCTCATCACCTTTACAGTGTCATTGTGCTGGTTGGAACTGATCTTGTTTGGTTGCGTTTTTATCGATGCCAATTTATAGATGACCACCTGGAATAGTTTCCACCAATCTGCACTGCTCCCCTCTCGAGTTAAGAATTGCTGAAGTTTCTATCCTTGATCCTTTTCTTTTTTTTGTTTCCAACCTACATCTTCTCCTTTTACAGCTGCTTCATAGGTATTCTGACGACACTCAGCATCATCTCATCTCCCTTTTGATCTGTCATGCTGCTTGTCAGAAATTCGCTATAAGATAAGCAGGAACTTGCTCCAGCTAAATGTTAAGAAGAATGAGGCCATACTGTTTGATCCCTACTTTAAAATCCATTTCCTGTTTCCAGCCCTGCTGACTATCGAGCAGACTAGGATTGCTTGGCACCTTTTGTGTTGAGTTGTGTTTGATGCCATGGTAAGTTTCTGGCTACATATTTGCATTAGTTTTACAACTGCTTACTTTCATTGTGTCATTGTTCAACTTTAGCCCCATGGCAGCTCATCTGGTGAAACCTTTTGTTACCTCCAGAACTTTGGGATGTTTCACTATAATAAAAACAAACCTGTTGCAGTATGCAGAGTTTTTGTTTTCTTTGTGTAATCTTCAGTTTCCAGCAGGTCTTCTGAACCATTACAAGCATGGAACATGCTGGCTAATTTCTTGACAGCATATGTTCCATGATTATGTTGATCTGCAAATGAAGAAAATCAGTCATGCAATGACACATTGGCAGTATAACGGCTTAAAATTATGATCACATGACCACAAGAATGTCACTAAAGTTAGAAGTTAAAAATCATACAACACCAGGTTAACAGGTCCAACAGTTTTATTTGGAAGCACTAGCTTTTGGAGTGCTGCTCCTTCACGCGGTTGGACTTGCAAGTTTGTATAAATTTAAGTCAGTGCAACATTATTACATTCTCTCTGGTCATCATTGACTGCTGCATTTCCACAATCCAAGGGTCTTGTGACCACAGTTTTTGTGCTTTGGTCTACATCTTTATGGGCGACATGGTGGCACAGTGGTTAGCACTGTTGCCTCACAGCGCCAGAGACCCGGGTTCAATTCCCGCCTCAGGCGACTGACTGTGTGGAGTTTGTACGTTCTCCCTGTGTCTGCGTGGGTTTCCTCCCACAGTCCAGAGATGTGCGGGTCAGGTGAATTGGCCATGCTAAATTGCCCTTAGTGTTAGGTAAAGGGTAAATGTAGGGGTATGGGTGGGTTGCGCTTCGGCGGGTCAGTGTGGACCTGTTGAGCCGAAGGGCCTGTTTCCACACTGTAATGTAATCTAAATCTTATTGCATTTGAAATTATTGAAACCAGTTTTTAATAGCCAATAGAGATGAGATTTTCAATCCAGAGGGAAAGTTTGCATTTGAAGGGATGAAACAGTAGTGTGGAACTGGGTCCCAGTTTTAATAAATAATTATTACAGAGGAATAAGAGTCTTTGGAATCTAGCTGGTTTGGTGACTGCAGGCCATTACCTAACTCAGCATAGACTGGAATTGAATGTGTACTGTAACTGGGCCTGCAGAACTCAGTTCCACGTTAATGACTGCTTGTGAGGGCTTCTAGAGATAGCAAGCAGACATATTCACGGGAAAATCATCTTAATGAACTTTTTTCCTACCTTTTTTCTCCTGGCCATCTGTTTTTATGTGTGCTTAACTGCTACATTAATCAACTCTACGTTTAATGGATGGGGACAGAATCTAGTTTTGCAATAATGTTCCCAATACCTTGCATGGTTGAGTACATAGAAATATTTGATATTCGTGTTAAAACTTGCTCTTCATCCTGACAAGTCCTTAATGGTGTTTACCCTCCACAACAGCACTGTACTAATTCCCATGTGCATATCTTTTTCCCATATACTTTTTTTGTTCAACCACCTACTTAATCTATTCCTAAATAATGATGTGATCTCTCCTTCCATTATAAATCCTGATTTCACAATTCATGTTGCTCAGTGACTTTAAAAAAAATTCTTGTTCTGTGTACTGAATCCCTTGCATGAAATCTCTTAAAATAAGTTGTTTCCATCAAATAAGTGGAGCTAGAGGACAAAAATTTTAAAAGTCCCATAATCATGAACCCTTTTTATGTCAACGTAGCTTCGTTCTAGATGACTAGAAACAGACTGTTTCCAATCTTTCCTGTCCTTAGCTTCATAATTTTAAACATACTGCACAATTCTAATATAAACTGGCACAACTTTGTGTGCATTCAGTTTTTGGTTTTAACGTACCATCAGAGTAAATTTGGGTGTAAGCTTGGAGCTTTCAGATATTTTGTCACCATACTAGGTAACAACATCAGTGAGTCTCTGGTGAAGCGCTAGTATTATGTCCTGCTTTCTATTTATGTGTCTTGGTTTCTTAGTGGGTGATATCATTTCCGGTTCTTTTTCTCATTAGGATGGTAGATGGGGTCCAAATCGATGTGTTTATTGAAGGAGTTCCAATTAGGAAATTCTCATGTGTGTCTCTGTTTAGCCTGTCCAAGGATGGATGTGCTGTCCCAGTCAAAGTGGTGTCCTCCTTCATCTGTATGTAAGGATACTAGTGAGAGTGGGCCATGCCTTTTGGTGGCTAGTTGATGTTAATGAGTCTTGGTGGCGAGTTTTCTGCCTGTTTGTCCAATGTTATCTTTGCTGATGAAGTTGGCGCTGACTGGTGTTTGACTTGGTTCTTCTAGTAGTGCAGTAGGTGTTGCTTTGGCCAAGTTGATGTTAATTTGATGTGAAGCAACGATAACGTCATCAAGCTAGTGGACCTGTGCCTTAGCACTTACTTCACATTCAATATTAAGATCGACAAACAAATCAACGGAACACCCATGGGATTACCATTATCAGGTTTCCCAGCAGAAGCAGTAATGCAGAGATTCAAACAAACAGCCCTCCCAACTATTCACCCCAAACCTTGGATCCGCTATGTGGATAACACCTTTGTCATCACAAACCGGAACAAATTAGAGAAAACCTGTAACACCATCAACAATATCCTTTACTGGCATAAAATTCACAAGAGGAGGAGAATGATGGCGAACTGCTATTTCTAGATGCCACAGTAGAGCAAACACTTAGTGGGGAACTTCAAACCAGCTTCTACAGAAAAACAACACACACAGACCAAATACTTAACTACAGAAGCAATCATTCCATTACCCACAAATGGAGTTGCATCATGACATTATTTCAACAAGCAACAATACACTGCAGCACCCAGGAACTATGAAGAGCAGAAGAAAAATAGCTGTACAGTGTCTTCAGTAAGAACGGATACCCAATAAACACAATCCACAGATTTCTCATCAAATTCAAACAAGCAGACACTACTCGCCCAGAAACTCGAGCCACATTGCCTTACATCAAAGACATATCAGAAATGACTTGCAGACTACTCAGACCTCTTGGCATCATAGCTCACAAACCTATCAACACACATACAGCAGCCAATGGACCTAAAAGACACTATACAAACAGCCAGCAAAACAAAATATAAAATCTACAAAATTATTTACAAACACTACATTGGGCAAACAGGCAGGAAACTAGCCACCAGGATATATGAATATCAACTAGCCACAAAAAGACATGACCTGCTATCACTAGTATCCTTACATACAGATGAGGAAGGACACCACTTTGACTGGGACAACACATGCATCCTAGAACAAGCTAAACAGAGACACGCATGAGAATTCCTAGAAGTATGGTATTCTAACCAGAACTCCATCAATAAATACATTGATTTGGACCCCATCTACCATCCTATGAAGAAAAAGAACTGGAAATGATGTCACCCACTCTAAGAAACCAGGACACATAAACAGAAAGTAGATCATGCCACAGGTGCTTCATCTAGAGGCTCACTAATGATGATACTTAGTATGGTGACGAAACGTCTGAAGACTGCCCTTCCAGCGCTCAGAGCAAACCTACTTCCAGAACCTCAACCTGAGCTACAAATCTACTTAAACATCGCTAAGAGTAAATTTGTGCTGTACTCACTCAACATACATCCTTCCTTCAGTGGGGAGCTAAAACATTGCAAGATTGTAAACATACACAGAATACTCTGGGTTTAGGTAGGTTGACATTATCTCAGTTTTTATAAGTCCTACATCTTGCCATAAAACAGTATTCTATTCGCTTTTTTAATGGCCTTATCCAATTGCATCCCTGCTCTTACTGTATTTGAACTGAAACCCTGAAACCCCTCTGGTCTTTTCCAAATTAGTCAGTTTACCTAGCACATCAACCCTGCACATAGAAAGGATTAATAATTACTACTAATTTGCCAAAATATACAACCACACATTTGCTGACATTGAATGCCTATAGCTGTTTTATTTGGCCACTTAACATTTTCTCAGTTTTATTTCATCCTCTATTATTGTGCTGTTAGTTTTAGCATGTAGAACTATTTACCATGCCTGCTGTTTTAATATCATCTGTGAACAACTTGCCAGCAGTTTCCTGGTTTAGTTTACACGTAAAGAATGTTCACTTGAGAAGGGTATTGGAGTGCTGCCATATCATTTGTTGAGCTGTAACCCAATGTGATGTGCCATCTTCAGAAGTAGGAACACACGTTGGATTTTAGTGGCTAGGGGTGTGTGCTCAAACAAATTCTTTCCATTTGGCTTCATAATTTAACTGTTTATGAAGCTTTGTTGTGAAAATGTGGTCCTGTTTTATCACCAGACATGAACGGGAATGGGGAACATGGCATGCACAATTCACAGAGCATTTTGAATTGTGTGGAGGAAAATCAAAAACAATTGAATGAAAGGGAAGGAAAAGATTGAGGTGTTAGCAAAATAGATATTGACCTGATAGCACATTTATGCTATTCAATCTGTGGAAGAAAATCCAATTCAAAACAGAGTTGTTGATTCCTTTCACAAATAACTAGGTGGACTTGTAGGCCACAGATATGTGTGGACAAAGGCAAGAGAAGTATCTCGCTTGGGTTTGAAGTATGTGGAAATCCAAAAAGATGATTTTAAATGCTAGATGAATATTTTGGAATTTTACTTCATTATCTTTTCTGCACAACCAAGAAAGATTAAATATGTTGACTTGGAAGCTTTGATGTTGATTTATATATGAAAGGAATGAACCTAATCCCTTTTTTGAATTGCTTGTTTTATTGTGATTTCCTGCTTTTTGGTCAGTCATAGGGTCATGGAGATGTAAAGCACAGAAACAGACCATTCGGCCCAACCCATCCATGCCGACCAGATATCCCAACCCAATCTAGTCCCATTTGCCAGTACCCAGCCCATATCCTTCCAAACCCTTCCTATTCATATACCCACCTAGATCCCTTTTAAATGTTGCAATTGTACTAGCCTCCACCACTTCCTGAGGCAGCTCATTCCATACATGTACCACCCTCTGAGTTAAAATGTTGCCCCTTAGGTTTCTTTCATATCTTACCCCTCTCACCCTAAACCTCTGCCCTCTAGTTCTGGACTCCCCAACCCCAGGAAAGACCCTTCGTCTATTTATCCTATCCATGCCCTTCATGATTTTATAAAACTCTAGATGGTCACCCCTCAGCCTTAGCTTCAGGGAAAACAGACCCAGCCTCTTCAACCTCTCCCTTGTAAAGCTCAAATCCTCCAACCTTAGCAAAATCCTTGTAAATCTTTTCTGAACCCTTTCAAGTTTCACAACATCTTTCCGATAGGAAGGAGACCAGAATTGTACACACTATTCCAACAGTGGCCTAACCAATATTCTGTACAGCCGCAACATGACCTCCCAACTCCTGTACTCAATACTCTGACCAATAAAGGAAAGCATACTAAATGCCTTCACTATCCTATCTACTTGCGACTCCACTTTCAAGGAGCTATGAACCTGCACTCCAAGGTCTCTTTGTTCAGCAACACTCCCGAGGATCTTACCATTAAGTGTATAAGTCCTGCTAAGATTTGCTTTCCCAAAATGCAGGACCTCACATTTATCTAAATTAAACTCCATCTGCCACTTCTCAGCCCATTGGCCCATCTGGTTCAGATCCTGTTGTAATCTGAGGTAACCCTCTTCGCTGTCCACTACACCTCCAACTTTTGTGTCATCTGCAAACTTAATAGCTCTACCTCATATACTCACACCAGATCATTTACATAAATGATGAAAAGTAGATGAAAAATGTGACAAGCATTGATCCTTGTGGCACTCCACTGGTCACAGGCCTCCAGTCTAAAAAAAAAACCCTCCACCATTACCCTCTGTCTTCTACCTTTTGGGCCACTTGTATTCCATGGCTCGTTCTCCTTGTATTCCATGAGATTTAGCCTTGCTAACTAGTATCCCATGGGGATCCTTGTCAAATGCCTTACTGAAGTCCATATAGATCATGCCCACCATTCTGCCCTCTTCAATCCTTTTTGTTCTATGTTTCACATTCTTCATAAACAAGCGATTAGATATAATAGCTCTAGCTGTCTTTTTCCCCCCTATTTCCATTGCAAGTTATGTGTGACTTATTAATCTAAGTTGAAAAATGTGGTGCTGGAAAAATACAGCAGGCCAGGCAGCATCAGAGGAGCAGGAGAATCGATGTTTCGGGCATAAGCCCTTCAGGAATGAGGCTGGTGTGCTGAGATAAAAGGTAGGGCGGAGGGAATTTTGGGGGAGGGGCGCTGGGAATGCGATAGGTGGAAGGAGGTGAGGGTGAGGGTGATAGGCCGGAGAGAGGGAGGGGGCGGAGAGGTCGGGAAGAAGATTGCAGGTCAAGAGGGTGGTGTTGAATCCGGGGGTTGGGACTGAGATAAAGGTGGGAGGGGGGGGGGAAAGAGGGGAAATGAGGGAGCTGGAGAAATCTCCATTCATCCCTTGTGGTTGGAAGGTTCCTAGGCGGAAGATGAGGCACTCTTCCTCCAGGTGTTGTGTGGTCAGGGTCTAGCGATGGAGGGGGCCAAGGATCTGCATGTCCTTGATGGAGTGGGAGAGCGAGTTAGTGTTCAGCCACGGGGCAGTTGGATTGGTTGGTGCGGGTGTCCCAGAGGTGTTCCCTGAAACATTCAACAAGTAGGCGGCCTGTCTCCCCAGTGTAGAGGAGACCACATCTGCTGCAGCGGATACAGTAAATGATGTGTGTGGAGGTGCAGGTGAATTTGCGATGGATATGGAAGGATCCATTGGAGCCTTGGAGGGAGGTGAGGGGGGAGGTCTGGGCCCAAGTTTTGCACTTATTGCGGTTGCAGGGGAAGGTGTCGGGAGTGGAGGTTGGGTTGTGGGGGGTGTGGACCTGATGATGAGGAAGTCGCGGAGGGAGTGGTCTCTCCGGAACCTGATAGGAGTGGGGAGGGAAATATATCCCTGTTGGTGGGGTCTGTTTGGAGATGGTGGAAATGACGGAGGATAATGCATTGTAGCCGGAGGTTGGTGGAGTGCAAGGTGAGGACCAGTGGGGTTCTGTCCTGGTGGCGATTGGAGGGGTGGGGTTCAAGGGCGGAGGAGCGGGAAGTGGAGGAGATACGGTGGAGAGCATCGTCGACCACGTCGGAGGGGAAATTGCGGTCTTTGAAGGAGGCCATTTGGGTTGTTCGGTAGTTTGGTCCTCCTGGGAGCAGATGTGGCGATTCCTGGAGAAGGACTTATGCCTGAAACGTCGATTCTCCTGCTCCTCGGATGCTGCCTGGCCTGCTGTGTTTTTCCAGCACCACATTTTTCAACTCTGGTCTCCAGCATCTGCAGTCCTCACTTTCTCCTTATTAATCTAACTCTACTCCAGCTTTGGCATCTGCACTTGCAGTTGTAATTTATGTTTTGGATTTTTGCTCTGATACTTGTGCTTAATGAGTATGTAACCAGTCGTAAGAAAGAAGTCATGTTTATATAGTGCCTTTGATAACCTGGGGCTTGGGTGGACAGAGCAACGTGCTTGATAACTGATCATTTGATTTTGTGAAGTGTAATTACTGGTGATATCTAAGCAAATATGTTCAATCTGCCCATACACTAGGGTTGGAGATAAGCAATTCTGTGTTAAAGCCTATGAAAAATTAAATAGAAATGGTTTTGGCTTAAATATGCCAAAGAGAGCGAGAATGCAGTGTAGAATGGCCCGTTTGAGACAAGATATCCTGTAGATAATCTTTCGTTGAATCTGTGTAGTGTATAAGCATGTGAGCATAATGTTAACTGTCAATTTTTTCTTAAAAACCAAACCTGTCCTGACACATTCTTTTGAGATTTTCATTTTTGTTATTTCTTGATTGTGTAATTATTTTGTTTTTAAAAAATTCTTTATTTGAAAATGAATCAAAAATACACATGAATATAGTTCATTTACTGTAAATACTTATTGTCAGTTGACTATATGCTGTATATTTTGTGCCAAAAGACAGTTTAATCTACGTGAACTGATGAATGTTTTGAAATGTGGAGTAACTAGTTCAGCAGATAATTGCTAACAATAGAAAATAATTCTGACGTGCGTTGGTATCTGAGCACAACAGCTTCATTCCAAATTTTGTGTATCTCTCGGAGCAACCTATAATGATCTAGGTCACAGGAAACTTTATTTAAAAGGGCAAATATGACAAATGACAAAACAATATTGCGTTTTATGTGAGCCACCAGGTGACTCCTATTCATTTCCAATAAACATAACTGGCTAATTGAGAAAACGGAGTGTTTTTTTGAGAAACCTTTTTTCTTTTTGAAAATACTTTTCATTGCCTGTATAATTTTCCACAGATTTTCACTCCTTCCCCTTCCCCAAATTTTCAGCACTTATCAACCAAAAGTACTGATTCTCTGGGATTAGCTTCTAAGACCTGAAATGCATTGTTGAATACCCAATTTTTCGAATATGCCAGAAGACACTTTTGATTGTGGGAAATGCATTACCCAAACCTGATTGGTGGTTTCATAGCTATCTTGAGTAGGACGTGATGGCCTAGCAGTAGTATTGCTGGACTGTTAACCCAGAGACCCAGGTAATGTTCCGGGACCCGGATTGAAATCCTGTCACTGCAGGTGGTGGTATTTGCCTTCAAATTTAAAAAAAAGGTTTGGAATTAAGAGTCTAATGATCATGAATCCATTGCGAATTGTTGGAAAAACCCATCTGTTTCACTAATTTCTTTTAGGGAAGGAAACTGCTATTCTTACCTGGTCTGGTCTAAGTGTGACTCCAGACCCTCTGGGTATTTAGGGATGGGAATAAATGCTGCCTGGCCAGTCACGTCCTCATCCCGTGAATAAAATTTTAATAAAAATTCTAGCTGATTGATTCTTTTCCTGCATTGACGTCAATTGCAATGCCTCTGCGAGGATATTAATTTCACATAGATCAAGGATTGAACCTGAGACATTTGCTGGTCTTCTTGTTAAGAGCTATACTAGATAGTACATTAACTAGACAAATGGTACTGATCGTAGAGAAGGGTAAAATAGATGCCACACACAATTCAGGTTTAATTGGGGCAATATGATTGGTTTTGTGTGCTTGAAGAAAGCTGACTAATTGGAGCTGTGTGTGCTCCAGTAGCCTGCTCTGTTCTTGCATCCGATTATGTTTTTCATGTTCCTAACATGTTAATCTTTAGCTTAATTGGCGGTACTCAAAACAAACAATTAGCTCTTGGAAATCCTGGAAATTTCATGAACATTTATGGGTTTATGTGACAAAACTGTTGTCTGTCTCCATGCAAGCTAACATAACCTTTAATTGATGTTATCAATTCTACAATATTATTGGGCAAAGTAATTTTTTCTTTTTTGCTGTTTTAAATTCACTTCTATAAATCAAATCTGTATTATCTGGCATTACGTATTTGGTTTCCTTGAGGAGGCAGTAGAGACGAGTAGAATTAAATAATTTAAAAGGCATTTGGACAGTTACATGGATAGGAAAGTTTTTGAGGGTATGGCCAGATGCAGACAAATGGGACTAGTTCAGTTGAGAAAACCTGGTCAGCATGGACAGATTGGGCCGAAGGGTCTGTTTCCATGCTGTATGACTAATTAAAATAATCTAATTTAGTTACAACTGATACTTTCATACTTTTTTTAGGCTTTAATCTTTAATGATTTGTTTAGATTGCTGGGTTTAATTTTCTGTTGCCTTTATCACAACTCTCTGATTAAGTTTTTTTTTGGACTTCTATTTGCAGTTTTCAACTCATTGTTGGTGATGACCAGAATTCAATATAGTTGTATTGCATGAGCGATAATGTCATAGAGATGTACAATACAGAAACAGATCCTTTGATCCAACTTGTCCATGGCAACCAGATACCCTAAATTAATCTTGTCCCATTTGCCAGCATTTGGCCCATATTGGCCCACAGCCTTTCTTGTTCATATACCCATTCAGATGCCTTTTTAAATGTAGTAATTGTACCAGCCTTCACCACTTCCTCGGGCATCTCATTCCATATGTTGCACCATACTCTGCGTGAAAAAGTTGTCCCTGAGGTCCCTTTTAAATCTTTCTCCTCTCTCACCTTAAATCCATGCTGTCTAGTTTTAGAGTCCCCTATGCTGGGAAAAGACCTTGGCTATTCACCCCATCCATGCCCGTCATGATTTTATAAACCTCAGAGGTCACCCCTCAGCCTCTGCTCCTGGGAAAATAGTCGCAGTCTAATCAACCTCTCCCTATACAGATCGTTCTGCTATAATGAGTGTTTGGTTAACACAAATTGGTTGTAACTGGATTGATGAATTGGGGGCACTGTTTCTAAAGTGCAAACTTTTAAAGCATGTGTTGGTTTTAATCAGATTCCAACCCCATTAGTTTAAATGATGCTATTATGCAGTTTCTTTTCTAACACAAGATTGCATAAGAATGGAACTACCACATTATTGCAGAACTGACTATTGTTCAAACCCTCCAACCCTGGCAACATCCTTGTAAATCCTTACTGAACCCTTTCAAGTCTATCGACATCTTTCCCATAGCAGGGAGACCAGAATGGAAAGCGGTATTCCAAAATTAGCCTAAGCAGTTCCCTGTACAGCCATCACATGATATTCCAACTCCTATAGTCTGTACACTGATCAATAAAGGCAAGCGTACTAAACACCTTCACACTCCTGTCTACCTGCAACATTCCCCAGGACCCTGCCATTAAGTGTATAAGTCCTTCACTGATTTGCCTTTCCAAATGCAACACCTCACATGCATCTAAATTGAACTCCAGCTGCCACTACTGGGCCCATCTGATCAAGATCCTGTTGTACTTTGAGATCACCTCCTTTGTTCACTGTACCACTAATTTTGGTGTTGTCTGCAGAGTTACTGGCCATTCCTCCTATATTCACATTAAAATGATTTAGATAAATGTCAAAAAGTGGTGGACCCAGCACCAATCCTTGCAGCACACTGCTGGTCACAGGCTTGCAGTTGGAAAAGCAACCCTGCACCTGATCTGAGAGGTGTATGACCAGTGAAACAGAATGTTCGAGGTGAACAATCCTACTTGTTAGTCAGTGATTGTTGGTGATCATAAAGATTTAGGATTATCTCAGTAAATTAGTATATTGAGGCATATTTCAGGACCAATTGGAATGTAGAATGCCTTTGCTACATTGCAAGATGTCAAAAATGGCATGTCTACAGAAAGAACTTGCATTTATATAATGCCTTCTGTGACCTCTACAAATGTCAGTGTAATTTTCAGCCAATTAATTTTTTTTTTGTTATTTGTTTGTCGGATGTGGGTATCACTAGCTGGCCAGTATTTATTGCCCATCTCTAGTTATCCTTGAGAAGGTGGTGATGCTGTACCTTCTTGAACCGCTACAGTCCTCAATGTAGCAATGTTTAATGTCCTCGTCTCCCTGTGCCAACCATTTATTGTATTCTTATAATACCAGGTTTCTTAAAAATTAATTTTCAATTTCTTTTGCCTTTCATCTGCCCAGTTGCAGGGTTTGTTTAAATCTTTCTATAAATCTTTAGATGTATCCTCTGCTTCATTTTCTTTCCAGCATCATTTTCAAGATTTGACTTGAATGCGTTCTGTGCTGAAAATGTGTTGCTGGAAAAGTGCAGCAGGTCAGGCAGCATCCAAGGAACAGGAGAATCGACGTTTCGGGCATAAGCCTGAAGAAGGACTTATGCCCGAAACGTCGATTCTCCTGTTCCTTGGATGCTGCCTTACCTGCTGCGCTTTTCCAGCAACACATTTTCAGCCCTGATCTCCAGCATCTGCAGTCCTCACTTTCTCCTTGAATGCGTTCTGTCACAATATCCTGCTCATTGGTGTAAACTGGAAACAACAGGGGTCCAAATGCTCACTTTGGAAGATGCTAATCAGAACGTCCCCCTCACTGGTACATTTCTAAGTGATTTTTAGGCATTGACCTTCTTTCATCTTTCAGGTGATTGCAGTTAATTGGTCAAGCTTTAGTCTTGTGGTTTATGGGTCATATGAACCTCCTCATAAGATTACAGTCTGGTAATTATAACAGTATTTATCGGTATTCTTCCAGCCTTGTGATTCGACAATACTACTCTGCCCAAGGTCCCTTTTGGGAAAAATAATGCTCTGAAGTTCAATAACACGAGGAATCAGTTGTTTATGTACTTTGGTCTTTTTGGCGATACAAATGCTTTAAACAGTTTATGACATAATATGATTATAGTACTCCATTGTCTCCAAACATAAATCAAAACTTGTGTGATCTTTGACAAGAAGTTTCTGTTTGGGTGACGATGGATTGGCAGTGTTCACTGCACAAGAAAAACGTCTGTTTTCTTTGATGCCAAATCAATGTTCTAACAATGGACTGTTCAGCATCTCCTGGTATTTGCTGTAATAAGCATCAAGACTTTAGACTGTGCAGAATCCATGAAACATATAAATGAATGTTTCATTTTTGTAGGAATTCCTCCTAACATTGGAGTTTCCACCAGTGTAGAAGCCTGAGATTCCATGTTGAATTTTCTGTTGGAGGTTACAAGACTTGCCAATCACAGGATTGAATTATGTACTTCAAATACTGCAAACTGTTCTGCATTCAGTTTGACCATAGCTGATTATATAGTACTGGCGTTGGTTCTGTGTCCATCCTGTTAACTCTTTTGACCAATTTGTTAAGTGTGCACAAGAAAATTTTCTGATTCAGTATGTGGATGTACCTACTAGAGAAGGTGCAAAGCTTGATGTACTCTTGGGAAATA
Source organism: Chiloscyllium punctatum (assembly GCF_047496795.1). Classification (NCBI taxonomy): domain Eukaryota; kingdom Metazoa; phylum Chordata; class Chondrichthyes; order Orectolobiformes; family Hemiscylliidae; genus Chiloscyllium; species Chiloscyllium punctatum. Next base: position 74,742,200 of record NC_092745.1, read on the forward strand.
AGGCAGGGCAAGTGATTAAGGTGTCAGTGGGGGAGCACTTTGGGGCCAGCGACCATAATTCTATTCGTTTTAAAATAGTGATGGAAAAGGATAGACTGGATCTCATAGCTGAAATTCTAAATTGGAGGAAGGCAAATTTTAATTGTATTATGCAAGGACTTAGAAAAGTTGAATGGGGTGAATGTTCATCGGTAAAGGGATAGCTGGAAAATGAGAAGCCTTCAAAAATGAGATAACGAGAGTCCAGAGGCAGTGTGTTCCTATCACTGTGAAGAGCAAGGCTGCTAAGTATAGGGAATGCTTGATGACTAGAAAAGTTAATGTTTTGGCTTAAAAAAAAAGGATATGCCACGTATTGACAGCAGAAATTGAGCGATTCCCTAAAAGAGTTTAAAGACAGTAGTACATTTAAGAGATAAATCAGGAAGGCAAAAAGGGGACATGAGACAGCTTTGGCAAATGGAGTTGAAGAGAATCTAAAGGAATTCTACAAATACATGAATGACAAAAGAGTAACTAGGGAGAGAATAGGGTGTTTTAAAGATCAGGAAGACCACCTATGTGTGGAACCACAGGAGGTGGAGGAGCTACTAAAAGAGTATTTTGAATCTGTGTTTACTGTTGAGAAGAATATTGACTCTAGAAAACATGAAATAAACAGTTAAATCTTGAAAAAAGCCCATATTACAGAGGAGGTAGTTCTGGATGCCTTAATGTGACCTGAGTTCTGTACCCTAGAACTCTGGGAAGCTTGGGAAATGATTACTGCAGCCCTTGCTGAGAGATTTGTATCATTGATAGCCATGGGTGAGGTGCCAGATGACTGGAGGTTGGCTAATGTGCTACTATTTAAGAACGGTGGTAAGGAAAAGCTAGGGAACTATAGACCAGTGAGCCTCACATCGGTGGTGGGCAAGTTGTTGGAGGGAATTCAGAGGGACAAGATTTACGTGTATTTGGAAAAGAAAAGAATGATGTGTCTCACTAATTTAGTTTGATTTTTTTTGAAGAAGAAGAAGTAATGAAGAGGATTGATGAGGTTAGATCAGTGGACATGATCAGTATGGACTTCAGTAAGGTGTTCGACAAGGTTCCTCGTGGTAGACTAGTTAGAAAGGTTAGGTCACATGCAATAAAGGGAGAACTAGCCATTTGGTGACAAAACTGGCTCAAAGGTAGGAAACAGAGGAAGGTGGTGGAGGGTTACTTTTCAGACTGGAGGCCTGTGACCAGTAGTGTGCCACAAGGATCAGTACTGGGTCCATTGCTTTTTGTCATTTAATACAAGTCATTTGGATGTGAATATAAGAGGAATGGTTAGTAAGTTTGCAGATGACACCAAAATTGAAGGTGTACTGGACAATGAAGAAGGTTACCTCAGATCACAGCGGGAACTCGATCAGATGGGCTGAGGATTTGCAGATGGAGTTTAGATAAGTATGAGGTGCTGCATTTTGGGAAGGCGTATCAGGGTAGGACTTAGAAGTAAGCTCCTAGGGAGTGTTGCTGAACAATGAGATCATTGGAGTGTAGGTTCATATTTCCTTGAAAGTGGAGTTGCCGTTAGACAGGATAGCAAAGAAGGCATTTAATATGCTTTCTTTTATTGGTCAGTGTATTGAGTATAGGAGCTGAGAGGTCATGTTGTGGCTGTACAGGATATTGGTTAGGCCACTGTTAGAATACTGCATGCAATTCTGGCCTCCCTGCTATTGGAAGGATGTTGTGAAAGTTGAAAGGGTTCAGAAAAGATTGACAAGGCTTTTGCCAGGGTTGGAGGATTTGAGCTGTAGGGAGAGGCTGAATAGCTTAGGGCTGTTTTTCCCCAATCGTCGGAGGCTGAGAGGTGACCTTATAGAGGTTTATAAAATCATGAGGGGCATGAATAGGGTAAATAGACAAGGTCTTTTCCCTGGGGTAGGGAAGTCCAAAACTGGAGGGCATAGGTTTAAGCTGAGAGTGGAAAGATATAAAAGAGACCTAAGGGGCAACTTTTTCGCGCACAGGGTGGTGTGTATTGAATGAGCTGCCAGACGTAGTGGTGGGGGCTGGTGCAATTACAAAGGCATTTGGGTGGGTGCATAAATAGAAGGGATATGGGCCAAATGCTGTCAAATGGGACTAGATTTATTTAGGATATCTGGTTGGCATGGACAAGTTGGACCGATGGGTCTGTTTCCGTCCTGTATATCTCTATGACTCATAGTAAATGCCTCAATTTACTCACTTTTTAACTCCAGTGTACCAAGGGAATACTAGTCTCCTCTGTTCTGAGGAAGAGCCATAATTGACCTTGAAACATTATTTTTGCTTTGATAACTATCCATTATCTTTGACTGATTTACGTATTTCAGCTGCTGAACTTGTCTGCTTAGTCGTGTTTGCTAACTTCAGGTCATAATGTGGTCTGCCTAGAATGTGATGTCCACAAGTAAGCAGCAATACGACAGATTATGGTGATGACCTTTTTTTTTGTCATCCTTTTGACAATGGTGCCTGTAGGGTTATTTGGGGCTATTTGATTCCCATTTGCTCCATAACATGTTTGAACAGATTGATTTTAAAAAAACAAAATTTAGCTTGTGCAGGTAGTGAGTTCATATACACAAAGGGCTTTCTGTGTAACATTTAAAATTTAGATCTGGAATGACACAATATAGAGAAAGGATTTAGTACATTACATGCATTAGTTATTAGGTATTTGATAATCTGTGATATGGAGATGTTTGTTTTGTGGCATGTGTTGTTGTAAATGCTTTCTCTGTGTTGGTTGAAGGAAGTTTTGTGGAGTCTGTTCACTTTAACCTTTTTAAAACTGCATAAGCTGTTGTATTGTGTTGAGCATTGCTGATTTGAATTTCAAATTAAAGCTTTGGTTTTGTTGCAAAATGCATATTTTTAAAACTTGCAATCACCCCAGAGAAAACACAATTCTGGGGCTGATATGTTTGTTCTTTATTTGTTCTGCCCGTCAAAAGCAGCTTGAATCAGCTTGCTGGGCCCATGGCACAGTGCTGTATTTTACAGTCCAGTGAAAAGTCTCAACTAATATGTCATTAAGACAGAATTGGTCAATATTGATGCACAAACAGAAATAGGCATTTTCTTTCTTCATCTCTTCTCTCTTTTTTTTCCCCCTCCAACACCCCCCCCCCCCCCCCATCTCTCTCTGTCTCTGTCTCTGTCTCTCTCTCTCTTCCCCCCCCGCACCCCCAACACCGTGTGTGTCTCTTCTCCTCTTTCCCCCCCCCCCCCCCGCTACTGCCGTGTGTATGTGTGTGTCTGTTCTGGTTGGTGTATTTTCAGACCTGCCTCCTTGCCCTACATAGTGGAAATTGTGGCACTGTGGGTTGTAAATGCTTTTGGGTCATGAAGTTAAGGAAAACAAAAATGATTCTGGTAAAATAGTCTCCTGGCATTTCTTGTCAACGTGCATATTTTGAGGACTTTTGTTTAGATAAGAAATAGAACATTTCTCTATAGAAGGTTGACAGCAACGGAGAGATTGTACGAATCTGCACCTTCAGGAGAGGAAGAAAAACTTGTTGGTCCTTTCCCAACATCGGCACATCTTGAAGCAATTTAAGCCGATGTAGCACTTTTGAAGCATACTAATGGAAAGGTCCTACAAGTAGCAGTGATGTAATGATCGGGTAACTGTTTGATAGTTGAGAGTTAATGTTGGCCAGGATACCCAAGGAGAGCCTTTAATGATCAAAATAGCACCTAATAATTTCTGTCCGTCTGAAGGACAGCTGGGGGCTTGGTTTAGTCTGAAAGAATGATGGCCCCAGCAATGTGACAGTGAAGTGTTAACCCAGGTTGTAGTTTCAAGAGACTTGAGCCGACAACCTTCTGATTCTGAGGTAAGAGTACTAACCCTGAGCCATGAATGATGAAGATGAGAACATTTAGTGTGGTAAATTTATTGCTGTGTTGCCATGTCAGTCTTGCATTGTTAATGACTGAAGAAATGCTCTAACATTACTAGGAGGTAAAACATCGTGGCATTGAATTTTCCTTTTAATGGATTAATATCCACTGCTGAAACTGTGAAATATTCTCAAAGCAGGAAAAGATGGAATTGGGCTCAATTTTACTGTTTGATTTTTTCCACCATCATACATTAGTCTTCAGGTGAATTGAGACAATTTGATGCATTAATGAGTAGAAATGTAGCTGAAAGTGTGTTGCTGGAAAAGCGCAGCAGGTCAGGCAGCAGCCAAGGAACAGGAGAATTGACGTTTCGGGCACAAGCCCTTCTTCAGGAAGGCTTATGCCCGAAACGTCGATTCTCCTGTTCCTTGGCTGCTGCCTGACCTGCTGCGCTTTTCCAGCAACACATTTTCAGCTCTGATCTCCAGCATCTGCAGTCCTCACTTTCTCCCTGAGTAGAAATGTAACCGTCCTCTGCTGTTTGATGGTTCATATTTCCGTGTGTGTGTATGTGCTGTGCATGTGTGTGCTATGCTAATGTGTTTTTTTACCAGACAGTGATACAGTGCTAATATTACTGGGCCCAGGCTAATGTTTGGATCTCTTATGGCGCAGTGGTAATGTCCCTATATCTGGACCAGGAAGCCAGGTTTCAGGTCCAACCTGCTCTAGAGGTGTATAAAAAATCTCTGAACAGGTTGATTTTTTTAAAATAAAGGCTAAATAACGAAAATGTTTTAAAAACCATTAACAAGTCTTTTAGGAGGGGAATGGAAAATATCATGAGTGAAGAAGCGGGTGGAGAATAAAAGGTATTGAAATATGAAGTTTTGGAACTCTCTCTCTCTTTTAATCTTTTTCTAAATACAATCCAGATTCTTATACTCTTGTGAAAGCATGCCTAAAGCCTGAGTTAAAGGTTGGGTCTGGCTCCATTTCCTGTGTTGTATAATTTAATATACTGTGTGCGCTTTCAAGTAAATGTGGAAATCCTTTCCATTCCTTCGATATGTATTCAGAGTCCTGGAAAAAATGGGCCTCTTGATCAGTCCTGTACCATCCCTTACCCAAAAACTTCACTCCTGTTTTAACTGTCTTTCATTTGTTCCAGATATTGGCATCTATAGTTTACTTTTGACTGTTAGTGAACAAAATCAATGATAAATCAATCCCTTAGGAAAGCTCTTCACATGTCTTTCACCTTTTTAGCCTGTGTTGGTACATAAAATGTAACTCTCTCAAATATGAAAGTTTCAGATTATTTCAATTTACTGGGGAGCTCTTGTGAGATGACGTTTCAAGTACTTCCTGAAAGTCCATTTATGCTAGATTGGTTGTGTTCCTCCACTTATTCAAGTGGTCACTTCATCAGAAATATCAAATCTATCAAGCATCCTCATTGCTCCTTGCTGCCCTTCATTTTACCTTCATCAAGGTAGTTTCACCAATTTATCCAGTAGGTTAATGGGATAGAGTTTTATGTGTGCCTACCTATCAGCCATGAGGTACTCGTTTGCTGGTGTGCTGCAGTTCAACTCTTCGGGAATTTGAGCACATCCTCACTTGTGTTGATTTTCTCAGATCATTTATCTTTTTATAGCAATTATGAACAGTAACATTTACTTTTTTCCTTTTAATAAGTCAACAATTTGAGGCCAACTACCTGTGCTATTCTCTTTTCCATCAGCTAAACCTGCAGTAATCAGGAAACAGTTAATTTTGTGTTAAGTGTCCTGCCCACCTATCTATTTGCTGTCTAATCTATTGGATAAATTTTGTGAAACTATCTTGAACAAGTTCAGTGAGTCATTAAACTCTGGATGAATGGCAGCCAGGATCAAATAGTATGTTGGCAAGTTGCATTTGATAAATTTTGAGTTCTTTTGATGAAGTGATCAAGGTGCACAACAGATCTAGAGTAAAATGGACTTTCAGAAGGCATTTGATCAGAGGATTTTAAGTATTTGGGTGAATGGTACGTGAGGAAATTCAGAAGCATGGATAGAAAATTGATTGACAGGAAAATAAAGAATTATGGTCAATGGATATTGATCAGGTTGGAGAGCTGTTGGCAGGTGTGTACATCATGGTTTGGTACTGAGTTTACTTTTGTTCATGATACATACAGAAAGTATGGAATTGGATATTATGAAGATACTACAAAAACATGCTGGTGGAACAATACTAGGAGGTTTGACAGTGAAGAGAACTCGTAAAAGATTTCTGGGAAACTGACATATTTGTACAAAAAACAAAGATGTCTGATGTGAGAACTTCTGGGCAAGAAACAAGATAGGAAATATTTATTCAGTTTTAAATTATTGAGTAAAAGAGACTGAAACAAATAATGTCTGAAAGTCTGATTGCAGGTAAAACCAGACATAATTGTGAATTTTATGAAAAGGAGCACTGAGTGCAATAATGGTAAATATGTGTGAACCTTTGAGACCACTTTGATTTGTCTATTTTGTACCTTTGGCCACTCTTGTCATGGGCAGAACATAAGGCCATGGAAGAAAAAGTAGCTAGATTCACCAGATGGATAATAGAAAGAGAAACTATAGCTATAATGAGCAACTTGGCTTACTTCGACAGAAGATTAAGAGGAAATTTAAAAGATTTTAAACTATGATAGGTTTGGTAATTAAAAAAAAGTATTTTCTTTTGTTGGAGATTCAATAACGAAAGGTAATCATTTAAAAATTGTCGTGGAGAAAGTTTGGAGACAGAATAGAAGGAATTTATTTCTGTGGAGATTTGTTGGAAATGGAATGCTTTGCTAGAATGGATGGTAGAGGCAATGTTGCAATATTTAAGAGGAAATTGGATAGATATTTGAAACAGGAGAAAATACAAGGTAAGGAATGAGAGGGGGACTGAGGTTGGTTTTGAATTGGTTTGGCAAGGAGCCAGCAGAGACCATGGCCTGCATATCATCTTTTCCAACATCACAAATATCTGATGTATGTGGCTTGTTGGGATGGTAAGGTGTTGAAGATAAAATCTCCCTGCGTTCAGTTAGTGGCAGTTTTTGATTGATAACCCGTCAACACTGAATCTGGAACCAGTGGAAAGTAATCTTCTTCTATTCACATTAATGAACCTTTCCTAATTGTAAAAAACTGAGAGGAATCTGTTCCTCAGCAGTCTTTGCTTTAATGGTCAGCGACTTCAGGTTCTCATAAGAGTCGTTTTCCATGGCTGGTCTTAATCTGCTAAATTTGTACATTGTAAAAACAATGACTGCAGATGCTGAAAATCAAATACTGGATTAGTGGTGCTGGAAGAGCACAGCAATTCATGCAGCATCCAATGAGCAGCGAAATCATGTCTATTTGAAAAGGCTTTAATCATTCTTTTAATGAGTGTTGAAATTGTGGCCTAAAGCTAAAGTTCTTGACTCTTTGCTCCTGAGGACCCCTCCTGTGCTATAAAAATTCTTTGGACCTGTATATAACTTAAATATTTTGCTTTTGTAAGTAACATAGTTATATAATTCAACATATTGTTTGTTTTATTTATAACTTGTCTGCTATCCTCTCACTGACCAGGGACATCTCCCATAATTAGCCTTTCCAGTTGGCATGTCTTGTATTTATAATAAACAGTCGAAAAAAAGATGGGGCAAAAATAGTACCAGATGCAACTCTAATTCCCAATGATATGGCAGGCAGTAACTCAACTTTCCATGCTGTTGTACATTAATTCATGGAATTACAAAATCTCAGAATACATATGCAATATCTACATTAGTGATTTAGCTTAATACAATTCCGTTGCACGGTAATTGTAACAAACCTTTTTGTTTTGCAACTCAAATGATGCATGCATATCCTGAATTCAGAAACAAAAAAAAACTTGTTCATATTTTGGGCTTCTACGTGGTGACAGTATTCATCCAGCTTTGCTGGCTTTCACAGCTGCTGCTTTAAAACCAACTATATTTTTGATTAACCAGAAAAGGATTGATTTAAATGTTTCTAGAAGCATCTCGTACTCCAAGCATACTATATGGTCCAGTTCAGAATCCCCAGGCTGAACAACACTTGCCAATAATTTATCATATAAAGACGAGTTGTTTTTTTTTAAAATATGTGAAGCTGGTATTTTTAATGGTTTATGAAAATTTCTGTCAAGCGTTTCTCAGATTTTGTCCAGCCAAATTGCTGATATTCGAAACTATTTTATCAGAAGATTCCGCACAGTAGCTGTTTGACACGATGGGAATTCTGACTCCTCTTCCCTCATAACCTAAGTCAATTTGTGGCATCACCTTTTAGCTTATAGACCAGTTTTAACCAATTTAGCTCAACAGGTGAAAATTGCAGACACTTTTAAGAAATCATGACTTCAGCTTGTTTCAGTGAAAGATGTTATCGTCCCATGAAAGCTATTTACTGTCACCTTATATGATGTGATATCTGGATGCACCAGCTGTGATTAGGGTAGAATGCTGCCTTGATCGTGGATCATAAATCTAGATCACCAACTATACTGAACTTCTGATTACAGGTAGTTCTGGAATAATGCGCATTTCGACAGCGCAGTTTGGCTATAATGTCGCTAAAGATTTAAGGAACAGTATTTTGGAGCACGCTTACCTCTATTGACACTTTTTTCTGGTGTGATTCCAGTGGGGATCAGTTTGTGAGTTTCATTCTGCGCATATGCTAGTGTGTATGTTGAAATCTCTGTGCCATTCTGCTCATGCGCTGATGTTTTTACTGTTCTGTGCATGCACCGGTGTCCACACATGTGCAATGTTAAGCTGATCTTTGTGTCATTCTGCACATGCTAAGAAACATAATTTCCACTTTCGTTCAGGCTGTGCTATACTTTGCGTTGGACTTTTGGTCGATTTTTTTGAGCGATCGTGACTCTTGTTTTTTGCTGGTCAGTCCTTAACCCACTTTCCCCATAGGCCCCGTTATTTCTATATGTGATTTTTTATTAAGTGAGGTTCAGTGGAACGCAACTATGGTGTTATAGGAGAACTATCTGTACAGCATTTTCTTAAAAAAAGTGCAGTCAAGGGGAGGGACCATGGATGTATACTCCAGTGGTTATGTCAAGAGCAATCCTGGAATGTCACACTTGAAGGGGCCAAGGCTGCTTCGAGCAGCAACCTTCAAAGAATGAGAAATACATTGAAACAACCTGGATTGTGATTCCCCTGTGGTTACAAGGCGAATGAGGGGCTGACTGACTAACCTTCAGCACCACCATCTCTTTCCTCTCCACCTCCTCCTTACATCCACTTGAGGCTGTTGTGAAATTCAGTATAAATAAAGCACCTAAGCTTCATGGATAGGATTTTGTCAATGCTGTGTTGATCTTTAAACATTTTAATACTGTTCCCATTTGATTCATGAAACAAAAATTAAAGGAACTTACATTTTGAACAAAATAGTTTTGTACTTGTTTGATTTATAACCCCATGAGTGATGGCCTGTGGTATTATCATTGGGTTGTTAATCCAGAGATCCACATAATGTTCTGAGTTTAAATCCCCATGGCAGACAGTGGATTTGAATTCAATTTTTAAAAATCTGGAATTAAGAGTCTAATAATGATCATGAATCCATTGGTGGTTGTTTGAAAAACCCCATCTTGTTCACTAATGCCCTTTAGGGAAGGAATCTGCCATCCTTACATGGTCTGGACTATGTGTGACACCAGAACCACAATAATGTGATTGACTCTTAACACCCCTCTGGATGGGCAATAATTGTTGGCCTAACAACGCCCTCATGCTGCAAATGAATTTTTTTAGAAAACAGTTTACTTTTCCTTAAAGTCAGAGGTCCTCTGGGATTTTTTTTATGTCGGTATGTGGCAACCCTGTAAAGCGGAAGATAATGTTGCACTGACTCCTTGACCAAGTGAGGTGAATTAGGTGGCACTGAGGAACTTACTGTGAAATATCTAACCTTATTTAGAAAGTGGCTTTAGGAGTAACTTGATATAATTTCCAAGTTTTGTGCCAGATTATTGCCTGTTTTAGAGAGCCATTTTTTTGCATTTCTTTTTAAGTCAAGAAGTCCACCCAGCAGAGATCTTCTGAGCACTTTGCCAAAGAAAATGGAATAAGTAAAGAACAAACCATTTGGCACGATTTGCTTAATGATTTACTGCATTGAACTTAGAGAAGTTTCTAAGAAATATAATAGGGATAGATGGTTAATCTGCACATATCAATTAGGTTCAAATATCAATGAACACAAGCTGCATAGGCATCAACAATAACTGCAGTTCAAAAGTACTTCTGTACTGTGAAACACTTTTATAAGTCTGGTGATCTTGAAAGGCATTAAGTGCTAAATATTCTTTGCCTCAGCTTTTAGTGAGAAAGGGAACTAGAGTTTATTTCTGAAGGGATCTGCCCAAAACGTCGACTCTCCTGCTCCTCAGATGCTACCTGACCTGCTATGCTTTTCCAGCACCGCACTTTATCGACTCTTGACTCTCCAGCATCTGCAGTCCTCACTACCACCGAGACCCCATTCACATGACTACTACCAAGGGATGCAATGGCGATTGTGCTGATGTTACTGGACTAGTAATCAGGTCTCCCAGGGTAATGTTCTGGGGGCATGGATTTGAAACCCACCAAGAGCAAATAATGAAATTTGAGTTTAATAAACATTTCATTTGATGACAATCGTGTAACCATTTTGCAATGCTTGTAAATCTCATCTGGTTCACTAATGCCTTGCCAGGTAGGGAAATCTGCTGTTCTTCACTGTCCTGGATTACTTGTGACTCCGGACACATTGCAATGTGTTTGACTCTTAATGATGCTCTGAAATCATCCACCAAGCCACTTAGTTTGTGAGCAATTAGAAATAGGAACAAATGCAATTGTGTACTGATACCTATATCCTATCAAAGTGGTAAGAATAAGAATGGTTTGCCAAACATCTCTGAAAACCTCCAAGTGAGTCCTCTTGGGGATTAGATATAGTGCACCTGAAAATCTTCAGCAAATATGGAAGGAAATTACGGGAGCTATAGCCCAAATCATCTAGACTTCAGTGAATTCTGAAAAGGTGCTTGGGAACTGGAAAAAAGGCAGATAATCCTCCTGTTTTTAAACAGGAGGCAAAATTGACCCAGGCAACTACAGATTAATGAATTTGATGTCAGTTGTGGGGAATGTTGTGAAAGCTCTACTCCAAGATGTGATTGTAAACATATTAAAGATAGCTTTATCAGTTTATAATGAAAACGTTTTACCAGTCTAACTTATTGGTTTTCTTCAGGGATGTGACAGCGTAGTTCAGTAAAGGTAGAATACACTTGGGTTTCATTAAAACCTTTATAATGTTCCTCTGGAAAGTCTGCAACTGAAAAGGAAACAGGAACCAATGGAAGTATTTTGCAATGGATTTCCTGACAGAACCTAAAGGGTGATGGTACTGAGGTTGTCATTAGCCAGGAAGGGCTGGATCCACAGGGATTTATTTTGGGATGTCTTTGATTATTATGGACGTGGAGTGAAAAATAAGAAGTGCAAAGATTAAGTTTGCAAATGGCTCAAAGTTTATGAAGGTATTGACTCTAAAGCTGAAGAGTAAAGCTCAGGGGGATCAGAAGAAACTTAGCAATTAAATAACGGATGGTCTATAAAATACATTAGAGATACAAAGAAAGAAATGCAATTTGTGTGCATAGAAAATGGATGAGCTGGGGGTCCTGATTGATAAATTGGATTGGTTTTGTACTGAGACCAATGGCTGAGTACCAGATTGGTTCATGCATTTACTCATCCAAGTACCAGGGACCCCATTTGTATGTGGTGTTTAATTTTCACCCATTAGTGGTGTAAGATACTCTGTAGTTCAGATTCTGGGTGCTCTCTTTCAGCCAGGCCCCATTACAAGATACATCATTCCATTGGAAGCCTTTCCTAAAACCTTTTCACTTTCCCTCTCTATGGACTGGATTTTTACAAAGAAATCTCATGTAGGTTCCCACTCCAATCCTTTCATTTTACAAAAGGTGGGAGCCTCACATTTCAGAGGGGAGGACCTGCTCAGGACCATTTCAGAAAAGTGGAGCTGTCCTTTCAGTCTGATTGCTGTTTCATAGCAGAGAACTGACAGGGGAAGGCAAACCACATTGCCATTTCGACAGACAGCTGCAGTGTTCTGAAATTGAAAGGTCCTGACATAAACTGAGTGTGTGGTTTAAGGGTGCTGGGAGGGTTGGGTGCCAGATGAATAAGGCAGATGGGTGCTACTTAGGTAGGATGCCAGGTGGGATGGTGCAGTGTAACTAGGGTGCCAGGTGGGTAAGGTGCTAATGTGGTTAGATATGGTCCTGTTGGGTTCAGTCTGGTAGTGTATTGGGTTGGGGGTGGGGAGGGGGTTGTAGTAAGTGGTCTGGAAGGTGTGGTTGAGGGAAGATATGAGCAAAGTATAAGATCTGTGAAATGGTTACTCAAGAGTTGGTCTGTGTAATTAATCAGCAAAAGTGAGGACTGAAAATGATGGAGATCAGAGTCGTGAGTGCTGGAAAAGCACAGCAGGTCAGGCAGCATCCGAGGAGCAGGAGAAATGATGTTTTGGGCATAAGGCTCATTCCTGATGAAGAGCTTATGCCTGAAACGTTGACTCTCCTGCTCCTAGGATGCTGCCTGACGTGCTGTGCTTTTCCAGCACTACACACTCAACTGTGTAATTAATAGTCTGATGTTTCCCAAGTAACACTTTATTTCATTCTTCGGAACACTTTAAAGTTTCCGATTTAAATGAAGAATTTCAGAGGATTCCAGGCGTGGATGAATTGCCTTTGGAACCTTCAGTTTTCCAAGCAGCTCCTTAAGTCTGCTATAATGGGGCTTTTGCAGAGATCCAATACATAAGCTTCATCCCCAAGCTGAAATAATGCTGTATCTGGCCAGTGGAAAATCCTGGCCAACTGAAGCAGCTCATTAATCGGTTTGATGGAACATACTGGGTAACAATGTTCTGTGTTTATCTGTGACTCTGTCTTGTATTTTCCTTAAAGGACAACTAGATGTGGATTTCTGACAAATACTTGCATTCGTGTGAACAAGTGGAATCACAGTGCATGACACAGACATTTCAAATGTTCAGAAGCAAGTTAATGAAAGATTTATGATCATTTAAAACTAAGCACTGTCAATATTGTATATCTCTATAAAGTTAATGATTTAATACATCAAGTTAAGTGTTTCTCCCCTGCCATACGAAACAATTGAAAAACAGTGGCTCTCTTTATATTGTGGTTTCTTTTCAACGATGAACTCTTCACCTCTGGTTGTCTTCTTGCATTCCCTTCCTATTAATATGCTTACCAAAGCATCCAGTTTTCCCTCTTGTTCACCAGTTTCTCCTGCACTTGTTTGTTCTCTTGCCTTCACTTGATTTCCTCCCAATTTCTATCTGTTCTCTGGCCCATTGCCTTGCACACTCAGTTTCTCCATCATTTCCTTTGCTTAGACCCTCTTTCTCTCACCCCATCTTAGCTTCCTGGCCATTCTTTATTAAGAGCTCCTCCTCCTCTATTTTAAAATCTGCTTGAAATTCTTGTTGCTTTTTTTTTTGCTCCCCTCCAGGTCTGGGACCTGTCCCTAATCAGTACATGCTTGTGCTCATCCTGCTTTCTCTTAGTACTATGTACACTTCTCCCTACTGGGGGCTCTCTTAGCTACAGTGGGTGGGGACCATCGTTACATGGTCCTCTCACTGGAGCGCACTTTGGCCTGATCCCCCTCAGTCTTACCCAACTGTCCCAACCTCTTGATTTCATGAAGCTATTTTGCAGAACTATTCATACTGTTCTGGAAAACGCAATTTTTGTTTCGTTACATTGCTTTTTTTTTTATGTCTTATATATAGGAGTGAAAAAAATGATAGCACCTACACATAGAAATTAGCTGAATTGCTTTTGTGTTGAAGAACAATTCCATACCGGGGTTGATACAGTTGAAACATATCCCAGGATTAGATGCCTGGCTGGCAAATACTTACTGGCAAGGCTCAAGCTTGTTTACCACTTGGGTGATGTGTGTATTAGTGGTTGGTGAATATGTAACTTACCCTTTTAATAAAGATGAGAATTTTGGAAGATGAACAAAGTTTTCCTTTTGTTGTTCTTGTGCACTCTGACCAAGGCTGTCCTTGATTTCAGTTGCATTCTCCTGACCATCTACAAAATGATTTTCGTTTAGTTTGACATCTGGAACCAATTTTGCTGTCTGCAGTGTGTCTGACAATTATCAGCTCTTCCTAGTTCTTTCAGTCTTGTCACATATTTTAGGAGTTCATAAATGTCTACAGTTTCAAAGGCCTGCTTTCTTGAGACTTTTTACCTTTTTTTTGGTAACATACAGTGATGTAATTGTTTTTACAACATTACTGAAGTCTTGCGTAAGGAATGAGGTTTTTCCATTTTTTTTTTCTGCATCGTAAAATTGAAAGCCAAATAGGAATGTTTACTGAAGTATACTAAGCAGACTAAATTGTAAGGATTTTGTATGAAAATTTATGTATAAAATATAGCATATGGAGTGCATGTCATTTAAAAAATTGATTGTAACTGCGAAATGTACATTGTATAAACAGTACCAGGGACACTATATATTTTTGTTCCACTGGATATGCATTTATGAATATCTTAGTTCTAAGTGTATGTACATATGTACAAAATTGGTATGTATAAATTATACAGTAAATAATTCCTATCTTTTAAGTTAGTGACCTTTATTCTTGGGATAAAGAAATTCTTCTATATTGGGATCTGAACCAAACTCCACAGTGAATCGGAGGAGGATTCTCCTCAATCTCCTGTCCTTCACTCTGGGTTGGGGCATGGTGCTGGGATTGTGGTTGTTGAGTAAGTTTGGGCTCACAGAAGCATAGAATGATTGTCCAGAGTGGAGCATTAGGGGGTGGGGGATTATGCTGATGTGTAGTGGGAACTAGTGTGCTGCTGTCTAGTATTTGGAGCTGGAATTGTATTATTTGAGTGATACTTATTAGAAGTCGTATTTTGTGCTCTTGTTACTAGGGTGGAGGTTTTGAAAGAGACCTCCAATTCCTGCGCATCAGCAAACACTTTCTTGGAGGGTACAGATTGGAGCAGGTGGATCATCTCAATGTCGATACCTGTCACAGAAGAAATAAAAATAAATTATCTATTTAATCTCATAGCTCTTCGCGCAGAGTTGAGACTGGGTGTTCAGGCCAAGTCTGGCCAAGTTCAGGCCATGATACTTGGTGGAATTTGAATTCAATTTTTAAAAAAACCTCTGGAATTAAGCATTTAATGATGGCCATGAATCCGTTGTTGATTGTTAGAAGAACCCATCTGGTTCACTAATGTCCTTCAAGGAAGGAAGGTGCAATCCTTACCTGGTCTGGCAGACATGTGACTTCAGACACACAGCAATGTAGTTGAGACTTAACTAGCATCTGGGCAATAAATGCTGGCCTAGCCAGTGACTCCCTCATCCCACGAATGAATGAAAAAAATGGAAGAGACATTTGGACTACTGCCCGATGTAATTTTATACCTATTTTACTTTTCTTTTCATTTATTTTCTTGTCTTTGACTTACAATTAAGTCTCAAAAGTAGCAATTTGAGATGCAGAAGGGAGTCAGTTAAAGCATTAATGTTTTTCAAATAGGATTAAAAGAGGAGCAGGAAAATGAAGGAACTCTAGGTTTACTGCACCGGTGTTGAAGTTTCACAAATTAACATAAGTTGAAATGCAGATGTAAGGATTTATAATGAAAAATTTTATACGGTAGTAATATTAAATTGTTTGTGGTGCAGGTTTTGACAGAAATAGCTAATGCTACGAAGCAACGAGCCTCTGTTCTCTGCTCATTTTCTGCTAATTCCCTCATTCATGTTATTGTTACATTGACATGTGACTGTTACAACAGGCTCCTGGTGATCTTCCACAATGACAATGTCAATAATTTGAATGAGGGAATTAAAAATAATAATCCAAGTTTGTTGATGCCACAAAGGGTGACAAACATAGATAGACAAATGGTGAGGATGACTTAGAGCCTGCAGAGAGATATAGACAGGTTAAGTGAATGAGCAAAAACTTGGCAGATGAGGATATAATGTTGGAAAATGAAGTTATGCACTTCGAAAGAATAGTGGGGCTAAATGTTAAATAATGGAAAAAGACTGCAGAAAGCTACAGATCAGGGTGATTTGGGAGGCCTTGTGCATGAATCAGTTAAAAATAAACTAGCGTCAAGTTCAATAGGTAATAGAGAAGACAAATAGAATGTTGTCCTTTATTTCAAAGTGAATAGTGTAAAACAACAGAAGGTCTAGCCAAGGCAACATCAAACCAGAGTTGGAATATTGTGCTGAGTTGCAGTCCCTAAGGAAAGCTATATTGGCATTGGGGCAGAGAGGATTCGCGCAGCTGGTTTTGGGTGTGGAGGACCTGTCTTGTGAGGAGAGATTGAGTAGGTTGGGCAAGTACTTATTGGACTTCAGAAGACTGAGAAGTGACCTCCTTGAAATGTGTAAGTTTCTTAGAGGCTTGATGGGGTAGATGTGCAGAGACTGTTTCCTTTGAGTGTAGATCATGGGTGGCATGGTGGCTCAGTAGTTAGCATTGCTGCCTTATAGTGCCAATGACCCAGGTTTGATTCCAGTCTCTGGCAACTGTGCAAACTCCACACAGACATTCTCCCAGTGGCTGTGTGAGCTTCCTCCGGGTACTCTGGTTTCCTTCCACAGTCCAAAGATGGCTATGCTAAATTACCTGCAGCGTGCACGGATGTGCAGGCTAGGTGTATTGGCCATGGGAAATGCAAAGTTACAGGAATAGGGTAGAGGAGTGGATCTTCGGAGGGTCAATGTGGATTCATTGGTCAAATGCCTGCTTCCAGACGTAGGGATTCTATGATAAGAGCTGCCTCCTTGCATAAGCTTTTCATGCTTATAAACTAGAAGATGTTCGCTGGTGATTGAGATGGTACAATGGTACAAACATCACTTGCTCAGTAAATCAATTAATCCTGAGAGTAAGTCCAATGTTAAAATTTAATCAAAGCCAGCTAAAGTAACAAGTGGGCAACAGAAGTCCCCCATTTTTACCTACGTGGAATTTTACTATTGAAAGTATAAGTTTTGATTCTGTTTGTGATGATTTTGTTGCATGTTATTGTGAACTTTATGCGAGTCAGTCACACCATAATTAGTTTTGCCTTTCAGTTTTTGCCTTGCCTTCACTGTGGTGTAACAGAAAACACTACCCCCATTATTCCTCTAGCTTTGTAAAGATGTTATGTCTGGACAACTTTGTTCAATTATCCCCATCTCTTTATAGACTTGAGGTGGTATGTTACTTATCTGCACCTTGTGTGCAGTGCTGTGGGAGATAGTCTGTTAATGTATTAAGATAGCTATGAAGGTACTAGACTTGATCTAAAAAATGATGCTGAGAACTAAACACATCTTTGCTTATGTAAAAATAGTCTAGGACAAAGTGAAGACTGCAGATGCTGGAGATCAGAGCTGAAAATGTGTTGCTGGAGATTCCTGAAGAAGGGTTCGTGCCCGAAACGTCGATTCTCCTGCTCCTTTATGTAAAAATAGTGACCATGCTTCCAAAATTTCATTGCCTGTGATGCTGTGCTGGATATCCTAAACATTTAAAACATGTTATATAAAGTGCAGAGTTCCAAGAACTATATATTTTTTTGTTAAATTTATACAATACTTGGCCTTTCCATTTAAAAATTTTTTATTGATGAACAATTTAAATACTGGTACTTAGTGGATTCTGATCAGTTCAGTTTAAAAATAGCCTACTTCAACTAATATTCTTGTTTGTTTTAAGTTAGTATGTATTAGTTTTGGTCCCAGTAATTAAGATAAGATAATGGAGCAGTTTTGAGTAGGACACTGTTGTTTTACAATTTACTGAGTTCAAGATAGACTGTGATAAGTATAAATTTCATGTGTAACTAACATTGGATCCATTACAGGCGTTTTTCAACAAATTGAAGTGCATATCATGGGCTGGAAGACAGATGTGAGGTGAACGTTTGTTTTATTTTGTCCTGGAGGAAATATCACCGTTTTGTCGAGTTTCGAGACACATTTGTTTACACAGCAGAACACCTACAGAAAGCAGTTATATAGATTTATTTGGAAAGTTGCCTGAATGTAGCGAGGGGGAGAAATTCAGTCCGGCCAACTATACTCAAACAGCATGAAATGTGAGCTTACCCAGCCATGTCTTTTGGAAAATAGAGTTGTCATACGATTCCTGAGGCAACTATTTCCTTTTCCCTCTAGAATCCTATCTCGGCTGTTGGGTTTCTGTTCCTTCCAGTTCATTGCAGCACTACTTTTGACAACAAGAAAATATAAATGTAAAATGAAGAGAACTTTCTGAACTATCCAAAGCTGTATTTGGAGAACATTTGACTGAGATATACTGTAATTCAATCTGTGCAGTGAAATCAAGCTTCTGAGAGGATGTTTCACTTTCCTGTTCACTTGTTTATGCTTTGAAGAGAATGTCAAGTTTCCCCTTCCTGTAATGTCAGTATGCTAAGTGACCTATTGATCGGTTAGTCTGACATCAGTAGGGAAAGTGCTAAAATCTATTATTAGAGATGTGGTAACAACACTGAGAGAGTCACATTGTGATTAGGAGGAGTTACCAGCAATTTGTGTGAGGGAACTTGCGTATTGACAATTCTGGTTTTCTTTTGAGATTATAGCTAGATAAGGGAAGGGCCAGTGGAAATTGTGTATGTGTTTTCAAAAGCATTCAATATGCTTCTATGATTCAATGAGGTCATGACAAACTTAGTATTCATGGAGGTGAGTGGGCAAGTAACTGAAAGATAAAATAGTGTAGGGAAACTTTGGTTTAGAAATGCCCAAACCCTGAGAAATGTTGGAATGCAGAGGGATTTGGGTGTCCTTGGACATAAACCACAGCATAGTAAACCTGCAGGTGTGCAAATGCATTTGGTACATTAGCCCTTATTTCAAAGAAGAGGTTAGAACACAAGAGTGAAGAAATCTTAATGCAATGATATAGACCCTTGTTGACATCATACCTGGATGAGTGTATATTGATTTTAGCTTCCTTGCTGAAGGAGAGGTGTGCTTACCTTGGATACAGTACAAAGGTCATGAGACTGACTCTTGAGAATGAGGTGATCCTCCTGCTAGACAGAATTGAATTGTCCAGGCATTTAATCTGTGGAGTCAGAAGAATGAGAGGCGATTGAACTCAAAACATAAGGTTCCTTTTAATGGATTCACTGGGACAATCTAGAATGCTGAGTCACGGTTTCAGAATAATGGATTTAAACCTGAGACGAGAAACTTTTTTTTTCAGAGAGCTGTAAATAATCAGATCTTTGGGAATTGAGCGAGAGAGAGAGAGAGAGATGATGCAAGAAGGTACAGTTCAGAGATATTGTTACTATAAGACCATAGTATACAGGAGCAAAATTAGGCTATCCAGCCCATTTGAGACTGCTCCAGCATTCAATCATGTCTGATATGTTTCTCAACCCATCCTCCTGCCTTCTCCCCAGAACCCTCAACCCCCTTACTAATCAAGAGCCTATCTACCTCTGTCTTAAATACACTCAATGACTTGGCCTCCACAGACCTGCGTGGCAATGAATTTCACAGATTCACCACCCTCTGGCTGAAGAAATTCCTTATGTTAGTTCCAAAGCTTCGTCCCATCACTCTGAGGTTGTGCCCTTGGGTCTGAGTCTCTCCTACTAGCAGAGGCATTTTCTCCACGTCCACTCTATCCAGGCCGTTCTCTATTCTGAGGGTTTCAATCAGATTCCTCCTCTTTCCCCACCCCCACCCCCAACCTCATCTTTCTAAATTCAATGAGTAGAGATCCAGAGTACTCAACTGCTTCTCATCTGACGAGCCCTTCGTCCCTGGGATCAATCATGTAAATGTCCTCTGGACTATGATTTTCACCAGTAATTTGGTCTCTGCACAGATCAAGTGAAGGCCATTCAAGTATCCTCCTGTACCTGACCGTAGACAAATTGAGTATCTGGCCTACATGATGTGACTGTCTCCTAAGAACAGAAAAATTAGAAGCAAGAACAGGCCATTTGCCCCCTCGGGCCTGCTCTACCATTCAATAAGATCTCACGACTGATCTGCCCCAGGCCCCAACATTTTTGTGTGAGCTCATCAAATACCGGGACCAAATTTTTACACAGTGCACCAGGTGTGGCCTCACCAACATGTTATGCAAAACTTGCCTATTTTCAAGCTTTAAATAACTGCCAAAATTCCATTTGCCACTGTAATTTCTTGCAGTACATGTATGTTAATTTTGTTACATTCACTCTCTCTGCTTCATTTTGTTTGGAATCTCTCTCCATTTAAATGATAGAAAGAATCAAATGGAAGTCTATCAAAGTGCACTTTCTACATTAAATGCCATTTGCCAAGGTTTTGTCCACCTGGTTATACCAGATTATAGCCACAAATTTAACAAAACGCTATATCTTCCCAGGATTTGGTGCATTACCTCTCTGCATGTACATAGTTAAAATATTTAAAACTCATTTGCTCATCAAATTCAGGAGTTTCTGGAGTCCACAACAAAAGATATAAAAATTGCATTCTCCTGTATTAAATTCTCAAGTTAGCACACAGTATGATGCAATAACTACTCCAATTCTTAGGTGTGCAATAGCAGAATCTATATGTTTTTACAGAGAGCCTGTAACTCCCATGCAAGCTGCAGTTGGAAAATTAGTTTTTTGCTGCTGTGAGTAATACTTGTGAATAATACTTTCAATTGATTGGTTAGTACTGCAGCCAGGAAATTTCTGCTAACTAGATTCCTTGACTAGCTTGCAGTTTGAAAGTTCTAAGTTAGAGTCTAACTGCGAAACTAAACTTGAATTATCACAGATTCCCAATTTCCCAAGTTGGCATTTGTACCTTAGCACACTTTGTTCCAATGCTCTGAATAACTTGTACCTTGCTTACAAGCAAGTTGGATAGAATTAGGACAACATGGGGCAGTTTGGTGGCTCAGTGGTTAGCACTGCTGCCTCACAGCGCCAGGGACCTGGGTTCGATTCCAGCCTCGGATGACTGTCTGTGTGGAGTTTGCACATTCTCCCCCTGTCTGCTTGGGTTTCTTCCAGGTGCTTTGATTTCCCCCCACAATCTAGGTGAATTGGCCAAGCTGAATTGCCCATAGTGTTGGTTAGGTGCATTAGTCAGGGGGAAATGTAGAGTGATAGGGTAAGGGCAGGTTACTCTTCGGAGGGTCAATGTGGACTTGTTGGGCTGAATGGCCTGTTTCCACACTAGGGATTCGATGATAACTCAAAATGTGTAACAATTATATTTTGTGTATTGCTGCTTGACGTTTGGATGATGCATCTTCCAATGGCTGTACAAGTCTTTTACAATTTGCGAAAGGGAAAATCTCTTAATGGAATTGTTTGGAGCCTAAAGTGCTCAATTCACAGGAAGAACTATAGTCTCCCTTTCTAGTTAGTGCATACCGCCACCAACAGAGAGGCTGCTAATTTAAAAACCCCATTATTGGGCAGGAAGCAGTAGTCTGTCACCTGTTTTCCAGTGCTGTTCCTGAGGTGGGGTTACTGTCAGTTCCTGCTCTGCCACCTAAGCTGGGGCATTTATTTCTAAGTGATGCATGTAAGTTGCTACCAACCCTCCTTCATTCTTTATAATCTCTGAATATTATCTTAGTAAATAAATTGCCAGTTTCTTTGCATTACACATATTTAATGGTGTTAAGAATTGCATTTATGGTGGTGTAGATTTTCAGTTGCTAACTTAATGTTTGAAGCTGTTCCAGTTTGACTTGGCAGTCAGTTGAAGTTCACATTGATGGCTGCACTCCTGTTTTGTGAAGTTGGATTAATTTTTTGAAATGTCTTGTTACCTGATTAGTGTGTGGGTTGTTAGTTTTTCACTTTTCAAAATATATCAAGGTATGAATAATGGATTAGATTAGCTTGATTGCAGACTGTAAAACCAAAGACTATTTGACCTACCAATTGTGTTTCTTCCATGAACCACGCATAATGAAACCTATCCAAACCTTTAAATTTTCTAAAGAAAGGTCCGACAGGCATAGTTTAGTTTTATTTTGATCACTGGAGGAAGCAACTTAGTCTGTGCAGTTCCTGGAGCCACATAATTGAAATAAAGTGGGTGGGTGTCTTGCCAGTAGCAGTGCAGATTGAGCATTCATGAGGTGACCAATGAGGCATTACATAGTAGTTTTCTATCAGCTATAGAAAGAAACTGCAGAAGGATAACACTGCAAGTAATCAGGTAAGGCACTGTCTGTGGAGACAGAAACAATACAGATGCTTCAGGTTAGCAACCTATCTTAAAGTTTTGATGAAATAAAACTTTCAGCTGGTCTTTTGCAATCTGGTAGTCTCCATTGCAGCCCCTGCAGAAAGCACTGTAGAGCCACTTCATGCAGATGCACTGTACTTTGGAAGAAGGGGAGTTAGGACAAGGGGAGATTCTGACTGTTACCACCAAGAAACCTGGTGGAGACTGAGCACAACCAGTTCTAGTCTCAACTCTTATCCCTAATAACTCTGCATGGCATTTAAATTTGATCCAATAGTTTAAGAACATGGTGAGTAGCTGTAAAGGTACTGGCTCAATTTTTCTGGACCAGAGCAGTTGGGGTTGGAGGTAGGGTGTCCAGGAAAGAAAAGGGAAGAACGTTGGGGTTGATTCTCTGATACAGTCCTACTTATTGGCGACTCTCCCAGGGATGTGACAGGAATTAGCTTGAGTACGTGCTGCACTGAGCCAGGCAGCCAGTCAGTGCTGTTAAGGTCCTACATAGACACTGGCATTTTAGCAATGTCTGAGTGGAACCCTGCCAAGTTTGGAGGTCACCAGCTCATTCGAGGCAGCCTCCTAGCAACAGGATCATAAGCATCTAAGCAAAGATGAAAGGTTGCTACCACTGCTATTACTGCTGCAGGCATAATCCCTTCTATCCTGATAACTCTATTGCCTTCAGGCCTGGATCTTTGACGTTGAGCGGTCCTTGTGCTTGCTGGCCTCAGCTATACCCATTGCTTCTGGCCAGGCTTCCAGCCAGACGACATGTCAGTGTCCTCTGACAGGGAATGTCTAGGTGACCAACTCTTGTAAGGTTTTTATCTGCCCCTCCCCTCCCCTCCCCAGTGAGTTTGGGTTCTTGGTGCCATGTGGAAAACTCCACAAAAAATACTCATGATTTGGAGATGCTGGTGTTGAACTGGGGTGGACAAAGTTTAAAAATCACAACACGAGGTCATAGTCCAACCAGTTTATTTGGAAGCACTAGCTTTCAGAGTGGTGTTCCTTCTTCAGGTGGTCATAACTAGTGCTTCCAGAATAACACTGAAGTTGTGCATGGGAATACAGTGTGGGAGAAAATGTAACTTCATTCAAAGGTAACTCTGTGGTTCCATTCCCTTTCATTAAAGGAAATAATGGAGTGGTAATAGCCTAGTGGTAGTGTTGCTGGGCTATTAATCTAGAAACGCAGACAATGTTCTGGGTACCTGGCTTCAAATCCCACCATGGCAGATGGTGAAGTTTGAATTCAATACAAATTATCTAGAATTAGAAATCTACTGCTAACTATGAAGCCATTGAAGATTGTTGGAAAAACCAATCTGGTTCACGAATGTCCTTCAGGGAAGGAAATCTGGTGGGAAAGATGCTGGAGTCTATTATAAAGGATGAAATTACGGCACATCTGGATAATAGTAACAGGATAGGACAGAGTCAGCATGGATTTATGAAGGGGAAATCATGCTTGACTAATCTTCTTGAATTTTTTGAGGATGTAACTCGGAAGATGGACGAGGGAGATCCAGTGGATGTAGTGTACCTGGACTTTCAGAAAGCTTTTGATAAAGTCCCACACAAGAGGTTAGTGAGTAAAATTAGGGCGCACGGGATTGGGGGCAAAGTACTAGATTGGATAGAGAATTGGTTGGCTAATAGGAAACAAAGGGTAGTGATTAACGGCTCCATTTCGAAATGGCAGGCAGTGACCAGTGGGGTACCGCAGGGATCCGTGCTGGGACCGCAGCTTTTTACAATATATGTAAATGATATAGAAGATGGTATCAGCAATAACATTAGCAAATTTGCTGATGACACAAAGCTAGGTGGTAGGGTGAAATGTGATGAGGATGTTAGGGGATTACAGGGTGACCTGGACAAGTTAGGTGAGTGGGCAGATGCATGGCAGATGCAGTTTAATGTGGATAAATGTCTGGTTATCCACTTTGGTGGCAAGAACAGGAAGGCAGATTACTACCTCAATGGTATCAAATTAGGTAAAGGGGCTGTTCAGAGAGATCTGGGTGTTCTTGTCCACCAGTCAATGAAGGCAAGCATGCAGGTACAGCAGGTCGTGAAGAAGGCTAATAGCATGCTGGCCTTCATAACAAGAGGGATTGAGTATAGAAGCAAAGAGGTGCTTCTGCAGCTGTACAGGGCCCTGGTGAGACCACACCTGGAGTACTGTGTACAGTTCTGGTCTCCAAATTTGAGGAAAGACATTCTGGCTATTGAGGGAGTGCAGCATAGGTTCACGAGGTCAATTCCTGGAATGGCAGGATTGCCTTACACGGAAAGACTGAAGCGATTGGGCTTGTATACCCTTGAGTTTAGAAGACTGCGAGGGGATTTGATTGAAACGTATAGGATTATGAAAGGACTGGACACTCTGGCAGGAGGGAACATATTTCCGTTGATGGGGGAGTGCCGAACCAGAGGACACAACTTAAAAATACGGGGTAGACCATTTAGGACAGAGATGAGGAGAAACTACTTCACCCAGAGAGTGGTGGCTGTGTGGAATGCTCTGCCCCAGAGGGCAGTGGAGGCCCAGTCTCTGGATTCATTTAAGAAAGAATTGGATAGAGCTCTTAAAGATAGTGGAGTCAAGGGGTATGGAGATAAGGCTGGAACAGGATACTGATTAGGAATGATCAGCCATGATCATATTGAATGGCGGTGCAGGCTCGAAGGGCAGAATGGCCAACTCCTGCATCTATTGTCTATTGTCTATTCTCACCTGGTCTGGCCTATACGTGACTCCAAACCCACAGCAATGTGGTTGACACTCAACTACTCTCTGACATGACTTAGCAAGCCACTCAGTTGTATCAATCAGTACAAAGTCTGAACAAAGAAATGAAACAGGACTGACCACCCAGCATTGACTGAGGCATTGGAAGAAAAGGCAGAAACAGTCCTCTTGACCCGATAATCTTGTGTTTACTAACATCTGGGGGCTGGTACCAAAGCCAAGAGAGTTGTATGACATAGTCGTACTCCTGAATCATACCTTACACCATCCCAGACATCACCAACCCTGGGTGGTCCTGTCCACTAACAGGAAACACACAGCAGAGGGAGTGGCAGTGTGGTATACTGTACAATCTGGAGGGTGTTGCCTGAGTTTTCAACATTGACTCTGGATCCCATGAAGACTCATGACATCATCTTAATCATGGGAAAGGAAACCTCCTGCAGGTTACCACATACTGTCCTCCCTTCACTGATGAATCCTTACTCCATGTTGAATGACACTTGGAGGAAGGACTGAGGATGGCAAGGGCATAGAATGTACTCTGTACTCTGGATGCGAAGCTGATAGACGGTGTCTGCAGCAGGTGGTGAGGGAACCAAAAAGAGGAAAACAAACATACTTAAACTCATCCTTACCAGTCTTGCCAGCTGCAGATGCGTCTGTCCATGTATTGGTAGGAATAACCACACACAGCTTGTGGAGACAAAATTCCACCTTCTCATTGAGAATACTCTTCATCATGCTGTCTGGCGCTATCACTGTGCTATCTGTGCGTGGTTCAGGAAGAATGCCAGCAGCATGGTGCATCTGCCCAGTTAGCCCCAGATTCACCTGTGCCCACTTGTCACCGCTGCAGATGTCCAATCAGTCTTACTTGGAGTCAACCCAAGGAAAGCGATGGGCCCCAGATGATCACTTAAATCCTGTGCAGACCAATTGGCGAAGGTATTCACCAATATCTTCAACCTCTCCCTCCTACAAATGGAGGTCTGCTTCAAGAAAACCACCCATCATCCCCATATCTAATAAAGCACATACAATGTGCCTTAATGACTACTGCCCAGTGGCTCTGACCTCCATAATCATGAAGTGCTTTGAGAGCTGGTCATGGCCCACATCAGCTCCAGTCTCCCAGCCTGCCTCGGTCCCCTGCAATTTGCTTACCAATGTACCAGGCCCACAGCGGGCACCACTTCCTGAGCCCTGCAACACCTGGATAGCAAGGACATCTACATCAGGCTCCTACTTATCAATCTCTGACTCTCCAGCATCTGCAGTCTTCACTTTCTCCTACTCAAGGGAACTGCAAGTTCCCCTCCAAGCCTCTCACCATCCTGACTTGGAAATATACCACCATTCCTTCACTGTTACTGGATCCAAGTCCTGGAATTCCCTCAAGTGCATTGTGGGTCAACCTGCAGCATATGAACTGTAGTTCAAAAGACAACTCAGTACCACCTTCTCAAGGCAACTAGGGGCAGGCAATAAATGTTGGCCCAGCCAGTGACACATATGAGTGAATTAAACACATCCTTTTCGTTGTTGGGAAATTGCATTAAGTAAACAACATGATTGAAATTCAATCAAGCTAAAGTTGTTTCAACTAGGATACTTAACAGAGCATTCTCCTAAAGCAGTTTTACTTTCGTAGTTTTGGATCAGAAATCACATTTGTTAATCATAGAATTTCTTTTTAAAAACTAGAAGCTTGAAAATATACAGAATATCATTTAACCAGTTTGCAGCAGCTTTCTGATAGTCATGACTGGTCCAATTTCATGGACCTTTCTCTATATCCTTTCCTGTTTTTCTTTCTCGGATACTTATTTTCTTTTCTGAAGCTATCTAAATTCTACATCCAAAAAATTTTTCAGAGATCATTCCATGTCCTTAATTACCTTGGCTTTTTTTAAAATTCGTCTTGTGGCAGTCTTCAGTTTTGTCACTGATAAATGAAAGGAACTTTATGTAATATATCAAAGCATTTGTGATTTTAAAAAAGTTAGATCTCCTATAACCTTCCAGTTTCACACAAATTTCCTCTTCATCCTTGATATCAAAAAAGGACGATAATCTGACTGAGGCCCAACTAATGATTTGCATAAAGTTAGAAACTTGGATGAAACACCAAAGCAAGATATTGTAATAATTAATGCAGATGCCAGAAGAGATTAAATTGAGAAATAATAATTATAACAAGCTTGATTGTTAAAAGCTTATTTTCAGAGCAAGGAAGGACTGATATTGAAAATTGTGATTCATTGAGATCATAATCAAATGATAAAGTTGAAGGCTGTCATAAAAAATCAGATATTTCTCTTCTGAATATTATGATCAAGAGCAAAATCCGTGATCCTTACCAACAAAGAGTCTACTTCCATGAAGACTGGGGTCAAACAAGGCTGTGTTTTTACATCATCGCTCTTCACCATCACCCTTACTCCAATATTTCAGTTCACAACCAGCAAACTACTAATAGCTGTGGAGATAATTTACTGAGCAGGCAGGAACTTGTTCAACTAATGTCACCTTTAATCCAAACCAGAGTGACTGCAGTCTCAGTCATTGAGCCTCAGTAAGTAAATATGGACAGTTTCCATGATTTGAGATCCTCCTGTTACAAAAGCAAGCATGGATAATGAAACAATCATCAGTTCCTCCAGTGTGCCAGTTCAGCCTTCAGTTAACTCGGGCTAAAAGTACTTGGTAACCAGGGTCTCAAACCTGAAACTAAGGTTGTGGTTTCCCAGGCAGCAGTTTGTTCCTTAGCTCCTATACTTCAGAGACTTGAACAGCCTACAGCCTGCACCTCAAGGCACTGGGAAAAGTAACGGCAGTGAAACAGTAGCATCCTCTTGAAATCTAGCAGTGCTAATCACTTAAAGCTAATAGACTGGACAGGGCAAGTCGTCTGAATGCCTAACATGTAGTATCTAAAGTAACTGCTCTGCTCAGAACTTGGATATGGTAAGCCGCTACCAGGAGGACAGCAAAAATGTTTCCGGATTGGCTTCCAACTATCCTGGAGGAGCCTAAAAATGGCCTCGCCAATTCATGGGGGTTTCTGGCCTGTGACTGAGAGAGTGCACAACATACTGAGACTTTATCAAGAATATGTAGAGGCAAAGTTGAGGCTTTGTAGGGAGCACACCAGCCTCTCAACAACTCAGTGACTCAAACCTTAACCTCTACCTGCCTCACACATGGCTGAGTCTGCCGATTGTGGATTGAACTTCAAAACCTTGTCAAAAGCCATTGAACTGGAGTGGAAGAAAGTCAC
This sequence comes from Chiloscyllium punctatum, assembly GCF_047496795.1. Taxonomy (NCBI): domain Eukaryota; kingdom Metazoa; phylum Chordata; class Chondrichthyes; order Orectolobiformes; family Hemiscylliidae; genus Chiloscyllium; species Chiloscyllium punctatum. The sequence goes on from NC_092745.1 coordinate 74,770,544, forward strand.
CCTTGATCCTGAGGGACTGTTTAAAAAGTATAATGGGGATAGCCTAACTGTGGAAAAGTCGTTATTTTAAAATGGTTGCTCTGATTTAAGTTGGGAAGAGAAGATTTTTTTTTCTTTTCAAAAAGATCTACTAAATCAATTTTTCTGATGCAGTCAATTGTAAATGAAAAGATATTTGAGAAATAGTGATGCATTTTAAGTCTTTGAAATAAACCAGGAACATTATAAACCAGGCTCATTTGTTTTGAAGCTTTAATTTTCATGTTTTACTTTTCAAAACCCTGTTGTGGCCCTCTTTATATTAAAAGCACCTGCAGAAAGCTTTCTAGACTCCATTTTTGGGGCGGGGTGTGGTAGGGGTAAAGGAGCAGCCTAGAAGTTTGGAGCTGATCAGCCTGAACTGTTTTTTAAATTTAACCTTTTTATAATTGATCTGTTCAGAGATGTTATTGCACATCCCTGGAGCAGGTGGGACTTGAACCCAGGTCTCTCGGTCCAGGGGTAGGGGCGGCACTGGAAAGTAGCATGTTCAAAGCACATTGCAGGAAAAAGTGAGTTGATTTATCTTCTTCAATCAGCCTCAGAGTTGGGGCTATTCAGCTAACTGCCTGCACGTTCTGCTTGGTTCAGAAACTTGATTGTAGTCAGCATTTATGGAGCCAACCCCAACATGAGTCTTCACTTTTGGGATTGCAGGTAAAATTTGAGAAGACAAAACATAATCTATAGGTTGGGGTTCTTAGAGTTTGTGTATTCAGAGGCTGCAAAGATTTGCACCATGGAACTTTAAGGCCATTTATCAATTTGAAATTCCTGTTCCAAATAATCTGCAGCAATACAAAATTGCAACTATCAATGGACTTTGAGGTGGCAATTCTTACACGTAGCTCCTTTAAAATCTTCAGACCTAGAGTTCACATATGATTGTAATAACCTTGGCTTAAAGGGCTGCAGTTTTGATACATTCAGTGTAGAACTTTTTTTTTGTGCATAACTGTCCTCTAACTTGTCCTGCTCTGTTCTGTTTCCAGACAATCTACAACTCATTTGTGTACACTGAAAAAATTTCCAATGGAGAAACAGAAGTCCAGCAGGTGAGTAAGATGTTTCATTCCCCTTTTCATAGCAATCTACTTTTGTTGCCAAGCATCTGGCAGAGAATAATCTTGGCAAACTTGTCGGGTTTTTTTTCACCTTGTAAGATCTAAGGCCCCTTAGCTGCATGAGTCACATAGCTGATAACTTGCATGAGTGCAGCTGTCAGCCAGATCCTCAGGCCCATGTAATATTCAACTTGTGATGTTTGTTGACTTCTGATTGAAAGTCTGGAGAGTTTATTTACTTTTTCATGTCATCAATGTCGTGGCACATTTTGAAGCAGGTGTGTAGTTGTGGAATTCCAACTGTAGTCAAATGAATTTGTTCTGTACTCAAACTCTGCCTAGATAATGGGAGTTGTAATCTCGAAAGCTCATGTTTTACCCTCCTGCTGTGATTTGGCAGCTAATTAAACTATTGATCTGACACGAATCATACTGCTTGTGAAGGCTGAGTTTAGTTCTTGAATCATGCCTGGCTGTTCCCATGTGGGAGCACTATAAGTAGCCTAAGCTAGGCTAGGGTCAAGCAACCAAGACTGTTTGCTATTGATTACCATGCACTGATGGAAACTTTTGCTCATGTGAATGTCACCCTAAAAACAGCATTGACCTATGTTTATTTCCATAGTCCCATAACTCTATTGACAATTTCAAGTAAACTGACTAATGAGCAACAATCCAATAACATTGTTGAAGCTAAACCCAGCATACCGCAAGCACCTTTCAAAGGGAAGTTCAGTAAATTTTGAGATCTTGTGGATTGTGTTACAGAGACTCTGACCAAGAAGCTATCTCTTAATTCCTTCATTCTGATGTGACTGCAACTATCGTGAGTGAGAGATCTGAAACAGTAGCCTTTACAATCCAGAACTGTGTGTAGCAAGCCTGTGTGATAGCTCCTATCTGGGTTATATTCTCCCTAACAATGGCTGTTCACATCATCAAAGATCAACTCTCTGGTGTGAATATTAAATACCATCTCCATGGAAAATTCTTGAACCTCAGTTACTTTCATGTTAAAACTAAACTGACCACCATAGACCTATGTGATTTACAGGATGTGGAGGTCCACTTTGTTGCCCACTTTGCACTAAATTAGCAAGTCACTCTCAGTTTCTTCAATTCTATATATAACAGTGGTTGACTGTCCTTGAACAGCACCAGAATGAAGTTCAAATGGCCAGATATAGTCAGTCAAATATTCCGCTTCAATACATATTCAAAGGGATTCTCCAGAATATGTTGAGCACGCTGATACGTTGGCACTTGCCCCTCTGAAAAGATCCCCGTTGAGAAGGCTATCGAACACTAGGTCAGCTGAGTAAGCTCAATAGCACATACATGACTAAAAGTCCAAGTATGCATGGTAGTTGTTGACATACTGCTCTGAGAGCTGGGTTGTCTATCAGTGATGCAGAAGACTGGCAGAAAAATTAACTTAGCGCTAGCATTCCACCAGCAACATTAGCTCAGTTCAATGGAAGAATCATTAAACAAATACCTGTGCCCTCCTTGATGCTAGCTCCATAAGTATTCACGCCAAATATCTCTCCGATCAACTCCAGTGGTCTGAACGCGGCATCCAGATAACGAGATAGCATTTCCCTGTCAGCTCCTGTTTTCGCAACTCTCCAATAGCCAGAACTCCAGGGGAGGACAAGGAAGATGCAACTGGGCAAGTTGTTGGAGGGAATCCTGAGGGACAGGATGTACATGTATTTGGAAAGGCAAGGACTGATTAGGGATAGTCAACACGGCTTTGTGCATGGGAAATAATGTCTCAAAAACTTAATGGAGTGTTTTGAAGAAGTAACAAAGAGGATTGATGAGGGCAGAGTGGTAGATGTGATCTACATGGACTTCAGTAAGGTATTCGACAAGGTTCCCCGTGGGAGACTGACATTGCTGACATTGCTAACATTAGCAAGGTTAGATCTCATGGAATACAGGGAGAACTAGCCATTTGGATACGGAACTGGCTCAAAGGTAGAAGACAGATGGTGATAGTGGAGGGTTGTTTTTCAGACTGGAGGCCTGTGACCAGTGGAGTGCCACAAGGATCGGTGCTGGGTCCTCTACTTTTTGTCAATTACATAAATGATATGGATGTGAGCACAAGAGGTATAGTTAGTAAGTTTGCAGATGACACCAAAATTGGAAATATTGTGAACAGCGAAGAGGGTTACTTCAGATTACAACAGGATCTTGACCAGGTGGGCCAATGGGCTGAGAAGTGGCAGATGGAGTTTAATTCAGATAAATGCGAGGTGCTGCATTTTGGGAAAGCAAATCTTAGCAGGACTTATACACTTAATGGTAAGGTCCTAGGGAGTGTTACGGAACAAAGGGACCTTGGAATGCAGGTTCATAGCTCCTTGAAAGTGGAGTCACAGGTCGATAGAATAGTGAAGAAGGCATTTGGTATGCTTTCCTTTATTGGTCAGAGTATTGAGTACAGGAGTTGGGAGGTCATGTTGCAGCTGTACAGGACATTGGTTAGGCCACTGTTGGAATATTGCATGCAATTCTGGTCTCCTTCCTATGGGAAAGATGTTGTGAATCTTGAAAGAGTTCAAAAAAGATTTACAAGGATGTTGCCAGGGTTGGAAGATTTGAGCTATAGGGAGAGGCTGAACAGGCTGGGGCTGTTTTCCCTGTACCGTCAGAGGCTGAGGGGTGACCTTATAGAGGTTTACAAAATTATGAGGGGCATGGATAGGATAAATAGACAAAGTCTTTTCCCTGGGGTGGGGGAGTCCAGAACTAGAGGGCATAGGTTTAGGGTGAGAGGGGACTTTCTCACGCAGAGTGTGGTGTGTGTATGGAGTAAGCTGCCAGAGGAAGTGGTGGAGGCTGGTACAGTTGCAACATTTAAGAGGCATTTGGATGGGTGTATGAATAGGAAGGGTTTGGAGGGATATGGGCTGGGTGCTGGCAGGTGGGACTAGATTGGGTTGAGATATCTGGTCTACATGGATGGGTTGGACTGAAGGGTTTGTTTCCATGCTGTATATCTCTATGACTCTGACTCTAAAAGCACCCCAAGCTGAATTTACAGCATTGATCTCAATGACTGAAAGGAACTTGCTAGCAACTGTTCAGAATGGTGATCTACTTCTCCATTGCAATTTGAGTCCCAGAATGTTAACACTGAGACAGATCATTGACAGAATAGGAAAGATAAATAGGCAAATCCTGCACTTCTATACCCTCTGACTCCTAAGCTGCCCTGTCCAAAGATATGTGGATTTACAAATTGACCTGCTCAGTTACATGAAGACATGCAGGGACCTTGCAACATCCTCAATTCGACAGCAAACTAACTCTGCTGCTAATGGTCTCATTCCGTTTTCTTCATAATGGTATATCACATTGGTAATGCTGCATAAACCCATTTGATTTAAGATATGACTTTGGTTGTATAGCATTATGCCAAAAAGCCACAAAAGGCCTCAGTAGTTCTGAAACCTGTACTGCTGTGGAAATGATATCAATCTGAGATGCTGGCAAAGGTGAAAATGAAGTTTGCAATTTTGATGGCAAGTGAAGTTATTGGAGAAAACAGTCTTCTGATTAGAAATTTCCCTCGTACAGAGGAAGACACTTGTGGGAGGTCAGTCATCTCAGGATTGCTGAGGGTGCAATCCCAAACTGCTCCAGCAATGACTTTTATCCATCATAAAGTCAAAAATTGAGATGTTCACTGATAATTTGTACAGTTAACACATCATTTACAACTTCACAGGAACTGAATTAGTCTGTGCCCATAATCAGCAAGACCTATACAACTTCTGGGTTGGAGCTGGCAAGTAAAATTTATGCCACACAATCATCAAAGAATACCCATTTCCAGTGAGAGAGAATCTGACCTTTTCCACATGGTAATCAATCGCATTACTATCACTGAGTCCCCTGTAGTCACTTCACAGGTAAACATTACACTCTCCTTTAAGTACGAGTTCAGATCTTTCAATACCAGTCCATAATGGCTTAACCTTTTTTGGGGTTTACTTCTACTGTTTGTCCGTCTCAGCCTAGTAACTTTTAACCCCGAACTGCTCTTCCCCCGAACACAAGCTAAGTGAATGTTTCAGTTTCAATATCACTTCCAAACCCATGACTGTGTAACCATCCAGAAAATCAAGCAGTTACATGAATATATCACCGTCTCCCAATTTCTCTCCAAGTCAATCATCTAATGGTGCACTGGGTGTATCTACATCAAATAAACTGCTGCAGTTTGTCATGAAGGCAGCTTACCACTACCGCCTCAAAGGCGATTAAGGGTGGACTATAAATGTTGGCCAGGCAGCGCAGCCCACAACATTTTGAATGAATGAAATAAAAATCTTCACGTGGGTTTAGGTTTTTGATCAGAATACGAGCCTGCATGCTGAATATCAAGACATTCACCCTCCAACTAATCCCTCTCTCCCACAGTCCAGCAGACTAACCTGTTTGTGATACTCAGATATTTTAGAAGAGCCAAAATGGAGGAGGCTCAAAAGGTCAAAAATCTTTCCCGATGTTCCTGCAACCTTGAAATGGATCACCATAGCAATGTGAACCATATGGACTTTGTATGCAGGGAGAGGTGCTGCAAGTTATCCTTGAAAGCCTAACTCTATCTCATGTGTGAGTTAAATGGACAGTTTAAATTGCAATTGTTTGCAACCTGTAATTAGACTTTGGAGACGTGCAGTTAATCCACTGAGAGCACACAGGATACCCTCTGATCCAAGAGTAACCATTTTGTACCTTCCTCATAGTTAAAGAATCTGGGCTGTCTTTAATCACTAACAATCAAATCACTCAGACAGAAGTCAGAGTAGTTCACATGATCAGCTTCATTTTAAATTAAATGAAGACACCGTTCCAAAACACAATATTGTCTTATGAACCTCATAAACTGTGTAACAGAATTCTGCATGAAGAGCAGCTTTTGTTATTGTTACCTAGTTTTTCCATATTGACCAAAAATATTCCTACTTTTTGGCAAATGAGACAGTTCATTGCATTGTCGTGGGCTGTTGGCCAGTATTTGGCTACTTGAACAGACTCCAAGAACTGGTGGATGTCGGCCAAATCTGTTTCCAAATTAAGACCAAGCACACTGCTGATTTTTTTTTTCTCTCTCTTCTCACTGGGAATCAAATCACATGGCTATAATGCTGCAGAAGGGAGAGATGTGGTAGTAAATATGATTGACTTGATATATAGCCAAATAAAGCTTGGATTTGGCAGCAGCTTGCTACTTCAGATAGTTACAATTGGGTTGCTTATATAACTGAACTTTACACTTGGTATCCTTTGCAAAATGTCAAGGAGAGAGTTGCTTCAATATTTAGCAAGTTGTTAATATCTTCTGATGCATTTTCTTTTAGAGCGTGTGTTTACCTCTATTTTTTTTTCTCTCTCTCTCAGTTCTATTATTAGACTCTTCATGCCTCCTCGCCAGTTAATGAGAGATTTTCTAATGATTAGTTGACTATGTCCCTATCAGATTCTTGTTCCTTCTGCAGGGCCACAGCAGCAACTTTTACCTGATGGGGTTCAAGTAGAATGTTAAGTAGAATGAAGATTTGAAAGCAGTATTGTACACACATTAATGATATATTTGGAAAGGATAAATTTGCAGAACTGAAGAAAGATTGGAACTAATTTGACGCTTTCAAAAATCTGTCATGGGTTGAATGTGAACTTCCTTTGCTCCAAGAAGATAAAGGTCATCACTCAAATGATCAATTTAATTCCACCAAAACCTTTCTCCTTCACTCCAATTTTATAACATTTTTGGTTCTTTTTTGCCCACGTGAAATGGATAGTCACTGTGTGTAGAAGAAAAGGGAATATCCACTCCATCTCCTTTTGCTTCTTGATGGGATATTATTCCAAAGGTGTACTTATCCTCCAGTACCTCCTGTAACTCACCTTTCATCATCTGAACCTAAATAGTATCAAATGTTTGACTCCTGACAGCCAAGCTGCAAAAATAAAGATAACTGCTTTAGTTTAATTTTGGGAATTATTTGGGCTATGTGATTGCTTGAATGGAAGGTAATTGACTTTCAGATACCCTGACTTGACTTCACGAAAAAAAAGGTCTAAAATGTCTTTTTATTTTTGAAGTATTTGATGAGATCATGGATGATGGCAATTTAGACTTCCCAGAAAAGCTTTTATGAGGTGTCACATAAGAAGCTTCTGTATAGGATTAAAACTCTGGCAGTGTTGGTAGTATATTGAGATATATTGAAAACTGGCTTCAGGGCATAAGCAGGAAGTAATTATAGATTTGGAACGGTCTTGAGCCTGATCACCAGTGATGAGCCTCAGGGACTGGCGTAGAGATTGGTGCCCTCTTCTGTTTTTATTTATGTTCTTAATGTAGGTGCTGAGGGCATGATTTGTAAAATGACAGATGATGCGAAGATCTGTACAAGTGTCAGGGCTACAGTTGATGTTTGATTGCTTCAGGTGGATCTTAGACATTTGAAGACTGGGCTTCTGACTGATGAGTGCTGTCGATTTGTAGAAGTACAATATTATGCATGTGGGTGCATGTATGTTCATTCACACACCCTATGAGGAAAGGCATTTTATAAAAAAAGTGCGTGTGTAATCCGGTCATTCTAGTACAGTGACTCCTGAGTAGTGAAGGTGTTGAGTTCATGAGTCCACTTTAAGGCAGTTTGTACACAAGGTGGAACACCGTGTCAGACAGTATAAAATAGCCATTTGTAAGTGGAGGAAACATTCATATATCAGATTCTGTATGGGATCGCATTTATAAGTACAAGTTTTGGTAAGTTAGACATTCGTAAATCAGGGCCCCCCCGTATATAGATTTCTAATGGATAGCATCAGTTGAACAAGAGAGCATATAAAATTAGTGGTAGCTCTTCAGATTAGACACATAAGAAAGCAAAGAATAACATAGGACAGAGAAATTAATATGAGAGACAGGTGGCTGAATATATAAAAGCAGACCTTGAGAGATTTTACAGGAAATTAAAAAGGGAAGTTTAACTAAAGTAAGTGCTCTTTATTTAGAGAGAGAGACTAGGGAATTAATAATAGGGAGTAAAGGAATGGTGAATGCATTAAGCAGATACTTTGTGCTTGTCTTTGCTATAGAAGCAGATAACAAAAGAAGTGTGAATCAAGAAGTTAAAGTGAGGGAGTTGCCATGGAAAGGATATGTGAGATAATTATTAGAACTAAAGGCTGACAAGTCCCCAAGTCCTGATGAATTTCATCATCTGGACTTAAAAGAATTGGCTGCTGAGATAATAGATACATTGACTTTAATTTTCCCAAATTCCTTTGATTTGGAAGAGTTCCATTGGAAAACAGCAATTGTAACACCCCTATTCAAAAATGGACGATGATGGAAAGCAGAAAACGATTGGCTGGTTCGCCTAAAACCTGTCATGGGAAAATATTAGCATCCATTATTAAGGAAGTTGTAACAGTGCATTTAGGAAATCATGAAACAATCAAGTAGAGTCAACATTAGAGTTATTTCTGGAAGTAGCAAAGAATGTGAATAAATGGGAACTTATGCATGTGCTTTGTGGATTTCCAGAAGGCATTTGAGCAAGCACTACATCAGAAGTTCTTACACAAAGTAAGAGCTCATGATTTATCATAGATAACGTATTAGACCATATAGAGGATTTGTTAGCTAACAAGAAACAAAATAAGCAAAACTTGATCACTTTAAGGTTGTCAAGATGTAATAGATGGGAGTGACATGGTTTGGTACTGTGGTCTTAAATATTTACAGCCTACATCAATGACCTGGATGAAACAATCAAATGCATGTTTGGTAAATTTGATAATGGCCTAAAGATAGATAGGAGAGTAAGTTATGGAGAGGGAATCAGGAGCTCTACAAGCTGAAATGAGTGGAAACAAATTTTGGCAGATGGGGTATAATGTAGGAAAGTGCAAGCAGCATGTTGTTTAAATACCGAGCGATTTCAGAACTCAGGTACAGAGGGATCTGGTGGTGTGATATATGAAAGTCAGCATGTAAATACAGTAACTGATTAGGAAGGTAAATGGAATGCTGGAGATTATTGCAAGAGGGTTGGAATATATAGAATTTTCAAATCCCTACAGTGTGGAAGCAGGCCATTTGGCCCATCAAGTCTACACCAACCCCTCACAGAACATCCCACCCAGACCCACCCACTCCCTGTAACCCTGCATTTTCCCCTGGTTAATCCACCTAACCTGCACATCCCTGGATACTATGGGCAATTTAGCATGGCCAATCCATCTAAACTCACCTTTGGATTGTGGGAGGAAACCAGAGCATCCGGAGGAAAACCACACAGACATGAGGGGAATATGCAAACTCCTTACAGCCAGTTGCCAGAGGGTGAAATCAACCTGGATCCCTGATGCTGTAAGGTAGCAGTACTAACCACTGTACTGCCCTCCTCCTCCCTTGGCAGGCGATTTTGCTCAATTTTGCAGTGCATTGTTGAGACCACACCTGGAAAGCATTGTACAATTTTGGTTTCCTTATTTAGAAAAGTACAAGAGTTTGAAGCAGCTTTAGACCAGGTTCATTTGACTAATTTTGGGATGAAGGTGATGTCTTATGAGGAAAGGTTGACTTGGCTCCATTGTAAATATCCCATTGTAACCATGAAGAATAAGAGGTGCTCTTACTAAAACATTAAGATCCTGAGAAGACTCAACAGGGTGTTTTCTCCTTGTGAGAGAATCTAGAACTAAAGGCAGTTTCAAAATGGGTGAACTCCCATTTTAGATGGTGATAAAGAGAATTTTGTTTTCTCAGGATTATGCAATTTTCTTTCCTAGCAATTAAAAACAGGGTCATTTCATATTTTGAAGGTTGAGTTGGACGGGTTTTTGCTTGACAAGCAAAATCAAACAGTAAAGGAGGTAGAGTTGAGGCTGTAAGCAGATCAGCAGCTTATTGATTGGTGAGGTAAGCCAGAAAAGCCGAATGACCTACTCTTGTTCCTGATTCAAATGTTTATATCGAGGTACATGAGCAATGCTTTGAAACAACAACAAGAGCAAATGTATTGTTGGGGTACTTCCATAGGACGATGAGATGAGGTATACTATTTTGTCTTTATGCAAGACCATGATAAAATCCTCACTTGGAATGCATTTTGGTTAGATGGGTGATATTAAGGCTTTGGCACAGGTCCAGAGGAGGGCCACTAGATCACTTTCTAATGTAAACCATCTTTGGGTTACTTGGATCGGCTACAAAAAGAATTAAGTGTATGGCAAGTGAGAGCGGGCTCTCCCTTTGGTTTGGGTGAACATCACCTCTTAGAAAAAGTAGAATTTCAGACCACAGAGTTCCTCTGGACTTGTTTTGATCACTTGCCTGATTAGATTACATGTGTATTTGTGCAGCCTGCCTTTTCACCTCCCTGAAGATCCTGCAGGGCTTGCAGAGGGTATAAATTATGTTACACAAGGTATCAATTATGTGGAACAAGTTGGATGAACCAAAGGAACTTTGCCTGACTGTCCTTGTTTATATGTTTGTTTCATATGTCTTCCATTTCTCTTGAGTGAAATTTCCAATACAGTATTAACAAGTGAAGGGAGCACGTAGGAACACCTACAAGCTGTGTAAGCTCAAGGTTATTACAATTACACAGCTCATTCTTGACATTTTTTTCTATGCTTGGTTGATATTCTGTACAGCAAAGCTGAAAAAGAAATTAACAGCTTCCTTTTTACTGAAGAGGTTTCAGTCCAGCAATCTGCTCTTAGAAGTCTGCTCACATTTTGACAGATGTTACAAATTGTCCCTCAACAGATGAGACCATCCAGAACATTCTAAAATGACCAACAACTTTCTAAGTAAAACAACTGACCGCATTCTAAAAGAAAGTCATCCGCACTACCTCCGTCTTAACAAATACACAGATCTTCAAGCTAATTGGTTCTTCCAATCTGCGCCAAGTTTCATAGAAGGCTAAACATTTAATTTTTGAGATTTTTGTTTACGTACAGACAAAGTCATTGAGTCACACAGTATGGAAACAGACCCTTTTGGTTCACACTGACCATCTTCAAACGAAACTAGTCCCACCTGTCTGTGTTTAGCCCATATCCCTCCAAACCCTTCCCTATTCATGTACTTATTCAAATGTCTTTTAAATGTTGTAACTGTACCTGCATCCACCACTTTTTCTGGCAGTTCAATCCATCCACTAACCATACTGTGTTTACAAACAAAACTTGCCTCTCATGCCCTTTGTAAATCTTTCGCCTCTCATTTTAAAAAATATGCCCCTTAGTTTTGAACTCAATAACCTTAGGGTAAAGACCTTTGCTATTCATCTTATTCTATTGCCTCTCCTGATTTTATGAACCTCTTTAAGGTTACCCCTCAAATTTCCTATGTTTCAGTGAAAACAGTCCGAGGACATTATGGAAAGTTAGGGAAGAAATTGCAGGACTCCTAGCAGAAATATTTATATCATCTATAACCACAGGTGAGGTGCTGGAGGGTAGCTAATGTTGTGCCACCCTATCCAATCCCAGCCTATCCAGCCTCTCCTTATAACTCAAACTCTCCATTTCCAGCAACATCCTGGTAAAATTTTTCTGAACCCTTTCCAGCTTAATAATACCCTTCCTATAGCAGGGCGCACAGAAGGGCACTCCAGAAGAGGCCTCAACAACGTCCTGTACAACCTCAACATGACGTCCCAACTCCTATTCTCAAGCCTGAGCAACGAAGGCAAACGTGCTAAATGCTGCAATTTCAAAGAATTATGTACCTGACCCCCTTGTTCTCCATTCTACAACACTACCCATGGTCTAACATTAACTGTGTAAGTCCTGTCCTTGTTTGATTTGCCAAAATGCAAACCCCACATTTATCCAAATTAAACTCCATCTGCTGTTCCTCAGCCCACTGAGCCAATTAATCAATATCTCTTTGTAATCTGACATAACGTTCTTCACTGTCCATGAAAACATGTTGTCATCTGCAAAATTCCCAACCACTTCTCCTGTATTCTCATCCAAGTAATTTCTAGAAATGACAAATGTGGACCCAGTCTAATCTCTGTGAAATACTTTTGGTCACAGGTCTCTGGTCCAAGAAACAACCTTCCTCTACCACCCTCTGTCTCCTGCTGTGAAGCCAATTTTATATCCAATTGACGAGCTGACCCTGGATCCCATGTGGTCTAACTTTACTATTTAATCTATCATGCAGAACGTTATCAAAGGCTTTACTAAAGTCCATGTAGAAAGTTTAGATTGATAAGTTCTTGATGTCACAAGGAATTAAGGGCTACGGGGAGGATGCGGGTAAGTGGAGTTGAAATGCCCATCAACCATGATTGAATGGCGGAGTGGACTTGATGGGCCAAATGGCCTTCCTTCCACTCCTATGTCTTATGGTAAACAATGTATACCACTCTTTCCTCATCAATCTGCTCGGTTACTTCCTCAAAAAAACTCAGTCAAATTTCCCTCGCACAAAACCATGCTGACTATCCCTAATCATTCATTGCCCCTCCAAATGCATGTAAATCCAATATTTCAGAATAACCTCCAACAACATACCCACTATCATTATCAGGTTCACGGATCTACAGTTCTCAGGCTTCTCCTTACAGCCTTCCTTAAATAAAGGTACAACATTAGCCAGCACCTCACCTGTGGTTATAGTTGATATAAATATTTCTGCTCGGACTCCCGCAATTTCCTCCTTAACTTCTCACAATATCCTGAGATACCCTTGTCCAGGTCCTGGAGATTTATCCATCTTTGTTTTCCAAGACCTCCAACACAATCTTTTCTATTAATGTGAATTCTTGTTAAAACATCGGTATTTATTTTCCTGAGTTTTCTAGCCTCCATTTCTTTCTCATTGTAAAAGTGAAATATTCATTTAATATCTCTCCCATCTCATGAGATGCAACACAAAGACGACTGTGTTGGTCTTTGAGGAGTCCTGTTCTCTCTCCAGTTGCTGTTTTGTTCTTGTACTTGTAGAATCTCCTTTGGATTATCCTTAACCTTATCTGCTTAGGCTATCTGATATTCCCACTTTGTCCTCCTGATTTCCCTGATAAGAAGTACTCGAGATTCATTTGATTCCAGTTGTCTATATCTAGCGTATTTTTATTTTTTTCTCTTGACTTGAACTCAATATCTCTTATTCATTGTTCCTTAATCTTACAAGCCTTGCCTTTCAATCTAACAAGCATATAATGTCTCTGAACTCTTGGTAATCAGATTTTTGAAAACTTCATGCTTGCGAGAAGTCCCTTTACCTGCAAACAGTCTACTCCAATCAACTTTTTGAAAGTTCTTATCTCATACTGTTAAAATGTGCCTTACTCCAATTAAGAACTTTTCCTTTTATGGAAAAGGATAAACCTTCCATAACTATTTTAAAGCTATTGGAATTATGACTGCTAGTCCCAAATTATTCCCTAAGTAACATTTCAGTCACTTGCCCGGCCTAATTTTCCAAGAGATGGTCAAACTTTGCTCTTTCTCCAGTAGATACATCTACATATTGATAAAGAAAATTTTCTTGAATACATTTGACAAATTCCTCACCATCCAAGCCTTTAACACTATGGCAGTCCCAGTCTATGTTTGGGAAAATTAAAATCCCCTACTATTACAACCCTATTATTCTTACATATAATCTGAGATTTTGCTTTATATTTGCTCCTCTGTTTCCCTCTGACTATTGTGGGGCCTGTAGTACAATCCCATCAAGGTGATCATTCCTTTCTTCTTTCTAATTTCAACCCATATATTTTCATTGGCTGATCCCTCAGAAATATTTTCTATAATTATTGTAGCAATGTTTTCCTTAATGAAAAGTACCATTCTCCCTCCTCTCTTGCCTTCCTTTGTATACTTCCTAAAGCATCCAAAACCCAGAATATTGAGCTGCCAGTCCTGTCCTTCTCCAGCCAAGTTTCTGTAGTACCTATGACACAGTGAAAATATTAGTTCCACCCAACTCAGTTGTGCAAGTCATAACAATTCTTGCAGATTTTTCTGGAAGATAAGAAATCTGATAGTTGAAAATTTTGAAATTTACTGATTAATTTGCTATGTTGCATGCAATTATTTAACTGAGAATTTATCCCAGAACAAATTTGTGTCCATTTTAGAGGCACTTTCTGGTGGACAGTTTGATAATCAGTAATTAAGAGTTTCCTAGCTTGTGGTGTAAGCTATTGGTCAAACTCTCCCTCTGAGTCAGAAGGTGGTGGGTTCAAGCCCCACTCCAGGATTGAGCATAAAAATTATGATGCACAAATGCAGCACTAAGGGAGTGTCACACTGTCGGATGCGACATTGGACTAAGGTTTCTTCTGTATCAGGAGAATGTGAAAGATTCTGTGGCATTATTTTGGTTGAGTATTGGCCAATAATTTACCCTTTTTAACTAACATCACTAAAACCGATTATCTGGTTGTTACTCCATTGCTCTTTGTGGAACTTGGTCTGTGCAAATTGGCTGTTGCATTTCCTACATTACAGCAGCGACTATGCTGCTTAAAAATAAATTTTTTTTGGCTGTAAAATGCTTCGGGGTGTCCTGTGATCATAAAAGGTGCTATATAAAGATGTTGTTTTGTCTGTCTGTGTGGTCAGTCCTATTTCTTAACTGGTCCAACAGGTAAGAAGAACTGATCAATTAGCCTAAGGTTTGCAAAGCTCAGAGGCCCCCATGGGAATATAATCCTATCTTTGGGCCCACCCAAGAAGCAGTCTGATTGTGTATTTGTGTTTCAGCAATAGGCAGTTCATTGAAAGGAATGCATGCCTATCTCCAGTTCAACCGCTGTCTCATACTGATAGGGTTGATTTGGCTGGTTGCATACAGGAAGTTAGGTGGGCGAGGGCTGTGGGATGCAGGTGGATGATATAGTTGGTTACATTTTAGAAGCTGTGGAAAGAACACATTAATGCATTGGATCCATAGAATTCCAGGCACTACCTTTTCTGCAGAGCTTCAAAATGAAGTTTATGAACTGAGTGCATATTGAAAATTCTGTCATTTAGAATATGAAGCAAATCCCATTTATTGTTAGAAAACTTAACTCAGTAAATTAGGGCTTCCCTCAGATGTCATTAACTATTATTTGGCAACACAGTAGAGCAATTGTTAAGATTTTAAAAAATATATTAACAGCATTGCTGTATGCACAGTTCATGGAATGTCATCCCTGTTGTGTTTTATTGCATTAGTCATGTGTTTTGTTGTGGCATGAGGGCAATGTGGGAATGGGACATGTTGTTGGGAAGCAAACAAATTGTGCTAAAATGGCTTTGATACTTAGGTAACCAGTCTGAGTCCAGCTCAGCTGAATATTTGTAAATATATTTAATTTGATTCTAACTTTGAAATAAGCTTGTTCCATTATATCCAGGAAAAGAAAACACTTCGGAGAAATAAACTTAGGTGACATGAAACGTTGCTTTCTTGAAATGTTGCTTAAAACGCTGAGGTGGACAGCTATTGATGGAAGTCAATTATTGCATTCATGCTGTTATCCTTAAATGAGAAGGTGTAAGGTGATCAGTCCTTGAGCAGAGATGCTAAAATTGACAATTTTTCCTGTTTCCTCATTTCACTGCAGCCCCCCCCCCCCACCCCCCGTCCCACAACCGAACGCATGCACACAATAAAAGATATAAAAGGAACAGAGGCACAAAGTAGCTATTGATTTGAAATTTTTTTAAGGAATTTCTAAATTTCTGTACTATTGGGAGCCTGGATTATATAAACAGAGTCAAATTACTTCATCCTAGCAACTTGTGTAGAATCTTAAACATTTGTTAAAGAAAGAACCAAAAACTCAATATTATTGGAATTGATTAGAAGGAATGCTGTAGGTTAGCATTATATATTAATGATCTGGATGAAGGGACTGGGGGCTTTCTAGCGAAGTTTGCAGATGATACGAAGTTAGGTGAACAGGCAGGTAGTACTGAGGAAGTGGGGAGGCTACAGAAAGATCTAGACAGTTTGGGAGAGTGGTCCAGGAAATGGCTGATGGAATTCAACGTGAACAAATGCGAGGTCTTGCACTTTGGCAAAAAGAATAAAAGCACAGACTACTTTCTAAACGGTGAGAAAATTCGTAAAGCCAAAGTACAAAGGGATCTGGGAGTGCTAGTCGAGGATTCTCTAAAGGTCAACATGCAGGTTGAGTCCGTGATTAAGAAAGCAAATGCAATGTTGTCACTTATCTCAAGAGGGTTGGAATATAAAAGCACCATTGTGCTACTTAGACTTTATAAAGCTCTGGTTAGGCCCCATTTGGAGTACTGTGTCCAGTTTTGGTCCCCACACCTCAGGAAGGACATACTGGCAGTCGAACGTGTCCAGCGGAGATTCACACGGATGATCCCTGGAATGGTTGGTCTAACATATGAGGAACGGCTGAGGATCCTGGGATTGTATTCATTGGAGTTTAGAAGATTAAGAGGAGACTTAATAGAGACGTACAAGATAATACATGGCTTGGAAAGGGTGGACGCTAGGAAATTGTTTCTGTTAGGCGAGGAGACTAGGACCCGTGGACACAGCCTTAGAATTAGAGGGGGTAAATTCAGAACAGAAATGCGGAGACATTTCTTCAGCCAGAGAGTGGTGGGCCTGTGGAATTCATCGCCGCAGAGTGCAGTGGAGGCCGGGACGCTAAATGTCTTCAAGGCAGAGATTGATAGATTCTTGTTGTCTCGAGGAATTAAGGGCTACGGGGAGAATGTGGGTAAGTGGAGTTGAAATGCCCATCAGCCATGATTGAATGGCGGAGTGGACTCGATGGGCAGAATGGCCTTACTTCCACTCCTATGTCTTATGGTCTTATTAAACAATGGGAGCTGTGAGGATGGATAAAAATTCCCAATTATTTCTGTTTCATTTGTTCACAGTTGAGATGACCCTGCACTTTCCGACTAATAGATCTGCAAGAAGAAATCACCTACCATGAGAGTTGTAATTTTGATTTATTTTAGTGCATGCTCACTTCACAGCAATTTTAACCCATGGAGCATAGGTATGAACTCCAAACAGGAGCTGGGAGAGGGTAACATGGCTGTAAGTTCAACAGAGGCACGAGAATGTCAGCAGTCCAGGTAACAGCAAATGTGCTTCCCAGAATGAGCTATAGCCCTACCTGCTATAAATACTCTTGTTAGTGTTACATTATCCATCGCAGAGCTACATGCATGCTCAACAGTTGGAAGTATGATAGATTGAACAAGTTGATCAGAAAACAGTGAATCAAATCAAAGCTTTGCAGTGCTGCTACAACCAGACATGAATTGCGGTTGGACAGTTAATTAATTCATTGACAAGTGTTCTCATCCTCAAGCATTCACTTCCTCCACCACTGATGTTCAGTAGCAGCAGTTTTGTACCACCTATAAGATACAGTGCCATAAATTCAACAAAGATCCTTAGACAGCAGCTTCCAAACCCATGACCACTTCCATCTAGAAGAATAAGAGCAACAGATACACAGGAACACCACCACCTTCAAATTCACCTCCAAGCCAATCACCATCCTGACTTGGAAATATATCACTGTTCCTTCACTATTGCTGGGTCAAAATTCAGGGATTTCCTTCCTAATAGTATTGTGCGTCATCTCATTGCAGTTGGGTGACAGTGGTTCAAAAAGGCAGGTCACAGGCAAAAAATACTGGCCAGCCAGTGACACCCATATCCCATACTTTAATTTAAAAAAAAAAGGAGCCCAGCACATCAATGCAAAAGACAAGGCTGAAGCATTTGAAACAATCTTCAGCCAAAAGTGCTGAGTGGATGATCCATCTTAGCCTCCTTTTAGAGGTCCCCAGCAACACCGGGTACCAGAGTTTGGCCACTTCAATTCACTCCACGTGATATCCCAAAACGGGAACAGGTACAGGTACTAGGTACTGGAAAGGTTAGGGACCCTGTAACATTCTGGCAAGAGTATGGTAGATTTGTGCTCAGCACTTGCTGCACACCAAGCCAAGCTGTTTCAGTACAGCTACAACACTGACATCTACCTGACAATGTCGAAAATAGCCTAAGTCTGTACTGTGCATACAAAGAAGGACAAATCCAACCCAACCACTTATCACCCCATCAGTCTATTCTAGATCATCAGTAAAGTGATGGAAGCAATTACCAGCAATGCTGTCAAGCACTACTTGCTTCACTACAACCTACTCATTGATACTCCGTTTAACTTCCATCAGTGCAACTTAGTTCAAACATTGACTAAAGAGCTGAATTCCAGAGGTGAGATGAGAGTGAGAATTTGAAAACGTGGCATCAAGGAAATCTAGCGAGACTGGAATCAGTGGAAATTTCCAAGGAATCTGTCCATTGATTGGAGTCATAATGGAAGATCACGTAGCGCTAGCACAAAGGAAGCTGGTTACTTTTGTTGGAGGCTAAATATCTCTGCCTTGGGATATCACTGGAGGAGTACCTTGGGTTAATGTCCTAGGCTCAGTCACCTTTGAATGATTCTTCGATGAAAGTGGAAGTCTGATGTGGTCAGGACAGTCAGTGAGCAGTCAGAAATTGTGGGGTTGGGGTTATACATGGTGGAAATCTAATCACAAAGATGGTTTCCTATTTTTAACTTTTTACTTCTCCCACCCATAACTATCTTTGGTTTTTAAAATGCCCTGTGCAGCATGTTGATGACTTCAGTTGTGCAGTCATGGACTAAAGACTCGAGGCTAAACTCCACTATATTTTTTTTGCCAAATTAGTAAATTTAACTTGGGTCCGTATCAGAGTTGTTCTACGTGAAATTATTCTTCATTGATGCCAGACAAATCAAAACCTCTCTTTAATCTGTGCTTAAGCCTCAGGGAAAATTGTGGTGCCTTTTGGAGTGAGAAAAAACCATTGCTTGGCAACAGTTTGTTAGTTGCCTGCTGAGAGTTCCAGCAGACCTGCTGTTCCATGTTGATAGCATTTCAGTCAATACTCTGTGACTAATATTCTTTGACCTGATGTATAATAAAGTGGTCAGTCTGTACAAATGATAAAAGTTATTCAGCAATGTTAACGCTTTAAGCTGAGAAATCCCACGTACCAGCTGGGTTCACTGGGTTCTAACAGAGCTTTTTAAATAGGAATGGATTATGGAAAGGTAGTTAGTATATGGAAAGAATGTGTTTTAATGATAGACGCAATTTGAATTGCACTGACTGCCAACTGTCAAATTGTAATTCATGGAATGATGTAAATCAGGTTGTGGACGAATTAATTCAGTACTAATATAACAAAGATGGTGTGAATGTTATCCCTTTACCTTTCAATAAATTTTTGGCTTCCTTCCCTGAAATAGAATTCAAAAGAACGTTGTCCATCCTGTGATTTTTAATCAACTTCTCCTAACTCTCCTCAATCTCCAATCTTGTGTTTAAGCCCACACAGTGAATGTTGACCATATCCTAACAAGCATGTGGAAGAAGAGTTGGACTGGACTCGAAACATTAGTTCTGTTTCCCCCTCTACAGATGCTGCCAGACCTGCATTTGTACAGTACCTTTTGAACTTATTTAACAGGACAACATAGCTGAACTCGAATCTGTACCAAACATAATGCCCACACTGGTACACCTTCCAGCAAGGGTTTCTTGTTAACATTTAGCATCAAGGAAGTCTGACTTCGTCTTTCCCTCCTGCCCCGTATCTCCAGCATGGAGATGCAACACCAGTGCCCCATAAATTGACTTGTCTGGTTTGTGTGTTCTCGTACACAATTGATTGAACACTTAAATTAGGGCTGTCAATATTTTCAAGCTTTGACCTACATAGAATGCTATGTTATAGTTGTATTCAGTGGCCAGGCATGACACAGTTTATTTGATTTGCACAATAAAGACTGCAGATTGTGTGGTTGGCAGCTTGTTTCTCTCTCTTCCTCCTCCCCTCTGTACTGAGGTTGCTGCAATTTCTGCTTGGTCCTGTGGCTTAGCAGAGAGACTGAAAGATTGAAACTGTTTTAAATAATGTAACATTTGTTATTTAAATGCAATTTTCTCAAATGTAACTGCTTTATTCAAAGGGTGAGGGAGACAGAAAGCTGGAAACTTCAGGCTAGTAAGTTTAATATTTGGCATAGGAAAGATGTCCAAAACTATTATTAAGCTTTTATAGCTTAAAGTTCACTTTAAAGTTCAAGTCGAGCAGAATCCATGTGGTTTTGTGAAAGAAAAATCACGCTTAATCAATGTATTGGTGTTCTTCAAAGAAGGAGGCCTTGTGACCAGCGATGTTCCACAGGGATTGGGTCCTCATTTGTTTGTCATCTATACAAACGATTTGGATGAGGATATAGAAGGTATGGTTAACAAGTTTGCACGTGATGCCAAAATTGGTGATACAGTGCACATTAAGGAAGGTTTTCTACGATTTCAAAGGGATCTTGATCAAATGGGTTAATAGGCTAAAATGGCAGATGGAGTTCAATCTGGATAAATGTAAGGTATTGGATTTTGGTACAACAAACAAGAGTAAGTCTTACACAATTAATGGTAGGGCCTTGGGTAGTGCTGTAGAACAGAGGGACCTCAGGATGCAGGTACATAATTCTTTGAAATCTGCATCACAAAGTGGTTAAAAAGCTTTTGGCTTGTTTGCCTTCATTGCTCAGTTCTTTGAGTCTCGGGGTTGGGAAGTCCTGTTGAGGTTGTACAGGACACTGGTGAGGCCTCTTCTGGAATATTGTGTCCAGTTCTGGTGGCCCAGTTATAGGAAGGATATTAATAAGCTGGTGAGGGTTCAGAAGAGAATCACCAATATATTGCTGGGTGTGAAAGGTTTGAGTTATGAAGAAAGACAGGTGGTTGAGAGGTAATCTGATGAAAGTTTATAAAATAATGAGAGGTATAGATAGAGTTAATGGTACTCATCTTTTCCCAAGGATGTGACATTTTAAAATGAGAGAGCACATTTTGAAAGTGAGATGAGAGAGATTTGAAAAAGACATGAGGCAATTTGTTTACACAGGGTGGTTTGTGTGTGGAATAAACTTCCTGAGAAAGTGGTGGGTGTGGGTACAATTACAATGTTTAAAAGACATTTGGATATATGAATAGGAACGGTTTGGAGGGATATGAGCATGAAGCAGGCAGGTAGGACTAGTTTAGTTTAGGATTATGTTCAGCATAGACTGGTTGGACCGAAGGATCTGTTTCCGTGATGAATGACTCTTCGACACTAAGTATCCTGCTGTTGATAAAGGGAAGCTGGTGGATGGGCTGAACTTAGATTTCCGGAGAGGACTTGATAAGATGCCATATCAAAAGTTATTGTGAAGAAACAAGAGCGTCCAGTATAGTGGGTAACATTGGCATGGTTGCAAGAATACTTAGCTAATAGGATGTAAAGTAGAGAGAGAGATGGGTCAATTTCTGAATGGGCAAAGTGTTACAGCTGGTGTGCCACAACGATTAGTGCTGGGATTTCAATATCGTACAATTAATGTAAGTTTACTTGGATGAGGGAACAAACGCATGGTTGGCAAATTTGCCAAGGGCATAAAGGTAAGTAAGAAAGTAAGGGTGAAAAGGACATGATGAGGCTACAAAAGGATATAGATAGGTTAAGTAAGTAGGCAAAGATCAGAAAAATGGAGTATCATTTTGGAAAATGTGCAGTTGTCCATTTTGGCAGAAGGAATATAAAACCATATCATCTAAATAGTGAGAGATTGCAATCCTCTGAAATGCAGAGGAATCTAGGTGTCCAAGTGAATGATTTGGAAAAGGTTAGTACAATAAGAAATGAGAAAGCTAATAGTGATATTGTTTATTGTAAGGGGAATTGAGTACAAATGTAGGGAGATTATCCTTATTAGAGCTTTGCTGAGACCACCTGTAGAGTATTGCCTACAGTAAGGGGGCTCCTTGTTTAAGGAATTGTGTTGGAGGCAGTTCAGGGAAGGTTTGTTAAGCTATTCTGTGTAATGGATGCATTGTCTTATGAGGGAATATTGGATAGGCTAGACTTTTATCTGCTGAAAATGTGAAGAATAAGAGGTGACTTGCTTGAACCATTTAAGATCCTGAGGGGCCTAGACAGGGTAAATGTGAAAAGGATATTGCCTTTTATAAGAGTATCTGGAACTAAAGGTCACTCTTTGAAAGAAATGATTGCCTGTTCAAAATAGAATTCAGGCAAAATTATTTCCTGTTTGGAACTCTCTTCCTGAAAAGGTGGTGGAAGCAGAGTTCTTAAATATTTTTAAGACTGAGGTAGATCAATTCTTGATAAGAAATGTCTTGAAATCTTGAGATTGTGGAGTTGAGTGTGGTGCTGGAAAAGCACAGCAGGTCAGGCAACATCCGAGGAGCAGGAGAATCAATGCTGTGTAAAAGCCCTTCATCAGGAATGAGGCTAATTTCTGATGAAGGGCTTTTGCCCGAAACATCGTTTTCCCCCCCCCCCCCCAGCTTCTAAGACACTGTCTGACCCGCTGTGCATTTCCAGCACCCCACACTCAACTGTAATCTTCAGTATCTGCAGAATTCCCGGGATTGTGGAGTTAGACTGGCAGAGCCGACACACGAGTTGAGTGGCCTATTCCTGCACTGAATTCATAAACTTATGTGCATGTTTATAAACTGAATAAATGATTTTGATCATGTAAAAGGATCTCTGCTCTTGAATCTCCATGGATGGCTCCTTTTAGTTTGGGATTCCAGCCATTGTGTTAGACCGGAAGATCATTAGGATTGTTCCGTAGCCTATAACTGCTCTATAGCCAAATAATGTCCCAGCACCCCCTGACCAAGCTTGCACATAAATTATTAACATTAATGCAAAGTTTAAAGTTTGATTTTTACCTTTAGGACAATATCCCAGGAAGGAGTCATTAACTTCAGCAAACCTGGGATGGTTATTAAGGTTGTAGGAGAAGTAATGGTCTGTACAATAAGCCTCGAATTATAGACAGTCATACAGCACAGAAGCAGATCCTTTGGTTCAACTTGTCCATGGCAGTTTTCCAAACTAAACTCATCTCATTTGCCTGCATTTGACCCATATCCCTCTAAACCTTTCCTATCCATGTCCCTGTCCGAATGTCTTTTAAATGTTGTAATTATACCTGCATCTACCACTTCCTCTGGTTCATTCCACATATGTACCACACTGTGAAAATGTTGCCTCACAGGGCCCTTTTAAATGTTTCTCCTTTCACCTTAAAAGTTATGTCCTCTCGTTGTGAACTTCCATACCTAGGAAAATCACCTCTGCTACTCGCCTTAATTATACACTTCATGATTTTATAAACCTCTAGAAGGTCACCTCTAAACCTCCTATGCTCCAGTGAAAAAAATGCCAGCTGATCCAGCCTTTCCTCTCCTTTATAACACAAAACATCCTGTCCCAGTAGATGCTCACCTATTGCAATTTCCTCAGTGGTATTATTAATTTTAGTACCTTATAATTTATTTGCTTAAAAATAATATGCCGGTGGCCATATCCAAGAGGCCGGGGTGGGGAAGTCCAAAACTAGAGGACATGGAGTTAGGGTGTGAGGGAAGATTTAAAAGGGATCTAAGGGGCAATTTTTTTCACGCAGAGGGTGGTGTGTGAATGGAACGAGCTGTCAGAGGAAGTGGTGGACACTGATACAATTACAACATTTAAATGGCATCTGGATGGGAGTGCGAATAGGAAGGGTTTAGAGGGATAGAGGCCAAGTGTTAGCAAATGGGACTAGATTTATTTAGGCTATCTGGTCGGCATGGATGAGTTGGGCCGAAGGGTCTGTGTCCGTGTTGTATGTCTCTATGACTGTGGGGTTAAGTTACTGAGTTGATTTCTAATTAATGTGTAATATGAATAGAAATAATGTAGGATTCTTAGATCAATATGCTGTAGATTCCTAAATAAAGTACTTGCAGAAAGTTTGTATGTAAACACTGTCATTTGGGTGAGTCTGGTGTTAGGGGCAAAGATGTATTTGGGCAGAGGCATCAATACAGAACTGTGGAAAATTGGGAAGATTTTGGATATTGTACTTGCAAGCACATAGCATTTTAGCCACAGATATGTTAAAACTTCCCTATTGCACCTGCTTTACACTGAAGTACCCATAGAGCATGGGAAATGGACCCTTTGGTTCAACCAATCCATGTTGATCACAATCCCAAATTAAACTAGTCCCATCTGCCTGCACTTGGCCCATGTCATATTTGTAATTCAGTTGTGGGATATGGGTTGCTGGCTGGTCAGCTTTTATTGCCCATACCTAGTTGCCTTTGAGTAGGTATTGGTGATCTGCCTTCTTGAACACTGCAATCCATTTGCTGTGGGTTGACCCACAATGCCATTAGGGAGGGAATTCCAGGATTTTGACCCAGCGACAGTGAAGCAATGGCAGTATATTTCCAGGTCAAGATGGTGAGTGACTTGGAGGGGAACTTGAAGGTGGTGGTGTTTCCATTTATCTGCTGCCTTTGTCCTTCAAGATCGATACTGTTCGAGGATCTTTGGATCCTTCCAAACATTTATTATTCATGCACTTATCAAAATGTCTTTTAAATGTGGTAATTATACCCGTCTCCCCCACTTCCTCAGGAAGTTCATTCCATACATGAACCACTGTGTGCATTTTAAAAAAAATTGCTCCTCATCTTTTTGAAATCTTTCCTCTCGCCATAAATATATGCCCCTAGTCTTGAAATCCTCCACCCTAAGGAAATGATACCTGCCATTCATATATTTCTCATGATTTTATATACCTCCTAAGGTCACCTGTCAACCTCTCATGCTCCAGTTGAACAATGTCTCAACCTATCCAGCGTCTCCTGTTAACTCAAACCCTCCATTCCTGGCAGCATCCAGGTAAATCTTTTCTGCATCCTCTTCAAGTTAGTAATATCCTTATTTAGTTGTCAGTAATAGCCTCCTCTATGGAGCACAGAGAATTCTGAGCTCTGTAAATCTAGGGTGAAAGCCAACAGTGGAGAAATTTATTATGTCGACTAATTGGTTTCTTATGAAATGCTTCCAATATCAATGTTAAAATGCATTGACTTAAAAATGATTTGTTAGACTTTCTGACATCATATATTAAATATATCAAGTGGCAACATTGCAGCAATTAAAAAAAATGCCAGTTTTTAGTTAGGGGTTCCTTTTATGTTTGCATGCAGTTAGAATCTAAATTATACCTTTGTAACAAACAAATGTAGAGGACCTATTTACAAATGATCAAAGAAATGCTTTCATGATTTTCCTCCCCCTATATATTAATTTCTACTTTGCTGTTGACAGGGGCCTGTAATTTAATGTTTTAATCATGGTTAACAATTATGGATGATACAAACTCAGTAGGTTTGTATGCACTTTATAAAAAATTCATGTTTTAAGCATTTATGTAAGTAATGCAAATGTAAGCAGAGAATAGCAAAACGGCTTGTGCTTTGATGTTGCTTTCTGAATATTTTGAGCATAATTTGATATTCATTGCAGACTGTGCTACTGTTTTCAACTATTAAAAGATATTATAGCTTGTGCAGTTTCCTGTTTGGTTGCAGATGCCAAATCTTGGTTGTATGATTTTGAGACCATTCATCTTCCAACATCTTCTACAAATAATGGTTTTAAAATAGAGTTGTAGAGCTGTAGAAACAGACCCTTTGGTCCAACTCGTCTATGGTAACCAGATATGCTAAATAAATCTAGTCCAATTTGCCAGCATTTGGCCCATTATACCTCCAAACCCTTCCTATTCATGTACCCATCCAGATGCTGTTTAAATGTAAACGTACCTCAGTACAGTCTCTGAGGCTTCATCTTAACTTGGCCATATCATTAATCTGCTGTGTAAGTGGGGTCTTGCATTTTTCATGGTCCTGGTTGGTGTTCTAGTTTTCCATTGGCTACTTTTTGGAGTCTCTGCAGATGATTGTTTTTGTGCTGTTCATTCAACTCTGATGTTAGTTCAAATTTACCACAAACGAATGGAATGAAAATCTTTTCTCCACTCTTGTTCTTTACTACCAGGAGGAATTCCACTTGATATTAACTTAAGATTATGTACCTTACAAGCACAGGCTCCAAACTGAGCATACTCAGCATAAATTATCAAATTTGCATAGGGTTGTCTGTATTATTTGGTATGACAATAGGACTCACTTATGCAAAAATTTCACTTGAGGTTTAACTGGAATATATAAATTAAACTTTGACTGCAAATGTACAGCTCAGAATATTGGAAAAATATTAATTTGTCAACAGTGAATTAGTTGCAGCGCAGACTCGCCAGGCCAAGTGGTTGCTTACTATCTTGTAAACATTCTATGATCCTCCTTGATGAACAAAATATGTCATAATTCCTGAGTTTAGCACAGCAATATTGTAAGCTGGTAGTGATGTTGATCTACAGTCTCATCCCATATTGTGTTTTTCCATTCCTCTGGCAGTTGGCTAAAAAGATAAGAGAGAAGTTTAATCGCTATCTTGATGTGGTGAATCGTAACAAGCAGGTGGTTGAAGCATCCTACACGGCTCATTTGACATCGCCATTGACAGCCATCCAGGACTGCTGCACGATTCCAGCTTCAATGATGGAGTAAGTTCTTTTCCTGTATTGCACAGATGCCAACAGTCAATATATTCGTGACTGCCATTTGTCATTCTCATGTTATTTCCAAGCCATTTTTTTCTTATTCTTCTCCCTCTCCTGAAAGTGCTAGCATTTGCAATGTACAGCTCCATAATATTGTTAGCTTACAGGAAGAAACTGGGAGGAAGGACAAAAAAAAAACCATGATCCATCTATCATACTTCATGATGCGTCCATTGTTCCACATCAATGAAAATAGGTCACCAAGGCAGCTATTTGTTGAGAGATGGCTGGTGCATTAGTTGACTGGGATTATTGTTGAATTGGTCTTATTAGGATAAGTACAATGTCCCTCTCCCTGTCCCTGCCTCTGGACCAGCAAGCCTGGGTTCAAGTCCCACTTGCTCCAGAGATGTGTCATGATATATCCGAGTAGGTTGGTTAAAAATATCTACACATTGTTAATTTAAATGCAAGTGTTTCTGAGGATGAAGTACCTGATGAGAGTGCACATTTGGCAAAAAATTGAATGAGAGTTAGATGTACCAGAGGAACTAACTAATAACTAACAGAAGTAATTATTGAAAGCAAAGCACTGCAGATGCTAGAAATTCGAAGTAAAAAGGAGGTGTTGGAAAATTCAGCACGTCTGGCAGCGGCTATGGAGAAAGAGTTAATGTTTCAAGTCTGATAGTTCTCTTTTTCAGAAGATAGAGGTATAGATAGCTACTAATGCGACCCTCTGGCTTTGATGTACTTGATTTGCCAAAGGTTTTTGAAAATAAATTTTCTCCATTTTCTTTGTTCTTCTGCTAATGGTGCTATTTCATGATGAGGTTCAGTTTTAAAAGCCCAGGAACCCTCTGGTATCTCACCCAAGTGTTGAGTTAACTGATGTCACCTGTAGTTGCGGTGGAGTGCACCAGGTACACTTTATCCCTCGGCTTAGAGGAGAAGAATGAATTAGGCAGCCTGCTCATGATCAAAAGTGCACTTCTCAATATGAGATGGATGGTGATTAAAATTGGATTATCTATAATTTTCTGTTGTTAACCTACTACTTACTGCCTTAGTTAATATAGCTTGCATTTGATTGATATACAATGTTGCTTATTAGGAACTGTGACACATAAGCTCTGAAGGATTCAAGTTTGAATCCTAGTTTATGCTGATATAATTTACTTTGACTTTGACCAGCAGTGACAATTAGCCTCAACTTATACTAGTCAAAGAAAAAAAACAGCAAAGGTTCCTGTCCGTGATAGCTCTTCTTCTTAAAGATGTATGTATTGTGGTCAAACAGGTCATACTTGGTCTTTAGTATGATGATCCACATAGAAGGATGAGAAACGCCTGCTGGCAGTAACTTAAACAGGCTGTGCCACCTTGTCAGAGCATCAGTCAGTTCTGAGAGAGGAGAAAATGAGAAAGATAGGGGAAGACGAGGTCAAACATTCTGAAATATAGCATTTTATCTTGGAGCAAAGGAAAACAATAAGTAGATGAATGCAGAAGAATTGTGCTGGCAGACCTTGCATTAAAAAACCTTCGAAACCTTGTCTGAGAATACATTTTCTTTCCAGTTTCCATTTGCACAAACATCTCCCAAAACTGTGTTTTGCATGATAAGACCAGTCTGATTCAAGTTGATTTGGAATTGGCTAAAAGTCTGGGTTTTGATATAAAATTCAAAGAGCTGCCAAAAACCCTGCAGTTTTTATGTTCTGCATTAGCTCCAGTTCACTTGCAGAAGCTGCTCTGTGGAATAGAAGCAGCCTGGTCTGTTGGGATTTTAATATGTGAAGTTCAAAGTGCTGAAGCACATCAGAGCAGATATCAATCAAGCCAATGCCTCGCAAGTTGAAGGCTGAACTGACGTTTCCAAAGGGAGTCAGATCAAAGAGGAAGACTGAAACCGTGCAGTTTCTCTCTGGAGACTGTGTGTTTCGATCAATTGTTCATTATAGTTTGTCCAGGAAGAAGTGGGGGGAAAATTGCAATGATGTGACTGCTCTTGGAAATAGAATTTCAGTCTATCTTTTGATCACTCAACAAGGGCAGGCAGAATCTCATCACAGCTGTAGTCATGGTACCCTGGGCAAGTTGAAACAAACTGTGATATTTGTGTGAAATTGAAGAAATAATAGTGTACAGCTTTTTGCAGGAAAGGATGTTAACCGTTTGTGTGCCGTTGAGTATTTGTAATGACTGATAATGTGAATTAATGTTAAATCTATTTTACCAATTACCTATTATTTTGTTATGATGAGAGGCAGAGGAAATTAGGTCTATGTTCTCTGGAGATCATAAGACCAGAAGAAATAGGAACAGGAGTGGGCTATTTGGCCCCTTGAGCGTATCCACCATCCCCCAGAATCGTGGCTGATTCGATATTCCTTCCATCCGTTTTCCTGCATTTCCCCATAAACTTTGATTTCCCCTAGTGATCAAGAATCTATCTCAGCCTTAAATGTCCACAAGACCCCTGCCCCCACAACACTCTGGCATGGAATTTCAAAGACATTCAATTGTCGGAGAGAAGAAATTCTTCCTCCTCTTCTGAGACTATGTCCTCTGGTTCTCGACTCTCCCTCTTAGCATTTACCCCATAACGCCTCTTCAGAATCCTGGGCATTTCAGTGAGATTGTCTCTCATTCTTCTAAACTTGAGTGAGTAGAGTCCCAACCTATTTAATCTGTGCTCATATGACAATCCCTCCATACCAGGGATTATCCTACTGAATCTTCTCTGAATTACCTCCAATGAAACAATAGCTTTCCTTAAATAAGGAGACCAACACTGCTCACAGTACTCCACATGTGCTGTCAGCAGTAACTCATGCAGTTGCAGTAAGACATCCCCTTTCTTATACTCGAGGCACTTTAAAATAAGGACCAACATTCCAAAAGCCTTCCTGATTACCTGCAACACCCATGTGCTAGCTTTCTGTGTTTCATGTACAATAACCTGCAAGTCCCTTTGTGTTGCAGCTTTCTGCAGTTTCTCTCCATTTAAATAATAACCTATTCTTTTGTTCTCCCTTCTGAATTGAACAACTTCACGTTTTTACATTTCAGAAGAATGACAGTGATCTCATTGAAACATAGATTCTGAAGGGGCTTGAAGAGAATAGATGCTGAGAGATTATTTCCTCTGGTCAGAGAATTTCAAACGTGGGGGCAAGAGCTGAAATCAGGAGAAAATCTTTCACTCGAAGGGTTGTGAATCTTTGCAATTCTATACCTTGAGAGGGTTTTGGAATCTCCATTACTAAATACATTTAAGGCTGACATAGACAGATATTGTGTCTCTTCGGGAATTTAGGGGAGAGAGCTGGACAGTGAAGTTGATGACCAAGATCAGCCTTGATCACATTGAATAGCTAGATACGCTGGATAGGTAATATGGTCCATTCCTGCTCCTGTTTCCTTTAGTGCTCTTGTAATGGTACATACGTCCTTGCAACAGTGTGCAAGTTGTTAGATGATCCTGAATCGGATCACCATTCCTGTATTTTCAGTATGTAGTGCAAGACCTCTATCTCAAATATCAGATGTGACTCGTGCCTTTATTTCATTGCGAAACTCAAAGGTTAACACTCTGCCAATCTTTTGGTTGTTTTTGCACAGTTTACTTAGAAATTGAACCTAGAAAGAAACACACGAACCTGAAGTTTATAATGAACCTGAAGATTATAATGATGGTATCCCTGACTAATGGCAAAAATAAGAGGAAGAAGGATACATGTCACACATCACCCTTGATAAATACCTGGAGCACAGAAGGAAATTTTTAAAAAAATGTTATACCGGATAGAATTAGAATTAGAATTAGGTTTATTGTCACATGTACTGAAGTACAGAAAAACAGTGAAATGTTTACAATATTGACCCTCACTGTGCCTTTGCAAATCTTAGATACAAATAATGAAAAAATATTACACTACCTTACAGTGATTTATAGTATAAGTTAGAAAATAAGAAATAAAGTTAAATAAATAAAGTCAGATAAAGAGATTACAGATAAAAATCGCCTGGGACTGCCATAGTGTTAAAGGTTTAGATGGAGAGAAATTTATTAAGTGTGTACAAGACAATTCTCTGATTTGGTATGTAGATGTACCTACTAGAGAAGGTGCAAAACTTGACCTACTCTTGGGAAATAAGGCAGGGTAGGTGACTGAGGTGTTAGTGGGGGAGCACTTTGGGGCCAGCGACCATAATTCTATTCGTTTTAAAATAGTGATGGAAAAGGATAGACCTGATCTAAAAGTTGAAGTTCTAAATTGGAGGAAGGCAAATTTTGACGGCATTAGGCAAGAACTTTTGAAAGCTGATTAGAGGCAGGTGTTTGCAGGTAAAGGGACAGCTGGAAAATGGGAAGCCTTCAGAAATGAGATAACAAGAATCCAGAGAAAGTATATTCCTGTCAAGGTGAAAGGGAAGGCTGGTAGGTAGAGGGAATACTGGATGACAAAAGAAATTGAGGGTTTGGTGAAGAAAAAGAAGGAAGCATAAATCAAGTATAGACAGGATAGATCGAGTGAATTCTTAGAAGGGATTAAGGGAAGGAGGAGTATACTTAAGAGGGAAATCAGGAGGGCAAAAAGGGACATGAGATAACTTTGGCAAATAGAATTAAGGAGAATCCAAAGGGTTTTTACAAATATATTAAGGACAAAAGGGTAACAAGGGAGAGAATAGGGCCCCTCAAAGATCAGCAAGGCAGCCTTTGTGTGGAGCCACAGAAAATGGGGGAGATACTAAATGAATATTTTGCATCAGTATTTACTGTGGAAAAGGATATGAAAGATATATAGACTGTAGGGAAATAGATGGTGACACCTTGTAAAATGTCCAGATTACAGAGGAGGAAGTGCTGGATGTCTTGAAACACATAAAGTGTTTTGTATTTTGCTCGAGATAAATTCTCTCACCACTTAGCTTAAGATAACTTGGCCTGTAGTTTTTTTTAAATACAGTCAATCTCCACCCAAAAGGCACATGCTAGCCAGTCCTCTTTCACCTCTTTCTAAAAAATTTAGAAAATGTGTTGTTTCCTCTTCTCTAGATTATTTTAAAATGCAATCAGACCAAGAATTTCAGAGTTTGATTAATGCTTCTATTCCTTATGCAGTTTTTTTTTAAAACTCATTTTGCCTTTTCTATTTCAGTGGTAAAAATTGAAGCACACGAAAGGTTTACTATTTCATCATTTTATTATTGCCACCTATGATTTTATTCCATTCCTGCTTTTGTAACTAATTCCAACATAAATGTTGGTTCCCATTAAAATAGATTATGCAGCTGAACTGTCAAGAAAAATATAATTTCTTTATCCTCTCAACTGTTTTTGGGTTTTCCCAAGCATCTGCATTATCACTCTTCATCTTCACCCTCATTGGACTTGGCATTCATCTTAGTCTCAAATTTATAAATGTATTCATCCACATAAATGTATTCATCTCAGTGGGCATAGTAAGCAAGGACTTCACTTCTTTCTCCATCGTATCTGCTCACATATGAATTAGCAGGAGCAGGCTATTTACCACCTCCAGCCTGCTCCACCATCAGTAAGCACATACCTATTTGTTTTCAACATCCAATCTGTATTCCAACCTACCCTGATAATCACTCACTTGATCAACAAGAATCCATCTTTCTCAGTGTTAAAGATATTCAAAGATCTGCTTCCATCACCTTCTGCAATCTCTGCATTAGGTAATATGTTTTTTCTTTTAAAAAATGCTTCCTTTCATATTTCTCCACATTAACATCATTTGCTACATCTCTGCCCACTCATTTAGCCGATCACCATCTGTTTGTACGAACCTTATGGACTTGTAACTTGCTTTCCTAACTATATTTATGTAATTAGCAAATTGGCAAAATTAGTGAAACGGCAACATACCTTCCAATCCCTTCATCCAAAGATTTGCAAGGATGCTGCCAGGGTTGGAGGATCTGAGCTACAAGGAGAGGCTGAACAGGCTTGGGCTGTTTTCCCTGGAGTTTGGAAGCTGAGATGTGACCTTATAGAGGTTTACAAAATTGAGGGGCATGGATAGGATAAATAGGCAAAGTCTTTTCCCTGAGGTGGGGGAGTCCAGAACTAGAGGGCATAGGTTTAGGGTGAGAGGAGAAAGATATAAAAGAGACCTAAGGGGCAACGTTTTCACGCAGAGGGTGGTACGTGTATGGATTGAGCTGCCAGAGGATGTGGCGGAGGCTGGTACAATTGCAACATTTAAGAGGCATTTGGATGGGTATATGAATAGGAAGGGTTTGGAGGGATATGGGCCAGGTGCTGGCAGAGGGGACGAGATTGGGTTGGGATACCTGGTCAGTATGGACGTGTTGGACCGAAGGGTCTGTTTCCATGCTGTACATCTCTATGACTCTTTGACTCTCAGTGGAAGAACTGAGAAATGATCTAAACCCTTCAACCCGTAGTTTAGTTAATGATGGCTAATCTTCAGTCTAATTAACTTCATATGAAAAAGGGAGAGAGGCCCAGGTTGTGCCATTGATGAAAGGTCCGCAGGCCGGAGAACCACTGGGTATAGCTTTGCTAATCACATTTTATTCAGATGTTTTGTGTTCTCTCACAATCTCTGTGTGACTATTTTCTGGCAATAAAACATCTGACTTCAGTGCCGCGGGGTTTACCACTGACAAACAACTAACTATATTATTTTGATCTTGCAAAGTGTGAACTCTAGCTCTTACCAAGTCAACTGGTTTACTTGACTTCAGAGATCAACTGTAATGAAATTATTTTCTCAGCAGTCTGCTGAACAGGAACTTTTAAAAATTCATTCATGGGTTGAGGGCATCATTGGCTAGTCAATGTTTTATTACCCATCCCTAATTGCCCAGAGTGAAGTTTAGTGTCAACCACATTGCTGTGGGTCTGGAGTCACATGTAGGGCTGGCCAGGTCAGGTAAGGATGGCAGTTTCCTTCCCTGAAGGACATTTTGCTCAGTTTTGATTAGAAGTTTAAAATCTGAATTGTCTTGTTACTGTGCTTTTACGCTGTGCTGCACTTCAGATGCTTTCTCGTTTTCATCACAGGTTTGATGGGAATTTCAACGCCAACGTTTCAAAAACTATCAGCTGTGACAGACTTTCCACGACTGTCAGTAACCGAGCATTCAATCCTGGCCGGGACCTAAACACAGGTTCGTATGTCACCTGATATACATTTGATTAGTTAACATTAGAACATAGAACATAGAACAATACAGCACAGAACAGGCCCTGCGGCCCATGATGTTGTGCCGAACTTCTATCCTAGATTAATCACCCATCCATGTACCTATCCAAATGCCGCTTAAAGGTCGCCAATGATTCTGACTCTACCACTCCCACGGGCAGGGCATTCCATGCCCCCACCACTCTCTGGGGAAAGAACCCACCCCTGACATCCCCCCCCTATACCTTCCACCCTTCACCTTAAATATTATGTCCCCTTGTAACACTCTGTTGTACCCGGGGAAAAAGTTTCTGACTGTCTACTCTATCTATTCCTCTGATCATCTTATAAACCTCTATCAAGTCACCCCTCATCCTTCGCCGTTCCAACGAGAAAAGGCCGAGAACTCTCAACCTATCCTCGTACGACCTATTCTCCATTCCAGGCAACATCCTGGTAAATCTTCTCTGCACCCTCTCCAAAGCTTCCACATCTTTCCTAAAGTGAGGCGACCAGAACTGCACACAGCACTCCAACTGTGGCCTAACCAAAGTCCTGTACAGCTGCAACAACACTTCACGACTCTTGAATTCAATCCCTCTGCTAATGAACGATAATACACCATAGACCTTCTTACAAACTCTATCCACCTGAGTGGCAACTTTCAAAGATCTATGTACATAGACCCCAAGATCCCTCTGTTCCTCCACCTGACTAAGAACCCTACCATTAACCCTGTATTCCGCATTCTTATTTGTTCTTCCAAAATGGACCTCACACTTGGCAGGGTTGAACTCCATCTGCCACTCCTCAGCCCAGCACTGCATCATATCTAAGTCCCTTTGCAAACGACAAATGCCCTCCTCACTGTCCACAACTCCACCTATCTTCGTATCATCTGCAAATTTACTGACCCACCCTTCGACTCCCTCATCCAAGTCATTAAAAAAAATTACAAACAGCAGAGGACCCAGAACTGATGCCTGCGGAACTCCACTTGTAACTGGGCTCCAGGCTGAATATTTACCATCTACCACTCTCTGACTTCGACCGGTTAGCCAGTTTTCTATCCAATTGGCCAAATTTCCCTCTATCCCATGCCTCCTGACTTTCCGCATAAGCCTACCATGGGGAACCTTAGTTCATGTTCTTTATTGTCTTGATTATTTTTAACTCACTTTTTATAATCATCATGCCTCTCTTTGTCAGCTTCCCTTCTCCATCTATAAAGAACTATTAGTAAATGCCTACAGGACCAGTCACAGGTCCTATTCTGTATTTGACATTGGAGCTCATGCTTGGAACAGGAAGAAAGGTAGCTGCCTCTGCATCCAGCCGTGTTACACGTAGCCTTAGGGAATAACCTTTTCTTAACCAATGATGCCCATGACTATTTTGCTTCACTCTCTCTTTCTGTGATATTTGTTGAATTGTGTTTATTTAATTTACGTAAGTGCAAAGCATTTCCATTCTCCAACACAGGTAGGCTGTAAGATTTCAACAGTAACTGGATTTCAGAAGTACTTTATTGCCTGTTTAGGATATCTGGGGTCATAAAAGGCTATCTATAAATTCAAGTTCTACAATGCAATTAATATTAATGAACAGCATTACTTGCCAAAAAAGTAGTATTGAAATTAAAAACCTATATAAAACTTCTCACAAAACTAATCAAAACAAATAACAACCAGTTTTGGCATTCAGCATAATTGGTGTATCGTTGTGGAACCCTCCAGCATATTCACTCCCTATTCCTTTGTTGCAGCAGGATTTGGATTAATTCCAAGTGTGAATGACTGGAGCATTTCCTTGTGGTACAAAACCGAGTTACAATGTGAATGGCAATCAAGGCAATCAAATTATCTTTCATTTGAAACCATGTCAAATAAACTGCATCACAGAATGTTACATTCTCAATTCCAATTTACTTTGTAGCTAATCCTCCAACTTACTTAACTGTTGGTTCTTTTTTCCAGTATTGGGGTCCATCAATCGTTAGTTGCTGGTCCATAGAAACCTTTGGAATTTTTCTAACTGAAGCTTAGCATCTAGTTACACATTGAGTACTTTGATGTATAACTCAAGAATTTTAGCAGATAAGCAATTCCAAATATCAATTGATTTTTGTATGATTTATTTTCTGAATAGCTCCTTTAGGTTTCTGTTGATATTTATCCATGTTCTCTAGTCCAACTGGCCTCACTGATCTTGAAAGAGATATCTGCAGTGCATTGAATTGTAATAACACAGAAGGCAGCCACCTGACTTATTGTATCAGTGCTGGCTCTATATCAGGCAATTCACCACGTTGAATTCCCCACCCACACACCCTGAACCATTCTCACCTTGCATATTGATATCTCCCTGTTGCCTGGTTTATATGTAGCATTTCATCCAACCTCCTATTGTGCCCTGTGTTCATTTCATCAATAAAACTGGGAATTATCTTTCATTTGAAATCATTTCGAATAAACTGCATCACAGAATGTTACATTCTCAATTTAAGTTTGCTTTGTAGCTAATCCTCCGACTTACTTAACTGTTGTTCTTTTATCCAGTATTGGGGTCCATCAATCTTTAGTTGCTGGTTCAGATATTCCCCTTTTTTAAACATTGTCATTTACAAAATTAATGATTAATGTTTAAAATCGCTCAGTACCAAACAATAATTGCCCAGAGATTTCTAGTCTGTTCTCCATTAACAGTCTAGATCCATTCATGGTATACTGAACAAAATGATTGAACACCTTTTCTGTGTTTGATGTGCTCAAATTTATTTTGTGCTTTTTTTTTACCTTTTATTGTTTGATCATCTGCTGAGCACCACTTATTTCTTGCTAAAGTTCAGTCTCCTTCTGTTAACTATTGTTCTTGTTTCTTCAGTGTATTATAAGTAGTTCATTTCACCTGTATCCCAAAAACAGTTTGTTATTTCTAACAATAACATCATTATCACCTCAACTATTAATTACATAGTTTTCCAGTTTTAATTTGGGATGGGAGCTCTTGGTGAGTGACAAGTGGTGGTGCACTCAAAAACATGAATGTCAAACAAATTTAAGCTTCATCTGTAAGCTCCTTCAGTCTGCATTAAATTGGAAGGAAGCCTCATTTGGTTGCAAAGCTGGAATGCTACAATGAATACCTCCGGCTCATTGGACCCAATAGTGAAGGTCCCCCACCACTGGAGTAAATGCTGGAGGCGGCGTCCAGACGTGGGAGCTCTCATTATTTCTTGTGAAGCCTAGAGGCAAACTCCTATTCCTCCTAATCCTCATCATGGAAGTAAAACCCAACTCCTTTTCCTGTTATTTTTATCGAGTGCATAAGTCAAAATGATTTCTTAATTCAGACTACAGCTTAAAATAGCAGTCTGGTCCCAGCAATGTCCCCATCTCACCTGCTTAGCAACTTAAAAAATAGGTTGCAGGAAGGGACCAAAATGCTGGCTCATACAAAATGGAACAGAATTTGCAAGTTTCCACAAAAAGCGGTAA
This sequence comes from Chiloscyllium punctatum, assembly GCF_047496795.1. Lineage (NCBI taxonomy): Eukaryota > Metazoa > Chordata > Chondrichthyes > Orectolobiformes > Hemiscylliidae > Chiloscyllium > Chiloscyllium punctatum. Next base: position 74,807,941 of record NC_092745.1, read on the forward strand.
TATAAATGACCAGAACCTCTGTTAATGGGTGTTGATTAAAGGATAATTGTCGAGAGCGTGTTGCTGGAAAATCACAGCAGGGCAGGCAGCATCCGAGGAGCAGGAGAATCAATATTTCAGGCAAAAGCCCTTCATCAGGAATGAAAGGATAATTACCTGCTTTCAAACTTCATAAATGTAAAACATGTTTCCAAACAAATGTATTCAAATGAAAGTAAACTACTTCATTTGGAAATCTTGTGATGGAAAATCCATCTTTTTGCACAGAGCTATACTGCTTTTTAATGTTTTAGCTTCAAGATTCTGTGATGCCTGGTGTGATGTAGATTGATACAGATCAGGAACATCCTGCCTTCTGAGTTAGCTGATGTTGACTGCAGTATTAGGTGGTTTGATGTCTCTGCTTAAGCTGAAAATCGGGCATGCTCTGCACTTCTAATTGCTCTCATCATTTGACTCCACTGAAAGTTTTATGTCCAAGCCCGTTGCATATACATCTTTATTCTTAGCTTTGATGCCCATTATTGATGAATAACCTGCCACATCTGGTTAACAACCAAACAACAAAAGTGGCCAAATGAAATGACCATCTTGCTAACATTCATGTAACCATATAAGACCGAGCAATAGCACTTTTTCATGACAGCAAAAAAGGAGAACATTTTGGGGGTGGGCTTTTTTTTTGTAAATTACTATGGCCTTATTTTATTGCTCATTTATTCAGATTCTGTGGATGTGGTTCTGATGGTTGCTTCCTGTGACAGATTGGTCCAGACATGCACCACCCCCTTCGTGAAACCGTTACACCTCAGCTTTTTAAAATTCTTTTCCCCCCTCACTTTAAACCTATGTGCTCTAGTTTTTGGTTCCCCCACCCTGGCAAAAAGGACCTTGGCTATTATAAACCTCTCTAAGGTCATCCCTCAGCCTCCAATGCTCCAGGGAAAGTAGCCCCAGCCTAATCAGCCTTTCCCTATAGCTCAAACCCTCTAGTCCAGGCAACATCCTTGTAAATCTTTTCTGTACCCTCTCAAGTTTTAATAAAATCCTTCCTTAGAAGGGTAGCCAGAATTGAATGCAGTATTCTAAAAGTAGCTCACCAAGGTCCTGGACAGCTGCAATTTGACATTTCAGCTCCTATACTCAGTGTTCTGATGAATAAAGGCAAGCGTGCTAAACGCCATCTTCACCACCCTGTCTATCTGCAACTCCACTTTCAAGGAACTATGCATCTGCACCTCTACTTCTCTTTTGTTCAGCAACACTCCCCAGGGGCCTATGATTCATTGTATATGTCCTGCCCTGATTCACCCCACAAAAATGCATTATCTTGTATTTATCTAAATTTAAATTCCATCTGCCATCAGTCTGTTGGCTGATTTGATCAAGGTCCTGTTGTTCTGAGACGACCTTCTTCACTGTCCACTCCACCACCTATTTTGGTATCATCTGCAAACTTGCTAATGCTACCTACTATATTCACACCCAAATCATTTACATAATTGACCGAAAGCATTGATCCTTGTGACACAGCCTGGTCTCAGGCCTCCGGTCTAAAAAGCAACCCTCAACCACCACTCTGTCTTTTATCTTCAATTTTTTTTATCCATTTGGCTATCTCACCCTGGATTTCATATGATCATCACTGTGATCTTCATCTCCTGAATTTTCCTCCTTACGTAGCCATTCATATTGTATCAGTCTACAGCAAATTACAATAGTGGCGATCTCATTGCCAACTATCCAGATGTTAAGATCAACTTCACAGTGTACTAGAGTGACTCTGAAGTAAAGAGATTTACAAACCAGAAGGAACGCAATTCCGTCCACTGTGTCTACTTTAGATCTTTTGTGAGCGCCTACAATCTCCCACTCTCCCAAAGCCATCCAACTCTGCTTAAATATGTATTTGATTTCTGATTAAACTGTGCTGTAGTTTCTCCCAGAGTCCTCCCTATCTGGCATGACTGACTATATACCTAACATCTGCAAATAAAGTAACATCTTCTAATCACTCTCTGCACTGATATATTGATCATCTTAAGTTGAGAACTTTTGTCATTGATGTCCTCAATGACGAATAACCTTTTCCCTGTTTGCTCCATCAAAACCTTTCCTTTCTTAAATTTAGCCTATTTTTTTCTAATCAACCAGTTCAGAGATGTTATTCCACACCCCCTGGAGCAGGTGGGTCTTGAAGCTGGGCCTTCTGGTCCAGGGCTAGGAACACAATCACTAAAAACCTTTCCTCCTTCAGGTTTTGTAAGAAGTTCTTTTGGTCTTCTCTGCTCTACCTTAAAGTTTGGTTGTTCGTTGTTTCTCGTTCCTAATGTTGTCCTGATGAATTTAGAATTGTGCTTGGGATGATTTGCATGTCCTTTCTGTAATAGGGTTGTACAAAATTATAGGTTATTCTGGCTTTGAGTCATAGTCATTTCTGGCTCAGTGAAGAAGCCCATTTGGCTACTGAGATCATGCAAGCTCCCTGCAGAGCAATCATGCCAGTCTTAATCTTCTGCCTGGTCTATGCAGCGCAGCTGTTTTATTTCTCCACCCCCACTCCCCAAATGCCCATCCAACTGTCTTTGAAAATCACTTTCAGTGTCTATTCTTCCCCTGTTTATCAAATTCAGCATGCAGCTTGGCTTTTTAACTAACTGTATCTACCTGCTTTTTTTTGATTCATTCATGGGGATATGGACATTGCTGACTACGCCAGTAATTATTGCCTATCCCTAATTGCTTTGAACTGAGTGGCTTGCTAGGCCATTTCAGGGGGCAGTTAATAGTCAGCTGCATTGTTGTGGGTCTGGAGTCACACGTAGTCCAGACCAGACCAGGTAAGGATGGCCTATTTCCTTTCCTGAAAGACATCAGTGAACCAGATGGGTTTTTACGACAATGAAATGACAATGGTCACCATAGGGCCAGCTTTTAACACCAAATTTTATTGAATTCAAATTTTGTCATCTGTCATGGAGGAATTTGATCCAGTAGTCCCAAGACCTCCAAGATTACTAGTCCAATGATTTTTACCACTACACTACCACATTCCTTAATTGCATTTAAATCTCTAATTCTCACTGTCATGGGCAACTTTCAACTTTATTCCACTGAGTGTATCCCCCTGTCCTTGTTCACCCTCGTTCCACAGTGATTCTCCATGCATCTGCCCATTTCAGTGTAAATTGCTTAGTTTGTCCCGCAGGTGGTACCTGACCTATACACATACACACGTTTCACTAAAATATCACTCTGTGTGGACATTCACAGTCAAACATTCAGCATCCACTAAATTTTAGAGAGAAGAGAAGTAGGTAAATGATGAGCTCTTGTAGCACAAGAGAAACAGTTGTACTTCACCCGATCACCATTGATGTTTTATATTCTCAAGATATGTCACTAACTATAAAATAAAACTGTTTCATGGAACAGAATTATTTGTCTGTGTGTTCACTCAGTTAGTACTGTAGAATCACAGAGGCTCACCACACAGAAGCCACATGTTTCCACCCATCATTTCTGTTGCTGCTCTATCCCAGACAATCCAAAATCCAAGCATGCCAAGTAGGTTATGTTAGGCCGAGAGGAGAGTTGGTGATATCATGGGCCTGGTTCTAAACTCCAGACCATGCCAGGTATGATATGTTTGAAGTTTCCAGTAATGACTTTCCCTCCCTGTTGGAGTTCTATTGGGCTGAAGTACAAAGGAGGTTGCTGGCAATGCAGATGATGGGAACAAAAATTGGCAATTCACAGTCCAGGCATATGGCTGCAGAAGGAACAAACTATTACATTTAAATTTCAAAAGGAAATTTGTAGGAATTGAAAGGATACTGACAAGAGGTGCAGTAGCAATTTAAATTCTACTTAATAAGAACTCTGATAGTAAATTGAAATATGAAAACCCTACTAAGAAAATGATAATACAGCGGTCAGGCCCTCTAATTTCATCAAGAGGTTTTGACTATGGTCACAGACTGGTTCGAAAGTCAGCCAGCAAACAGATTAAAATTTGTTGGAGGTGTAGTGGACAGCGAAGAAGGTTACCTCTGATTACAACAGGATCTTGATCAGATGGGCCAACGGGCCGTGAAGTGGCAGATTGAGTTTAATTCTGATAAATGTGAGGTGCTGCATTTTGAGAAAGTGAATCTTAGCAGGACTTATACACTTAATGGTAAGGTCCTAGGGAGTGTTGCTGAACAAAGAGACCTTGGAATGCAGGTTCATAGCTCCTTGAAAGTGGAGTCACAGGTAGATAGGTTAGTGAAGAAGGCGTTTAGTATGCTTTCTTTTATTGGTCAAAGTATGGAGTACAGGAGTTGGGAGGTCATGTTGCAGCTGTACAGGACATTGGTTCGGCCACTGTTGGAATATTGCGTGCAATTCTGGTCTCCTTCCTCTCAAAAAGATGTTGTGAAACTTGAAAGGGTTCAGAAAAGATTTACAAGGATGTTGCCAAGGTTGGAGGATTTAGCTATGGGGAGGGGCTGAACAGGCTGGGGCTATTTTCCCTGGAGCATCGGAGGCTGAGGGGTGACCTTATAGAGTTTTACCAAATTGAGGGGCATGGATAGGATAAATAGACAAAGTCTTTTCCCTGGGGTGGGTGAGTCCAGAACTATCGGGCATAGGTTTAGGGTGAAAGGGGAAAGATATAAAAGGGACCTAAGGGGCAACTTTTTCACGTAGAGGGTGATACGTGTAATGGAATGAGTTGCCAGTGGAAGTGGTGGAGGCTAGTACAATTGCAACATTTAAAATGCATTTGGATGGGTATATGAATAGGAAGAGTTTGGAGGGATATGGGCCGGGTGCTGGCAGGTTGGGATATCTGGTCGGCATGGACAGGTTGGACCAAAGGGTCTGTTTCCATGCTGTACATCTCTATGACTTTAATGTGTGGTGATCTTCCATAATCATTTAAATGAGACTCTGGGCAATTTATAGTGGCCAGAAGTGGACGGGAAATTTTTCACCTATGTTTTGCTTTGAAATAATTTCACCTTTTAACCCAACAGTTCTTGCTGACAACTTCAAGTCAAATCCTGGTATAAAGTGGCAATACTTCAGCTCAGAAGAAGGGATTTTCACCATCTTCCCAGCACACAGGTTTCGCTGCAAAGCTGGTTATGAACATCGGAGTAGGTACGAATTTTCTACTATATTCTCTGACAGTTCAGGTTTTTTTTTTGATTTCAACGCATCGTTTTGTGTTTTCTTCCCTGAGAATTAGTTTTGATGAATAAGTAAATGTGAAAATATTTTTGAGCCCGTTTGTACTTACAAGCAGTATGCATACTGATGTACTAAACTGATACATTAAGGAACATATTAGGAAATGTAATAAAAGTTGTGTCTTATGTCTTGGAGTAAACCATTTACATTGGAAGATAAGAGAGAGGCATGGTAAATTTATTATCTAGCACAGTCAGATCTTTGCAAAAATGCACAAGATAAACTGAGTGAAGTTATGCCATTTCTAACATTCTGTTTAACTTCATTTGTTCTTGCATAAGCCCTGGAAATCTGATTTTCACTTCCGAATCAACCAGTGTCATTTTCTTAAAAGAAAATCTGAAAAGATTCCAATTAAACCTATCTGAGCTAAGCACATGCAATTCATTTTCGCTGTTCAAATTTGCAGGATTTCTGATCCAGGTAAATAGTTAATCCATGTCCGATTATTAGGCTGAGACTAGAGCTTTCTTTTCCCCCCAAGTGTGAAGCTGTGACCTTTAGAGAGTGCATGTGGTTAGGATTGGTTTGAGTAGCCTGCTTGAGTAAAACTATTCATGAAAGTTAGCAAGTTGTGAAAAAGGTAGGGGAGCTATCACTGCTTATAGATATACACCCTGTCATGAGCCAATCATTGAAACATTGGGGAGAAAATGAGAGAGAGCAAGAGTTAACTATTGAGAAAATGTAAAAATAAATTGAGTTGGCTTTTCATTACCCATTGATCTGTGTTTACAAATATTTTTGGGCTTCATTCGGTCCAGGCCTGTTTATGTCTCTACTGTCAGACCACAATCAAAACATATTGTGGTGGTGGTGGACCATGGAGCTTCAGCTACAGACACACAACTTCAAATAGCCAAAGATGCTGCGCAAGTAATATTAACTTCAATCGACGAACATGATAAGGTGAGTTCTTTCTTATTTCAGTCAATGTTAATAATGTTGAATACTGTGTACACACACAACATGCTAAGTTGGTCTGGCAAAGTGATCCAGGTCTTTAAAGCACCAAGGACTGCTAATGTATGTATCAATGAGCTGTACAAATTTTGTTTTTCTTGATTACTGTGCAAAGATCATGCAGCACCGATGCAAGACTTCCTGTCAGGAAATTAAATGAAGGAAATGTGCTGATGAGAGGATTGATCTTATGTGGCCTCTCTGCTGAGGGAGAATGTTCTTGCTTCATGTTGCAAGTGTTATTTAATTTTGTACTCCACTGCTCCAATTAATGAAAACAAATGAGATGTGATGAGAAACAAAATTATTTCTTCACCCTTCCTGCAACCCCACCACATGCATGCGAACACACTCAGTTTGGCCAATTACAGAAAGTGTACAGTCCTGTTGAGAGCAGGGTATTTGTTCATATCCACTCAAGAATGACCACTTTAACTTTGACAAGCTGCTTGCACAGTCATTGTTAGAAGTGGTAGACAACATTTGAGCAAACCAAAGAAAAGAAAAATCAAGTGAAGGAAACTAAATTCTTCACGGCATTGTTTTGTGATAATAGCACTTTAAATAAGAAAACTGGATTGTAAAGGGAATTAGCAGAAAAATGCAAGCTGTGCAAGCAAGGCAAGTTGAGATTTTTGCTGAGAAATTTTGAGGAATAACATCTTTTGCTTTGCTGAAAATGGCATGTTTAGTTGAAGCTTTAAATCTTGCTGCCTTGAAAGACAAAAAGCTTGACAGAATGTGTTTTTTTCCAGAAATGTTCTTGTTCTGCACTACCAAACTGCCAAATGACTATTCTTTCTTTTTGTGCCTAGATTTCTGTGCTGGCTGTGGCTGACACAGTCCGAACATGCTCGCTAGACCAGTGTTACAAGACATACTTGTCTCCAGCCACCAGTGAAACGAAAAGAAAAATGGCCACATTCCTTAGCAACATTAAAGCAGTGGATGGTGCCACCCAGCATGCACTGGGGTTTCACAAAGCTTTTCAGTTACTTCAGAATACAAACAACAACACCAGGGTCCAAACGCGTGAGTGCAACAAGAAAATGCAATCATTTAAAAAAATGTGGGTTTTGGTTGTGTCATTAACATGCTCCAAAGTTACTGTAAAATGTTAGGCTGGGATTCCCAAACTGTGGGGTCATAACCCCCAGTGGAATCAATTGTTCCCTCTATTCCAAGTAGTCATGATTTGGAGATGCCGGTGTTGGACTGGGGTGTACAAAGTTAAAAATCACACAACACCAGGTTATAGTCCAACAGGTTTAATTGGAAGCACACTAGCTTTCGGAGCGACGCTCCTTCATCACCTCCTCCACTATCACCTGATGAAGGAGCGTCACTCCGAAAGCTAGTGTGCTTTCAATTCAATCTGTTGGACTATAACCTGGTGTTGTGTGATTTTTAACTCTATTCCAAGTAAGTGGTGATCACCACTGAGATGAGCCCGAGTCCAGGAATGCTTTCAGGGAGTTGCTTTGACAGACTTATAACTCCTCGGCATGCACTGTGGCAAGAGTTTGTCTGGTCATCGTTTTGCTGCCTTGAGCTTAATCTGCAAACATTCACTATGTTGCTGTTGGGCACTTGTCTTTCATATGGCCTGCTCGCTTTCTCACAGAAACGCAATTATTATGGCACTGAAGACCATTCGGCCCATTGTACCTGCTCTGACACGATCACCTAGTGTCAATCTCCTGTCATGCCCCATATACCATTACACTCCGTTTCTATCCAAATAATCACCCAGTTGTCTTTTGAATGCCTTGATTGATCCTGCCTCGACCATATTTGCAGGCAATGTATTCCATAGCTGCTTATGTGGAAAAAGTTGTTTTTTCTTGCATCAACCTTGCTTTTTTTGCACATCAATTTAAATCTGCATTCTCATTTTACAAGAGGGAGCAGTTTCTCCCCATTTGCTCCATTCAGCTGCTCGTAGTTTTTGGAAACCTCTAACAAATCTCACCTGGGCCTTTTTCTGTGCAAGGAGGGCAGCCCCAACTACTTCAATCTGTCTTCATGATAGACGTTTCTCTTCCCTGAAACCATTCTCATAGATAACATCCTGCTCACTGCTGGCCAAAGCTTCACTTGCTTTTCTTTTTTGTCTCTGCTGTTGGACACTTGTCTTTCATATGGCCTTCTGTGCCATAACAATTCTCTGATTCTGTGAGAAGGCAAGCAGGCTATGTGAAAGACAAGTGTCCAACAGCAGCATGGTGAATGTTTGCAGATTAAGCTCAAGGCAGCAAAATGATGACCAGACAAACTCTTACCACAGCCCTCACTCACAGTGTGGGAAACAGCGATTTGCACATTTGACAAGTGAGAGGGCCTGGCAGGAATGTAGTGAGGAGTGGGAAGGTGAAGAACAACCAAAAGAGTCGGGAAGTAAGAGACTGGTGGAGAGAGAGCTTCGATATCAGGAGAGGACAGAGGAATTCTGTCTTGGTTGTGGGGAGAAGCTTCCAAAATGGAATAGTAACCCCCTGTCCCACTTCTCTCAGCTCTCACTGTGCTCTCCCTCTGGGGTGCTTCAATTTAAAAGCTTTGAAACAAGGTCTCAGCGAGAAAAAGTTTGGGAAGCACTGATACAAGGATTAGTTATTGTGAACTATTGTTAATGTTTAAACCTCTCCCCTTCCATCATTTGTATACCCGTTGTTATCTAGGTGACACAGCCATGGAATAGATCTAGGGGTGGTTAATACTTTGCACATATATGAGCTTGATTGTTGGCAAGCTGTTTGACACAGTCCCACAGGGATTACTCGGCAGAAAGCAAAATTAGAAACACCGTCTGTAAACTTGCACCCATCACCAAAAGACACAGAGTTTATTGTAATGCTCCAAAAGCTGCCCTGGCTGAGCTCAATTGTTCAGCAAAGACCTGCAACCAAGCCTGGCATGATAAAGCATGTGTGCTTTATATCATTCTAGATAGTGCCTGTATCCAAATTGAGTATTTTTTCAGCAAGTAGTTGGTGCTCAGCGTGTGATTTTCATGTCTTTTAATCTGAAGCAGGATTTTTAAAATTCACAATCTCTACTCCCTTAAAACCTGCTGTCCAAGTGTCATACTGAGCGATCAAATAAAGGAGGCTCGCGCTTTGAGTGAAAACAGATCTGTTTGCACATTAATTAGGTTTGTTAAAAGAATCTTTTTTTGACTGAGACTTTCAGACTTTGAAGGATCCAGAATGTCCTCACATTATTCAGTTATAGCATCATTTTCCTTACAGCTGATGTAACAGTACCTTTCAGAAATTAGAATCTGTCATAATGTGTTAATCTTTTTATTAGGGGGTCTCCCACTAAGAAACTACTGAGTTAGAGAAACCCGAAGCTTCCAGCTTTGCTCCAGTGCATGAGTTTAGTTCATTATCTGTTTGAAGGAGATCCCTTGTTTGTTGTTTGCCAGCTACAGCCAATGATCTTACAAACTGGGAGCTCACTCCTGCACACCCCAAATGATGGTGAATCCTGGCTTTAAACGAGTTGTTTTCACATTCTTACTTTGCTTTCGTGTTTATATATGGTTTACTGTCAGAATCCAATTTCTTTGAATTAAGATGAGTCAATTAAATTTGAGTAATTTAAGCCATGAAATCCTTGCCTACTACCCAGCTTTCTATGAGGGAAATGATGCTATAACTGAATTTAATGTGAAAGTATTGTTGGGAAAAATGCAACCTGTGGCTTCATGAGCCCTGAGTGGTGTAACTGTCCTGAGAATTGATGCCTAATCATTTCCTTGCCGCTAAGCACGACGGTTTCTCTGTGTGAGGTGCAATAAGATGAATGCAATCAGTGTTCCCCAAAGAAGGGTTGTGTTTTACTTTTGAAGATAACATAATTAATTCTCTTGGCTTGGCTGCAGATCATACACAGACTGGAAGAGAACATATCTTTCCACAAATTGAGTATAGATCTTGTAAATTATAATGTCTTTACTCTATCCCAGAAAATGTCTTTGAAATCTGTGGGTGAATGAAGAACAAATTCACACCACCTTTGAGACTGATCAGGTAGTACTGAGGGCGGTATCAGTTTGCTCCTAGTTTTATGTTGGAGTCATGGATTCTTCTCCATACAGTGACTGATGGGGTGAACATTTGCTGGTTGGAAGGGTCTGATATAAAATGGGTTTTCTGCATTTTTAAACCATTTCAAAGTGAATGAGTCTGAAGTTCAAAGTTGCTTGTAAGTTGGAATTAGTTTCAGTCTTGTGAGAAAGATGACAGAGTTTGATAGTATGAAAAAAGAGAATGTTACAGGTAGAGTACACTTCTGTGAAGTTGGGCCTAGGGCACATGAGGTAAAAACAATGACTGCAGATGCTGGAAAGCAAATACTGGATTAATGGTGCTGGAAGAGCACAGCAGTTCAGGCAGCATCCAACGAGCAGCGAAATCGACGTTTCGGGCAAAAGCCCTTCATCAGGAACATGGTTGGGCAGAGCCGAAGAAGATTAAGTCTGCATGCAGCTGTGATAATTATCGTTAACTGACCTGTTCAGGCATATCATGGCATATTTCTGGACAGGTGGGATTTGAACTCAAGTCCTGTAGCCCGGTGGTAGGAATGCTACCACTGCACCACAAGGCTCCCATCTATCCATGACATGATGGACTTTACACCAATTGTACTGCCCTATAGCTGCCCCAACCAAATCAGCTAGAGTGGCATAGACTGGCAATCAAACCATTCCAACTTTGTGTTTGGTACATTTGTGGTGAACACTCAACTCGTTACTTAACCATCGGTCCTGTAATATTGTAACAATACTTGAAGGCAATTGAAACAGTTATTGGCAAGACATCTGTCAGATTACGGAAGCGGGTAATTGTAAATTGAATTGAAGTTTTTCTTCTTTAAATTACAGCCACTGACATGGTGATAATCTACCTGTCATCTGGCATCACCTCAGTGGACTCCTCTGAAGAAGAGAAGAAGGCAACACTAAGTGTTATCAGTGAGGAAAATGGGCATCTGAACAACTCTGTGATGATCCTTACATATGCCCTCATGAATGGTGAGAAACTGTATTACTAGTGCTTCTAGCAGCTTCCTGAAGCATAAAATGTTTAGAAATATTTAACAATGTTTATTCTTGAGCATTACCCACTGACTAGGGTGATTTTATCCTGCTGTCCTCCTCCAATGGTTTTCTCCCAATCTATCTCAACATAACTGAAGTTGAATTTGTGATTCACGGAGGTAAACGGAAGAGTGGAATTCTCTCTTGCCAATGGAGTAGGCTGAAGATACTTCCAAAATGCCGATAGTTAGGACAGACCGTCTGTCAGCATAAAGATATTGCATAGATGTTGGGATACTCTGTTGGCAGATATTTCAATGGCACCATATTTACTTTAACCTGGCAAATAGAAGCCTATCCTGGGGCCAAAAACAAATCTTCCGCTCCTCAGAAAGTAATTTTCTTTATTTGAACAAGGCCCTTTCAGAATGATTTTTAGCTTGAGCAAGTTCTAGAAACTGCACAAAGGACCTTAACAGAATTGGTGTGCCTATCTGATCAATGGTGTGTTTCTAATATGTGAGGGGAGACAGTTAGCATGCTTTCTGCTTTTCTGTTAGGTGGCTTCTCATTTTCAGCTTACAGTCCTGTGTAGCAGCAGTGTGAAAAGGGGAACCAAATGTGTACATCTGCCCTTGGCAGTATACAGCCTCTTCCCTCAGCAAGTCCTGAGCTGTGCCTTCTCATGCTGACACTCAGAAACTGAATTCTTCAGGCTAAAGTCTCAGAGGAACTTTGAGAAGGTTTGGATCCAGACATGCAATGTGTGTAGACCCACCACGGTATGGACTTGCTTTGCTTTTCGTGAAGCAGCCCAAGCCGAAAGCTCAACTGCTTTTTGGATAGCTTGTGAGAGTTAAGCGCTAACGATGTTGCAGTGGATCCCGAAGACAGACTCATGTATAAATATAACCTCTTTCTGGCAACTGTTGCAACCAAGTCTGTGCCAAATGTAATGCTTTGCATTACTTTGGACACAGCAGGTGAGATCAAGAGCGGCTCCTGATGTTTGAATGACCCACACTTTCCTTACATTTTTCCCAGGCTTGCACCTGGAGGTGGTGGCGTTGTGGTATTGCCACTGGACAATTAATCCAGAGGTCCAGAATAATGCTACAGCTCCTGGGTTTAAGCCCTACCAATTCAAATCTAGTCATAAATTTGGAATATAAAGCTAGTTTCAGTAATGAAACCATCAATGACTGTTGTAAAAATCCTTGTGGCTCACTATTGGCCTTTCAGTAAAGGAAATCTGCCATCCTTTTGGGGTGTTTTTGGAAAAACATCTTTATTGATCGTTACTTGAGCACAAGTTACAGAATGCACACCTAGTATCGTTTGTACACAAAAACACTGACGATTGGGTGGATAATTATGTAGAACATAATAGCTACAATAAGTAAAAATTGTGACAGTCTTAATATAAAATGGTACTGTTTCATTGAGACTGAATGGAACATTCTTTTTATTAAAAAACAAAATCTGTTGAAAATATAGATTATTAATTGGTAAAGTTGACATCCAAGAAGATGAACAAAATCCAAAGTGGGGAATCACAATGCTGCTGGACGAGAAAGTGCTCAAGCATTGCAAGGATTGAGCCCAATAGCGTTTGCCTTAATCTATTTTGTTTTAAGTATGCACTTCAATGTTGCAATTAATCAAAAATACTCATTTGTGCTCAGCATATGCTGTCAGTTTTTGTTTTATGCCAGCCTCCACGTAAATTTCTTCTATTCCTTTTCCCCTCTGATCTGTGACTGTGATTCTTAACTGCCCCCTGAAAATAGGTCCAGCAAGCCACTCCATTCAGGAACAATTAGGAATGGGCAATAAGTACTGACCTCACCAGCAGCACCCACGTGTCATGAACGAATGTAAAACAGACCATCCAGCTTCACTCTGGGACTTCAGTACAACATACAGAAAGCAATTGCTAGCGATAAGCCCAACTCATTGGTGTAGAGAATGAGTGCCTCAGGCTGTCAGGCATTGCTATATACATTATCATTACTGCCTCAGTAACAAGCCAGAAGATTAAAGAAACTGGATCAAGTCAAGGAAAAGTGGGTGGCAACTGATTAATCATATTTAATACAAGTGAATTTTGCAGTGAATTTTCAAAGCTTTATATTTAAATAATTTGTTAGACAGAATATATTTCTTTTATAACGTCTGAACTGAATTCTCCTTCACAGCTGTACACTGTGAGGTGGCAAATTGGTGTTTCCTAAGATGGTGGATTGGTGTTTCCTAAGATGAAGAGTCCCAGTATCCAACATCTGCAAGAGTGGGAAATAATTTCATGTGGAGGAGAGAGAGTTCAGTCATGCAATTATTTTCTTCTCTATTTGTTTTCAGAATGAGTATGTACGGAATAGAGCAAACTCACTTAACATTTCACTAGTGTAATACTTCCTCATTAATCTTTCTGTTTTAGAAGGGGTAACTGGTTTGAAGGAGCTAGCATTTCTTCGAGATCTAGCAGAACAGAACTCAGCAAAATATGGAGTTCCTGATCACACATCACTTCCTGTTATAAAAGGGACAATGATGGTATTGAACCAGTTGAGCAACCTAGAGACCACAGTAGGACGCTTTTACACGAACCTTCCGAATCGAATGGTAGATGAGGCTGTGTTTAGTCTCCCATACACTGATGAAATGGGTGATGGTGAGTGTTGATTTTTCTTTTCAATAAGATAATGGTTACTGTCTGCTTTCTCTCCTTAACCATTCTCCTGGGCCTCCTTGTCGCCTGCTCAGGCAAGTTCAGGATGGCCAGAAGCTTTGCTTGAAACAGAAAGGTCCTTCATCAGTGTCGATGCCAATCACATTGCCCATGCAACAGTAGTACAGCTTGGCACCTGATTTCTGTTGAAACACCTAGAACTGAAATGTCTGAGTGGAGTTCAGTCCATTATACTGAGCCACGCAGGACAAAAGCTTCTGATTTGAATCTCATCCCTAACCGAATCCAAGTTGGGGAGAGTCTCATCATTAAGAGGTGTGACAAAGTAATTCACGGTTCCCAATTGTGATTGCAGTTCACTTCGTCCTGCTAGATAAGGTAAAGAGAAAGAAGTTGCATTTGTAAAAAAAAAGTCTTTTGAGCATCCAGCATGAAACATGCTTTTTGTTGTTAATGAGAAAACCAGGCCTATCAGTTAGTGCATAATAAGGACAAAAATGAAATAAAAGACCACAAGATAATTTGTTTAGATAATTTAAGGATAAGTGTGGGTCAGGATGTGACGACATCTCCACTGCTCTTTATCAAATAGAGGCATGAGACAAACCTGAAGACGAAATACACACAACTTAATTTTTCATCTGAGTACTGCAATTAAACATCAATTTTGATGGTCTGTTATTGCTGTTATTGAGCGTAGCTGTGATGTCTTCCATGAATAAGTTGACTCCTGACGCTCAGTGTAGATTTACCAGGGAGGGCCATTTGAGCAAGGTGCTAAAAGCAAGTTGGAACCTATTTTCTATCTTCCTGGAGAAATCTCCCCTCCACCACACCAAGACCTATTCCTCACTCACCAGCCCACAAAAAACCCATCATTTTATAATCACTCAGCATGACAACTTATGTATTTTTCTGATGAACAGGATTGATCATGACAGTCAGTAAGCCCTGCTACTTTGGAAACATGCTGCTGGGAATTGTGGGAGTGGATGTGAACTTGGCTTACATTCTGGAGGATGTAACTTATTATCGTGATTCTTCTGCCTCCTACACATTCTTAATTGATAATAAAGGTGAGAGAGATGTGATTATCCCTTTAATTATATTAGAGTTACTGTCAACATTATCTGCCTGCTTGGAAACCAATTTGTGTTGAACAGTCATAAAGTAAAAATAAACTTAATTTCACAGCAAATCACAGACTTCTCTGTGACATGAGCAAGGCACGAGGTCATTTTTTTAAAGTGGTAAAGAGCTAGGGTCATTTTCTTACTTTGAAATGGCCATCTTCATTTCACCTGCTGTTGGTTTGCCAGAAAATTAGTGTCATCTGACTGTGTACACTGGTACAGCAATAAATACTCTTTCTTGTCAACATCATATTCACAGTCTGCGAGACCACCATTAAACATTTCAGTGATTTTTCCTTTCAGGCTACACTCTGATGCACCCGTCCTTAACAAGACCATACCTGCTAACAGAACCGCCACTTCATACTGATATCATACACTATGAAAATATTCCAAGATTTCAACTTGTCAGGCAGAACATCCTCAGGTAATGCATAAAAATGTCGAGAGAGTATAGTCAACTGTTAATTAGAGCCATTGGCTCTACGAAGGGCTCCTTTGGTTAAGTATATTATTCAATGTCAGCAATCCAGACGAGGAGCTGCTGACCTGAGGTGGCCAGAAATTGAGCACTTTGAGATCGTTGACAGAGAGGAGTCACGTACACTCCGAAGTGATTTTTTTTTGTGAATTCAATGGAAAGAGATAATTCTATTCTAGTCTAGAAACATCAATAGACTTCTGCTGACATGGATATGAATGCTTACTTTGGTGGCATTTTTGGACATGAATGAATCAAATAGGTTTTTACAACAATCGACAACTGTTCTGTGGTTATATGATAATGTGACCTCCATGATAAAGGGAGCCACTCTAGGGGACTCCTTTTATCGCATTAGGGTGATTGATTTCTACTCAAGCCGGCATTTTTATTTTTAAAGTGATAATATTGATTTTGATCAAGTACTTCAATTTTAAAAAGCCCTTTTAAATTTTGTTTAATCCATAGGTCCTATTCCGATTATTCTCGCGCATTTCTTCATCGTACTATGAATTTTGCCAGTAATCCTAAAATAGATTTGTAGAAATGTGAATTGTAAACATGTAAATCATTTATAATTCATATCTCTGTACAGCCTCCCCTTGGGCAGTCAGGTTATTACTGTGCCTGTAAACTCCTCCTTGTCTTGGCACATAAATCGGTTACGAGAAACCAGCAAAGAGGCCTATAATGTCAGCTATGCCTGGAAATTGGTACGTTACATTTTGTTGGACATGTCCTTGAATTTGTGTTTTCCTTGATCTAGGAGGTCGTGGGCTTGTATTTTAAAATCAAAAGACCTTTGTTTAATCAAAATACATAATTTATTCATGTCTTCAATAACTTTGTGCTACAATTTTGAATATGGCGGTTGTATATGATCTAACTAAACGTTTTAATAAATTGTGAATACTCATATTTAACACACGAATTGGTTGATGACATTTATTATGCTATTCTTAGATTATTAGGTTAATTATGAATTTTTGAGCCTGGCAGCTAGAATTTATTCCTTATATCAAACATCTTTAATGAAGAAAGAACCATCTCTGCCATTTTTTCTGCACTTACCATAATACAGCACGATATCTAGGCGTTTGATTAATCAATTAGAAAATTGTAAGGTAAATAAGTGCTATTAATCTCCAAAGCACCAAATCCCCCCTGAAGAAATAGCTGTGCCAGTGCCCTTAAAAAGATCCCAGAGCAAATATAAATATGGCCTCCATGAATTGACTGTTCATTTTCAGCCCAAAGGTAAAGTGATTCTCTCCTGCATGTACAAACCATTGAGGCAGGCTTTCCTCTCGCTGACCTGTAGAAACTTTCTCCTGCCATTTGGGAAAGTCCTTCAGCTAGAAATAGATTTGCTTGTGCACAGTTGTTTGTTGTAAAGCAGCAGAAAGTGCTTAATAATATAAGTGCATTCAATCCCAGAGAACTGTGAGCCCCAGGCTATGTTGAGAGTTGCCTCTAAGGTAAATGCAACACCACTGTAGGTGGGCCCATGTTCTTTGGTGCTCAGTGTCATTATCGAGATAAGACGTGCAATAATTTCAAAGGACTTTGCATTTATTTTTATTTACAGTCAAAACTCTTGACTTTTGATTACAGTTAATGCATTCTTGAAACTCGAGCAATAGGAAAGCAGGGACTTAAACTGCTTTTGGACTTCAGCCAATGCTGCTGAGATCCAGTCACAGGTCTGCAAGAATGACCCTGAGGCTAATTTTCCTTTTGATTTTTTTATTTTTGAAACTGTTTACTCCCTGTGGTAACTCCACATTGCCTGTGACTAGCATTTAGAATTTAACACAATGGGAATTAAACTATCCTTGTCTTTCTAATGTGCATGGTTGGAATGACCTTGCCAATTATTCCAATTTTCTGGTAATTGGGTGGTTTCAAAGTGTTATTTTAATCAATACTTGTCATGTATTTCTGAGCTTATTTTATTGCACAGATGATTCTTCATGATTCTGTGAAATATCTTTCTCCATTTTACTATATGATAATTACTGAAAACCATAGCACAGTTATACCTTGATGAGATTATAATTAAAAATTAATGTAAATAAATTTGTTACTTGTCTGTGCAGGTCCAGGACACATCCTTTATTCTGTGTATAGTGATGGTACAGCCTGAGGTGCCAGTAAAACACCTCAAAAATTTGAACACAGCACCGAGCAGTAAGCTTCTTTATCATAGATTGGATCTACTGGGCCAGCCTGCCTCTTGCCTGCATTTTAAGCAATTGGCAACACTAGGTAGGTGCATTAATTTTCAAGAAATGCTTTGAGGATTTGTAACTTGTGATTATTCCGTTGCTGCTCCTCATTGAGGTCCACTCAACCATGAGTCACCATTAAACAAGAAGGCAGCTGGTTACTTACCCAGATCTACACCTGTTGTATTCGGAAAGTTACTATTAGTGGTACATGAAAAAGGCTCAATGTTAACTTCAAATCCATCTCTGTGTTTTATTTCTCTATTCAAACAGAGGTATAGAACTTACTGCTTTCCCATTGCGCTCCCTGTCATGACATAGTCGGTCATGAGCACAGCAGCATAACGTGCTACCCTGTCTCCCCATTGTCATGATGTATGTTGATGCTTTATTTAACAAGCATTTGTTAGACTAATGGAAACAAAACCTTCACCCAGTATTGTATTGGCAGAAACTACTGGGCTCTCATAAGAAACAGTATGAGATGTGGAAGGACCTCCCATGGGACTGTATCTTAACACTAGGCAGCATCTTCTGATAGAGAAAAATATTAGGGAACAGAATAGCTTATGAAATGTTTTGCATTCATCAAGTCTGTTGTTAATGTTGGATAACTTGATTAGCATCCCTGGTGTATGTTGCTTTTTTTTCCCCTATGCAGTTGTAATTCCTTTCATCAAGGGAACCATTTTATGTTTCAACGTTACTTTATTGTGAGGGCCCCAGTATCAAGTATCATTCAGTATTGGAAAGGTTGTGTCCTCATTAACTTGACATTGCAGTGATGTCTCTTAGGGCATGATTACCATAAGTTTTATGTTTGTGGTATTAATATTTAATACATGTTCTGATTGCCTGTCTTGCAGAAAGTCCCACAGTCATGCTGTCCGCAGGGAGCTTCTCATCTCCATTTGAGCACCTGAGTCAAGCAGAGACCAAACGCATGGTGGAACACTACACTGCTTATCTGAGTGACAACACACGTCTTATTGCCAATCCTGGACTCAAAGTATGTTTTTTCATTAAAAATTACATCCTCAAATTTTCAAATATTGTAACACGCTCTTAATTGACAGATTTTTAATGAAGGCCCAGCTATGTTTTGTGGGTTAAAGTTCAATTCAGTATCAGACAGTACGCTAAGATTGAGAACTGTATGATTTAACTTGAGAGAATTGTGGGAACAGAATAGTTTGTCCTGAGTCCTCTAAGTTAAGGGATAGCTCAAACTTCTCGTAAGTTAACTTATTGATCAATACTGGACCCCCCTAACTGATCATAAACTCAAAGGCATATAGAGCACCAAGTCTGTCAAGAGCTAAAGGTGAAAGGGAGGCAATGTACCCTGCACTATATTCTGCATTTTTTTTTCTAATATCCATGAGCAGAAATGGAAATTAAGATTACTTGTAGTGTAATGCAGTGTTTGTGTTTATGACATTGCTTTCGCATTATATCAAACTGATGACAGCCCTGTTTCAAATTATAGTTGTACGTAAAATGTGTGCTTTGCAGAACCATTGGATTTTGTCTCTAAGTTATTTCCATTTTGTAAATAGTCAATGTGTAACTCTCACCCTAAAAATAACAATGAATCAACTTTACTGTGAATTGAGAAAAACCCTCCTGGTAGCCTTTAAAGGTATGAGTCAGATGTCGGAGTAGTTAATGACCTTCCTTATAATGCACAAATATAAAGAGTAAAAGAAAACTCTCATTACAGAATTGTCACAGTACAGAAGGAGGCCATTTAGCCTATTTTGTCTGCAAAACCTCTCCAAATGAGCATTATGCCTTTATGCTGTTCCCTTGTCTTTTTCCTGTAATCATGTACATTATTTCTGTTTAAATAGTCATCTGATGTCTTCTTTGAACCTACCTCCATCATACTTCCAATCAGTATATCCCAGATCTAAGCGCTCGATGGGCAATAGAAGTTTTTCCTCTATATTTGCTGCTTCTGCAGATGTCTTAAAATCCGTACCCTCTCATTTGTGTGTCTTTTACAATTGGAAACAGTGTCTCCTGATTTACTTTGTCCAGATACCTCATAATTTTGGAGGATTCTATCAAATCTATTCTTCACTTTCTCAACTCCACAAAAAAAACCCCAACCTCCCCACTCTTCTTCAGAATTGAATTTTCTCATGAGTGGAACCATTGCTATAAACCATCCTGCACTCTCTGCAGTGCATTCACATCTGTCCTAATGTTTGATACCAAAAATTGTACACATCACTCCAACTAAGGTCTAACTAGTGCCTTATACAATTTCAGCATAACCTGCTTGCTCGTGTACTCTGTGCCCTGTTAATAATGCTTATAATATTTAATACTGTATTATCTGCTTCCTCCACTTGCCCTGCCCTGTTTAATCGCTTATACACAGGTACTCTCATGACTCTCTGCTCTGCACACCTTTTAGAGTAGTGTGTTTTATTTAATATTGTCTCTCCATATTCTTTCTGCCAAAGTTAATCATCTCACACTTCTCTGCAATGAACTTCATCTGAACTTATCCTCCCATTCCACCAAATTGTCTGTATCCTGTGAAATTTACACCGTTTACAACACTTCCACTTGCGTGTATCATTTTATCATTTGTACTTTTTGAAATTGCCCCATGCACAGTAAGGTCAAGATCATTAATATGCATTTCTGGAAAAGCATCCCTGTAGCAACTCCTGGTTATCTCAAAACTTGCTACTGCCTGAAAAATGTCCACTACTCCCATCACTCAGCCAGCTTTGTATCCTTGATGCTACTGTCCCTTTTATTCCACAAGCTCAGACCTTTTCCACAAGTCTTTTATATGGCACTGTATCGAACACCTTTTAGAAGTCCATTTACGCCACATCAACAATATTAACCTCATCAGCCCTTTCTGTTACCTCTTCAGAAAAATACTGCAGCAATTTAAACACAATTTCCCCTTTATAAATATATATAGTTGCTGCAACTTAGTTAGAAGACCAAGGCAGCCATTGTGGCCTCACAGCTCATAACCCAAGCGTTTTAGCCTCTGACCTCACTTGGGCTCTTGACCCCCAATTTGGAAACCCCTGACATAGTATTTGCAATTCTCTAGTCAGGGAAATCAGTGATCCTAATTCCAACTTGTGCAGAACTCCATTACAAACCTTCCTCCAGCATGAAAAAATCCAGTGCATTAATCTCTATTTCATTTTACTCAGCCAATTTTGAAATCATGCTACTCCTGACCCTTTTTTATTAGTTTTAACTTTGTTCAAGTCTGTTGTGTGATGCTATATAAAATGCCTTTTGAAATTCCATGTCCATCACATCAACAGCATTACCTTCATCGACTCTTTCTGTTTCATTTTCCAAAATCTCAAGCAGTTTAGTCAAACATGATTTCCCCTTATTGCTTGCTTATAGCTATTGCTGGAATGTTTTTTTGTCTCCCTTATAGTAAAGGTGAAAGCAAAAATATTTGTTCATTCAGTTTGATTGTGACAGATCATCTCCTCTTTAAAGTTTGCTCACTGTTTATCTAGTTCTTCCCAACCTTATTGTCCCACCTTGCTCAGCTCTGTTCTTGTCCCATTAATTTTTGCTTCCAATGTTAGGCATTCTGAAGAAGGGTCACTTGATCTGAAATGGTAACTCTGGTTTTTCTCCACAGATGCTGCCAGACCTGCTGAGCTTCTCCAGCAATTTTTGTTTTTGATTCTGGTTAGGAATTTTTACCCTTGATTGGTCATTCTTGTTTCCCACCATGAGCAAATGCTGCTTGATGTTGTGTGGTATGCTTTTTTTTTAAAATTGGCTTTTAATTCTTCATATAAAATTGCACCAGCCAAGATCATCACCTATTGTCATAGTTAGAAACATTCTATCCACACACAATCAAAACAAAACAATCTATGATTGAATTGCTGAATGGATATAGCATCGAAGTTCAGCTCTCTTTTTTTTCTTGATTCCATTCATTATCAGGAGTGGGATAGTTGTATTGAATTAGAACAGTATATTTGAAATTACCTGCCTGTTCTCGGGAACTTGCTCACACATCCGCTCAATTTTGTGTGAATCATACGTGCATGTGAATCTTAGGTGCCATCCCTGACTTTCTCCTCATATTCATTTTGGGATAAAATTTGCACACACCTTCACTCCCCCTGTACTATCACTATTTAAAATTGTAGTTCTTTATAGTATAGTTTAACCTTATCAAAGATCCCAAAGTACACCTTACTTTCCCAGGTCGGTCTTTTCTCCTTAGTCTAACTCATGCCTGACCTAATCATAGCTTTTGATTAATCACACTAAATCTCCAATTCTTTTTGACCTTGGTGGTATCCTGCACCCTAACCCTTGACCCTTGTTAGGTTTCTCAATTTAAAAAAACTCTCAGTGGGGAACGGATCAGGTCTGCACTTGTGTGAAATTAGGCAAATTATATTTCTCTCGCCTGGATAAATTGGAACACTGAAATCTGCACAGAGTCCTTTTTTTCAATATATGAGGGAACTGTCTTTACAATTTTATACAGTCTGTTTAAAAAGCGTTTTAACAGGATTGATTCACAGCTTTGAAACTTCTCAGGCATATCTTTAAGAAGCCTTGTGTGTGTGTTTTTTTTTTCTGCCTGTGTGTAGTCCTCTGTCCGAAATGAAGTCATGGCTACCAGTCACGTAACAGATGAATGGATGTCACAAATGGAAATTGGTATCCTAAACAGTTACATTGTTCGACGTTACATAGCAACGCCCAATGGGGTGCTCCGGATTTACCCTGGTTCTCTCATGGATAAAGCATTTGATCCCACCAGGAGACAGTGGTGAGTTTTACAGGATCCACAGGAAGAGTTTTCCAGATTGCCTCAAAAGCAAAGCCTCTTTATTTAAAAAAAAGTCTACGCCCTGCCTCAAGTCTTCCTAGCCTGTCCTTAAACACAAAAACCTCAGAAATCACTTTAGTCTATGTGGTTCTAATGTATCTTTTTGTTGATGTTGCAGTAAGTTTATTTGATTTTAAATTCAGCAATTCCTTTGGCTGCATATATTGTCCATGTAAGAATGTCGTGGATGTGTTCCTTGTTTCTTCTATGACTCAGGTGATCTATGTAACTGGAGAGTAGGAAAATTTTCCTTTCATAATTGGACTATTTAATTCACAAATTACCCTCCTCAATATTTCTTTACCCACTCTGCACACCTTCTTCAGTTGCACACTTAACCAATTCCCCAACTCGACTAAAAATGTTATTTTTCACCCTTTAAAGTGTAAATTCTTCTGCAGGATGATTCCGTCCAGGTACCCCACCCAAAATTGTCATTCTTTTAAGTGTGAACCCAGACCCTGGAAGTTGGCAAGCTATTTAGTTGTAAGGGTACCTCAAGCAAGCTCTATTATTCTGAGTAGTGTTGAAATCTCTCTTTTCAGCTCTGATCAGATGAAAAATTACCCATTTGCCTTTCTCTGATTTTTCTGACCAATCTTCCAGTAGAACATCCTGCAGAACTCAACATAGGAAACCTCGGAGATATTGATGCGGGAAATCTGCGCAGAAGCGATGCTCTCAGTTCATGGCCCTTGCTGTCATATTTTGACAAGTGTTCACTAGCACGCTGAAAAGCTTTCAGACATTTCCACAACTTTTCATTATGCTAGTGAATTGGTGCATGAGTGAATAGGTGGAATGTAGATGTTCCCACCTCAGGTGACTCTCTGTGTGGAGTTTGCACGTTCTCCCCGTGTCTGCGTGGGTTTCCTCCGGGTGCTCCGGTTTCCTCCCACAGTCCAAAGATGTGCAGGTCAGGTGAATTGGCCATGCTAAATTGCCTGTAGTGTTAGGTAAGGGGTAAATGTAGGGGTATGGGTGGGTTGCGCTTCGGCGGGTCAGTGTGGACTTGTTGGGCCGAAGGGCCTGTTTCCACACTGTAATCTAATCTAATCTAATCTAAAGGTATAAATGGGCAGGGTTGGGTGAGGAGAGTGATAAAGAGTTAGGGTCAGATTGCATCTGGGTAGGTTGGTGAATAGTAATCTGAAACTGGGAACTAACTTTTTTGCTCAGAAGCACCTGAGGCTAGTTATAGTGCCCCTCAGTTGATCTTGTTAATATGTTGATAGTCAAACCAATCGTACTATGAATAAAGTGTGTGGATGTGGTACTCCAGGTCTTTGTTGCTTATCTCAGTCACATTTGTTTTGGCACAGAGTTTGGACTGAGACAATTTAGCCCTCTGCAGGGGAAGAAATGCAGGAAAAGAAAATGGTAATGTAGTGGCTATCATTTACTTCCCAGGGAGCAGTATTAGTGGATGGCTTGAGGCTGGATAGTGGAAATTACATACTAAGAGAAAATGTAGCCCTATTTTTAATTTTAAAAAATGATTTCCAAGTATAAAATATTGTACTGAGTAGGTTTTTTTAGCTTGTGCAATCATACTGTTATTTCTAGGTATCTCCATGCAATGGCTAACCCAGCTCTGATTACCTTTACTGGCCCATACCTTGATGTTGGAGGAGCTGGTTATGTGGTGACTCTCAGCCACACTATTCATTCTTCCAGGTAAACTTGAGATTTTAAATATCCATCATGGCACTAATACCATACAATCTGTTAGATGAGCAGTGTCTTTGTAAAGATAAATAATAAACCTTTTTTTTTGTTTAAACAAAACCAGTTGAAGTAGACCATTGAACTCAACAAAATAAAATCTTCCAGAAGCTTTATTTTAAAACATAATTTTCAGGAAAGTGATATACGTTTATTTTCTCCATAAAACTAATCCAATGAGTGAGAACCAAGTTCTGATGTCATCAAATGGTCCATTTATTGTTTTTTTTACATTTAACTTGGATATTGCAATACCATTAGTCTTTTGCTGTGAGCAAAGTATTTCTTATTGCATGTAGATTTCCAAATAATTACTTAAGAATGGTTTGTATTGAATCTGACAGAAATTTGAGCTAAATGGAAATTAAATGTGGCAAAAATAGCCAAGATGCGCCTTTGTTTGGCGGTTGTTGGTAAAGTGTTGGAAAAGGTTATAAGAGATAAGACTTATAAACATCTGAAAGAATAATTTTATTAGGGATAGTTAGCACGGTTTTGTGAAGGGTAGGTTGTGCCTCACAAACCTTGAGTTCTTTGAGAAGGTGACCAAACAGGGAGATGAGTAAACCGGTTGATGTGGTGTATATGGATTTCAGCAAGGCGTTCGATAAGGTTCCCCACAGTAGGTTCTTGTACAAAATGCGGAGGAATGGGATTGTGGGAGATAGAGCAGTTTGGATCAGTAATTGGCTTGCTGAAAGAAGACAGAGGGTGGTGGTTGATGGGAAATGTTCATCCTGGAGTTCAGTTGCCAGTGGTGTACCGCAAGGGTCGGTGTTGGGTCCACTGCTGTTCGTCATTTTTATAAACGACCTGGATGAGGGCATAGAAGGGTGGGTTAGTAAATTTGCAGACGACACTAAGGTTGGTGGAGTCGTGGATAGTGACAAAGGATGTTGTAAGTTACAGAGAGACATAGATAAGCTGCAGAGCTGGGCTGAGGGGTGGCAAATGGAGTTTAATGCGGACAAGTGTGAGGTGATTCACTTTGGTCAGAGTAACCGGAATGCAAAGTACTGGGCTAATGGTAAGATTCTTGGTAGTGTAGATGAGCAGAGAGATCTCGGTGTCCAGGTACACAGATTCTTGAAAGTTGCCACCCAGGTTGACAGAGTTGTTAAGAAGGCATACAGTGTTTTAGCTTTCATTAATAGAGGGATCGAGTTCCAGAACCATGAGGTTATGCTACAGCTGTACAAAACTCTGGTGCAGTGCACTTGGCGTACTGTGTACAGTTCTGGTCACTGCATTATAAGAAGGATGTGGAAGCTTTGGAAAGGGTGCAGAGGAGATTTACTAGGATGTTGCCTGGTATGGAGGGAAGGTCTTACGAGGAAAGGCTGAGGGACTTGAGGCTGTTTTCATTAGAGAGAAGAAGGTTGAGAGGTGACTTAATAGAGACATATAAGATAATCAGAGGGTTAGATGGGGTGAACAGGGAGAGCCTTTTTCCAAGTATGGTGACGGCAAGCACGAGGGGGCATAGCTTTAAATTGAGGGGTGATAGATATAGGACAGATATCAGAGGTAGTTTCTTTACTCAGAGTAGTAAGGGTATGGGATGCTTTGCCTGCAGCGGTAGTAGATTCGCCAACTTTAAGTACATTAAAGTCGTCATTGGACAATCATATGGGCGTACATGGAATAGTGTAGGTTAGATGGGCTTCAGATTGGTATGACAGGTCGGCACAACATCGAGGGCTGAAGGGCCTATACTGTGCTGCTATGTTCTTAAATCTGTCAAAGTATTAATACTGTTTTCTTCTCCAAAGATCGCTCTCAGCACCAGGACATGCTGTAGCAGTGATGGGTGTTGACTTTACTCTACGATACTTCTATAAGGTTCTTTTGGATTTGTTACCCATCTGCAATCAAGATGGAGGCAACAAAATCAGGTAGCTCAGGTGTTCCGCAATTTAATAAGGCAGACTTCCATTTAAAAATTTACTTACAATAGTTACTTGTAAGTGATCTTTATTTGGCATTGACAAATACATTTTTTGACAAAGGCATTTTTGTTGTTAGAATGTGCCATTTAGCTCCCCAGGCATGTATTTTTAACTTCCAGTTCAATGGTAGATGCTGTATTTTGCCTTTTCAGACTGGCAAATGCTTTGTTCATGTTTCACTTCAATGTAACTTTTTAAAATGAAAATTGACTAGGTCTCTGCTTTTTTTAATGGTTCAGGACTTGCAAAAAGAAAAGCCTTTTAGATTTAAATGTTACCAATTCAATTGTTTTAAATGATGGAAGCTCTCCTGTACATTTGGCTTTTATTCATTAGGTGCTTTATCATGGAGGATAAAGGTTACCTCTTGGCACATCCAACACTGATCGACCCCAAAGGCCATGCTCCAGTGGAGCAACAACATATCACCCACAAGGTAGTAAAATACTATAGTCTGTGTTTAGTTTTTGAGCAATTAATTTTTAATACAGTGCAACATCCTATCAATTGCCAGTGAACCTAGTCAGAACTTGGTCTCCTTAGAGGTTGGCTGACTTAGGCTCAATGTTGTTCTAGTAATCTTTTAGGTGACACTGTTTTTGTCTTGTTTAAAAAGAAACCAGTCAGTACTATTATTAAACTGTAAATCATTTATGGAGAAGAGAGAAATGAGATTTGTTTGGTATCGTTTTATCTTTAGAATAATATGGTTGGAGGTAGAATTTTGGAATTGATTGGATTCTGTGCTGTAGGCTTGAAAATCCAATCCCACAATTAGCCGGCTGTAGTTTTTTTGGTCATTGTTGTTGATTGATCTAGACTGGCTAATAGATGGTCCCAGAGTGGCCTACTGTTTGGGCGGCACGGTGGCTCAGTGGTTAGCACTGCAGGCTCACGGCGCCAGGGACCCAGGTTTGAGTCCCACCTCAGGCACCTGTCTGCGTGGAGTTCGCACATTCTCCCCGTGTCTGTCTGGGTTTCCTCCGGGTTCCTCCCAGAGTCCAAAGATGTGCAGGTCAGGTGAATTGGCCATGCTAAATTGCCTATAGTGCTAGGTGTGTTAGTCAGGGGTAGGTGTGGGGTTGGGAATGGGTCTGGGTGGGTTACTCATCGGAGGGTTGGTGTGGACTTGTTGCGCCGAAGGGCCTGTTTCAATACTGTAGGGAATCTAATCTAATCTAATGTTCACTGGGGCTTGACGTTTTTTTGCAGTGACAACAAAAACACCATGACTCAATTCTCTAATTCACTGTTATCTGCTACAATAGCCTGTAACCAATGTGACTAATGTGAGTTACAACAATGACTAATTGCACGTCCGAATAGAACATTTGAAAAATGAGTAATAAACAGAGTGGTTGACCCTGTGGCGTTGGTGCTTATTTACATGCAGTCTGCTTGAAAACTTTTGTTTGTTTGTTGATAAAACGATAAGACTAGAAGTAGAGCGTGCAAGTGTTTTGCTTCTAAAGCAAAGATTTCCTCGACCACATTTTGATGGTAAATTTAATAAATCTACACACTAAGCACATCTATCTGTTGTATGTCATCAACACCACAATGAAATTAGTTCATGTGCCTCCATGGTCACATTTACTTTATTTTGAATAACCGATCCAGCTGATACAGTGGTCCTAATTGGACAAATGGTGAAAACCATACCAATGTAATGTAATAAGCTATGTGGTTTTAAGCAGCTCAGTTCCAGGAATATCCCTGTGGATAACTGGAGACAATCACTTGAAAAGCCAGTGGTTTGGTTTAGGTTCTTAACATTACAATGAATTACTGCACCTTTTCAAGCAAACAATGCTTGGTAATTCCTTGTGAGTGACAGACCCTTGAAGAGGGTGAGATGCACTGGGTTGTGATTCCAACAAGTAGCTTTTTCCTTGCTGTTAGAAATATGAATTTGTAGTCATCTCTGTACAACTTTATGACAAAGTCCAAGCTAATTGTTTTTCCATTATTTTTCACGTCAGGAACCTCTTGTGGCTAATGACATTCTAAACCATCCAAATTTTGTGAAGAAAAATCTTTGCAACAGTTTCAGTGATAGGACTGTGCAACGATTCTATAAGTTCAACACCAGCATTGTAGTAAGTCACCTTTTAAACTCTGCTCCAATTGGTCGTATTTCTAGCAATCATTTTCTTTAGACAGATTTAACCACTTGATTGCTATCATAAGTCATACAGCACAGAACTGCAATTTTATAAAAGTTGTTAAAATTTATTAAATTGAAGTTATTTACTGACTTTTTGTTCCTGAAAACACTCATTGTGCAATGCAGCTAGTGTTTTCTCTCTTAATTAAAGGGATGTTTTGAATCCTTCTCTTCCCTTTCACTTCCACTGTTCATTTCATCTCCTAAAACTTCATAGAACTGTACCTGAATTAACTATTCTCATCTCATTCCTAAGCCACAGTAATGGATGATGGAGCAAAAGAAACCTACTCATCTGACGTACAGTCATGCCAATTAGATCAGAAACTCAGATTTGTGGGCAATGAAGTCTAGAAATGTCAGCCAGAAACTGAATTGTACCGTGTAAGTGCATCCTGCAGCGGTAAGATTGCAAAGCAGTGGGATTTCCACCCCTCACTTGGGAGAAAGTCCTGCCCTCAGGAGCTGCTGGGAAGATTGTTGAGCTGCTCGATCACTCCTGGTAGTGTGAAAGCTCAGTTGTAGGCTCAGCCAAATTTTTGTTTTCTCCTGTAGGCCTTATTTGTATTACAGCTTAATACAGTGCAGAAGGTGGCTGTTCAGTCCATTCAGTCTGCATTAATTCTTTCAAAAAGCAATCCAGTTTGTGTCTCTACCCCGTTCTTGCCCACATTCTGCACTGTTCCACTTGCTATTTTGATAGCTATTATTGAACCTAAATTCAACACCCTGTCATGCAGGCTGTGCATTGCAAATCCTACCCACTGATTGGGTGGAATGTGCCTTTTTTTTAAGTTTGATGCTTTCTTTACCTTTTTTGTTAACCATGGATGTGTGTTTGACGCCTACACCTCCTTGGAATTTTTCTTTCTCAGAGTTAGTGTGCATTCTGAAGTAGGCGAAAGTGACGACTGCAGATGCTGGAGATAGAGTCGGATTAGAGTGGTGCTGGAAAAGCACAGCAGGTCAGGCAGCATCCAAGGAGCAGGAAAATCGACGTTTCAGGCAAAAACCCTTCATCAGGAATCTTGATGAAGGGCTTTTGCCCGAAACGTCGATTTTCCTGCTCCTTGGATGCTGCTTGACCTGCTGTGCTTTTCCAGCAACACTCTAATCTTGTCTAGTCTCCAGTATCTGCAGTACCCACTTCTGCCTAATTGCTTTTAACCTTACTGCGAATCCTCTTGCAAGGATGCCTACCTTGAAGAAATTCTCCTCCCCATGACGGGCTTTTGCCCGAAACATCGATTTTGCTGCTCCTTGGATGCTGCCTGACCTGCTATGCTTTTCCAGCACCACTCAAATCTTGACTCTGCATTCTGAAATAGCTCCTTTAAAAGTCTGTCACTGCTTCTCTATTGACCTACCCTTGAACTTAATGTGCCAGTCTGCTTTAGCTAGCTCTGCTTATGTGGTTTCACAGTTGCCATTATCTATGTTTAAAGTACGAAGCTTTGTGACTCAGTCTTCTCCTCAAACTCGACATATGATTCAGTCGTATTGTAATCAACGCTGTAATCATTATTGTGTTGTTAATTAATCCAATTGTTATTGCACAACACCACATTAATGATGCTCAAATTTCTATTGTGCTATTGGAAGAATTTAATTGACTCTTGTAAGCTTTTGGTATCTTCATGTTGTTCTGTACTACTTTTAATAGGGTGATTTGACCAACCTTGTCCATGGTAGCCATTGTTCAAAGTACCGATTAACCAGGATTCCTGGCACCAATGCATTTCTTGGAATTGTTAACGAAACATGTGATGCACTTGCTTTCTGTGCCTGTAGCATGGTGGACAGACTTTGCCTGAACTGTCACAGGTCAGTGATGTGCTAGTGATAGAAGGCAGCAGTTTGGATACAGAGTACAACATTGCACAAACCATAGCAGTTTATAAATTATAATTTGTGTTCAATAAGTCCTATTACACAAATCTATGTGAGCCTATTGTTTTCAGCTATGACACATGCTGGCAACAAATGCATACTTTTAAGAGTTCCATGAACATCCACAGTAGAGCTGGTGTCTGCTCTCAGATATCCACTGGATTGATGGAAATAAGAATAATTGGGTCTTGGGGAATTTCTACAATCACAACTCAAAATTACTTTTGGGCATTGGTAGACTGGAGGCGCACCTAATTTCTGCTCTCTAGATGCTTTCATGTGCTCAATGACATGGAAACCTGCTGGATTGCAGCTCCACTCTGTGCAAATTGTGGCTCAAATGTAATTGCATTACAGTTCTACTCTGCTTGCTTACTAGACTCTGATTTATTGGGCTTTCCTAATTTGAATGCATAAAATCTCATCTGCTTATAGACTGCCCTCTTTAATAAATGAATTGTACTCCGTGAACTCCTAAGAGGAATAATGAATATTATACCATTTAAAGCCTCTAAGAAGATTAGAGTGCTCCAATACATCGAGTCTCATAACTATAGAAATAGTACCCATCAACTGAGATCTCTCTCTAAATTGGCCATTTGATCAGGATGTGAAGCAGGCCTTTTTAATGGTGGAAAGCAAGGAGAGGTGCATTGTCAATTGATCTTTCAATAATATGTCTGTTCAAAAATAAAAATTGAGAACCTGAGAATTTTGTTCTTTTGCAATGTACTTTTATTTGCAGTTAATAACTGTTGTCTTGTTTTGTCCAGGATGGAACAGAATGAGTGTGAGTGCCCATGTGAATGCCCCCTGGAGGTGAATGAATGTACTGGCAACTTGACCAATGCAGAAAGCAGGCAAGACATATCCCAATTTTTCTTTGTGTAATTGGTTTGGTAATATACTTGAGTCACAGGATGGGCTACCAACATACCAGGCAGCTACTGAGATTTGAGAATAAATCCTTAGCAAGAAATCAATGCTTTGAGAGATTGGAGAAATACGATATGCTGAGTAATTTTTCTGAATTAAATATGTCAGCACATGCTCCAATGTAAGTAATGTATTTTTTTAAAATTAAAATAGAAATCCTAGTTGTGAAGTGCATCAGGAGCCACTGACCCTCGCTGCCTTTGACCCCAGTCTACAGGAAAGCCTCCCTCAGTGCATTAACACCAGATGCAGCCAAAGGACATCGAGCGGGTAATGTTACAATGTCTGAATCCCTGAGCCTAGAGATATGTGAGACAATCATTTTTCTCTTTTTAACAAAAGGTGTTAGAAAATGGATTTGTTGTCTTATGCTTGACCACCAGATAATTTGAAATCCAGGAATAATTTTCCAAGTAAATAGAATTATAGGGAATCACGATTTTTTAAATTAACTTCGTCTTTTGGTGAAGGTTTTCTTGTTTTAAATAGAGTCTCATTTTGGATAAGTTACTGAACCTTGTGAAAGCAAAAAATAGCGCCAGTAGCAATTGATGGAATGTTAATCTATATTGTTCCTACAAAAGTAAGAGCAACTGCTAATGTCGATGCTATAAAATAACCAAGTTGCTGTTGCGCTTCATTAAGACATTAACTGTCCTCAGGCAGAAATACAGTTGAGCAATGCTGCCACTACATCCAGATTGAGTTAATGCAATCCTGGGCTATGAAATGGGGAGAAATTAGCATGGTTTCATTCTTCTGCTGGTCCCATGGGAACTTTTGTGGAAGATGCATTGACATTGGAGGAGAACAAAATTAGCTCAACTATGATATTCCCACCATCAAACTGCTTAGAAGTACTCACCTATGTCAAGCTCACTCAAGTAAGATATCAGGGCAGTTTAATGTTTTTGAACTCATTATTCAGGAAGAATTAATAAAGACTGATCTCTTTCTTTGTATTTCAGAGATTGTTTTGGGGTTTTAGATTGTGAATGGTGTATGGTGGATAGTGATGGAAAAACTCATTTGGCTGAACCATACTGTGCTTCCCAGAAAGAATGCTTTGGAGGTATTGTGGGAGCCAAGAGTCCATATATAGATGACCTGCCTGCTCTGGGTAAGCGTAACCCAATGAAATGTAAGGATGGTGAACTGGTGTAAAAAAACAGAACACAATTACTCACTTATTTTGTGAATTGTATGCCATCTCTGAAGTATCCAGTTAAATCTGTAGGAATTCATTCTACGCCAATATGAATATATTTTAAAAAGTGCAGCAGGCCAGGCAGCATCCAAGGAGCAGGAGAATTGACGTTTCGGGCATAAGCCCTTCAGGAATGAGGCTGGTGTGCCAAGCGGGCTGAGATAAAAGGTTGGGGGGGTGGGTGGGGGAGTTTGGGGGAGGGGCGCTGGGAACACGATAGGTGGAAGGAGGTGAGGGTGATCGGCCGGAAGGGGAGGTGGCGGAGAGATTGGGAAGAAGATTGCAGGTCAAGAGGGAGGAAAAGTGCTCATCTTCCACCTAGGAACCTTCCAACCACACGGGATGAATGTAGGTTTCTCCAGCTTCCTCATATCTCCTCCCCCCCCCCCCCCCCCCCCCCCCCCCCCCCCCCCCCCCCCACCTTTATCTCAGTCCTAACCCCCGGATTCAGCACCGCCCTCTTGACCTGCAATCTTCTTCCCGACCTCTCCGGCCTATCACCCTCACCACCTCTTCCACCTATCGTATTCCCAGCGCCCCTCCCCCCCACCTTTTATCTCAGCCCGCTTGGCACACCAGCCTCATTCCTGAAGAAGGGCTTATGCCCAAAACGTCGATTCGGATGCTGCCTGGCCTGCTGCGTTTTTCCAGCACCACACTTTTTAACTCTGGTCTCCAGCAACTGCAGTCCTCACTTTCTCCTATATTTTAAAAAGCATGTAACACTGAATGCTAACATTCAGATAATAATTGATGATTGCCTTTTTAAAGAATTAGACTGTCCATTGAAAGAACAAGCATTTCATTTATGGGAGAACAGTTATCCCAGTGTGACTTCCATGGGACAGGTCCCTGAACAAATTCCTGTAGTTTAAAACTCAAGTGTCACCGTTTAATCAGTTGAATCAAATTGCAATAGTGACTCCTTTTTGATTTTAATACACACATATGCTTCACACATTTGCGTGCAAAAATTCTTGATTTCAAATAAATAGGTAATTAAAATGTTAAATTAGTTAAACATGCCTTTTAAAACTTTTTTCACCTTTCTTAACATGAAAGTGATTTTCATATCCATTATTGTTTCTTTTCCTTAACTCACTTGTATGGCTACATTTTTTAAATCTCAGTTTGTTAGCTATTGTGTTCTCGAGGCTGAGTTCTAATTAATTGGCAAGCTGTTTCAGTCTGGAGTGTATCACAACCCAGTTGACATATGTACAACTTGTTAATCTTTGCTGAAGCCTTTGTTCTTCCCAGCAAGTAGAGCTGGTCCCTGGTACAACTGCTAGTCTCACAGGATTTAAATTTAATCTTATAATTCTGAAGACAGGTAATTGGCGGAGGTTGTTTCCTGTTAGGCACCCTACACAGGAAGATTAAGCTATTATTTCACATCCAAGTGGTGAAGTTGTTCAAAAGCTCCCAAGATTTATTGAAAGCAGAGCCATTCAAACCTTTGAACAAAATTACAGATCTATCGGGCACTATACAATGTCAACAACATCACCTGGATATGCAAACTCACCTGTCTGCACTGTGGCACTAGAATCTGCCTCCTCCAAACTTACACCCAAACCTGACTTGAATGGAATACCACAGTCAGCTGGTGTGCTGGAAAAGTACAGTCCTTCAATATCTTCCAAGCAGGAGCAAACATAAATCCACTTAGCCCATCTGACTAAAGTGTGGTGGAATTTCTTTTAGAATCCCTACCGTGTGGAAACAGACTCTTCAGCCCAACAAGTCCACACCGACTCCAAAGAGTAGCCCACTCAAACCCATGCCCCATTATTCTATATTTACCCCTAACCTACAAATCCCTGAACACTATGGGCAATTTAGCATGGCCAATTCACCTAGCCTGCACATCTTTGGATTGTGGGAGGAAACCGGAGCACCCAGGGGAAACCCACGCAGACACAGAGAGAATGTGAAAATTCCACACAGGCAGTTGCCTGAGGGTGGAATCAATCCCGGGTCCCTGGCGCTGTGAGGCAGCAGTGCTAACCACTGAGCCGCTGTGCTGCCCTGGTGTGTATAACCTCGTTGGGATCTTGTGATCCTCCTGGTCATACTTAGTAGATTATTCCATTTTATATGGTGGATATGCACTTTGCCACCCAACCAATTTGGACATTCTAGCATGTAGCTCTGCCCTATAAAATCTCTCGCTTCCTGTGCCTGACTCATGGAAGGAAAGAAATGATAAATTTGATGATCACTCCTGCCCACTGCCGTCAGCTAGCCTGAATATTGCATGTCAAGAGAAAGCTCAAAAGCTTAAACATTGATCTAGCAATAAGCACAGCAACAAATTACCATTTTCTACAATTAATCTCCAGGACAGGCTGTAGTCTAGCTTATAATGTTTGCATGCTAGTGACCAGGTACACGGTACCTTGCTTTATTATGTTTAATATGCAACAAATGAACTGTTCTTTTTATTTAAGCTTGTTTAACATTGGTGATTTCAATTTCCTTTGTTATTCTTTGTCCTTAATAGCAATTGTTCCACAATCACCAGCCCAAGCTCCTGTGTTACAGTTAAAATGAGCTGCATTTTCCCTTCCCATCAGGGCAAGGATGAGTGTGGGTGCACTTTGAAAACAGCGTCTCAGAGGCCTCCAGTGTCAGCTTTCCAACACTTTCCTGACATGTTTTAAAGGGAGGATGGGGTTGGAGGGAGCTGACAACCCTTGAGCAGGCTAATTGAAGAGGTTGTTGAGGGCTGGGGAGGGATGTAATCAACTTGTCAGAGGTAAGAAATGGAAAAGTGACCAGTCTGTGACACCTTACTGCACAGCAGTCAGGCAATCCTAACCCTAACTCTGTCAGAGGAGCTGTCATTAATTGCAATTGCTGATTTTAAAATCTTGAAATAAAAATGTAGTCAAATTGAGACACTCCCATAGTGACACAAAGCTCTCATTTTTTTCAGTAGAGTGAAATAAGTACAACTTGAGTTGGCTTTGAGGCTTTGGTCCTGTGCTTCCCTTACTGCTCCATTCCTCAAGGCAATAGCAAGCAAAGAGATGGCTGCCATTTTCCATTGAAACTCCTGCTTCAGGAAAGCTCCTGTCTCCATAGAGCACTCAGCACCTCCACCTTGGCATTGAACGTGCCTCTGGCTCAGTTAACGCCGTTGCATTTTTGAGTCAAATTCCACCATTGATACTGATTCGGTGTGAGTTGTGATTTGGAAATGATCTGAAAACATCTGGCTCCTGAGCCTAATTTAAAATCATAGCCCCATGAACCTGAACAGCAATTATCAAATCTTATTGGCAGCCAAGGGAAACAGTACTGTTGACATCTGCCAGTCAGGGCTCAGCTCAGTATTCCTCCAGCCACAGTGAAAGCTTGGAAGCCTGACTGCATTCTTCAGGTTGTAGTTCTCCAAGTCCATCTCCATCCCTTTTTGGTAATCTGGACAAAGCATTAATGTTCTGGGATGTTGCTTCTCCTTGGATGTCCTGAGCATTGTTTCACCTTCATGGAACAAAAGGTGACATTTGCTCTGCGGAAATGGACTATCATGAACTGAACCAGTTCTGGATTCAAGCTCAGTAGCGTGTTATTTCGAAGCGGCTATGTGAATGTATGCTTTTATTACTGATATTGAGTCGAATAATTTGTTCATAAGTTATCACTTTTCTGATTATAGGAGATGAGGTCATAGCACTGAATATGATCAAAAGTGCCCCAGTTGGACCTGTGGCTGGTGGGATCATGGGGTGCATCATGGTCCTTGTTCTGGCTGTGTATGCTTACCGACACCAGATCCATCGGAGAAGCCACCAGCACATGTCCCCTCTCGCTGCACAAGGTAAGGACAATAACTGACCCTTCCAGGATTTTGAAGAAAACACGTTTACGATAAGATGCAGGAAGTAGCAACCTCTAGAGAATATAGCTTGACAAATGTAAACTTCAGTTAGGAATGTTTGATATAATGGATGAAATGATTTTTGCTAGAAAAGGAGGAGCAGGCTTTTTTCTTAGCTTGTGCAACTCAGTACAGTGTTCCATCCATCATCGTTAAGGAATGTTGGAATTCAGTTCCCTGATAGTAATAGAACTACCTGGTAAGCCATTGAATCATCTGGAGCAAGAAATTTATGAGCTGACTATTAGCAAGGTCAGGACAATGGGAAAGCAGCTCTGTCAGTTAGTGTAGCAATAAGATTGCCTGTTTATTCGCTTGAACTAATTCCATGAATTCTTCCATTTCATTGTTTGTGTTATGCTATCTCTAATGTCCTTTAGATTTAGCACAGCTCCCAGAATGCATTTAATGTGGCAAAACAATTTGCTCACTGAAAGAAGTCCTCCTTGTAAATAGAAGTAAAATATCAATAGGAAAATGTTGCATGAAAATATACTCAAATATAGTAATTTTCATCTGAAATCTCTTTCTTAAAATAGAGATGTCTGTGCGAATGTCCAACCTGGAAAATGATCGAGACGAGAGGGATGAAGACAGTCATGAAGACCGAGGCATCAGTAAGTGTTAATAACTGTGAGGATAAAGAGAAAATTTTGATTTCTTAAAATCTTTTATTTTCAGTGAAAATGCCTCAGTCACAGATCATAGTAGTTCTGAATTCCCTTTGAAAGGACATCAAGAGCAAGTTTCCTTTTCCCTTTATTAGATCAGATTGAATTTTCAACATGATGAGGGTGTTGCTTTCAGTCGATAGGGAGAAGCTGTAAAAGGATCAAGAATAAGGGGCACAGATTTAAAATGATTTGCAAAAGAAGCAAATGTGATGTGTGAAAAAAATATTTTCACGAGTGGTTAGGGTGAGGAATGCAGTGCCTTGAAGTGTGGTGGAGGGAGAATCAATTGAGGCATTCAAAAGGACATTGCTTCTATCCAAATAATCATCTAATGTGCAAGGGTATGGGGAAAAGCCAGGAAAAGGGCTGTAAGTCATGATGCTCATTTGAGACTGAGTGCCGATACAGAGGACTGAATGGTCTCCTGCACCACAATCTTTGTGATTGTGTTGTGCAGAAGATGGGGAAAAAAAAATTCAGTCACAAAATGAAAGAGCACTGCTCAGTGCTTCTGAAGACTATCCTACCCATTTGGATACTGAATCTAAAGAGCAGACAGATCCAAGGTTGTGTGCCTAATCAGAGCTGGTTTAGTTTTATTCAGCCGAGATTTTAAGAGAAAGCCATGGCAACCATGAGGGGGGAGCCAATCACTCTGGGGCCTGTGCCTGATAGGAACAAACATCTGTTTGGGTTTTCCATGATAAAATAGTTTAGGTACAGTCACAAAGAGAAATTAAGTACTCTTGCATGGAACTGAGCAGACTCAGTTCTGGCTAGTGATATATTATCCGCTGTGCTAATGGTAGTGTTGGTGCAATTGAGCTCTATTTCTAGTTAGATAGCAGCTGGAAACTCTGTCCTGATTGGCCCAGGTTTACAATAATAATAGTGAATCACAGCTATCACTGCTCACCTATATTAAGTAGTAAATCAGCCTGCAACATCCAGCCCCTATATGGGTGCAGTTAAATCCAGAAATCAGGCATTTGCTGTCCGATTTACCCTCCTGCCCCAAAAATTTCGCTCTGCTGGTATCTTGCTGAGGGACACAGCATTCACGTACACAAACCTACCAGAAAACGTTTGGAATTTTTTGTTCAATTGTAATGAAGTTTTAATACTGCTTTAATTCTTGCTACCAAGCAATTTTTCTGACGCAGAAAATTTGCTTTTAAAAATACAGAATCTTGTTCCTGTTTTTAATTTTTAACATATGTAAAATTAATTTTATTAATTTTTCTTTCAATCTCATCTCTTTTGCTTAATTCTATCTTTCCTCTCTTGTTGTTTCACGTTTTGGCACAATTTTGCATTGTATTAAATATTCTAGCTTACATTTCCTGGTTTAGACTCTGCATATTTTTCAGTCTTATTGGATGGAGAGACATACATTTGTCTCTATGACTATGTCCACATAGATGCTTGATCTCATGTAGATGTCACTGCTTTAAAGTAATCTCTAATAGTTGCCACACAGGGGGCTCACTATTTGCTGTGACTCTGTTGGACAGTGAGCATCACTTGTGTCACTGACAGTGAAATTTGGGCCAATATTTATGTTTTGATTTCTCAAAATCAGTGCTACTTAAACTAAAGCCCCAGATAAATGACTTTAAAACAGCCATCTTTTAAAGCCAATAAAAGATTTTTAAGCCAATAAACCAATAATTACTGAAATACAGAACCTATATAGTTCTGAGGAAGGGTCACGCGACCTGAAACGTTAACTCTAATCTCTTTCCACAGATGCTGCCAGAGCTGCTGAGCTTTTCCAGCAATTTCTATTTTTATTTATGACTTGCAGAATCCAGAGTTCTTTCAATCTTTATCTATATAGTACTTCCTCCCATTTTTGAAAATCTAACTTTTAAAAGTAATCCCTAAAAGAAAAACTGCAATGTTGAATAACTGTATAAGAAAAGGAATGAAATACAGAAAATGCAGTTTGATAAACAAGTGATGGGGATAAATGCAGGAAAGCTGCAAAGA
Organism: Chiloscyllium punctatum; assembly: GCF_047496795.1. Lineage (NCBI taxonomy): Eukaryota > Metazoa > Chordata > Chondrichthyes > Orectolobiformes > Hemiscylliidae > Chiloscyllium > Chiloscyllium punctatum. Next base: position 74,847,019 of record NC_092745.1, read on the forward strand.
AAATGAGTAAAGAAAGATTAGTCTGAATGTACAGTCTATTCCTCCCCTTTTATTAGAATCAAGGCCTTGTGTTGCCACCATGCTGGTTGCTGAATCTTTGATGCATTATGTGCCACTGTCCTTTGCCTTCAGGGGCACTGGCTGCTGGGGCTGGAACTGCACTGAGTGGAAATATCCATTGCCTCAGAATCTGGTGAGTGAATGCCTGACCATCACCTCCTTCAGTCAATACTAAATAAAAGCCGAAAGAACTGTGGATGCTGGAAATCAGAAACAAAATCAGAAATTACTGGAAAAGTTCAGCAGGTCTGGCAGCATCTGTGGAGAGAAGTCAGAGTTAATGTTTCGGATCCAATGACCTTTCCTCAGAACAGTTCTGAAGAAGGGTCACTGAGCCTGAAACGTTAACTCTGATTTCACAGATGCTGCCAGACTTGCTGAACTTTTCCAACAATTTCTGGTTTGGTTCCTCCTTCAGTCACATTTGCCAGTTCATTTTATTTTGTTCTTCCTTCCCTCCCCCCTCCACAACTCCAAACAGCACATAAGTTTGAAATTTTTTCTTATTTAGAAATATATGTTGAGGAGAGAAAGTAATTGCCTGCACTTCATTATATTTTATTTATTTTGAATAGTCAGTAACACAAGATTTATAGCGGCTGTGATAGAACGACATGCACATAGTCCAGAACGCAGGCGCCGCTACTGGGGAAGATCAGGAACAGAGAGCGATCACGGTAAGATCAGTGACCTTATATTTCACTTGACAGAGAAAATAAAAGCTCATTCATTTCTTGATGGTGTTGAACATTTCAGGAGTTAAAAATGATCCTGTTTCTGTCTGAAGGGAAGAGGTCCATCTGTATGGGCTGTGATTGATGTTGAACTCCAGTCAAAACTGGAAATAAATTATCTTCAAACGCATGAAAAAAAACCTCCAGAAAAATCCATGAGAGATAAACATCTCTTGTACTGCTGTTTCTTTATTTTAACACCTCACCATTTTTTTGGTATTACTTTGCTAAAAATACACTGTGGAGACTTTTGTTTATATAATGCAGCAACACTGTCCAGAGTCCCCTTGAATAGGAGCTGTTGTAATAGCATGAGTTTGACAGCTTTTAGTTTCCTAAGCTAGTTTTTTAACGAATGTTTAAGAAACCTATGCTTAAAATGTACAAATATTTTGAGATATTGTTTGAGTTAGAGAAGAGAGACTTGGTAATTGTTTTGCTGATTTAAGTAGGAAATGCACAATTTAGGTGGTTTATTTAATGAGCAGTTTACGATGATTTTGGTGAATTTGAGCCCATATTCTGCTGGTGTTAGTTTTTATGCATTTGACAGCTATAATTCTTCAACTTCAAAACTCTCGTTTTTTTTTTACCTTAAAAGACTTATGACTCCAGTGCAGCGTTGGGCCTTCTGGTCTGTGTGACTGTATATATCACAACACAATACATACTGAGCCACCAAGAGAGCTAAGTGTGCCAACAACAGCTTGTGCTTAAAAGGTTTTTACAATAGTAGTGTAGCCGCAAAAGTGGACAAAACCTGACTAAGCCAAAGGTGATCAAAAGCTTTGTCAAAGCAGAAGGTTTTAAGCAGGAAGGCAAAGGCAAAGTGACCCAGACATGTAAAGAAAGAATTCTAAATCTTGGATTGTAGACAGCTGCAGACACAACCACAAAGAAATGAAGAATAAACTAAAGACTATTCGAAGAAATGCAAACTTTTTGGAAAGGTACAGGGCTAGAAAGTAGGGATAGAGCCATAAAGGGGTATAAATTTAACAAAAAACATCTGAAACTGAGATGCATGAGAATTAGAAGTCAGGGTGGGTCAGCAAACACAGGTGGTAAATGACAGGGATTTGATGTGAGTTCAGATTTAGTCAACTGAGCTTTGGAGGATCTTAATTTTATGGAGAGTTGGGTGGGAGGCACTGGAACGAGTTTTAAATCATAAGTTTACATGTAATAAAGGGGTGATTAAAGAGAGAGCAGCAAATGGATTGAGTGAAGATAGGTGATACAGGCGGTAAGAAATGCATGGTCATGTGAAGAATTGACTCAGAATCTCAGTTTGGGGTCAAAAAAAGATGCCAAGAATGTGAACTTTCCCCAAAACAAAAGAAAAAGGAAATTGCTGGAGAAACTCAGCAGGTTTGGCAACAACTGTGTTTCATACGTATACTCAGACTTTTATACCTCCTGCCTAATGGATGAGAGTATAATCAGGGTGGGAGAGGTCTTTGGTTCCTTTCCAGAGGCAGCAGGAAGTATAAATGGAGTTAATGGATGGAAGGCTGGTTTGCATGATGGACCAGGCTGTGTTCACAACTCTATAGTTTCTTGCTATCTTGGGATGAGCAATTGCCATACTACGCTGTGATGCATCCAGATAGGATGCTTTCTGTGGTACATCTATAAAAATTGTGGTTGTTATTGAGGACATGCCAGATTTGCTTAGCCTCATGAGGAAGTAGAGGCAAGGTTATGCTTTCTTGACAGTCACATTGACCTGCGTGGACCAGGACAGAGTGTTGATGATCATCACTCCCAGGAACTTGACACTCTCGACCATCTCCATCTCAGCACCATTGATGCAGACAGGGGCATGCCCTCCACCCGGCTTCCTGAAGTCAATGACCAGCTCCTCCTTTTGATAGAGAGATTGCTGTTTTTTACACTACACCACTCAGCACTCAATCGCTTTCCTGTATTCTGTCTTGTAGGTCAGATCTCAAATAATAACAACAACAGCAAACCTGTAAATGGAGTTTGACCACACAGTCATGAGTGTATAATGAGTATAATAGGTGGCTGAGTATGTAGCCTTGTGGGACACCAGTATTGTGGATTATGGTGGAGTAGGTGGTGGTGCCTGTTCTTACTGATTGTGGTCTATGGGTCTGGAAGTCAAGGATCCAGCTACAGAGAGCCAAGACCTAGGTCTCAAAATTTAGAGATGAGTTTGGTTGGAATTATACTGTTGAAGGTGGAGCTGTAGTCAATAAGGAGACGCTTTATGTAGGTATCCTTTGTTATCCAGATGTTTCATGGATGAGTGTAGGGCCAAGGTCATGGTGTTTGCCGTGGACCTGTTGCACCAGTAGGTAAATTGCAAGGACCAAGGCAATTTAATAGGTTGGAGATGATGTGAGCCATGACTAACCTCTCAAAGCACTTAACTATGGAGGTCAGAGCCACCAAGTGGTAGTCATTGCGGCAAGTTGCATGATTTTTCTTTGGCACCAAGATGATAGTGGACTACTTGAATCAAGTGGGCATTTCAGATCATAGTAAGGCGAGGTTAAAGATGTCTGCGAGTACTTCAGTCAGCTTGTCCTGGTCAGTCGATTTCCGTGGGTTCACTTTCAAGAAGGCCGTTCTCATGTTTGTAGCAGTGCAGGGTACAGCTGCATCCGAGGCTATTGGGATCGGTGACGTTTCACTGATCTTCTGTTCAAAGCCAGCATATAATACATTGAGCTCATCAGATAGGAATGTATTGTTGCCCACAATTCTGTTCGACTTTGCTTTGTAGCCTTTGAAGGCAGGTGCTCAACCAGAACAGGGAGTTTAATGAGTCATCCTGTACGGAGGGACTTTCATCAGGGAAGTGGCCTGACAGCTCAAGTCAGTTTATTTTAACCAAATTGAAATAGTCTTGAAGAGTGCCCAGGGTTTCAGGTCCTTACCACAGCTACCCTTGAGTAAACAGCCGATGTGCATATGACCAGTTTGGCAAGTAGTGCTAGCAGGCACACATTTAATCAAAGCAATGTTGGATCCAGAAATGGACATAACCAGCTGTTGAGTAAATTCTGCAAAGATTGTGTTTCTCAAGGTGGAGGTGAAGTGGTGGGAATTAGGGTACGCAGTACCAACGTGGTACTGAGCCACAAAGACTGTTGAGTATACCCCGATCTGTGCCCAGTTCTCTTAATTCTATTTAAATGCACTACAGTTGGCTTCCCTATCCTGTGATCCCTGTTGGAAAGTGCACTAGAGCTTTGATGGCTTCAGTGATCAATAAGCCTGCTGATGTTCATTATACAGGTAAATGGACAATGTTGTACCAGTTCTCTTGCTGCAACATTTAGTTGTACAGGTTATTACTTCTGAACCCTAAAACTTTCAAAGAAGGACTTACCACTCACTGTGGTGTTTGTAGCATGAGGTAGAGATTAGAGATGATTTACAGTTAAGCAGTTTATAAATAAAAAAAAGTGTGTCAGTTATTGAAATAAAACAACGTATTTGCAATTTTAGTAAATTGAAATGGATGCAGATGAATGACATGCTTCAAAAGAAGTAATTTTGTAAATTTGCACTCATTGGCAGGATATAGTACCATGAGCCCTCAGGAGGACAGTGAGAATCCACCATGCAATAATGACCCGTTAACAGCTGGGGTGGATGTCGGGAACCATGAAGAAGATTTAGAGTTGGACACTCCACCTCAGACTGCTGCTTTGCTGAGTCATAAGTTTCACCATTACCGTCTACACCACCATCCGTCTCTCCATCACAGCCATCACCTACAAGCAGCAGTTACAGTCCACACAGTAGATGCAGAATGCTGAACCACTTGTGCTCCCCATTCACCAGAAACTACAATTGCAAAATTACAAGCACTCTTTTTGCATCATTAGTCTTCGAGTCAGATGGTGAAAACTTTTCCTGGATGTCTAAGGAACGCCAAAACCATCAAAGCAACTCAATGGGAATTGTAAAAGTGTTAACAGCACATCTCAGATTTTTTAAATAAAGGATTATTTTTCTACTATTTATTATTGAACTTCTTAACAGAAACCCACCATAGGAAACAATTTTGTTTAAAAATAACTGACTAGAACATTGATTTGATCCTATTGGTGATAATACAGAAGAGCATATCAATGAAGATTGAATAAAGCTGCATAGGAAGTAATTACAAATTATTCCTGAACCTTGGAGAAAGTGAAATTTATAAAGGCATGGTCGCATGAGCTCCATACATTTTTCAGAATAGAGGTATTACTAACTTTGTTTAAGGTCACAATCTTAACCAGTGTCTTGCTTCAGGGTCACTTAAAGATATCAAGAGATGCAGACATTTCCCCTGTGCAGAGGGACCCTGATTTCAATCACACCACTATGGGAACTTGATAGAGGGAAGCTGCTTTTCCACAACAAGGAAAATACATCATTGGGCCAGTTGTTTTAATTTTAATAAGGCTTTTGCTTGGATAGAACCTTGGATAGGCCTGCCTGTTAACAGAATTCCCAAGCCATCTTAAAAAGTAGAAGTGGGAGAGTAGAACCAAATCCCAGCATGGTCCACACTCACATCTGGGAAAGTTGTGAATGGAGCCCTCTGGGTACATGCATGATTTCTACTCAGGATAACAGGTGAGGACAAAGGCATGGCACAAGTAGCCACTGGGTGATCGGTTTGAGTACTACTGTTCAAAGTAAAGAGCTATAGGATGTCTATAAACTGCCATTACAAAACGACAATATTACGAGGTCAGTCTCCAATGAGATTCAGAATGTTAGTGTTAAATATTTGTGGTGAAGTGGAACGTTTTGAAATATCAAGAATTTTCAATCGACTTCACAGCTCTGAGGTAAAGTTGATCATAGGCAAGCATCACCCGAAGAACAATCAATGCTGCAAATGAGTTTTTTTTAAATTAAAGTAATTGTGTGTTCTGTATAGGTTAACTTCTTTAGTGGTCTTTTCTCTTTCAGTCAGATGTGATTTTACACTTAATATAAAAAAAATGCTGCTGATGATTACATGAAGTTTAGGGAAGGGGAGGTAACTCAAAAATACAATACACAGTCTCCATATGGATCTCCCTTAAAGTTTATGAAATTGTGAAATTAAATTTTTTATTTTTATGGTTACAGTTGCTAAAATTTAAAGTGATAATTATTTGTATTCATGCGTTTTTAACTGTAAATTCATATTAAACAATTAAAATCTTAGAAAATAGAGTTTACTCATTGTGAATGATATAGTTCAGTCCTAAAATTAAAGGAATAAATGTAAAAGTATTTGGCACTCTTTTGTTTACAAGTTTCTGATACTATGATGTGATCACGAGTAGTAACTTGTTATGCTGATAGTTGTAAACCACTTTGCCAAACATTTATAGCAAAGTCTTTGACCCTTTAACCTAGTCAGATTGCTTAAGGAAATATATAACATGCTTGCAAGTATATCCCAGTGATGTTCACTAAACTGCTGAATTCTAAAATACTTGCTCCTGGTATGTTTTTTTGTCTTAGAGAGATGTTCCATTCAGATCAAGGACCGTAGCTTTTTGCTGTCACACTGCATCTGTGGTTGATGGCCGAGTATTTTAAATAATGAAAATCACATTTATAACATTTTCTCTTTACTTCACTACATCAAAGAGTTAAGTGTTCAGTTCCTTCCTACTCAGGTGTCTTCCCTCCTCTACCATCCCTGCACTAGGTACTAGATTTTTTTACAAAACTATTTCACAAGGGGGCCCTGAAGCCCAGGACTAGCAGTTCTGTCCTAGAAACTCATTGAAAAATTAGCGTGTTGCTTGTTTATGTTTTTCGCCATACTTTAGACATAGTTCCTTGCACTGACATGCAGTCAAGACTGAAGTTGATCACTGACCTGCCTGTGTGGATTTAATTGTTCAACCCATCTTTAGCCAGAAGAACAATCCACTTTAACTTGTGACCTGGTATTTGAACCAGAAAATTGCCTGGATTGAACTACAGAAATTCTCTTCATTCAGATCACTAAGAAGTTAGAAAACAGAAGTAGGACATTGAGCATTATTTTCTAGTCATTTAAATCATATCTGGCCTTTTCCCATGTCGCATAATACCATTATTATAATGCAGAAAGAGGCTATTATGGTCCATCACGTCTGCACTGCCTCTCCAAATGAGCATTTCACTTATTGCCATAATTCTGCTTTCTCCCTGTAACTTTTCTCATTTTTGCTTTTCAAATAACAATCTAATTCTTTTCTAAATGCCTGAATTGAACCTGCCTCCACCACATTCTTGACCAGTGCATTCTAGATCTTAATTTACTGGGGCAAGATGTTTTCTCTATTGCTTGTACTTTAAATCTGAACTCTTTTTCCGCTTTTACAATCTTTTCAGAAGTGGGAACAGTTTCTCTTCTGCAAGGAAAACAGCCCTGACTTCTCCAGTGTAATCCCATAATTGAAGATCTTTCTTCCGGGAGTGATCCTCATGAATCTTTTTTCTGCTCTCTCTCCAATACCCTTGAATCCTTCCTAAGATGCAGCATCCAGAGTGGACACAATACTGAGGCCAAACTAGTGTCTTGTATAAGTTTAACATTATCACCAAGCTCTTGTACTCTAGCTCTAGTGAAAAAAAACCTAAGATGCTGCATGACTTTATTAACCACTTCTCAATCTGTCTTGCTACCTTTGGTGATTCATACAGGTAACATTCAGGTTCATCTGTCCCTGCACCACTTATGAGTTGTGTCCCTTGTATTGTGTCTCTATGTTCTTCCTACCAAGTTGAACCACTTAACATTTCTCCATATTGAACTTTACCTGCTACCTGTATGCCTGCCCACCAACTCTATGAATACATTTAGAAGGTCTGTACTATCTCCTCACAGTTCACAATGTTTCCAAGTTCCATTTTGCCGCACATTTTGAAATTGTGCCCTTCTTTAATATATGTCAAGTTAAACAACAGTTCCATCACTGATCTTGGGAAACTCCACTATAAGTTGTCTCTAGGCTGATGAATATCACTGTTTTCTGTGACTCTGTTTCACAACACTGTATCAAAATGTATTTTGGAAGTCCATGTACACCACATCAATGACATTACTGTCGTGAACTCTGCTACCTTAGCTATGCAGAAGTGGGTACTGCAGATGCTGGAGATTAGAGTCAAAATTAGAGTGGTGCTGGAAAAGCACAGCAGGTCAGGCAGCATCCAAAGAACAGGAAAATCGACGTTTCGGGCAAAAGCCCTTCATCAGGAATGAGACTGGGAGCCTCATGGGGTGAAGAGATAAATGGGAGGGGTGGGGCTAGGTTTAGATTATCATCTAAATAGGGAAAGCCCATGGAAATCTGAAGAACAAAGGGACTTGGGAGGCCTAGTTCAGGAGTTTCTCAGGGTTAACCTGCAGGTTCAGTTGACAGGAAGGCAAATGCAGTGTTAGCGTTCATTTTGAGAGGGCTAGAATACAATTGGAGAGATATGCTGCTGAAGGTGTAAAAGGCTCTAGTCAGACCACATTTGGAATATTGTGAGCTGTTTTGGGCCCCATATTTAAGAAAGGATGTGCTGGCTTGAGTTTTAAAAGAATGATCCTGGGGATGAAGGGCCTGTCATGTGAGAAGCGGTTGAGGACTCTGGGTCTGGAGTTGATGAAACTTAGAAGGATGAGGGGGCATCTGACTGAAACGTGGAGATGATATTTCTACAGGTAGGAGAGACGAGGATCTGAAGGCATAGCCTCATACTGAAGGGGCAATCCTTTAGAACTGAGATGAGGAATTTCTTCAGCCAGAAGGTGGTGAATCTGTGGAACTCATTACAGCAGAAGCTGTGGGAGTCAAGCCAGTGTAATTAAGATAGAAATAGATAGGTTTTTGATGAATAAGGGGAAAAGACAGGAGAATTGGGTTGGCTGATTTATCAGACATGATCAAATGGTGGGGTAGACTCGAAAGGGCAAATTCTGCTTCTATACCTTGTGGTCTATTGCATGGTGATGAACTGACCAACCAGAAGAACTTTCAGTTCTATTTCTAGAATCAGAATTCCTACAGTATGGAAGCAGGCCATTCAGCCCCTTGAGTCCATGCCTACCCTCAAGAGAGCATCCCGTACCTCTACCCTAGTACCCAAGGCTAACCCACGAGCCTGCATATTACAGGCAATTTAGCAGAGCCAATCCACTTCATCTGCATATCTTTGGACTCTGAGGAAACTAGAGCACTCTGAAGAAAGCCACGCAGATACAGGTAGAATGTACAAACTCCACACAGTCACCTGAGGCTGGAATTGATCCCAGGTCTCTGGTGCTGTGAGGCAGTAGTGCCATGCCACCCATTTCTCTGATCTGAGCTAAACTAACTGATTTCACCTGGGATTTCAGCAGGGGCAAAATATTGGTCATGAAATTTTGGCAACACAAGGAAAATCATCCTGTGCTCCAAATCATCTTAATTTCCAGTTACTTGTGCTTTGTACCGACCTTGCTTTTGCCTCCATCCCAAAATACAGTACTCATTTTTAGTTTGGTGTTACTTATTTGTACCATTGCAGTATTTTGATGAATTTCTTTTTAATTAGTTTGGTTCCTAATTTTTCTTTGGTACCTATACTGAAAGCACCTATGCTGCCGAATTGGTGCATCTCTATGCAGCCCCAGGACCTGATCATTCAAAGATGCTGTAGTTCCCATACTGATTTTAAGAGAATGGTGGAGAATATCCAGAACATTGGAGCTAATCACACCACATCACTGCCAACTTGCATTTACATAGTATCCAGGGCAGGATTTTCTGCACTCCGCTTTACTAGAGTCAGTGAAAAAGCAGCCTGTCCACTCTTCTCTACCTCTCTAGACACCCAACATATATTGTGATCAGCTGTTCAATTGGCTTCTTAGCTCAATTTGCCATTAATGAAGTTTTTCAATGGCAGGTGGACGACCCAGCTATTATGGCAAACTGAATAGGAGACAGTGAGGTCTGCAGATGCCGGAGATCAGAGTTGCGAGAGTGTTGCTGAAAAAGCACAACAGGTCGAGCAGGAAAATCGATTGTCTTCATGCTCCAGCCTGAACGTCAACTCTCCTGCTCCTCGGATGCTGCCTGACCTGCTGTGATTTTTCAGCAACACACTCTCAACTCTGATCTCCAGCATCTGCAGACCTCTGTCTCCTATTATGGCAAACCGGCATAATAATGACATGTTCACAATCTGCATCATCGTACCAGATTTAATACATGTGCAGGCAGCACAAGTTCTAATTTCCACACAGAATAAGCTCACCTTAGAGAGTATAAAAATTTCCTACAATGATTCATGGTTTTCTAAAGAGCAATAATTCTTGTACTAACCACATGATTGGCACAGTGGGCACTTTTAACTGTCCTATTTTCCTCCCCTGAGAAACTGATAATGGGTTGTTTCTTGAACTATTGCAAGTATTTTAACATAATTGAATGTCTCAATAAGCCACGACAAAGAGTCCACCATTTTGGTGTAGAGTACATCTCTATGACTCTATAGGTGGAGTCAGAAGTGAGTTATGCTGGGTAAAGATGGACATTTTCTAAATGTCATTTGTGTGTCAGTTGATTTCATTCAATAATCGTAAAGTTTTCTGATAAGACAATATTTTAATAAATTTCTTTTAAATTTGTTCAAATCACCATGGTTAATTTTGATCTCAGGAGCTATAAATTACCGTTCCAGTAACAGTAGTTCCATTATCTCACCCATGTAAGGCAAATTTACTGAGTGTAAGCTTGGGCTCAAAGGTACATTTTGCGCAGAGTCATAGAGATGTACAGCATGGAAACAGACACTTCTGTCCAATCCGTCCATGCCGACCAGATATCCCAACCCAATCTAGTCCCACCTGCCAACACCTGGCCCATATCCCTCCAAACCCTTCCTATTCATATACCCATCCAAATGTCTTTTAAATGTTGCAATTGTACCAGCCTTCACCACTTCCTCTGGCAGCTTATTCCATACATGTACCACCCTCTGCGTGAAAACGTTGCCCCATAGGTCTCATTTATATCATTCCCCTCACACCCTAAACCTATGCCCTCTAGTTCGAGACTCCCTGACCCCAGGGAAAAGACTTTATCTATTTACCCTATCCATGCCCCTCATAATTTTGTAAACCTCTATAAGGTCACCCCTCAGCCTCCGATGCTCCAGGGAAAACAGCCCCAGCCTGTTCAGTCTCTCCCTATAGCTCAAATCCTCCAACCCTGGCAACATCCTTGTAAATCTTGTCTGAACCCTTTCAGGTTTCACAACATCTTTCTGATAGGAAGGAGACCAGAATAGCACACAATATTCCAACAGTGGCCTAACCAAAGTCCTGTACAGCCTCAACATGACATCCCAACCCCCTGTACTCAATACTCTGACCAATAAAGGAAAGCATACAAAACGCCTTCTTCACTATCCTATCTACCTGCACTCCAAGGTCTCTTTGTTCAGCAACACTCCATGGGACCTCACCATTAAGTGTATAAGTCCTGCTAAGATTTGTTTTCCCAAAATGCAGATCTCGCATTTATCTGAATTAAACTCCATCTGCCACTTCCCAGGCCATTGGCCCATCTGGTCAAGATCCTGTTGTAATCTGAGGTAACCCTCTTTGCTGTCCACTACACCTCCAATTTTGGTGTCAGCTGCAAACTTACTAACTGTACCTCTTATGCTCGCATCCAAATCATTTATGTAAATGACAAAAAGTAGAGGACCCAGCGCCGATCCTTGTGGCACTCCACTGGTCACAGGCCTCCAGTCTGAAAAACAACCCTCCACCACCACCCTCTGTCTTCTACCTTTGAGCCAGTTCTGTATCCAAATGGCTAGTTCTTCCTGTATTCCATGAGATCTAACCTTGCTAATCAGTCTCCCATGGGGAATCTTGTCGAATGCCTTACTGAGGTCAATATAGATCACATCTATCGCTCTGCCCTCATCAATCCTCTCTGTTACTTCTTCAAAAAACTCAATCAAGTTTGTGAGACATGATTTCCCATGCACAAAGCCATGTCGATTATCCCTAATCAGTCCTTGCCTTTCCAAATACATGTACATCCTGTCCCTCCGGATTCCCTCCAACAACTTGCCCACCACTGACATCAGGCTCTCTGCTGTATAGTTCCCTGGCTTGTCCTTACCACTATTCTTAAACAGTGGCACCACGTTAGCCAACTTCTAGTCTTCTGGCACCTCACCTGTGACTATGGATGATACAAATATCTCAGCAAGAGGCCCGGCAATCACTTCTCTAGCTTCCCACAGAGTTCTAGGGTACACCTGATCAGGTCCTGGGGATTTATCCACTTTTATGAGTTTCAAGACATCCAGCACTTCCTCTTCTGTAATCTGGACATTTAGGGGCTTAAGCAATTTGTGACTGTAATTGAGCCAAGATGAAGAGAAGCTGACAACCAATGAAAAGCTTAATCAAAGCCATGCCATTAGGCCACAGTTTTGGTGTATTGTACCGTGTCAGCTGCTTGAAAAACAGCAAACCCTTCCATTTCAGTTGCTAGTGCTGTACAACTTTGGAAAGTTTCATCTGATTTCATTTTTACAGAAGCAGAATGAAAATTAATACATTTTCAATGGGAATTATAAACCACTGAGCCTGAGTAAAGTGTCCAAATCTGAGCCTGAACTTCCCAGCAAAAGAAGCCCTATGCAGAAAAACTTACAGCAAACATTTCTAGCTTTATCCTCATGTTACTTTTAGATGGGATTCCAATGCTTCAATGACCAACCTCCTGTTTTCAACTCTCAGTAAGTTTAGTACTCATCCAAATCTCAGCAATTTGTAAACTAAACTGCATTCAGTAGCTTTTCCAATGCAAACATTTTTGTCCAAATGGTTGTCTAGACAGGATACAAGAGAGATTCTGGAGTTCCCACATCAAAGAGGATCCAAAGGGCTGAGATCCCTTGTCTTGTTTCCATATTATGAGCTTTGCCTCTGGCTGAGTTCAACTACTGCTGAAGCCTTCATCTTTTGGTATCTCCAGACCTGACTATTCAACATATTTGGGGCTGGCCTCCGATATTCTACCCTCTGTAAGTTGAGGTCATTCAAAAGCCTGTCTCCTTATTCAGTACCAATCACCTGTTGTTCCTATGTTATTGAACTAAATTGACTTCTACTTAAGAAACACCTTGATTTTGAAATTTTTATCCTTGCTTTCACATTTCTCTATGATCTCAACTCACAATAATTCTTCATCTTCTCTAGTCATGTAACCTGCTGCAATATCTGAACTCATCTCATTCAGACCTCTTGAACATCTGTAACTTTAATTACTCCAATTGATGGTTGTGGCTTCAGCTGCCTGAGCTACTGAAGTCCCTCCCAAAATCTCTCTACCTCCCTTCCTTCAAGACATCATTAAACCCAACTCATTAATCAACCCTAATATTTTATTATGTGGATTGATGCTTTATAACATTTCTGTGAAGTGCCTAGAGATGCTTTACTCTGTTAAAGGCACCATAAAATGTTACTGTAGTAATTTCAGCATGTTTAAAAAATTCTCATAAATGGCATTTATGGCTCAACTGAGTGGAGGAGAAAGTGATGGCTGGGAACAAATTCAAGAGATAAAATGATGACTGAGTTCATTTTATGGCAGCGGTTACAGATTGTTGGGCTTGTCCAGAAACGGAATAACTTGATTGAGCGTTCCCTAGAACTTGTTGGTTTATTGTTGTGTTCCCATCTGTCAAGTGAATAGAAGATTGTTTTGATTGTTTTGTGTTAAGTGATTGAAATATGTGAATCTAGCAATATATTCACTGAATACATGGTCATATAAGCTCATCAATTTCCTCTACATTATCACTTTGAGTCGTGACATGCCACAGATGCAGTTATATGTGATACTTGCAAGCGATAAAATTGATTTACTTTATCTTATAGTTTTCCATCAAAATTGTCACTTTATCTGATGTTAAGTTCACCAAACCATGCAGAACAGACTACAAGAAAATAGAAACGCCCATGACTAATGAATTGGGCTAAGACCATTTTTGTGCATTTGTGATAGGATATATTCATGCTTCCCTTGCCTGAATGGTGTGACTGGAGCATTCTGGATATTGGTTGAAACTTGCATTCACAGGTAAGAGAGGGATACTACAAGGGAGGGCAGGAGTTAGGGGAGTTGCCAAATTCTTGCCAAAGTAGTATTACAAGAAGGACTAAATCACCCAATCTTCCTTTTCCTCCTTCGTTCATATTTAAAAATCACTACAACACTCAGCAACTTATGCACCATAGAGTCGTACAGCTCAGAAACAGACCTTTCTGTCCAACTCGTCCCTATCGACCAGATATCCTAAGTTAATTTGGCCGATTTGCCAGCACTTGGCTCATATTCCTCTAAACCTTTCCTATTCGTGTACCAATCCAAATGTCTTTTAAAAGTTGTAAATGTACCAGCCTCCACCACCTACACCACCTACACTTGACAGCTCATTCCATACACACACCACCCTCTACATGAAAAGGTTGCCTCTTACATTCCTTTTATACTTTTGCCCTTTCACCTTAAACCTATGCCCTCTAGTTTTGGGCTCCCCTATGTAATAGCCTTACACCAAGTACTTGCATAGTTCCTCTGTCCCTGAACAAGTTTTGTAACTGTGCCATAAATCCACAGTGGCAACCAACAGTGTAGTTTGCAAAATGCATCTCAGGGAAAAGCTCCCCCTGCAAAAAGAAAAGAAGCCTGCAACATAAAGACCACCTTATTGAGTAGTGAAAAGGGGCTTCTGCAAGAACGTTTTCGTTTCAGAAGCTCAGCCACAATATCATCTGATACAGGCAGAAACCTACAACCACTATTTGTCTTCAAGAAAGCAAGAGAAGATCCTTCAGGCCTGCCACATTTCATACCATGATGTAAAGATAGCAAAACCGCCTGTTACTCTTTCAGTAATCTCAGTGTGTACTACACCTCTAGAAATAATCTGTGTGCGTGTGTACGCGCGCTCATGTTTCAGCAGTGGATTTCAGTGCGTTTTTATTTTGGCTGATGTGAAAATAATCATTCGTCTTTTCCTTTGATTTAAACTAATAAAAAAGCCTGTTTAAGGTTACAGCACTCAAAAATATTTTTTAAAACTCCTTCTCAAAAATAATTCTTGTCAGTTGAGAGGTGAGAGAAAGTAGAGAATTATCCAACATCTCCCCCCATCCATTAAACATGCATTTCACTTGCTTTCAACCTACCTATTCTTTTGAAATACTCCCTTTATCATTTTGCTTTGAATGTTCAGTATCCCCAAGTCCTTGATTAAGAGACTGTACCATGGTTTTCAATGATTCCTGTTGCTGTGAAAAATTCATATTTATTTGTTCAAATCTGGATCCTAGTATAGTATTTGTGATGGTCCCAAAAGCTTTGTAATTTTGTTTGATTCACTTAACGTTGGATTACCAGCAATGTTGTTCTTTGACAATTAGATTGTGTGTGCTGGCAGCCATGAACTGTAATTATGTCACAGCTCTTCTTATCATCTGGATTCTGCGTTTTTTTTCTTCCTTAAAATCAGACACCAAATCATTATTAGGGGTTTCACTTTGACCCTAATATTCCACCGCATGTTTGTATTCAAATTTCCAAGCTTTGTGAGGAAAGTCTAACAACCAAACATCACAATTGCGCACCACGACCTGTGTAAACTTGGGATCACTGTTTCCGTGAGTTAATCCAGCAGTTTTACTTTCCCAGAGATGTAACTTTCTCTCTGCCCACTTTGGTGCAAGCAGTTTGTTCTGTGAAATAAATTCCGTTTTTGCTGTTTTGAGAATTTTTGGTAAAATTATATCAATGATCTGTTTTAAAATGTGATATACTCCTTTCTGATCAGCTCACAAACTCTTTAAACTTTTTTTCTTCCTGTCTTTCTACTCAGGACAACTTTGTCTCATTCTTTTCTAGCGAATGTAATTAATCACTGCTTCATTTTGAAGTTTAATTTCAATTCAGAAACACATACTGTTGTTTGCAGTTCCACAATCCAGTACTGGATGCAGCCAGGTCACTCTGTTTTTCAGTAGTTCTTTTCATTAGCGATTTTAAAAAAAGAATTGTAGCTCAGGTTGATGATATGTATGTAAGTTAGCTTGCTGAGCTGGAAGGTTTGTTTTCAGATGTTTCGTCACCATGACTAGGTAACATCATCAGTGAGAGTCTCTGGTGAAGCGCTGGTGGTATGTCCCGCCTCTCTATTTATAGGTCTTGGTTTCTTGAGGTGGTGATGTCATTTCTGTTATTTTTCAAGGGAAGGTAAATTGGATCTAAATCGATGTGTTTTATTGATGGAGTTCCAGTTGGAATGTCAAGCCTCTAGGAATTTTCGTGCATGTTTTGTTTTGCTTGTCCTAGGATATGTGTATTATCCTAGTCAAAATGGTGTCCATCTTAGTCTGAATAGAAACTAGTGATAGTGGGTCATGTCTTTTGGTGGCTAGTTGTTGTTCATATCCTGGTGGCAAGTTTACTGCTTGTTTGATTCAGTGCTTTTTACAATTCTTGTTTCTTGCATGGTATCTTGTGAATGACATTAGTTTTGCTTGTTGTACCTAGTGGATCCTTTAGGCTCATTAGTTACTGTTTCAGTGTGTTGGTAGGTTTGTGTACCATGATGCCAAGGGGTCTGAGTAGTCTGGAAGTCATTTCTGATATGTCTTTGATGTAAGGTAATGTGGCTATAGTTCTTGGTTGAGTTGTGTCTGCTTGTTTGGATTTGTTTCTGAGGAATCAGCAGGTTGTGTTTATTGGGTATCGGTTTTTCTTGAAAATTTTGTATAGGTATTTTTCTTCTGCTGTTTGTAGTTCTTGGGTGCTGCAGTGTGATGTAGCTCGTTGAAATAATGTCTCGATGCACCTGTTTGTGAGTGTTGGGGTGATTGCTTCTGAAGTTAAGTATTTGGTCTGTGTTTGTTTTTCTGTAGGTGCTGGTTTGAAGCTCTCCGTTAACTGTACATTAAATAGTCGCGTCTAGGAATGGGAGTCTGTTGTCCTTCTCTTCCTCTTTGGTGGATTTTATGCCTGTCAGGATATTGTTGATGGTGTTGTATGTTTCCTCTAATTTGTTCTGTTTTGTGATGACAAAGGGATCATCCATGTATCAGACTCAAAGTTTGGTTTGGACAGATGGGAGGGCAGCTTGTTTCATCATTAGGTGTTGAGTACTGTGCTATTTCTTATCACATCTTACTTTCAGATAGCTTTACCTCATCTCCAATATCCATTAGCTCTTTGTTGTCAGTCTGATGCTTAATGTCCTTTTAACATCAGCAGTTTGAATTTCTGACTTTATTGACACATCTTTAGTTAAAATATTTATTTTCACCCCAGAATTAGAGCAAGTCATGAAGTTTTGTACTTCCCTCAATTTTGTTAGCACAACTTCAACTTCTGCAGCCTCAACCAGGACCACTGGAAATGGCAAGACGTTTTCTCCAACCACATTATTTCCCTATTAAAAATTCTGTACTATGAATGGACAAATTAGGCATAAGCCCCACAATTACAAGACTGACAACTAAACCACATTTTAAACTAACTCTATCCAACAGAATGGGTAAACAGCTCCCAACACTACATATTTATTTAGCATATTTCAGGGAGAGTTCCTGTCCCCTGCCACACTCAGCAATTG
Organism: Chiloscyllium punctatum; assembly: GCF_047496795.1. NCBI lineage: Eukaryota > Metazoa > Chordata > Chondrichthyes > Orectolobiformes > Hemiscylliidae > Chiloscyllium > Chiloscyllium punctatum. Next base: position 74,864,472 of record NC_092745.1, read on the forward strand.
AACCATGCCGTGGTTTTAAGACTTGCTTGCCTTGGGTGGAATTTTCTGTGGCTCTGAACAATGTGGCCAATGGTGAGATAGCTGGGAAAATACAGCAAGAATGGAATATGAGATTCTCGATGTCAAGAAAAAAAATTCCAAAATTGCCCATAAGCTTCACTGCTAGATGAGAAATTCATGAGTGAGCACTGAGGGATCTATTTCATGCATCAACACTTCATTACATCTCATCTCAATTCAATGCAGATTGCGATTGCCCAGACAGCAGACAGAAACTAGATAGCTCCAGTTCCCGACAAGAAAAATCTGAATGGTGACCTGCCTTTCCCAATGTGTCAGGATATGGTCCGCAGGCAGCAACAGCCTGCACTCTCCGTCCAATAAATCTGGCATTGTCCCAGCACCACCCTCACTTAGAAAAGAGTTCACCACTTCAATTCTGCACATGGAGATCACCGACATCATTCATTGCTATACTCCTGACAGGGACATGCACCCATCTCAAGCTTTGGAACATGGTGCATTTCTCTTAGTGCTCACTGAATGTGCTTTCTCAGATGCTTACAGCAGCTGTTCAGACCAGGCTGGCAGTGTCTGGCACTTCTTCACATGCTACAACTGTGAGGAGCTATTGCTGACTTGTAGCATTTAACCTGCTACATAATAGGGGTTTAAATACAGCGGCACTGGCAGGAATGCTGCTAAGCACCGGCAGCATTGAGCATGTTTGCTGTTGCTGAGCACGAGAAAATGTAAGAGTAGCACGATGGAGGCATGGTACATAGGTCATGAGGTGTGCAGTGGAGAATTGCACGAAATAACTCATGAGCTTACAGAAAGAAACCCTCCATGAAGCTAGGCAAATTTTAGGAAATTTCACCCTAAGGCTTGCTTTTAAACAAAAAGACTTGAATTATTTCCTACATTCTGTCCCCCTCTAGTGGTGAATAGGTAAACCTATAAGTTTGTCATTGTTTGTATCCACTCAGAGAGGGGCTGTGAAGAGGATCTGGAATTCGTCAAATTTTACTTCCTTTCAGTTTCTAGCATTCAGCCTTTTTCTAAACTCTTTCCTAAAAGGTGTTAACATGCCAGTACCCAGGTGTCAAAATTCACTTCCAGACCATCTCTGTGATTATTCTGAGGAGGATTTGTTTCCTCCCCCAGTCCATTAAAATTCCTACAGTATGGAAATAGGCAGTTTGGCCCATGGAGTCTGCATTGAAGGGCATCCCACCCAGATCTTTTCCCCATAACCTCACATTTCCCATGGCTAATCCACCCAGCCTGCACATCCCTGGACAGCACAGGCGATTTAGCTTGGCCAATCCACCAACCTGAATATCTTTGCACTGTGGGAGGAAGTTAGAGCACCTGGAGGAAACCTACGCAGACACAGGGAGAACATGCAAACTCCATACAGACAGTTATCCAAGACTAGAATTGAACACAAGTCCCTGGCACTATGAGGCAGCAGTGCTCCACCCACTTTGATCTGATCTCCTGTCTCATAAGTTTCTGTTTTGCAAACAATGGCCTGATACTAAAATGCTTATGAGACAACTTATAATTGTCAACCATGATTGCAGCCACTCGCACCTTGGAGACTGTAGGTTCTCCATGTGAAACCTTATTCCCAAAGAGTAGAAGACTTTTAAACTCTTCTAATAGCATTGCCACTTCAAGGTTTTAAAATTTGGAGATGCAAACCATCGATCAAATACTATTTCATTTCCTCAAGCAAATTCCACAAAAGTGTGACTCTGTTACTCCCTAAATTTTTAAATTCCTGCCTGTAAACCTCTGGCAGTAACTCAGACAGTGAGAACAGCAGCTTTCACTGTATCATGATCTTGACATTATGTCTGAAAGAGATGAACACACTTTTAAAGTCTTCGTCAAAATCGAGCCCTGCAATAAAATTGTTCAACTTCCCTTTGGCTGTTCTGTCATACTCTTTCAAAAGATAAAAAATACATTTCAGCTTCTTCCTTCTGGATCTTTAAATATTAAGTGAATCGTCATTGTTAAACCAAAACTGAGAATTAAATTTAAGTCATCATCAAGTTTTCCAATCATTCCCAGTTCAGGTAATCAAAGCTTTGCATTATTGAATGCAACTTTTCTCTCGTCCCTTTCTTTCTCACGTTCAAGGTTTTCTTTCCCCATTTTTTTTCTTACATTTCCAGTTCTAATCTTCTGTCTTTATTTCTTCTCTTTGCAATTATGCACTTCCCTTTCTCATGTTCATGTGTTTTGCCTTTTTCGAGCTTTTTCGGGCGGCACAGTAGCACAGTGTTAGCACTGCTGCCTCACAGCGCCAGAGACCCAAGTTCAATTCCTGCCTCAGGCGACTGACTGTGTGGAGTTTGCACATTCTCCCCGTGTCTGTGTGGGTTTCCTCTGGGTGCTCCGGTTTCCTCCCACAGTCCAAAAATGTGCAGGTCAGTTGAACTGGCCATGCTAAATTGCCCGTAGTGTTAAGTGAAGGGGTAAATGTAGAGGAATGGGTCTGGGTGGGTTGCGCTTCGGCGGGTCGGTGTGTTGTTGGGCTGAAGGGCCTGATTCCACACTGTAAGTAAGTAATCTAATCTTCTGATTAATGTTATTGAATTCTTGCGATGTAATTGAGTTCCAGCTATGTGAATTTGAGTGCTATCACAGTCATAGAGATGTACAGCACAGAAACAGACCCTTAGGTCCAGCTCGTCTATGTCAACCAGATATCCTGAACTAATCTAGTTCCATTTGGGAGTACTTGGCCCATGTCCCTCCAAATGCTTCCTATTCATATACCCATCCAGACGCCTTTTAAATGTCATAATTGTACCAGCCTCCACCATTTCCTCTGGCAGCTCATTCCATACACACACTACTCTTTGCATGAAAATGTTGCCTCTTAGGTCCCTTTTAGATCTTTCCCCTCTCACCCTAAACCTATGCCCTCTAGTTCTGGACTTCCACCCCCCCCCAACCCAGAGAAAAGACCTTGTCTATTTATCCTATCCATGCCCCTCATAATTTTATAAACCTCTATAAGGTCATCCCTCAGTTTCCGATGCTCCAGGGAAAGCAGTCCCAGTCTATTCAGCCTCTCCCTATAGCTCAAACCTCCAACCCTGGCAACATCTTTGCAAATCTTTTCTGAACCCTTTCAAATTTCACAACATCCTTCCAGAATTGGAGACCAGAAGGAGACCAGAATTGCACGCAATATTCCAAAAGTGGCCTAACCAATATCCTGTACAGTGACAACATGACCTCCCAACTCCTATACTCAATCTCTGACCAATAAAGGCAAGCATACCAAACACCTTCTTCAATATCCTATCGACCTGAGACTCCATTTTCATGGATCTATGAACCTGCACGCCCAGGTCTCTTTATTCATCAATACTCCCCAGGACCTTACCATAAAGTGTATAAGTCCTGCTCTGATTTGCCTTTCTAAAAGCAGCATCTTACATTTATCTAAATTAAACTCCATCTTCCACTCCTCAGCCCATTGGCCCATCTGATCAAAATCCCATTGGACTCTGAGGTAACCTTCTTCACTGTCTACTACACGTCCAATTTTAGTGTAATCTGCAAACTTACTAGTCATACCTCCTATGTTCACATCCAAATCATTTATATAAATGACGAAAAGCAGTAGACGCAGCATAAATTCTTGTATGTCACCATTGGTCACGGGCCTCCAGTTGAAAAAGTAATCCTCCACCACCACCCCTATGACTCTATGACTCTGTCTTCTACCTTTTAGAGCCAGTTCTGTATCCAAGTGGCTAGTTCTTCCTGTATTCCATGTGACCTAACCTTGCTAATCAGTCTACCATGAGGAACTTGTCAAGCACCTTACTGAAGTCCACATAGATCACGTGCACCACTCTGCTCACATCCTCTTCATTACTTCTCCAAAAAACTCAATCAAGTTCGTGAGACATGATTTCCCATGCACAAAGCTATGCTGACTATCCCTAATTAATCCTTGCCTTTCCAAATACATATAAATCCTGTTCCTCAAGATTCCCTCCAACAACTTGCCCACCACTGATGTCAGATTCACCGGTCTACAGTTCCCTGGCTTTTTCTTACCACCTTTTTTAAATAGTGGCACCACATTGGTCAATGTCCAATCATTCTGCACCTCACCTGTGACTATTGATGATCCAAATATCTCAGCAAAGGGCCCAGCAATCACTTCCCTAACTTTCCACAGAGTTCTAAGGTACACCTGATCAGGTCCTGTAGATATATCCATGTTTGTGTTTTAAGACATCCAGCACATCCTCCTCTGGAATATGGGCATTTTTTAAAGATGTCACCATTTATTTCCCTACATTCTTTATCTTCCATGTCCTTCTCCACAGTAAACACGGATGCAAAATACTCATTTAGTTTCTCTCCCATCTCCTGCAGCTCCACACAAAGGCCACCTTGCTGATCTTTGAGGGGCCCCATTCTCTTCCTAGTTACCCTTTTGTCCTTAATGTCTTTGTAAAATCCCTTTGGCTTTTCCTTACCCTATTTGCCAAAGCTATCTCATGTCCCCTTTTTGGCCTCCTGATTTCCCTCCTAAGTATAATCCTACTGCCTTTATACTCTTTTAGAGATTCACATGATCTCTGCTGTCTATACCTGCCATATGCTTCCTTCTTTTTCTTAACCAAAACCATAATTTCTTTAGTCATCCTGCATTCCCTTCAACTACCAGCCTTTCCTTTTGCCCTGACAGGAACATACTTTCTCTGGACTCTTGTTATCTCATTTTTTAAGGCTTCCCATTTTCCAGCCATCCCTTTACCTGCAAACACCTGAACCCAACCAGCTTTTTTTTTGTAAATATTTTTATTGAAAAGAAGAAATTTGAGTTTTTTTTTTACAAAATAGTGTATCCACTTTACAGTATAATAACAGCACCAATATAAAATTAAGAAAACTAACTACTAATCTACTCCACAAACTACCAAAACACAAAATAAGATATAAGTAAGAAGACTCTTAAAACACAGTATCGTATGTTACTAAAAACAAAAAAAAAATACGCATTCAAAATAAAATTATATTGTCATAACCAAACCCGTATTTAAATGGCATTCTTCCTCCCAGGGGCCCCCAAACTAACAAACATCATCCTCATGGCTAAACAAAAGCCCTAAACAGTATGGCTGATACATCTGCATCAGTGCAGTTCAAAAAGGGCTGCCATGTTCTATAAAATAATTCTGTTTTTTGGTGCACCATATTCGTGAGGAAGTCTAGGGGAATATATTCCATAATTATCCTATGCCAATTCGAAAGTCCTGGGGAATTTTCCATAACCAACTTACTAAAATGCTTTTCCTCGCACAAAAGGAAAGGATAGTAAATAGTTTTTTCCTGTATGCAACTAGAGAAGGAAAATTTGAAAAGCCCAAAAGGAGGGACAGTGGGTCCAACCCAATCTCCATTCCCAAAATCTTTACCAAGGCATTCGCTACGCTGTCCCAATATCTACGAATCTTATGGCATGTCCACAAACAATGAGTGAGAATATCAACTTCTATTTTTTATTTGGGGCATATTGGGATGCTCGTGCCTTGAACTTTGCAAGCCGCTCTGGTGCCATATGAGCCCTATGAAGTATCTTCAATTGAATAGCCTGAGTTTTATTACTGATAGAGATCTTCCTAGCATTTTCACAGATATCCTCCCACATCTCTAAGGAGATTTCCATCCCTAATTCTTGATTCCAGGTTTTCTATAACCGTTCCATGTCCTTCGATACCTTATTACCTAGCAAGAGGGTGCAACATCAGCCGAAGCATGCTCCTTTTCATATCTGATTTGTATGGATTAGTCATCAATGTGGTCTTTTTTTGTATGAGGTCTTGTACTTGAAAATATCGAAAAAGGTCCTTACGAGGCAACCTGAACTTCTGACACCACTGTTCGAAGGACATCATGACCTCCCCATCAAACCGATCTCCTAACCAAGAGATGCCTAGCCAGGATATCAGGAGATCTTCCCAGCGTTGGAGGTCTTTAGATTAGATTAGATTACATTATAGTGTGGAAACAGGCCCTTCAGCCCAACAAGTCCACACCGACCTGCCGAAGCGCAACCCACCCATACCCCTACATTTACCCCTTCCCTAACTCTACGGACAATTTAGCATGGCCAATTCACCTGGCCTGCACATCTTTGGACTGTGGGAGGAAACCGGAGCACCCGGAGGAAACCCATGCAGACACTGGGAGAACATGCAAACTCCACACAGTCAGTCGCCTGAGGTGGGAAACAACCCGGGTCTCTGGCGCTGTGAGGCAGCAGTGCTAATCACTGTGCCACAAATAAGGTCCTGCCTTATTTTCTCTAAAAAGTGTGTACAATTAGCTTTGTGTGGCTGACCAAATACCGGGGAAATAAAAATACCTAAATAGAGAAAACCTCCCAGTGACCACCGAAAGGGGAAGCAGGATCCATCCAGAAAATTGGATATGCTGGTAAGACCTTTTAGCAGCATGGCCTCTGATTTCATAAAGTTAATTTTATAACCTGAGAACATACCAAATACGTTAACCACTTGAATTAAGTGAGGCACAGATATCGATGGGTCATTTAAGAAAAGGACGCGGTCCTCATAAAGAGGACCTGCTAACCTGTATGCCACCTCCGGGGCCGTTATATTAGGGTCAATTCGGATAGCTTCCACCAGCAGTTCAATCACTAGTGTAAATAGTAGTGGTGAGAGAGGGCATCCTTGACAACAACCTTTGCCAACACTAAAGCTACCTGATCTTATGCTGCTGGTAATCACTGCTGGTTTAGGATCATTGTATAATACTGCGAACCACTTGGTAAAGACCTCTCCAATGCCAAACCACTCCATAGTATTAAAAAAAGGCCATTCTACCCGAGTGAATGCCTTCTCTGGATCTAGGGAGACGACTAATCCCAGTATCACTCCCTATTGGCAGACTTGTGGCATGTTTAACACTCTTCTAATCTTATTCGTAGATCTGCGACCCTTGATAAACTCCGTCTGATCCTCTTTCATAATAAATGGTAAAACTCTCTCCAGTCTTCATGCCAACACTTTTGAGAGAATTTTAAAGTCCACATTCAATAAGGATATAAGTCTGTATGAAGTACAGTCATCTGGGGCTTTTCCTTTCTTAAGAATGAGAGAGATATTTGCTTCTCTCAGGGAGGGTGGGAGGCTACCCTGACTATATGAATAATTGTACATATCTATAAGTGGTCTGTCTAATTCTTCTATCAGTTCTTTATAGAACTCAGCCTGAAATCTGTCTGGTCCGGGTGCTTTACCGCTCTGGAGCTGCCTCAACGCCTCTTGGACTTTCTGGGTTTTTTTTGGGGGGGGGGGAGGCGTTCAAAAGCGACACCTTCTCCGAGGTTAAACCCGAGAGGGACAAATTTTTTAAAAAAGACTCCATCTTCCTTGCTCTATCCTCACAGCCTTCCGACTTATACAACTTGAAAGAGAATTTTCTAAAGGCTGCCTTGATCTTTTTAGGATCACAAGTCAGGGTACCAGCACCCTCTCTAATAGACCTAATGGATTGGGGAGCCTTTTTCTTTCTGGCAAGGTATGCTAGATACTTGCCTGGCCTATCACCGTGCTCAAATAATCTCTGCTTCACAAATAGTATCTCTATCTTTGCTGTTTGAGTAAGTGCGGTATTCAAAGTAGCCCTGAGGGCTGTAATCTGCTGTGATTTAGTAATGGAGGGCCTATCAACATACGCTGTCTCAGCTACCTTCAGGTGAGCCTCAAACAGACACTGTTGTTCTCCCTTTTGTCTTTTCCGGGTCGTAGAATATGAAATAACCAAGCCGCGCGCATATGCCTTAATAGTCTCCCACATCACCGAAGGGTTACTGGCCATACCTGAATTGATACTCCAGAAAGTTTTAAATTCCTGCAAGAAATATTCTATGAACTTACTATCCTTCAATAGGAAAGAGTCCATACACCAATGTCGGGAACCCATCTTGTCATCACTAGTCTTGACCTCCATATACATTGCTGTGTGGTCGGAAATAGCTATATTCCCTATTTTATAAGACGATATAGATTTCAGAAAGGTTGAGGGGACAAAAAAAGTATCAATTCTGGTATGACGCTTGTGTGGGTTAGAATAAAAAGTAAAATCTCTACCATCAGGGTGAAAACACCTCCCCCCAACTACCAGTCCCAACTCCCTATTCAGATCAGCCAACTGCCTAGATCTCAGAGACATACCTGCAGAGCTCCTACGTATCCTGTCCACCTTGGGGTCGATAATACAATTAAAATCTCCCCCTATAATTTTGTGATGTACCCCGAGAGCCATCAACTTGGAGAGTGCATCTGTTGCAAATTTAAAAGGATGTGTCGGGGGGCAATATATATTCAATATCCCTTGCTCCTCCCCATATATTAGGGCTTTAAGTAATATATACCATCCGGACTCATCTTTTATCTGGCTTCGCATTCTTCCGGATAAGAATGGCCACTCCCCTACTTTTTGAGCTAAAAGATGAAAAGAACATCTGACCAAATCCTCCCTTCTGCAGCTTTGAATGCTCCTTATCAAGTAGATGTGTCTCCTGTAAAAGGGCTACATCAACCCTCTCTTTCTTAAGACTTGATAATATCTTTTTCCTTTTAATTGGTGAGTGGCTCCCCTTGACATTCCAGGTGTACCATTTAAATGAATGAATAGCCATGATCATTCAAGAAAGTCCGAGACCTCCCCAAGAGGAAGAATCCCACTCTAAAAGCATTGAGTAGAGACCATAAATAATTCACATAAATTTAAAAATACAACCTTTAAAACAACTAAATCAAAACAACTAAGAACTACTCCTAAAAAAACATAAGACATAATTAAAAGGAGACTTTTCCCCTTGTCCACAGGGGGCACTCCTACCTTCCAGAAACCCCACCGTAACACCTCCCAGCTAGAGCCATGCCCTCGGGCCAGACGATACAAAGTAAGATAAACAAATGCCAATGTCTTATTATACAAGAATTAGAAGTGGGCAACCAACCCGCCCCCTCCATATTATTACCTAGGCATTCAAAACAGCAACATAAAATAAAATATATAAAATTACAATCCCAGCAAATATTAAGGAAAAAAAACCCAGAAACATCCCCCAAAACCGGATAAACCAAGCCAGTTATAGAAAAGAGCTAAAAGAAAGAACCCCCCCACTCCCAAGGAAGGATGGAAAAGAGAAAGGGGGAGGGAGGACAAGAAAAAAGGGGATAAAATAAAGTCATTGTCCATATAGTTCAAGTCCATCAGTCTATTTGAGAGCATCCAAAAATTCTTTTACTTTTTCCGGTGATCCGAAGTTATACACAGACCTTCCATAGCTGAAACGCAGTGTTGCCAGGTACCACATGGAATACTGAATATTTAAATCTCTTAGACACTTTTTTACCTCGTCAAATGCCTTCCTCTTTTTTACCTCAACCGGAGAAAAGTCCTGAAACAGCATTATTTTGCATCCCTTGTATACCATGGCTTGGGGATCCTTCCCCAGAACTCTGGAGGCCTCCGGTAACATTTGTGTTTCTATGTAGTGCTGGAGTCGCACTGGGACCGGGCGGGGGTGCTGGTTCAACCTGGGCCTGTGCACAGCAAGCTGGTGGGCCTGCTCAACCCGCACCCGGCCTAATTTAGATTCCAGCTTCAGCAGTTGTGGGAGCCATTGCTCCAAAAAGTCAACAAGCCGGCCTTCATCCTCCCGTTTGGGAAGGCCCAGCAACCAAATGTTTTTCTGACAACCTTGATTGCTGTGGAGGGGTCCCTGCCTGTTGTGAATTCCGTAGTCCTTTACCTTTGGTCATTTTAAAATGTATCAGAATGACTGTAGCTGCTAGGAAAAAAAAGCTATTTTTAGTGGTTTAAAAAGTGAGGGGACGGGAGGTACCCCACTTTGCCTGGATTCTGGGCAGAGCTCAGCAGACTCAGACCAACTGGGTTACTGCCATCTTGAATCCCCAAACCCAATCAACTTTTAAAATACCGTCAAAATTGGCCTTCCTCCAATTTAGAACTTCAACTTATAGATCTGAGCTATCCTTTTCCATCCCTTTTTAAAAAGGAATAGAATTATGTTTGCTGGCCCAAAAGAGCTATCCCACTGACACTTGCCCTGCCTTATTTCCCAACAGTAGGCGAGGTTTTGTACCTTCTCTGGGTGGTACATCCACAAATCAGGTAGGAGAAAGTGAGTACTGCAGATGCTGGGGATCAGAGCTAAAAAAATGTGTTGCTAGAAAAGCGCAGCAGGTCAGGCAACATCAAAGGAGAAGGAGAATCGACATTTCGGGCATAAGCCCTTCTTCAGGAATGAGGAGGGTGTGCCAAGCAGGCTAAGATAGGGAGAAGGTAGGGAGAAGGGACTTGGGGGAGGGGCGTTGGAAATGCGATAGGTGGAAGGAGGTTAAGGCGAGGGTGATAGGCCAGAGAGGGGGTGGGGGCGGAGAGGTCGGGAAGAAGATTGCAGGTCAAGAAGGCGGTGCTGAGTCTGAGGGTTGGGACTGAGAAAAGGTGGCGGGAGGGGAAATGAGGAAGCTGGAGAAATCTGCATTCATCCCTTGTGGTTGGAGGGTTCCCAGGCGGAAGATGAGTCGCTCTTCCTCCAGGCGTCATGTTGCCATGGTCTGGCGATGGAGGAGGCCAAGGACCTGCATGTCCTTGGCGGAGTGGGAGGGGGAGTTAAATTGTTCAGCCACGGGGCGGTTGAGTTGGTTGGTGCGGGTGTCCCAGAGGTGTTCTCTGAAACGTTCTGCAAGTAGGCGGCCTGTCTCCCCAATGTATAGGAGGCCACATCGGGTGCAGCGGATGCAGTAAATGATATGTGTGGAGGTGCAGGAGAATTTCTGATGGATATTGAAGGATCCCTTGGGGCCTTGGAGGGAAGTGAGGGGGGAGGTGTGGGCACAAGTTTTGTATTTTTTGTGGTTGCAGGGGAAGGTGCCAGGAGTGGAGGTTGGGTTGGTGGGGGGTGTGGATCTGACAAATCAGAAAATTTTCTTGTACACACTAAACAAATTCCTCTCCATCTAAACCCTTAATACTATGGCAGTCCCAGTCTATGTTTGGAAAGTTAAAATCCTCTACTATAACCACCATATTATTCTAACAGATATCTGAAATGTCCTTACAAATTTGTTTCTCAATTTCCCACGGACCACTGGGAAGGTCTATAGTACCATCCCAACACGATAATCATCCCTCTCTTTTTCTCAGTTTCACTCAAGTAACTTCCCTGAACATATTCCGTGAAATATTCTCCCTAAGTAAATGTTATCCTGAATCAAAAATACTACTCTTCTTTCTCTATTGCCCACTTTCCACCCTTCCTATAGCATTTGTATCCTGGAACATGAAGCTGCCAGTCTCTGTAACTGCTATGATATCACAGTCCCATGTTCCTAACCATGACAAAGTTCATCTGCCTTCCTTGTTAGGCCTCTTGCGATGAAATAAATGCAGTTTAGTTTACCTTATTCTTTGCTGTGTTCCTACCTGCCCTGACTGATTGAATTGCTCCTTTTCAGACTGATCTTTTTCCTGACTACCTCCTTGGGTCCCAACCCCCCCGTGCCCCACCTCACTAGTTTAAATCCTCCCAAGCAGCTCTAGCACGTGGGCGGCACGGTGGCACAGTGGTTAGCACTGCTGCCTTACAGCGCCAAAGACCCGGGTTCAATTCCCAACTCAGGCGACTGACTATGTGGAGTTTGCACATTCTCCCTCCGGGTGCTCTGGTTTCCTCCCACAGTCCAAAGATGTGCAGGTCAGGTGAATTGGCCATGCTAAATTGCCTGTAGTGTTAGGTAAAAGGGGTAAATGTAGGGGAATGGGTGGGTTGTGCTTCGGCGAGTCGGTGTGGACTTGTTGGGCCGAAGGGCCTGTTTCCACACCGTAAGTAATCTAATCAAATCTCCCTGCGAGTATATTAGTCCCCTTCCATTCAGGTGCAATCTGCCTTTCTTACACAAGTCACTTGTACCCAAGGAAAAATTCCAGTGATCCAAAAATGTGAACCCTTCTCCTTGCACCAGCTCCTCAGCCACGCATTCATCTGCTCTGTCCTCCTATTCCTATTCTCACAAGCTCATAGCACCGGGAGCAATCCAGATATTACTACCCTCAAGGATCTCCTTTTTAAATTTCTGCCTAACTTCCTATGTTCTCCCTTCAGAATCTCATTCTTTTTCCTTCCTATGTCATTAATTCCAATGTGTACAATGACCTCCTGTTAGCCCCACTCCCGTTTGAGAGTATTCTGCACTCTCTCCAGGATATCCTTGATCCTGGCACCAGGAAGGCAACACACCATTCTGATTTCTCGCTGTCGGCCCCAGAAATGTCTGTCTCTGCCTCTCACTAGAGGGTCCCCTATTACAATTGATCGCTTGGAACCTTATGTTCCTCTTGTTCTATTAGAGCCAGTCTCGTTACCAGAAACTTGTCTGTTCATGCTACATTCCTCTGAGAGTTCATCACCCCCTACATTTTCCACAACAGCATACTTGTTTGAGATGGGGATAGCCCCAGAAGACTTCTATACTACCTGCTTCCCCTCTCTTACCTTTCCTGGCAGTAGGCCATCTACTTGACTGTACCTGTATTTTTTCTCCCTTCCTATAACTGCCATCCATCACACCCCCAAGCTTCTATAAATTCCTTATTGCATCTAACGACTGCTCCAACCGATTCATGCAATCCAAACACACTTATTGCAGACATAATCATCTACCACATCCAACAGGAAGAGCACATCACTTTACTAAAGGCCACCTTAACAATCTACAGAAAAGAGCACAGTCTTGCTGCTCTAAAAAAACACACTGCTCCAGGCTTAGTATCTATGTTTTATATTTTAAAACTTTAATCAACAGACAGATCTCAATAAAACATAAGGCAAAAAGAATCCACTCTATTCACTATTAAAAAAGACAGCATGATTACTCTTAAAACCATGCACTTATCTGCTCCTAAAGGTTCCTTTATGGTCCTTTAGGGTCCACACAGGTTCCTTTAGGGTCAGTTGTGAATTTCGCTGTTTGTTCATTTTCCTTAGATGGATTCCAATGTCCAGAAACACTTTAACTCAGACAGCTAAGGCAGTAGCTGTGCAGATTGACTGCTGTGTCAGACAACAGTGTAGGTTTCTTTTTCTTTTTCTTATTCTTTCTATCTCTCCCTCTCAGTCACTGACGATGTGGTCTCTGTCTTTGTTCTCTTCCTTCTTTTTAAAGTGCCGTTGTTTGGATCTTTTTTCCCCAAAGTTCCAAAACAATGCAACAGCTTATAAAACAGTAATTACTGCTCTAGGAATTTGAAGAAATCACCTCCAACACCTAAAATACCTAAAAAAAAGAGCTGCTCCTACAGCCACAATTTTTTCCCATCCTCCATCTTGGATTACCCAGAATCCTGGTAGCTCTTGCTCCATATCCATATTAATCATTCTCCTTCAGAATAAATTGCTTTTCCCAGTTACAGTTTGGTTACTTGTCTTTTAATACATTACTGTGGGTCAATAATATGCCAGTACTTCCTCCATCTCTACTTTTTTAGCCCCAACTTTTAAACAGACTCTTAATTTCTCCATCATTGAATTCAAAATAACTTGTAAATATTTCAAGGCATTAACATGCATACCCCTCTCCAGAAGTGCATAAACTTTGAGCAGACTTGGTAACTTTTTGCTGAATGCAGTTATCTGTCTCATCTGAGTAATATGGTACATAAGTTAACGAGTTTTGAGAAGATTTATAGCTCAGGTTGAGGTTCTGGATGTAGGTTTACTTACTGAGCTGGAAGGTTTGGTTTCAGACGTTTTGTCACCATACTAGGTAGCATCACTAGTGAGCCTCTGGATGAAGCTCTGGCTGAAAGGTCTGAAACTAAACCTTCCAGCTGAGTGAGCAAACTTACATCTATGGTACATGAGTTTCAGTACCAATGTAATTCAGATATGTAGGCCAGAGGTCACAATGACTGAAAGACCATCAAACAACAACAAACATTTGCAGTTGGCTGATCATATCAGCCTGTGTTAACACACCTCAGAACAGCATGTCCACCATTCAAGATGTTTCTGTTTTTGGATATAATTTGTGTAATAATCTGGATTTTACCAAGAATTACACTGGAAACCAAATTGAGATTATCAATTGGGGTCACAGTGTGATTCAGTTGCACATGCTAGGAGTAACTTATGCTAATGCAAGGAATCCTGTTTTACACAGGTTAAAAGAATTCATACATACGTTGCATACTTTTCATGGGAAAACCAAGGATTCACGGTCACTGCCAATCTCTGCTACATATGTACACATGGCACATCCTGAACAATCAAAATCTATCTGCTAACCTGAGAACTAAGATTGACAGTTAACTATTGTTGCATTTTCATGTCATAACGTGCTAACTAACACTCTGTTTTCATTCCATATAATTTGATGTCTTGTTTTATCCAAACGTGGTTTTTGTGTCCTAGTATTGATCAGTGCAAGATGAACAGCTTTGACCTTGTCTCTCCTTTTAGTAATGTTGTGTAAGTTGTGTACTATCAGCATTACTTATATACCTGAGACAAAGGCAGAACAAATATCAAATTGGGGATATCAGCAACATAGACACAGTGGACAGTTAAGATTTAACACATTGTCTATTGAAATTCTCTAAAAGTGCATTAGACCCAATGTCATTCCAATGTTCATTTGTAAGCATATTGATAAAGCTTGAATGTAAGAGACAGTCCAGTGACTGACCATGGTTTTATGCAAAACAAGATAAACAGATTGGTAGCAGTGTTATTAACCTATATCATATTCTACATTGTGTTTGGTCTGAAGTGTGCAAAGTTGTTTTTCCTTTACTTTATTCCATTTGTGGCCCTATTTTGCCCCTTATAGATAATTGCGACATTAACAATACACACGTGAAACACAGTTGTGCTATAAACTTAAATAAACAGAATTGATTTGCCACATAATTCACTGCTAAATATCACTGACATGTTTTCTCTGAAAATGAACAGTTTGTTCTTTCAACTTAGGCATGGTCTCCCCTGCACTAAATGGGAAGAATATTCACTGAGTTCAAATTCCGTCATTACCAGTTATTTCACCCAAACCAAAAAGTTAACTCTGATGTCTCTTCACAGATGCTGCCAGACCTAAGGAGCTTTTCCAGCCATTTGTTTTTGTTGTGAGCTGACACAACATGCTATTCTTCTTGGATATATTTAGAGTCACAGAGATGTACAGCACAGAAACAGACCCTTCGGTCCAACCCGTCCATGCTGACCAGATATCCCAACCTAATCTAGTCCCATCTGCCAGCACCTGGCCCATATCCCTCCAAACCCTTCCTATTCATATACCTATCCAGATGCCTTTTAAATGTTGCAATCGTCTCAGCCTCCACCACCTTCCTCTGGCAGCTCATTCCATGCATGTGCCACCCTCCACATGAAAATTTGCCCTTAGGTCTCTTTTATATCTTTACCCTCTCACCCAAAACCTATGCCATCTAGTTCTGGACTCCCCGACCCCCAGGGAAAAGACTTTGTCTATTTACCCTATCCATGCCCCTCATGATTTTATAAACCTCCATCAGGTCACCCCTCAGCCTCCGACGCTCCAGGGAAAACAACCCTAGCCTATTCAACCTCTTCCTATAGCTCAAATCCTCCAATCTTGACAACATCCTTGTAAATCTTTACTGAATCTTTTCAAGTTTCACAACATCTTTCCGATAGGAAGGAGACCAGAATAGCACGCAATATTCCAACAGTGGCCTAACCAATGTCCTGTACAGCCGCAACATGACCTCTCAACTCCTGTACTCAATACTCTGACCAATAAAGGAAGCATACCAAACGCCTTCTTCACTATCCTATCTACCTGCAACTCCACTTTCAAGGAGCTATGAACCTGCACTCCAAGGTCTCTTTGTTCAGCAACACTCCCTAGGACCTTACCATTAAGTGTATATGTCCTGCTAAGATTTGCTTTCCAATAATGCAGCACCTCACATTTATCTAAATTAAACTTCATTTGCCACTTCTCAGCCCACTAGCCCATCTGATCAAGATTCCATTATAATCTGAGGTAACCATCTTCGCTGTCCACTACACCTCCAATTTCAGTGTAATCTGCAAATTTAATAACTATACCTCACATCCAAATAATTTATATAAATGATGAAAAATAGTGGACCCAGTACTGATCCTTGTGGCACTCCACTGGTCACAGGCCTCCAGTCTGAAAAACAACACTCCACCACCATCCTCTGTCTTCTACCTTTGAGCCAGTTCTGTATCCAAATGGTTAGTTCTCCCTGTATTCCGTGAGGTCTAACCTTGCTATCCAGATTCCCATGGGGAACCTTGTCGAATGCCTTACTGAAGTCCATATAGATCATGTTTACTGTTCTGCCCTCATCAATCCTCTTTGTTACTTCTTCAAAAAACTCAATCAAGTTTGTGAGACAAGATTTCCCATGCATAAAGCCATGTTGACTATCCTTAATCAGTCCTTACCTTTCCAAATACATGTACATCCTGTCCCTCAGGATTCCCTCCAACAACTTGCCCACCACCAATGTCAGGCTCACTGGTCTATATTCCCTGGCTAGTCCTTACCACCCTTCTTAAACAGTAGCACCACGTTAGCCAACCTCCAGTCTTCCGGCACCTCACCTGTGACTGTGGATAATACAAATATCTCTAAGAGCACCAGCAATCACTTCTCTAGCTTCCCACAGAGTTCTAGGGCACACCTGTCCAGGTCCTGTGGATTTATCCACCTTTATGTCTTTCAAGACATCCAGCACTTCTTCTCTGTAATATGGACATCTTTCAAGATGTTACCATCTATTTCCCTACATTCTATATCTTCCATGTCCTTTTCCACAGTAAGTACTGATGCAAAATACTCGTTTAGTATCTCCCCCAATTTCTGCAGCTCCACAAAAAGGCTGCCTTGCTGATTTTTGAGAGGCCCTATTCTCTAGGTGAAAGTGAGGACTGCAGATGTTGGAGATAAGAGTCAAGATTAGGGTGGTGCTGGAAAAGCACAGCAGGTCAGGCAGCATCCGAAGAGCAGGAAAGCCAATGTTTCGGGCAGGAGCCCTTCATCGGGACCCTATTGTCTCCCTAGTTTCCCTTTTGTCCTGAATGCATTTGTAAAAACCCTTTGGATTCTCCTTAACTCTATTTGCCAAAGCTATCTCATGCCCCCTTCCTCCCTACCACCACTCCCATTTCAATTACAGGCACTGCCCCCAATCCCAGCTCCACACCTCACAAGGTTCTAGCTCCAAGCCCTGCCGAGTTTTCACCACCCCCCCAGACCTCTCCCTCACTGAGGACGAATGATCAGTCCTCAGCAAAGTCCTCATCCCCCTCCATCCATGCATCAACAAATTCAATATGCATCGTGACATTGAACACTTCTGCTGCCTCTGCCTCTCAGCTTACTTTTTCAATCAGGACTCCTGCCCACCTTCCGAGGACCTCTTCACCTGCCTCCAACATCTCCATCCACTTGGACATCCTGTGCTGGCCTATTACCCGCCCTTGATCTCTTCATTTCCAACTGCCGCCAAGACATTAAGTGCCTCAACCTGTCTACCCCCTCCCCCACACCAAACTCTCACCCTCACAACGCGCAGTCCTCCACTCCCTCTGCTCCACTCCCAACCTCACCATCAAGCCAGTGGATAAAGGGGGTGCAGTGATTATTTGTCGCACTGATGTCTACACCGCTGAAGCCAGATGCCAACTCAAAGACACCTCCTCCTACTGCCCCCTCGACCATGACCTCACCCCCCCATCAACCAAACCATAATCTCCGAGACCATACACAACCTCATCACCTCAGGAGATCTCCCATCCACAGCTTCCAACCTCATAGTCCGGGAACACCACGCCACCCGATTCTACCTCCATCCCAAGATCCACAAGCCTGACCACCCCAGCCGACCCATTGTCTCAGCCTGCTCCTGCCTCATCGAACTCATCTCCACCTACCTCAATACTGTCCTATCCGCCCTAGTCCAGGAACTCCCCACATGTTTGAGACACCACCCACGCTCTCCACCTCCTCCAAGATTTCTGTTTCCCCGGCCCCCAATGCCTCATCTTCACCATGGACATCCAATCCTTCTACACCTCCATCTGCCATGACCAGCGCCTCCAAGCCCTCCATTTCTTCCTCTACCGATGATCCCACCAGTACAGTCCACTGACACTCCTATTTGTTTGGCTGAACCGGTCCTTACCCTTAACAATATCTCCTTCGAATCCTCCCATTTCCTCCAGACCAAAAGGGTAGCCATGGGCACCTGCATGGGCCCCAGCTATGTCTGTCTCTTTGTTGGCTACGTAGAACAGTCCATCTTCCGTAGTTACACCGGCACCACTCCCCACCTCTTCTTCCGCTACATTGATGACTGCATCGGCGCCACCTCGTGCTCCTCCGAGGAGGTTGAGCAATTCATCAACTTCACCAACACATTCCACCCCGACCTTAAATTTACCTGGACCATCTCTGACACCTCCCTTCCCTTCCTGGACCTCTCCATCTCCAACAATGACGACCGACTCAACACTGACATTTTTTACAAACCCACTGACTCCCACAGCTACCTGGATTACACCTCTTCCCACCCTATCTCCTGCAAAATTGCCATCCCATATTCCCAATTCCTCTGCCACTGCCGTATCTGCTCCCAGGAGGACCAGTTCCACCACAGAACACACCAGATGGCCTCCTTCTTTAAAGACCATAATTTCCTTTCCCACGTGGTTGAAGATGCCCTCCAACGCATCTCATCCACGTCCTGCACTTCTGCCCTCAAACCCCAGCCCTCCAACTGCAACAAGGACAGAACCCCCCGTTCCTCACTTTCCACCCCACCAACCTCTGCATAAACAGCCTCATCCGCTGATATTTCCGCCACCTCCAAACGGACCCCACCACCAGGGATATATTTTCATCCCCACCCCTAATCACAACGACCGTTCCCTCCGTGACTACCTGGTCAGGTCCACACCCCCAAACAACCCACCCTCCCCTCCTGGCACCTTCCCTTGCCACCGCAGAAATTGCAAAACCTGCGCCCACACCTCCCCCCTCACCTCCATCCAAAGCCCCAAAGGAGCCTTCCACATCCAAAGTTTCACCTGCACTTCCACATGTCATTTATTATATTCGTTGCTCCCGATGCGGTCTCCTTTACATTGGGGAGACTGAACGCCTTCTCACAGAGCACTTTAGGGAACATCTCCGGGACACCCGCACCAATCAACCCTGACATTTCAACTCCCCCTCCCACTCTGCCGAGAACATGCAGGTCCTGGGCCTCTTCCACCACCGCTCCCTCACCACCCGAACCTGGAGGAATAACGCCTCATCTTCCACCTTGGAACACTTCAACTCCAGGTCATCAATGTGGACTTCACCAGTTTCCTTATTTTCCCTCCCTCCACCTTACCCCAGTTCCAACCTGCCAGCTCAGCACCATCCTCATGACTTGTCCTACCCACCAATCCACTCCTCCCTCCTCTCCGACCTATCACCTTCATCCCCACCTCCATCCACCTATTGCACTCTTAGCTACTGTCTCTCCAGCCCCATCCCCCCACCCATTTATCTCTCCACCCCGAAGGCTCCCTGCCTCATTCCTGATGAAGGGCTTTTGCCCGAAATGTCAATTTTCCTGCTCCTTGGATGCTGCCTGACCTGCTGTGCTTTTCCAGCACCACTCTAATCTTGACTCTGATCTCCAGAATCTGCAGTCCTCACTTTCGCCCACCATGGCAGTCCCAGTCTATGACAGAAAGTTAAAATCCCCTACCACAACCACCTTACAGATTCTTACAGATAACTGAAATCTCCTTCCAAAATTGTTTCTCAATTTCCCTCTGACTATTAGGGGGTCTATAATACAATCCCAATAAAGTAGTCATCCCTTTCTTATTTCTCAGTTTCACCCAAATAACTTCCCTCAATACAGCTGTAATGCTATCCCTTATCAAAACGCCACACTCCCTCCTCTCTTGCCTCCCTTTCTATCCTTCCTGTAGCATCTGTATCCTGGAACATTAAGCTGCCAGTCCTGCCCATCCCTTAGCCATGTTTCTGTAATTGCTATGATATCCCAGTCCCATGTTCCTAACCATGCCCTGAGTTCATCTGCCTTCCCTGTTAGGCCTCGTGCATTGAAACAAATGCAGTTTATCAGTGCTACCTTGTTCTCTGCTTGAATTTTGATGGGCTACTCAGCTGGCTTAGATGTCACATTCTCAATCCCTTCAACACAGTGAATGAATAGCCTAGATCAACGGGTGGATATTCATCAGGGTTTTCAAAATCTCAGTCAGCTTTATACCATGTTTAGTTCATGGTACCAAAGAAATCCTATCTTCATGTTTCCCCTCTCACCCTAAACAAAGACTTTGTCTATTTATCCTATCCATGTCCCTCATGATTTTATAAACCTCTATAAGGTCATCCCTCAGACTCTGTTGGTCCTGAGAAAGCAGTCCCAGCCCATTCATCCTCTTCCCAACAGCTCAAATCCTCCAACTCTGGCAACATCTTTGTAAATCTTTTCTGAACCTGTTCAAGTTTCACAATATCCTTTCGATAGGAAGGAGACCAGAGTTGCATGCAATATTCCAAAAGTGGCCTAACCAATATCCTGTACAGCTGCAATATGACATCTCAATTCCTATTCTCAATGGTCTGATCAATAAAGGAAAGGTCTCTTTGTTCGGCAACACTCCTCAGGACCTTACCATTAGCATATAAGTCCTGCTCTGATTTGATTTTCCAAAATGCAGCACCTCACATTTATCTAAATTAAACTCCATCTGCCACTCCTCAGCCCATTGGCCCATCTGATCAAGATCCCGTTTTACTCTGAGGTAACCTTCTTCGCTGCCCACTGTACTTCCAATTTTGGCATCATTTGCAAACCTACAAACTATGCCTCCCATGTTCACATCCAAATCATTTATATAAATGGCAAAAAGCAGTGGAGCCAGCACCAGTCCTTGTGGCACTCCTCTGGACACAGACCTCCAGTCTGAAAAGCAACCCTCCACCACCACCCTCTGTCTTCTACCTTTGAGCCGGTTCTGTATCCAAATGATTAATTCTCCCTGTATTCCATGAGTTCTAAGTTTGCCAATCAGTCTCCCATGAGGAACTTTGTTGAACGCCTTACTGAAGTCCTTATAAAATCATGTCTCCCGCTCTGCCCTCATCAATCCGCTTAGTTATTTCTTCAAAAAACTCCATCAAGTTTGTGAGACATGATTTCCCATGCACAAAGCCATGCTGACTATCCCAAATCAGGCCTTGCCTTTCCAAATACATGTACATCCTGTCCCTCAGGATTCCCTCCTTGCCCACCACCAATGTCAGGCTCACTGGTCTATAGTTCCCTGGCTTTTCCTTACCACCTCCAGTCTTTCGGGACTTCATCTTTGACCATCGATGATCCAAATATCTCAGCAAGGGGCCCAGCAATCACTTCCCTCGCTTCCCACAGAGTTCTTGTGTACACCTCATCAGGTCCTGTGGATATATTCACTTTTATGCCTTTTAAGACATTCAGCACCTCTTCCTCTAATTTATAGACGTTCTTAAAGATGTCACCATCAATTCCACATATTCTTTACCTTCCATGTCCTTCTCCACAGTAAACACTGATACAAATTACTCATTTAGTATCTCCCCCATCTCCTGTGGCACCACACAAAGGCTGCCTTGCTGATCTTTGAGAGGACCTATTCTCTCCCTAGTTACCTTTTTGTCCTAAATGTATTTATAAAATCCCTTTGGATTCTCCTTAACCCTATTTGCCAAAGCTATCTCTTGTCCCCTTTTGCCCTCCTGATTTCTCTCCTAAGTATACTCGTAATGCCTTTATACTCTTTCAATGATTCACCTGTTCTCTGCTGCCTATATCTGACATATGCTTCCTTCTTAACCAAACCCTCAATTTCTCTCGTCATCCAGCATTCCCTACACCTACCAGCCTTTCCTTTCAACCTAACAGGAATATACTGTCTCTCGACTCTCCTTATCTAATTTTTGAAGGCTTCCCATTTTCCAGCTGTCCCTTTACCTGCGAACATCTGCCCCCCATCAGCTTTTGAAAGTTCTTGACTAAATACCTGTACTGTCAAAGTTAACCTTCCTCCAATTCTTCCTCAGAACTGGTTCAGAAATGTTTATTCTGATTTCTCTCCACAGATGCTGCTAGTCCTGTTGAGTTTTTCCAGTGATTTTATGTTTTTGTTTCAGATTTCCATCACTGTTAGTTCTTTTCCACCAGAGTTGCAGTATTTGTCCCCGGCCTGCAGAGAGTGGAGTCAGCGGGATTGCAGTACCGGTCCCAGGCTAAGGATGTTGGACTCGGGTGTACAAAATTAAAAATCACACAACACCAGGTGAAAGTCCAACAGGTTTATTTGGAAGCACTAGCTTTCGGAGCGCTGCTCCTTCATCAGCTGTTTGTGGAGAATAAGATTGTAAGACACAGAATTTATAGCAAAAGTTTACAGTGTGATGTGTGAAATTATATATTGAAAAAAATCTGGATTGTTTGTTAAGTCTCTCATCTTTTAGAATGACTATGTTGGTTTCAGTTCTTTCATGTGTAAATTGCAAAACTTTTTTTTAAAAGTTACATTCTCAAGTGAACGTTAATGCACAACAATCAACAGAAAGAGGTGTTCCCTCCCAGTTGGAGAACACTTCAGCGGTCCGGGACATTCAACATCGGACCATTGGGTGACAGTCCTCCAAGGCAGATTTCAGGAAAGGCACCAGCGAAAAGTGGCCGAGCAGAGGCTGATAGCCAAGTTCAGTACTGTGGGATATAGGTAAAGTAGTGTTACTTCTGCAATCAGAATTACTTATGCAAGGTAAATGCACTCACACCAGTGTATAATTGTTTCAACCAAGAGCTGAGTCAACAAGAATGAAAACTATGTGAAGAAAATATATAATTGTTTTTGTATTAGCTAAAATGTGCATACAAGAATGAAACGTGTCTGCAAACAATGGTAGATGTTACAGACAAATAGATAAGGTGCTGTGAGGATGTAGGTTAAGCTAGACATGCTTGTACAAGCAGTAGTTATTAGCATCTGTTTCCCACTTCTGCAAAAACAAAAAACAAACCCCAATTAGAAGGTCATAAGGATCAATATGGTTGAGAAAAAGGGAGGAAATGTCACAAGTGGGGGAAATAGATAGCAGTGAAGGAGGATATACCTAACAATGGACCACAACAGGATGTGGTGAAATGGCCAAGTAAAACTTGTACTTTGTTATGCACAAGGCCAGATAAGGCAAGAGATAAACAATAGTAATGGGGGGCACCGGGTTTGGAGTAGTGAATCCTACATAAGATATGTACTTGCTAAACTCTGTGTGCCTTATTTCAGGCACCACGCTTGCAAGCGTATAATAAACATACTGATTGCTTCAGATCTTGTCTCGGACTGAAATTATTGAAGTGAGTGAGCTTCATTTTTCACAGTACCCATGGGGATGGCCTCAACCAGGATCTTGGGTTCATGTCACACTACAGATGATCCCATTGCACTATACACACACACACATGCAGACCCTCTCTCATATGTTCACACATACATTTCCACACACATCCTCTCACAGATGTATGCCCCTTTACACTCACATGCACACACTCACAGACACCCACGTGCACACATACACATATAAATTGTGGGGTGAATTTGTACTTGCAGAATTACATTTTACCGTTCTCAAAAACTGCATGAATCCATGTAAGATTCTGTAAATCCATTTTTTGGATGAGAATCAGTCTGACCATTGTGGTACAGACAGCCTCACACAGGGAACCTCACACCTTCAATACATTATCTGGGCCGACATGACACCAATTGTTAAAGTTCACTTTTGAATGTAACTTCTTAAAAAAAATTTTGCGATTTACATGTGAAAGGACTGAAACCAACATGGTCATTCTAAAAGATGAGAGCCTTAACAAACAATCCAGGTCTTTTTCAATATATAATTTCACTTACATCACACTAAACATTTGCTATGAATTCGGTGTCTTGCAATTTTATTCTCCACAATATGCTTCCAAATAAACGTGATGGACTACAACCGGGTTAAGGAGGCGGTGTCTGCCGGATTACAGTATCACCGCCGGCCTGAGGAAGCGGTGTCTGCGGGATTGCAGTACCGGTCCCGGGCTGAGGAGGCAGTGTCTGCGTGGACTGAGGAGGTGGTGTCTGCGTGATTGCAATACCTGTCCCGGGCTGAGGAGGCGGTGTCTGAGGGATTGCAATACCTGTTCCCGGCTGAGGAGGCAGTGTCTGCATGATTGCAGTACCTGTCCCGGGCTGAGGAGGCAGTGTCGGCGGGAGTGCAGTACCTGTCCCGGGCTGAGGAGGCAGTGTCGGCGGGAGTGCAGTACCGGCGTCGAGCTGAGGGGGGGCAGTGTCACTGCCCCTTTTTCTTTCTCTGGCTTCGGGCTCGCGGCCGCTTTGGTTCGTAACGGCTGCTGCTTCAAAATGGCGGCGCTCCCGTATCCGCAGGCGGCGACGGCGGCAGCAACGGCAACGACGACGACAACAGTAGCGGCGGAGGCCGCCTCTGCCTTTCCACGGCGGGGCCTAGGGGAAGAACAGTTGCTGCCGGCTGTGGAGCCTGAGGAGATCGAGCGGCGGCTGCAGAGGACCCGCGAGGAGCTGAGCAACAGGCGGAAAATCCTGGTGAAGAACCTGCGAACAGACAGCAGCAGCAGCCAGGTACCGGTCTGTCCCCGGGGAGAGGGGGAGAGGAGAGGGGGAGGGGGAGGGGGAGAGGAGAGGGGGAGGGGGAGCCTGGGCCTTGCGGCTGAGGCTCGCCTTTTGGCGGGAGTAACTTTAAAATGCCGATTCCTGGCTGTGAAGGCGGTGTTTTGACGAATGTTGGCCTCCTGTCCGCTCACCTGCGGGCAGCAACTTGCCTCATGGACAACTTTCCAGCAGCAGGAGCAGCTTCCCCACCACCACCACCAGCCATCTCCCCCTCTCCCCCCAGCCATCTCCCCCTCTCCCCCCAGCCATCTCCCCCTCTCCCACCAACAGCCATCTCCCCCTCTCCCACCAGCCATCTCCCCCTCTCCCACCAGCCATCTCCCCCTCTCCCTCCCTGTCCATTTACTCAGGCACCCACTTACTGTCGCCTTTCCACATCACCTACCAGTGAAATCATCTTCCCTTCTGGGAATCGCCTTTGTCCGATTTTTAAAAAAACATAATCTCCGTTGATTTCCCCCCCCCCCCATGTGTCCGATCCCCCGAAATTAGTTACTTTCAATGCCACTGATTTGTTATTTTTTCTGACCCGCATTCACCGCAAAAAAAATGTGGACGTCTAAATCAACAGTAAGGTGTGATTTTAAAAGTCTTAAGTGCTGGTGGGCAACGTGACGCCTTATCTTTTGTGGGGCTGCCAAGCGCTGCATGGCTTTATGGAACAAACTCCACCCACAGCGATACCGAGAGGGCTGAACTTTTCTACGTTTACAAAGCACACTAAAGGAAATTCTTATTTTCGGCTGCACAATTGTATTTCCGCAAAATAATAATTCTTTCGTTCTATCACTTCCGCATTTTCTCCCTTCCCACCTTTTCACATTTTAATAGGCTTTTTGCTTACGATTGGGATTTTTTAAAAGCTATTTGTGGAACTGAGAGCCTGGTTGCTTTCTTTCTTTTTGGTTTACGCTATTTTTTTAAACCGGAAGAATCTCTTGTTCGGTGCTGGACATTGTCTTGCTCATTTTTAAAGCATCGTACAGTTTACTTATTGAACACAAACCAATCAAATTGAAGTACTTGCAATATTACTGCCTGAAAAAAAATGTAATCAGACAAAGAAAATTCATAATGAGCGTTGCATTATGGTTTCGTACCTGGCTACATTGGAACTAGGGTTTCCTTGTTTTTTAATTCATTGGTCGGATGTCGCTGGGCGTTAGCATTTATTGACCATACCTAATAGCCCAGAGGCAGTTAAGAGTCAACCACATTGCCAGACCAGGTGAGGATGGCAGTCTCCTTCCCTAAGGGCCAAGAGTGAACCAGATGAGTTTTAACAACAATGTATTCATGGTCATCATTAGACTCTTAGTTCCAGATTTTGTTTTCATTGAATTCCAATTCCACCATCTGCCATGGCAGGATTTGAACCCAGATCATTACCTGGGTCTGTGGATTAACAGTGTGATGCTGGAAAAGCACAGCGAGTCAGGCAGCATCCGAGGAGCAGGAAAATCAACGTTTCTGGCAAAAGCCCTTCATCAGGAATAGAGGCAGGAAGCTTCCAAGGTGGCAAGATCTCTTGCCCCTTCCTAATGAAGGGCTTTTGCCCGAAACGTCGATTTTCCTGCTGCTCGGATGCTGCCTGGCCTGCTGTGTTTTTCCAGTACTATTCTGATCTAAAGTCTGGTTTCCAGCATCTGCAGTCCTCACTTTTTTTGCCTCTGCGGATTAACAGTCCAGCAATAATACCACTAGGCCATTGCCTCCCCTCTATGTAATTACCATGTCTGAATTAAGAGAGGAAGAACAGGCCTGAGAAAATTGGATCCATTTGATTATTAAAGATACAATGGATGTACAGAGTAAACAGTCAAAGAATAATGTAAACAGAAAGAACTGTGGCTATTGTCAATCAGGAACAAAAACAAAAATTACTGGAAAAGCTCAGCAGGTTTAGCAGCATCATTTTGGGTCTGGTGACCCTTGCTCAGAGTTCTGGTTTTTCTTCACAGATGCTGCCAGATCTGCTCAATGTTTGTACTGGAAAAGCTTCTCAGGTCTGGCAGCATCTGTGGAAAGAAATCAGTGAACATTTCAGGTCTGGTGATCCATCCTCAAACCTCGAGCAGCAATTTCTGTGCAAGTACTGTGTAATGGAATGCTGTCTACTCTGTCTAGAGGGATAAAGTGCTGACATGGTGTTTGTATGTGGCTGAATTAAAATTTTCAATCTTGTTAGCTTGCATCTGGAGCATTCCATCCAGCTCTGGAAGCTATTCCTGAAGTATGTACTGGCTTTGGAGGAAGTACAGGATAGATTTATCAAAATGATATCTAAATGTTAAATTACATATATTATTCAAGTTAGGATTGTATTCTCTGGAATTTAGAATGAGGGGTTATTTGATCAAAGTTTAAAATATTGAGGGGAACAGTGCGTTTTGAGAAGATTTGTAGCTCAGGTTGAGGTTCTGGATGTAGGTTTGCTTGCTGAGCTGGAAGGTTCGTTTCCAGACATTTTGTCACTCCACTAGGTAACATCTTCAGTGGGCCTCTGGGCGAAGCACTGCTCATGATTTCTGCTCTCTATTTGTATGTTTGAGTTTTTGGGTTGGTGGGGAACAGATAGAAGGTGGATAGAATTCATTTCCACTAGTTAAGGAGTCTACAACTAACATGTTTCCTTCATGTTCTGAGCCCTGCTGCCAATGAAATGTGGATTAGAAGCATGTACTGTGTGGCAGCTGGTTACTTGTTTCATTTTCTCCAGGATACCCAATTAATGATTTAAGAGCAGCCTTGCTGTCGAATAGAGGATGCTTGGCTCAAAACTTGAGCTTGAAAGCAGCATTCTGCAGTAGAAGGTAAATAAGGGAGAGTGTGCTTCAATTTGGAGGCAGCTTTGTTCCAATTTCTTAAAACTAAAAATGG
This sequence comes from Chiloscyllium punctatum, assembly GCF_047496795.1. Taxonomy (NCBI): domain Eukaryota; kingdom Metazoa; phylum Chordata; class Chondrichthyes; order Orectolobiformes; family Hemiscylliidae; genus Chiloscyllium; species Chiloscyllium punctatum. The sequence continues at coordinate 74,892,256 of NC_092745.1, forward strand.
CTTTCACAACCAGGCCTCCACTGAACATATTGTTGGATTAATCTTTCTACAGGATGACTTGCGGGATCCTAATGAAGGGTTTTTGCCCGAAACATTGATTCTCCTGCTCCTCGGATGCTGACTGACCTGCTGTGCTTTTCCAGCACAGCACTTTTGACTTGTGGGCTCTAGTCAAGGATGGCTTCTTTGCCTAGTTAGCATAATGAACTGTGGTCTGCTGCCAGGAGGCTGCTCCCCTACTTAAACTTATCTCTCGAAATCTGAAGGTTTATTGAAAATTTTCAGTCTCTTTTTGATGAGCTTTAATTGGCCCTCATTATGCTTATTGATTACTTGCTGCTTGCAGCATTGTAGCCCTGTCAGCTGCTGTCCCAATTCCTCAGAATTCCAACCAGCCTCTGTAAATTGGCTCTGAATTGCAATGAAGTCAGAGAAACCATGTTGGCTGAGCTATTTTTGGTTCTAGTGTGCTTCCATTCTTGGACCCAGTGGACTGAGTGGTTGCTAAAACTCCTGACCGAGGATGAGAAGGTTTAGTCATATGTTGCAGCCAGTCATTTAGTAGTGAAATTAAGAAACGCACTTTTGCTAACCCCCTCCACCAATATGTCAAGTGCACATACAGAAACTTCTTTAATGGCTTTGGTGCAGTAACTGCAAAGTTTAATCTGAAATTGACAGATTTTTGATAGCTAAAGGTGCATGGGGCAAGTGTGACTTGGTGAATGTGAAATCTAATCAATGTTTCAAGTATGGTAGAACAAGCTCAAGTTAAATACCCTTCTCCTAATTTCTTTGGTTGGAATGCATCAGTAAACTGTAAAACGTTGCATAAGGAGCCTTTCTAGCAGTTTTGACATCCGTATTGCAATCTATAAAATATTCCGGTTTTTAGGCCTTTCGATTTGGTCATTTCTGCGCATCAAGCTATCTTTTTGTTACATTGCATCTATTGCAGAGCCACAGTCACAGGAATCCAGGAATAACCGAGTTGTAGTGGACTTCGGCATAAAGTTCAAGGCTGACACTGCAGTACTGATGGAGTTCTGTACTGCTGGGTGCATCGTCTTTTGGACGAGATGTTAAACAGGGGCTTCATCTGCCTGCTTGGGTGGATGTGAAAGAATCCAAGCCACTAGAGTCATAGACTTGTACAGCACGGAAGCAGACCCTTCGGTCCAACCTATCCATGCCGACCAGATATCCCAACCCAATCTTGTCCCACCTGCCAGCACCCGGCCCATATCCCTCCAAACCCTTCCTATTCATATTCCTATCCAAATACCTCTTAAATGTGCAATTGTACCAACCTCCACTACTTCCTCTGGCAGCTCATTCCATACACCTACCACCCTCTGTCTCTTTTATTTCTCACCCCTCTCACCCTAAACCTATGCCTTCTAGTTGTGGACTCCCCGACCCCCAGGGAAAAGACTTTGTCTGTTTACCCTATCCATGCCCATCATAATTTTGTAAACCTCCATAAGCTCACTCCTCAGCCTCCGATGCTCCAGGGAAAACAGCCCTAGCCTGTTAAGCCTCTCCCTATAGCTCAAATCCTCCAACCCTGGCAACATTCTTGTAAATCTTTTCTGAACCCTTTCAAGTTTCACAACATCTTTCCAAGAGGAAGAAGACCAGAATTACACACAATATTCCAACAGTGGCCTAACCAATGTCCTGTACAGCCACTGTATAGACCTCCCAACTCCTGTACTCAATACTCTGACCAATAAAGGAAAGCATACCAAACGCCTTCTTCCTATCTACCTGCGACTCCACTTTCAAGGAGCTATGAACCTGTACTCCAAGGTCTCTTTGTTCAGCAACACTCCCGAGGACCTTACCATTAAATGTAGAAGTCCTGCTAAGAATTGCTTTCCCAAAATGCAGCACCTTGCATTTATCTGAATTAAACTCCATCTGTCACTTCTCAGCCCATTGGCTCATCTGGTCAAGATCCTGTTGTAAGCTGAGGTAACCCTCTTTGCTATCCACTACACCTCCAATTTTGGTGTCATCTGCAAATTTACTAACTGTACCTCTTATGCTCGCATCCAAATCATCTATGTAAATGACAAAACATAGAGGACCTAGCACCGATCCCTGTGGCATTCCACTGGTCACAGGCCTCCAGTCTGAAAAACAACCCTCCACCACCACCCTCTGTCTTCTACCTTTGAGGCAGTTCTGTATCCAAATGGCTAGTTCCATGAGATCTAACCTTGCTAATCAGTCTCCTATGGGGAACCTTGTCGAATGCCTTACTGAAGTCTACGTGGATCACATCTATGGCTCTGTCCTCATCAATCCTCTATGTTACTTCCTTAAAAAACTGAATCCAGTTTGTGAGACATGATCTCTCATGCACAAAGCCATGTCTACTATCCCTAATCAGTCCTTGCCTTTCCAAATACATGTACATCCTGTCCCTCAGAATTCCCTCCAACAACTTGCCCACCACCCTACGTCAGACTCACTGGTCTATAGTTCCCTGGCTTGTCCTTACCACCTTTCTTAAACAGTGGCACCACGTTTGCCAACCTCCAGTCTTCTGGCACCTCAGCTGTGACTATCGCTGATACAAATATCTCAGCAAGAGGCCTAGCAATCACTTCCCTAGCTTCCCATAGCGTTCTATATCCTGTGGATTTATCCACCTTTGTGTTTCAAGACATCCAGCACTTTCTCCTCTGTAATCTGGACATTTTGCAAGGTGTCACCATCTGTTTCCCTACAGTCTATATCTTCCATATCCTTTTCCACAATAGATACTGATGAAAAATATTCATTTAGTAACTCCCCCATTTTCTGTGGCTCCACACAAAGGCCACCTTGTTGATCTTTGAGGGGCCCTATTTTCTACCTGGTTACCCTCTTTTGTCCTTAATATATTTGTAAAAACCCTTTGGATTCTCCTTAATTCTATTTACCAACACTATCTCATGTCCCCTTTTTTTGCCCTCATGATTTCCCTCTTAAGTATACTCCTACTGCCTTTATACTCTTCTAAGGATTTACTCGATCTATCATGTCTATACCTGACATATGCTTCTTTCCTTTTCTTAACCAAATCCTCAATTTCTTTAGCCATCCAGCATTCCCTATACCTACCAGCCTTTCCTTTCACCCTGACAGGAATATACTTGCTCTGGATTCTCGTTATCTCATTTGAGAAGGCTTCCCATTTTCCAGCCATACCTTTACCTGCAAACATCTGCCCCCAATTAGCTTTTGAAAGTTCTTGCCTAATACCGTCAAAATTGACCATTCTCCAATTTAGAACTTCAATTTTTAGATCTGGTCTATTCTTTTCCATCACTATTTTAAAATGAATAGAATTATGGACGCTGGCCCAAAGTGCTCCCCCACTGACACCTCAGTCACCTGCCCTACCTTATTTCCCAAGAGGAGGTCAAGTTTTGCATCTTCTCTAGTAGGTACATCCACATACTGAATCAGAAAATTGTCTTATACGCACTTAAGGAATTCTTCTCCATCTAAACCTTTAACACTATGGCAGTCCCGGTCTGTCCTTGGAAAGTTAAAATCCCCTACCATAGCCACCCTATTATTCTTGCAGATAGCTGGGATCTCCTTACAAGTTTGTTTCTCAATCCCCTTCTGACTATTAGGGGGTCTATAATACAATCCCAATAAGGTGAGCATCCCTTTTGTATTTCTCAGTTCCACCCAACTAACTTCCCTGGATTTCCAGGAATATCCTCCCTCAGCACAGGTGTAATGCTATCCCATATCAAAAACGCCACTTCCCCTCCTCTCTTGCCTCCCTTTCTATCCTTCCTGTCGTGTTTGTATCCTGAAACATTAAGCTGCCAGTCCTGCCCATCCCTGAGCCATGTTTCCATAATTGCTATGATATCCCAGTCCCATGTTCTTAATCATGCCCTGAGTTCATCTGCCATCCCTGTTCGGGCCCTTGCATTGAAATAAATGCAGTTTAATTTATTAGTCCTACCTTGTCCCTGCCTGTTTCGACTGCTTGACTTGCTTCTGTTCGCAAGTGTATCAGTCTCAGATTGACCTATTTCCTCACTATCTCCTTGGGTCCCTCCCCCCCCCCCCCCCCCACCTTACTAGTTTAAATCCTCCTGAGCAGCTCCAGCAAATTTCCCTGCCAGTATATTAGTCCCCTTCCAATTTAGGTGCAATCCGCCCTCCTTGTACCGATCGCTTCTACCCCAAAAGAGATTTCACTGATCCAAAAATGTGAGTCCTTCTCCCATACACCAGCTCCTCAGCCATGTATTTATCTTCTCTATCCTCCTATTCCTGCCCTCACTAGCTCGTAGCACTGGGAGTAATCCAGATATTACTACTCTCGAGGACCTCCTTTTTAAATTTCTGCCTAACTCTGTAATCTTCAGACTCTCAACCTTTTCCTTCCCTTTGTCGTTACGTTTGAGAAGAGCAGAGAGGTTTGCAGTGTGTCCTGGCCAAAATTTTTACCTCAATCAGTATCACAAAAAACATATAATCTTTGATTGAGTTGCATTTGTGGGATTTTGCTGTGCTTGTTTTTCTTGCCCAGTTTCTTACATTGAAGCATTTTTGAAATGTTATTAGTGTTTATATTCGCCTTAACGTTATTCACGATGTGCAGACATCATATAGACATCATATAAGGCGGGTTATAAAGGCAGTTTCTTTGTCATTTGTGTACACTTGTATGTGCCCCTTTTGCTCTGTGCAAAGTTTGCTGTCGTAGCACTTCTCAACTGGTGAACTGAAATGTGACCTTTTGTGCGAACTACTCTGGAATATCAGCCTTCAGAATGAACAATGATGAGCCTTACACTCCAAATGTTACTAAACGGTACTTTCTTGATATCTCTTCATCTCCAAATTTATCATGAAACAAGCTAAAAACTATACATCAAGTTTACTGAACATTTGAAGTTAGGATATTTTAAAATTCAGGGGATATGTATGACATTGGCAAAACCAGGGTTTATTGAATCCTGATTCCTGTTGAATCCAGTTAAAAGTCAACCACATATCTGGCTTATGTGAGATTCGAGCAATCGTTCCAAAAGAAACATGATTGAGGCAGAGGAGATTTTTGACAATAAATATCTTTGTCATTAGGCTAGTTTTTTTTTTAAATTCTGGATTTCTATTGAATTATTGCTACAGCTAATAGTAAAAGGTACAGGTCAGTGTGTTGGAGCTCTAACAGGACAGAAAGAGGAAAAGTTAAAATGTTAACACATATAAAACTCAGATTCACCTTCAAGATAGGGGCATCAAGGTGGCTCAATCGTTAGCACTGCTGCTTCACAGTGCCAGGGACCCGGGTTTGATCCAGCCTCTTTGTGGAGTTTGCACATTCTCCCCATGTTTGCGTGGGTTTCCTCTGGTACTCTGGTTTTCTCCCACAATACAAAGATGTGCTGGTCAAGCGAATTGGCCATGCTAAATTGCCCATAGTGTTAGGTGCATTAGTCTTTGCTAACTATAAGATCTGGGTTGGTTACTGTTCAGAGGTTCGGTGTTGACTTGTTGGGCCGAAGGGTTTGTTTCATTGCAGTCAGGGATTTTAATTCTAAATCAAATATAATCTCTTGTTTCTAGGTTAGTGAGGCTGGGTGGGGGTAGCTGTATGGCGAAGGGCCTCTGAAAAATTTGTACTCCATCTTGTCTATGACCTCGACATTTGTTAACAGTTGTCACTTAAATAGTATGCACAATATTGAGGGATCATGAACAATTGATAGAGGTGAATTTTAAGGAGTGTCTTCAAGAGGATTGACAAGTAGAAAGTTGTGAGACTGTAATTTGCAATAAATATGCATTTCTTTAAGAAAGGGAGGGGGTGAAAAGGTAAAATAGTCTAGTAATAGCTAGCAGAAATTAAAGGTAATAAGAGGTTGAAGGAAGAACCATCGAATGGATTGGGAAGATTTCAGAATTAAGGTAAGAATGGACAAAAAAAATGATAGAGGAATACCAAGCAAGCTAGCAAGAGACTGAAAACTGATTTGTTCAAGATATATATAAAAATTGTATGGAGATGTGTAAAGGAAAAGATTAATGGTCAGTCCCTCAGAGTCAGAACAAATTGGAATTATTTTATCTAACTTCATTGTAAAAGACAAAATTCATTCTGGGAATAGTTGACAACAAAGAAATAATGAACTTGAAGAAACTATTACAATATTAAAGTTGACAAATATACTGGACCAAACTGCTTGTGTCTTGACATTTCAAAGCTTCTGGCTTCAGAATTAGTTAATACAGTGCATTTAGTTGAGCCACATTATCTGGGTTCTAGAATGGCTTCTGTGGTTTGGAAGATAGGAAACAATTTCAATATTCAAAATCAGGAAGCAAACAAAAACCTTAAATATGAGGGTAAATGGTTAAAAGTGGATAAATCCCCAGGACCTGATCAGGTGTACCCGAGAACTCTGTGGGAAGCTAGAGAAGTGATTGCTGGGCCTCTTGCTGAGATATTTGTATCATTGATAGTCACAGGTGAGGTGCCGGAAGGTTGGAGGTTGGCAAACGTGGTGCCACTGTTTCAGAAGGGCGGTGAAGATAAACCAGGGAACTATAGACCGGTGAGCCTCACCTCTGTGGTGGGCAAGGTGTTGGAGGGAATCCTGAGGGTCAGGATGTACGTGTATTTGGAAAAGCAAGGACTGATTCAAGATAGTCAACATGGCTTTATGCATGGGAAATTAAGTGTCTCAAACTTGATCGGGTTTTTTAAAGAAGTAACAACGAAGATTGGGGGCAGAGCAGTAGATGTGTTCTATATGGACTTCAGTAAGGCGCTCAACAAGGTTCCCCATGGGAAACTGATTAGCAAGATTAGATCTCATGGAATACAGGGAGAACTAGCCATTTGGATACAGAACTGACTCATAGGTAGAAGACAGAGGGTGGTGGTGGAGGGTTGTTTTTTTTAGACTGGAGGCCTGTGACCAGTGGAGTGCCACAAGGATTGGTGCTGGGCCCTCTACGTTTTGTTATTTACATAAATGATTTGGATGCGAGCATAAGAGGTACAGTTAATAAGTTTGCAGATGACACCAAAATTGGAGGTGTAGTGGACAGCAAAGAGGGTTACCTCAGATTACAACAGGATCTTGACCAAATGAGCCAATGGGCTGAGAAGTGGCAGATGGAGTTTAATTCAGATAAATGTGAGGTGCTGCATTTTGGGAAAGCAAATCTTGGCAGGACTTATACACTTAATGGTAAGGTCCTAGGGAGTGTTGCTGAACAAAGAGACCTTGGAGTGCAGGTTCATAGCTCCTTGAAAGTGGAGTTGCAGATAGACAGGATAGTGAAGCAGGTGTTTGGTATACTTTCCTTTATTGGTCAGAGTATTGAGTACAGGAGTTGGAAGGTCATGTTGCAGCTGGTTAGGCCACTGTTGGAATATTGCGTGCAATTCTGGTCTCCTTCCTATTGGAAAGATGTTGTGAAACTTGATAGGGTTCAGAAAAGATTTGCAAAGATGTTGCCAGGGTTGGAGGATCTGAGCTACAGGGAGAGGCTGAATAGGCTGGGGCTGTTTTCCCTGGAGCGTCGGAGGCTGAGGGGTGACCTTAGAGGTTTACAAAATTGAGGGGCATAGATAGGATAAATAGGCAAAGTCTTTTCCCTGGGGTGGGGGAGTTCAGAACTAGAGGGCATAGTTTAGGGTCAGAGGGGAAAGATATAAAAGAGACCTAAGGGGCAACTTTTTCACGCAAAGGGTGGTATGTATATGGAATGAGCTGCCAGAGGATGTGGAGGAAGCTGGTACAATTGCAACATTTAAGAGGCATTTGGATGGGTATATGAATAGGAAGGATTTGGAGGGATATGGGCTGGGTGCTGGCAGGTGGGAGTAGATTAGGTTGGGATATCTGGTCGGCATGGACGGGTTGGACCGAAGGGTCTGTTTCCATGCTGTACATCTCTATGACTAGGAATAGGCATTTGGTTAATCAAGCCTGCTCCTCCGTTTAACATGTATGGTTCTACTATTTTCTGTCTCAACACCATACTCCTGTTTCCAACTTCTCAATCTATCTATTCCATTCTCGAGCATATTCAGTGACTTGGCCTTCACAGCTTTCTGTGGTATGATCCTCTTTGTCTATTAAATAAATGTTAACCAGGCTTCTGGGAAAAATCTTCTGCTCTTCCTCTAATTCTGACTTGGTATCTTTTGCATCTGCTCAAGAAGAGATCAGGAATGAGTCTTTTTTTTCTCAGCCAAAAGCAGTGCAGCAGTTCCAAAGTAATTATTCATATATTTCGGCTGATACTGTTTGTTTAAGCCTCTTGAACAGTGTTAAGATCAATGATCTTCTGACTCCAAGGTGTATAATCGTTATGTCAAGTATTGGACCTTCAGATAACAACTGCTTCCTAATATGGGAACATTGCAGTTAAGTGCAATGTTAACCACGCCCCAATTTTAATATCAAAATCAGAATTCAGTCATTTTCCAGTGAGAAGTAAATTTGAATGTATCCAAAATCCCTTAGGCCAGTTATGCTGTCCATGTAGAAAGTGTGCTGTTGGAAAGCACAGCAGGTCAGGCAGCATCCGAGGAGCTGGGGAATTGACATTTCAGACATAAGCCCTTCATAAGCCCAGGATTCCCAAAACTAATCCCTCTGCATGTAGAAACCCTACTTTTATGGCTAATTGTTTAGTTCTTAAGCTGTGGCTTGTAAACACATCCATATCGAGCAATATTTTTAATGATAAGGGCTTTTTTGCAATGGTAAATAGTTTCTCAGGTCTACTGAACTCCTTTGGGTATTCTTGTTGCTTCTGCAGTCAACTGACAAAAGAATATGTCCATTGCCATTTTTGTATCCACGGCAAAACAAAGTCATTTACCTGAAATTTAAAGATATTTTTATCAGCCTGTTCAGCCATACTATTACACAACTCTGCAGCAGAACGGGCTTGAACCTGAGTCTTCTAGCCCAGAGGTAGAAACGCTAGCACTGTGCACCACAAGATCCCTCCCCATCCCCAATTTTAAATTGAACTCCAAAATATTGATATAGTTGTCTTCAAAATTGACCCTGACAGTTGTGGATTGGTTGGTTGATCTAGATGTACAGAGAAACCTCGATTATCTGGCATTTGACAAACCAAACTTTGGATCATCCAAACTAGATTGCAAGGTCCTAATGCATGGCTAACTGTTATTCGGCATCGATTATCTGGCATTGAATTAATCGAACTAAATACTCCCTGCCCGTGTCCTTTGGATAATCGTGGTTCCTCTGTAAATACATAATAGAGCTGGGAAGTGCTTTTTGAAATGTAAAATTTGGTCCATAAAACTAACTGCTAAGTTCAAAGTTACAGATAGACAATAGACAATAGATGCAGGAGTAGGCCATTCTGCCCTTCAAGCCTGCACCGCCATTCAATATGATCATGGCTGATCATTCCTAATCAGTATCCTGTTCCAGCCTTATCTCCATACCCCTTGACTCCACTATCTTTAAGAGCTCTATCCAATTCTTTCTTAAATGAATCCAGAGACTGGGCCTCCACTGCCCTCTGGGGCAGAGCATTCCACACAGCCACCACTCTCTGGGTGAAGTAGTTTCTCCTCATCTCTGTCCTACATGGTTTACCCCGTATTTTTAAGTTGTGTCCTCTGGTTCGGCATTCCCCCATCAACGGAAATATGTTCCCTCCTGCCAGAGTGTCCAGTCCTTTCATAATCCTATACGTTTCAATCAGATCCCCTCTCAGTCTTCTAAACTCAAGGGTATACAAGCCCAGTCGCTTCAGTCTTTCCGTGTAAGGCAATCCTGCCATTCCAGGAATTGACCTCGTGAACCTACGCTGCACTCCCTCAATAGCCAGAATGTCTTTCCTCAAATTTGGAGACCAGAACTGTACACAGTACTCCAGGTGTGGTCTCACCAGGGCCCTGTACAGCTGCAGAAGCACCTCTTTGCTTCTATACTCAATCCCTCTTGTTATGAAGGCCAGCATGCTATTAGCCTTCTTCACGACCTGCTGTACCTGCATGCTTGCCTTCATTGACTGGTGGACAAGAACACCCAGATCTCTCTGAACAGCCCCTTTACCTAATTTGATACCATTAAGGTAGTAATCTGCCTTCCTGTTCTTGCCACCAAAGTGGATAACCAGACATTTATCCACATTAAACTGCATCTGCCATGCATCTGCCCACTCACCTAACTTGTCCAGGTCACCCTGTAATCCCCTAACATCCTCATCACATTTCACCCTACCACCTAGCTTTGTGTCATCAGCAAATTTGCTAATGTTATTGCTGATACCATCTTCTATATCATTTACATATATTGTAAAAAGCTGCGGTCCCAGCACGGATCCCTGCGGTACCCCACTGGTCACTGCCTGCCATTCCGAAATGGAGCCGTTAATCACTACCCTTTGTTTCCTATTAGCCAACCAATTCTCTATCCAATCTAGTACTTTGCCCCCAATCCCGTGCGCCCTAATTTTACTCACTAACCTCTTGTGTGGGACTTTATCAAAAGCTTTCTGAAAGTCCAGGTACACTACATCCACTGGATCTCCCTCGTCCATCTTCCGAGTTACATCCTCAAAAAATTCAAGAAGATTAGTCAAGCATGATTTCCCCTTCATAAATCCATGCTGACTCTGTCCTATCCTGTTACTATTATCCAGATGTGCCGTAATTTCATCCTTTATAATAGACTCCAGCATCTTTCCCACCACTGAGGTCAGACTAACTGGTCTATAATTTCCTGCTTTCTCCCGCCCACCCTTCTTAAAAAGTGGCACAACATTAGCCGCCCTCCAATCCTCAGGAACCGACCCCGATTCTATTGAACTCTGGAAAATAATCACCAGCGCATCCACGATTTCCCGAGCCACCACCTTCAGTACCCTGGGATGCAGGCCATCAGGTCCCGGAGACTTATCAACCTTCAGACCTAACAGTCTCTCCAACACCAAATCCTGGCAAATAGAAATTCCCTTAAGTTCAGGTCCTTCAGCCACTGTTACCTCAGGGAGATTGCTTGTGTCTTCCCCAGTGAACACAGATCTGAAGTAGCATCTGAAGATGCCAAGGTTGGACTTCATTAGTTTAAATCAGTTATGTTTAATCACTACACGTCAGCTGTGGTTCAAGCAGTAGTACTTTTATCTCTAAGTGAGAAAGTTCTAGGTTCAGTTCCTAATTGAACGCTGTTCAGATGGACTTGCGGATTACATGTTAAACTTTGACTTCATCTGCACATTCGGATGGACACATATCGCATTAACAATATTCCAATAGAAAAGCCCCTCTGGGTGCATGTACTAAAATTGACCACCTAACCAATCGGCGTCTGTTAAATTGACAGCCATGTGTTCTGTTTGCATTACTAATTACATGCTGCTTCTTAACACTCATCCCATCAATGAATTTATCCTTGGCAAGGCTAGACTTTGATTCCCATTCCTAATTGTCCTTTAGCAGGCGATAGTGAGTTGTCAAATTGAAGCGTTACACTGTATCTGGTATGCCCACAGCCCTGTTAGGGAGCGCATTCCGGGATTTTGACCCCAGTGATAGTGAAAGAGTGTCAGTATATTTCCCAGTTATAAAATTGTGTGACTTGGAGGGGAACTTACAGCTGGTGATGTTCCTAGAATTCTTCTCCTTTTAAGGCGGTGACAATCACCGGTTTGGAAAGTGCTATTGAATCACCTTTGTCAAATTGCTGCAATACATTTTGTGGCTGGTACACAATTGTTGCAATTGTGCCAATGTGGAGCATATGAATGCTAATGGCAATGGATTGGGCTGTAAGCAAAATGGCTTTTTTTTTCTTGTCTGTTGTTAAGTCCCTTGAATGTTGTTGGAGCTGTACTTATCCAGAAAAGTGAGTGTTCCATCATGCTCCTGAGTTGTTCCAGATGAATTACTACAGGATTCCTAACCTCCAAGCCGCTGGTGAAATGATAGATCCATGCAGATACAGTTTAATATAAACATATGAAATCGTGAATTTTGGTAGGAAGAATTGAGAAGCAATTTAAACGCTGTAATTTAAGTATGAGAACAGAGACTGGATGATAAAGTACTCAGACATTTAAAATGGAGTTGAGAAGGCTGTCATTTTCTGGAAAAAAAAGAACAAGGATCAGTGCTGGTTCCAATCTTGTTTGTCATTTGTACAAGTGATTTGGACAGGAATTTCAAAAAGCATGGTCAGTAAGTTTGCAAATGACATGAAAATTGGCTATATGGTCGACAGTGGAGAAGGTTATCTAAGATTACAAAGGGATCTTGATCAATTGGGCCAATGGGCTAAGGATTAGCAGATGGAGTTTAATTTTGACAGGTGTGCAGCATTGCATTTTGATAAAATGAATAAGCAGAGACTTACAGGTTCAGGTACGAAGTTCTTTGAAAGTTGCATTGCTGGTAGACAGGGTGGTAAAGAAGGCATTTAGCATGCTTTCCTACATTGCTCAGATCATTGAGGATAGGAGTTAGAGTAATGGAGGCGTACAGCATGGAAACAGACCCTCCATTCCAACTCTTCCATGCCAACAGGTTTCCTAGCCTAATCTAGTCCCATTTGCCAGCACTTAGCCCATATTCCTCTAAACCCTTTCTATTCATATACCCACCCAGGTGCCTTTTAAATGTTGTAATTGTACCAGCCTCTGACAGCTCATTCCATACACACACCACCTTCTGTGTGGAAAACGTTGCCTCTTAGATCCCTTTTAAATTACTCCCTTTCACCTTAAACCTATGCCATCTAGTTTGGGAGTCTTTCCCCACTCCCCCCCCCCCCCCAAAAAAAAAAAAAGCTGTGGGGAGAAAGACCTTAGTTATTTACTCTATGACTTTAAAAACCTGTATTAGGTCATCCCTCAGCTCCTGAATCTCATGGGAAATAAGTTCCAGTCTATTCAGTCTTTTCCTATAGCTCAAGCCTGGCAACATCCTTATCAATCTTTTCTGAACCCATTTGAAAGTCCTTGCCTAATACTGTCAAAATTGGCCTTCCTGCAATTTAGAGCTTCAACTTTTAGCTCAAGTCCATCCCTTTCCATAACTATTTTAAAAATAATAGAATTATGATCATTGGTCCCAATGTACTCCCTCACTGACACCTCAGTTACTTGCCCTGCCTTATTTCTCGAGAAGGTTTTGCTCCTTTTCTAGTTAGGTATGTTGCCATACTAAATAAGAGGATTTTCTTGTACTCGTTTAACAAATTCCCCACCATCCAAGCTCTTAACCGTGTGGCAGTCCAAGGTTTTATTTGAAAAGTTAAAATTCCCTATTGATACGATCCTATTATTATCGGCCCATAACATAGTAAAATGTCATGTGGTACTTTGTAGGGGTATTATCAAACAAAAATTGATATGTAAATAAAAGTAAAAAATGCTACCAGAACATGGGTCAGGCAGCATTCCCAGAGAGGAGTAAGTGTTTCCTGATCTTTCAATTGTAAAAATTAGCACCTAACTGTATAATTCTCCATAACAGTTGCAATTTTTTAATGCCGAGCTTCTCAGACTAGAGTAGTTCATGAAAAGAACAGAAATGCACTTGAGGGGAAGCTAAGTAACTACATTATCTAGGATGAGAGGATAGGGTTGGAAAGAGACATGTAGGTATAAGCACTGGTATATACTGGTTCAGGAAGGCATGTTGTGAATTCTGTATGTCGGTTAAACATTCTAGCCTTATTTTCAATTAAACAACAAAATGATGTTTATTTACCTCCAAAGCTCTTTCCTGTGCAAGGTGTTTTGTTTTATTGTTCCTCTGGAACAGCTTGGATTTTCTTCATTAAAGACATTTTAAATATAAGTCGCTATTGCTGCAATCATTGTGAACATGAATAAGATGTTGTCTTGTGCTGTTTCTAAGATCCTTAATGATCTCAGAATCATTATATTTTATTGAAAGATTATTTACATTAAATTGATTAAAATATCAATGTTATAAAATCAATTGGAATTGGTGTTTCTGGTCAGTGCAGTGTGTTATAAGCATGCAGATTCTCTTAAGAGTTTGATTACACTTTTTTTATTCTGATGTATTTTTATGACCACATTTATATTCCAAATCTGAACTTCTGACTAGCCCCAGCAAATTGCTCTTATTTATCTGAGCTCTCGGAGTTTTGGTGTTTAGTGGAAATTAATCATCCTTTTGTTTATGCATTAGAATATTCCTGATTTGATGGCTAATACTTGATTCTGTTTCATGATTCAGGAGATACATGAGCTGCTTAAAGACTATGAATTGAAATACTGCTATGTGGATAAGAACAAAGGAACTGGTAAGATGAGATTAATTTAAATGTGAGAAATGAATTTTAGTTTGATTTTTTTTTTGTGAACCAAAGGGCTGATTTTGGAGAATGGTCATTTCTACTTTCATTTTTTGGACTATTGTTTATTTAGACCTGCAGTGTAGGTAATGTTTCAATTGAACAGAGTTTTGGTAAGGAGTGTATTGAACTTGCAGTGCTGTGTTGTTTGAAATAATATTTTTAAATATTCTTTTGGCCCTTCCTCTACAAAAATCATTACTTGGCTTGACAGCTGACATAAAGCATTTGAATGAATTCTTATGTCAGTGTCACATGAGGGTTTTAAAAGTGAGCCATTTTTATTAAGCTCTGCACCAGAAAGCTCAATGCAGAACAACCAGGTAGACATGTGTGACAGCAAATCTCCCAGTTACGAATTTGAAAATTTAGTCTGGAATGCTAAGAAGGAAACATCTCTGAGGAATGTATCAAAAGTACAATGCTTTTTTTTTGTTTCCTATGTAGTTCTTCATTTCTTCAAGTTCTCTCATTCCTCCTACCTGTGACCCCCCACCCCATGCTATCCTTACCGAAACACCAATGAGTTAACTGCATTTAAACTTTTAGTTTAGATTAGATTAGATTAGATTACTTACAGTGTGGAAACAGGCCCTTCGGCCCAACAAGTCCACACCGCCCCGCCGAAGCGCAACCCACCCATACCCCTACATCTTTAAAAGACGTTAAAGAACAGTTGATTAATGGAAGTTTATTACACAATTTGAGCTTTGGACCAGAAACACATCTTTTAAGAAGAAGTTATTTATCTGTAATGTGATGCAAGTATATTTTATATCTTTTGATGTCCTGTATTTTAATGTTTAGGTTTAGAACTAATGGCATGTGGGTTTTCTGTGTGTATGAGGGTTTAATGATTTAACTTGTCAGTTTCTGGACCCACAATTTTTTTAAAACCAGATGAACGCATGCTCCTTGAGTGATATTGGGAATTATTTTGGATCATGAGAGTTTTGGTGAGAGGGCAAATATTTGAAACCCATTACCTTTTGATTTAGAAGAACTGGGAATAAGGATTTTTCCTCTAAGCAAAAGAAATAAACTTTTGATTCAGTTTGCCACTATCCTGGGGTAAAATTTGATGCAAGAATTTCTGATGGAGGAAGGAATTACTTCAGAATGGTTAGGAAATAGGTAGCCTCCATTTAATGGCTTTCAGTGAAAACTCCACACTGGAGTATTTGTTTAGACCCCTGGACCCCTTAGTTAAAGCTGAGAAAATCTGAGCTCAATTGTGAGAATAATTAAGGTAAAAACAATCAAACTCAAGGTCAGGAGTTGAAAGAAACCACCAAGTCAAACCTACAGATGTGGTAAAAAATGTCTCTATCTTTTATTTTAATTCATCCATGGAATTAGGGCATTGCTGGCTAGCTAGCATTTATTGCTTATTCCTAATTACTGAGAGGACAGTTAAGAATCAACCACATTGCTGTGCGTCTGGAGTCACATTTAGACCAGACAAGGTAAGGATAGCAGTTTCCTTTTCTAAAGGGCATTAGTGATCCAGATGGGTTTTTATGACAATCAGCAATGGAAAATTGCAAGCGTTTGTTCAGATAATCCTAGCAATTACAAATCAGTCAGTTTAACTTTGTGTGAACACATTGGAGCGAGTGCAGTGTTTTAGAATGGTTCCAGAGATGAGGAACTTTTGTTACATGGATAGATTGGGCTGCTCTCCTTTGAGAGATTCTCAGGAACGACGCACTGGCACTGGAGCATCTCCAGCAGAGATACACATGGATGATCCCTGGAATGGTAGGCCTAACATACAATGAATGGCTGAGGATCCTGGGATTGTATTCATTAGAGTTTAGAACGATGAGGGGAGATCTAATAGAAACTTGCAAGATAATGCATGTCTTACAAAGAGTGGACGCTGGGAAGTTGTTTCTGTCAGGCGGGGATACTCGGACCTGCGGGCACAGTGTTTGAATTAGAGGGGGTCAATTTAAAACAGAAATGAGGAGAGATTTCTTCAGCCTAGGTCGGCCTGTAGAATCCATTGCCGTGGAATGCAGTGGAGACTGGGATGTTAAATATCTTCAAGGCAGAGCTTGATAAATTCTTAATCTTGCAAGGAATTAAGAGATACAGGGAGAGTGTGGGTAAGTGGCGTTGAAATGCCCATCAGCCATGATTGAATGGGAGAATGGACTCGATAGGTCGAATGGCCTTACTTCCACTCTTATGTCTTATGGCCTCATGGAGAGAAGAAGGCTAAGAGGAGATCTGATAGAAGTTTTCAAAATCAGTGATTGGGCTGAATACAGTAGAAAGGGAGAAACTGCTTCTGCTTGTAAAATTGAGAACTGAATATAGATTTAAAGTGATCTGCAAAAGAAGCAAGGATAAGTGAGGGAAAAACACTTTCTGCAAAAAGTTACAGTATGGAAGTGTGGTAGAGGCACATTTCAGTTGAGGCACTCGTGAGGTTATTGGATGATTATTTGGATAAAGCGTTTACAAGTATCGGGGAGAAAAACCGGAAACTAGCACAAGATAATGATGCTCTTTTAACAAGCCAGTAAGGTGCATTGTGTCAAATGGTGGCCTCCTGCACTGTAAATCATTAAGAGTGAGAAGGATAAAGAAAAGGTGAAGGCCCTGAAAATGGGATGGGCACATCCAGTTGCTTGTCTAACATTCTAAATGGGGAGTTGCTGGGGAGAAATAAACATTTTTAGAAGTTCTGATTTGAAAAACTGCAGTCAAGTTAGTTGATTATGGCACTCTGATATAGGAAGAAGGAATGTTAGGAGGCGTAATCATTCACTGAAGCGGATTGTGACCATTCCCAGCAGAATATAGAATCTAGACAGTTGTGTTACCTGTCCAGTGCCAGGGTTTGGGATGTTTGCTTAGTTCTTAAAAGGAAACCTGTAGGGGAGGAGAACGATAAAGTCATTCTGGGCCATATAGATACAAACGACACAGGTAAGACAGAGCAGCCTCATAATCTTTAAAATGCCATGAACAGGTGCAGAAAATAATCAAGACAGCTATTGGACTGCTGGCCTTTGTATCTAGAAGACTGAAATGTATAGGATGCAGAAGTTAGTTATGCAAAACCCTGATTAGACTACACTTGGAGTGAGAACGAAGCCAGGCCCTTAGGGAGGATATAGGGAATTCTAGGAAATATGTAGGTTTACAGGATGTTGCTTGATCTTTGGGTTAAAAGGAGAGATTATACAAATTAGGAATGTTTTATATAGCAATTTGGTGGTGAAGGAGCAATCTGATCAAAGTCTTCAAGATATGAACAGGAAAAGACAGGGTAGATAAAGTAACAATTTCCACTGGTTGGTCATCCTAGAACTAGGGGGCGTTATCTAAGAATTAGGACTAGGCTGTTCAGGAGAAAAGTTAGGAAGCATTTCTATATGTATGCATGTACCCACAAGGCGGTAGATGTTTTGAACTTTGTTCCAGTGGCAATGGTTGAAAGATCAGTTAATTTTTAAATCTGATTTTTTTTTTCAGCAAAGGGATATGAGCCAAAGGAAAGTATCTGGAATTAGGACACAGATCAATCATGGTTTCATTGAATGATGAAACAGGCCTCAGGGCCTGAATGGTCTACTATTGCCATTGTCCTATTCCGTCAGGCAAAACTTGTTAGAAAGGTGAATGCATGGCTCAAAGACTGGCATGGGTTCTGGCTGGTAGAACCAGGGCACCAGTACTGTGCAAAGTGGGATCTGTATGGATGGGACAGTCTCCATCTGAATCACTCAGGGCTGATGTTCTTGCCAACTGCATAACTTAGGGAGTAGAAGGGGTCAGGGTTAAAATTTGGGAAAGACACGATAAAATAAAGTTAAAACCAAAAAAAGAGGTACTGAAACGGGAAACTGTGATGGGAAGGAATACAGAGTATGAATCAATGAGTCTGCCAACAGGTCAGACTCTAATATAAAAACAATAAATAGAAAGAACAAAATGCTCCATGTCTGAATACAAGTAACATTCAAAACAAAACAGATGAACTAAAATTGTAAATTGAAACTTTATTACAATCTGGTAGCCATTATGCAAAAAACACTATTGGAAATGTTAGTGACAATTGATCGTACAGAAAGTGAGACTGCAGAATGAATGAAGAGAAATTTAAAAAATGATAGATGAATTTAATAGGTATTTATCAGTCACCTTCAAGGTAGAAGTTATAAATAACATTCCAGAAGCAGTGATAAATCAGAAAATGGGAGGGAACGCGGACCTTGAGGAAAGTTATAATCACCGGAAAAGAGGCACTGAATAAACTGTTTGACTGACAAATGTCCAAGTACATCATCCTATTGTCATCCCATATCAGTTGAAGCAAACACTCGGACACAGTATGGCTCTACCTTCTTTACCTTTATTCCAAGCCATGCAGAGACAGCGATTGCCAATGTACACAAAGACATGAGTTCTGTCTTCTCTCGAACAGCAGATCCTTAAGGAATTATATAGTCACTTAGAGGGAGCAGCAACCAAATAAGGCATCATCTATATTGTTTGGGTGACCATTACAATCAGCATCACCAAGAAAGATTAGGCCATCTGGCATTACACAATGGATGTTCCTCACCTCGTTAACTGGCGTTACACAATGGGTGTTCTTCACTTAAACAACTACCCTTGCCTCTAACCAAAAGAGAAAATGCTGGAAAACCTCAGCAGGTCTGGCAGCATCTATAAGGAGAGAAAAGAGCGGACATTTTGAGTCTAACTGATCCTTTGTCAAAGCTCTTTGACAAAGGGTCAGTTAGACTCGAAATGTTAGCTCTTTTCTCTCCTTACAGATGTTGCCAGACCTGCTGAGGTTTTCCAGCATTTTCTCTTTTGGTTTCAGATTCCAGCACCTGCAGTAATTTGCTTCTACCCTTGACTCGAGCACCTCATTGTTTACTGCAGGTTCTGATCTGGTCAGTGTCATGCCAACTAAGCCTTTTGTCAAGCAACCCTAAACTTAACTCTTTTCCTACCTGTTCATACCTTTTACACTTTCTCACTATGGCTTTAAAGGAAATGCCTGGTGAGAGAGTTGATGTATTGGTTTATATTTTTATTTTTCCAAAATTTCCTTTGTTTAGGTGTGGTCCAATATGATTAGAAAATAACAAAAGGGAGGTAACTATAGACTGGTGAGCCTGAGATCGGTGGTGGGCAAGTTGTGGAAGGGAATCCTGAGGGACCGGATTTATATACGTTTGGAAAGGCGAGGACTGATTAGGGTTAGTCAACATGGCTTTGTGTGTGGGAAATCATGTCTCTCCAGCTTGAGTTTTTTTTGAAGAGTTAAAGAAGATTGAGGGGAGAGCAGTGGACATGATCTATATAGCCTTGAGTAAGACTTTGGACAAGATTCCCCATGGGAGACTGTTTAGCAAGGTTAGATCTCATGGAATATTGGGAGAGCTAGCAATTTGAATACAGAACTGACTCAAAGGTAGAAGACAGAGGGTGGTGGAGGAGTGTTGTTTTTCAGACTGGAGGCCTGTGACCAGTGGTGTGTCACAAGGATCAGTGCTGGGTCCACTCCTTTTGGTCATTTATATAAATTATTTGGATGTGAAAATAGGAGGTACAGTTAGTAAGTTTGCATATGACACCAAAATTGGAGGTGTAGTAAACAGCAAAGAAGGTTACCTCAGTACAACGGGACCTTGATCAAATGGGCCAATGAGATGAGGAGTGGCAGCTGGAGTTTGGATAAATGCAAGGTGTTGCATTTTAGCCAAGTAAATCAGAGCAGGACTTATACACTTAATGGTAAGATTCTGGGTAGTTTTGCTGAACCAAGAGACCTTGGAGTGCAGGTTCATAGTTCCTTGAAAATGGAATCGCAGGTAGACAGGGTGATGAAGGTGGCATTTGATATGCATGTCTTGGTCAGAGCATTGAGTATAGGAGTTGGGAGGCCATGTTACGGCTGTACAGGGCGTTGGTTAGGCCACTTTTGGAATATTGTGTGCAGTTGTGGTCCCCTTCCTGCCAGAAAGGGTTCAGAGAAGATTGACAAGGATGTTGTCTGGGTTGGAGGTTTGAGCTATAGGGAGAGACTGAATAGACTGGGGCTGTTTTCTCTGGAACATCTGAGGCTGAGGGGTGACCTTTATAGAGGTTTATAAAATCATGAGGGGTGTGGGTAGGATAAATAGACAAACTCTTTTCCATGGTTTGGGGGAGTCCAGAATGAGAGGTTTAGGATGAGATAGGAAAGATATAAAAAGGATCTAAGGGCTAACTTTTTCACACAGAGGGATGAGCATGTAGGAATGAACTGCCAGTGGAAGTGGTGGACGCTGGTACAATTGCTGCATTTAAAAGGCATCTGGATGGGTATATGAATACGAAGGATTTATAGGGTACTGGGCCAAGTGCTGGCAAATGGGACTATATTAGATTAGGATATCTGGTTGACATGGATGAGTTGGACCGAATGGTCTGTCTCTGTGCTGTATTTCTCTGACTCTATAAATGAAGCTGAAAGCTGAAGGCAGTTAGGAAAAGTATTGGAATTAAAGATGACCCAGAAGGGCATTTAACTTCAAATTAATCAACTGAGTCAACATAGTTTTGTGAAAAGGAAGTCATATTTGACCAAGCTATCTGAATTCTTTTGAGAAGGTATTGCTTGCTGTGGATAAAGGGAATTGTTGGATATACTGTACTTAGATTTCCAGGAGGCATTTAATAAGTTGTCACAAAGCTTATTATGAAAAGTAAAGCTCATAGTGTAGGATGTCGTGCATGGTTTCCTGTTTGCCAGCCAGGGTGAAGGCGAAAATGGGTGATTTTCATTTTAGCAAAATGTAATGAGTTATGTCCCACAGGATTCAGTGTTGTATCTCAGCTGTTTTTATATAAATTTGGATGAAGGGATTGGAAGGTCTGTTGCTGTTTCACTAATTTTGCCAATTTGCTAATTACATAAATATAGTTATGAAAGCAAGTTACAAGTTGGTACAAACAGATGGTGATAGGCTAAATGAGTGGGCAGAGATGTAGCAAATGATGTTAATGTGGAGAAATATGAAAGGAAGCATTTTTTTAAAAGAAAAAGCATATTATCTAATGTAGAGATTGCAGAAGGTGATGGAAGCAGATCTTTGAATATTTTTAACACTGAGAAAGATGGATTCTTGTTGATCAAGTGAGTGATTATCAGGGTAGATTGGAATACAGATTGGATGTTGCAAACAGGTAGGTATGTGCTTACTGATGGTGGAGCAGGCTGAAGGTGGTAAATAGCCTGCTCCTGCTAATTCATATGTGAGCAGATACGATGGAGAAAGAAGTGAAGTCCTTGCTTACTATGCCCACTGAGATGAATACATTTATGTGGATGAATACATTTATAAATTTGAGACTAAGAGATGAATGCCAAGTCCAATAAGGGTGAAGATGAAGAGTGATCATGCAGATGCTTGGGAAAACCCAAAAACAGTTGAGAGGATAAAGAAATTATGCAGCTGAACTGTCAAGAAAAATATAATCTATTTTACAGGGAACCAACATTTATGTTGGAATTAGTTGCAAAAGCAGGAATGGAATAAAATCATAGGTGGCAATAATAAAATGATGAAATAGTAAACCTTTCGTGTGCTTCAATTTTTACCACTGAAATAGAAAAGGCAAAATGAGTTTTTTTTAAAAAAAACTGCATAAGGAATAGAAGCATTAATCAAACTCTGAAATTCTTGGTCTGATTGCATTTTAAAATAATCTAGAGAAGAGGAAACAACACATTTTCTAAATTTTTTAGAAAGAGTTGAAAGAGGATTGGCTAGCATGTGCCTTTTGGGTGGAGATTGACTGTATTTAAAAAAAACTACAGGCCAAGTTATCTTAAGCTAAGTGGTCAGAGAAGTTATCTAGAGCAAAATACAAAACATCTAAAGCAAAAATATTGTAAAGATTCCAAAGAGAAATTCTTGCTTGACTAATAGATTTTTAAAAAATGTTTCCGAGCTCTTTACAGCCTTCTGGTATGAACATGGACTTTAACAACTATTCTTTTTGCTCCGTTGCTAAGAATGGAGAATGGCTGTGTCTAGGCTACTGGGATGTGGGATGTAAAGGCTGATGCTCTGGGGAATTTCTATCAGTAACAAGCAAACTGGATGGTCCACACTTTGATGTCTGCCTTCCTTTTGCTCCATTCTTGGGTTGCAAGGCCGACAAAGTTTCTTTCCCTCCCTCCCTCTCTTCCCATCCTGCTGTAAGCATTCAAGCATTTGATCATGAGAGAAATGAAAAATATTGTTACTTTTTGATTTAATCATCACTGGTCCTTCACCCAGTCTCAAACATCTTATTTTCTTTATTAAATGCATTTTTCCTCTATCTGAGCTAGTTAAAAGGTGATCAACTGTATATCTTGCAATTCAGTCGAGAGGTTGTTGACCCGAATAGTCAACCCTATGTTACTTTAGGGTGTAGGTTTGCTCACTGAGCTGTAGGTTTGATATCCAGACGTTTCATTACCTGGCTAGGTAACATCATCAGTGACGACCTCCAAGTGAAGCGAAAATGTTGTCTCTGCTTTCTATTTATATCTTTCTCCTGGATGTGGTTCCTGGGGTTTGTGGTGATGTCATTTCCTGTTTGTTTTTTGAGGGGTTGATAGATGGCATCTAGATCTATGTGTTTGTTTATGACGGAGTCCCAGACCTTTAGGAATTCTCTGACATGTCTTTGCTTAGCCTGTCCCAGGAACACATCTATCCTCCCAGGAGGACCAATTCCAATACCAAACAACCCAGATGGCCTCCTCCTTCAAAGGACGCAATTTCCCCTCTGACGTGGTTGACGATGCTCTCCACCGCATCTCCTCCACTTCCCGCTCCTCTGCCCTTGAACCCTGCCCCTGTAATCGCCACCAGGACAGAACCACACTAGTCCTCACCTACCACCCCACCAACCTCCAGATACATCTGATCATCCTTCATCATTTCCGCCACCTCCAAACGAACACCGCCACCAAGGATATATTTCCCTACCCACCCTTATTAGCGTTCCGGAAAGACCACTCCCTCCGCAACTCCCTTGTCAGATCCACACCCCCCACCAACCCAACCTCCACTCCCAGCACCTTCCCCTGCAACCGCAAAAAATGCAAAACTTGCGCCCACACCTCCCCTCACTTCCCTCCAAGGCCCCAAGGGATCCTTCAATATACATCAGAAATTCACCTGCACCTCCACACATCATTTACTGCATCCGCTGCACCCGATGTGGCCTCCTATACATTGGGGAGACAGGCCGCCTACATGCGGAACGTTTCAGAGAACACCTCTGGGACACCCGCACCAATCAACCCAACTGCCCCGTAGCTGAAGACTTTAACTCCCCCTCCCACTCCACCAAGGACATGCAGGTCCTTGGCCTCCTCCATCGCCGGACCATGGCAACATGACGCCTGGAGGAAGAGCGACTCCTCTTCCGCCTAGGAATCCTCCAGCCACAGGGGATGAATGCGGATTTCTTCAGCTTCCTAATTTCCCCTCTCCTCCGCCTTCTCTCCTCCCACCCCCCCCCCCGCCCACACCACCACCACCACCTTTTTTCAGATCAGCACCGCCTTCTTGATCTGCAATCTTCTTCCCGACCTCTCCACCCCCACCCCCTCTCTGGCCTACCACCCTCACCTTAACCACCTCCCACCTATCGCATTTCCAACGCCCCTCCCCCAGGTCCCTCCTCCCTACCTTTTTTCTTAGCCTGCTTGGCACACCCTCCTCATTCCTGAAGAAGGGCTTATGCCCAAAATGTCGATTCTCCTTCTCCTTGGATGCTGCCTGACTTGCTGTGCTTTTCCAGCAACACATTTTTAAGCTCTGATCTCCAGCATCAGCAGTCCTCACTTTCTCCTAGTTAAATTTCTGAATTCTGACTTTATCAGAGCTTGTGGTGCTGATCTTTTGTTCACAGCAGGCAGTGATGTGTAAGCTAAAAACCCCAAATGGAGTGGCATTACAAAACATAAAATTGACGCCTAACAAAGCAAATCTAGAATGTTGCCTGCTTCCACACTGGAGGAATTCTGAGTAGTAATTTTGTGTTTAATACTTCATTGCCTTGGCCCAAGTTCAGTTTCTGGTCAGGAAATAAAAATTCTGGGGGCAGTTGTAAGATAATGATAGTGTTCCTTTTTCTGAACCAGGTGGCCCAAGTTCAATTCCCACTTGCTGAAGTATGTTTATAACATGCAGATTGATTAGAAAATGTGTATAAACTGAGATGATATTAAGACTGATGTAACATGCAGTGTCTCCTCTTATTAAAATGAACAGTAGTGATGGGGAATGTTTAGTTTTTAAACTTGTTGATACTGAGGCTTAGTTTACTTATCACCCATCATAATTTTAGACTTCAGATTTTTCCATTTAAGTTGGTAAAATCCAAGTAGAGCTCCTGGGTTCTCGAGACGTAACTTTTTTTTTCATCTCAAATAACTTATTTATTCAAGTCAAAGTCATAAATATAATTCCCACTCAGTTGTATGATTGTGCTGTGGCCTGAAAGTTAGTGTGTAGAACCTGTTCTGACAGAAATAACACAGTCACAAAAATGGAATTGTGCAGTGACACAATTTTAAAGCAAGTATTGCCTATTGGTATGCTTGAAGAAGTTCCGAGCTCAGAATATAGGTTTGTTGATAGACAACCTATTATGGCACAAATCTGATTCCTGATTTGAAGGAATTGAGGAAATATTAATATGGGGAAAGCAGTTGATTATAGATGAATATATATAAGAATGATTAGAGATTGTGGCATAATTCATGTTCTTGATTAAGTTGGACTTTTTCTTTCAGCTTTTATTACTTTGCTGAATGGAGAACAAGCGCAGGATGTCATTCACAAATTTCATAAGTCCACTTTCCAGGAAAGAGAGATATCTGTTCAACTACAACCTACTGATAGCTTGCTTTGCATTACCCAGCTACCATTGTCCTACACTCAACAACAGTTTGAAGAGCTGGTCCGCCTTTATGGGAATGTGGAGAGATGTTTCCTGGTTTATAATGAGACTACTGGTCATTCAAAGGGTTACGGTTTTGTCGAATATATGAAGAAGGACTCTGCTGCTCGAGCTAAATCTGAACTTATGGGGAAACAGCTGGGGCCTTGCACACTGTATGTGCAGTGGACAGATGCAGATCATCTCTCAGCTGATTTCCTTCACTCGAAGTGCCTTTGTATAGATAAAATTCCCCACGATTATAAGGACACAACGGAGCTGACAGAACTCTTCTCTCAGATGTTTAAGCCAGTTTTCTGTCAGGTATGTGGAGTAGTGAGGGAATGTATTATGGCTGTTTTTGTTCATTGGCATGTACTGTTTGCTGTAATTTCAGAAGTTGTAATCTTTTAAGTTGGGTATACAGCATTAAGAATCCTAGTACAAATTGATAACCTTACTTTGTGGCATTGGGAAACCATGAAACCTTTTGCCTGCAATCTAAAGGATTGCTGTCATCGGTTCACTCTTTTAAATTTCTGATTTTCAGTTTTCTTCTTCTTTTAAACCTTGTGTTTTTCAAAATGGAGTATGACCTTTGTTTTCAAGTTTGCTAATTTTCCAGCAAGAAGTGCCAAGACAGTTTTACCTGAAATGTGAAGTACCTAACAAAAACTAACTAAATATCAATAATGCTAGTCCATCTTTTGTGCAGGAGCTGACTTGTCTTTTGAGTTTTCATTAACAGGAGTGGGAAGGAACAAAATTCAAGAGATGGCATGTGCTTCTTCTATTGATATCACACTCTATTTCAACATCTTCCTCTAAAATATAAAACAATAATGTTCACCCATTTTGGACTTGTGTAGCTTTAATCCTGACCTATTGAATTTGTCACCCTCTTCTGTTTCTGATGGTTTTTCTCACTTTTGCTAAATGTTATAGTTGTATTGTTTTTGTCTTGAAAGTCAGAGCCCATAGTAAATGTAAGTTATTTGTGATAGAACTTTTGGGTCGGGGTGAGGTGAAAACATCAGATCATAGCAATAATTTTTTTTGTTGTTTTCTTTGCTGCCTTTGGCCTCCATGTAGCTGACT
This sequence comes from Chiloscyllium punctatum, assembly GCF_047496795.1. Classification (NCBI taxonomy): domain Eukaryota; kingdom Metazoa; phylum Chordata; class Chondrichthyes; order Orectolobiformes; family Hemiscylliidae; genus Chiloscyllium; species Chiloscyllium punctatum. The sequence continues at coordinate 74,918,679 of NC_092745.1, forward strand.
TGGAAATATGGAGTTAGGACAATATTAATGAATACTGGATGATCCAAAATGGTATGATGTAGGTAAAAATGATTCCCCCCCCCCCCTCCAAATTTAATATAAGGTTCCCTGGGGCAGCAGTAACTTTCCACTATCTTGTTACAGTAGCTGTTCTCCTTATGTGCTGAAATTGTAAACACCCACCAACTGTTACATTTTGACGAAGCACATTGCCTCATCTGATTTTTGTGTGGTATATATGCATACATGCCCTTTTTATTTCAACCTGGATCATAATTTCCCAATCTGGGACACCCTTTTTCCCCTACCTTTTAACCTAAAGGCTCTGACTGTGCCAGAGAGTGGGAATTGAATCAATTTCCAGTGTGTATGACTCAGTCCATTGTTAGATTTACTAACTGAGCCAATACTATTTATTTGAACCCCCCTCATTTACAAAGTCCAGCCTGTTTGTGTTGTGTATGATTGTAATTACAGGACAGATGAATTTTACAAAGTTTTGTTGTTTCTTTTATAAATATTTTGCTAGGATTTTTGTTTGAATTTGAATAATTGCTGTTGGTATTTGGACTTCTGTTGTTGGAAGCTTATAAGATTATCCAAAGAGGTTGCCAGCAGTCATTTTTGTTTTTCGGCCAGTTTATTAAATTGACTCCTCTAGAAGATTTAAGTTTGCACGTTCTTGCCACTTCCTTCATTTGCCCAAACTATTCTGCAGTTGCTTATGGGCAGAGCAGTAACATCTAGTTTGGAAAGAAGCAATGAATTGAGCTAATTTGAAAGTAATCCATTTTACACAATATAACTTAGAGGGAAACAATTTTTTAATGCACTTATTTGTCTTTTTATCTGTCAGCTTGCCCAGGCCTCAGGTAGCCATCCTTCTTTTGCAGTGGTGGAGTATGAAACTGCAGACCAAGCAGAATTAGTGCAACGATCTACTGATGGAATATTTTTTGGCGGTAGCCAAGCCCGTGTTTCATTTTGTGCACCAGGGCCTCAGGGTCGCAGTACACTTGCAGCACTAATTGCTGCTCAGAGGTTGGTAAGTCAAATTTTTAAATACTTTTTTTTTTGGACTGAGGAATTGTGTTGTCAAGCTGTATAGCATTGGAGGCATTTTGACTTTTGTTTTGTTCTTATTTCAGTAATATTCAGCAATTTCCCTTAATGGAGCTGAATAGCTAATTTCTGTTTACTTTCAAGTATATTAATCAAATGAGTTGAAGTTGTAAACCTGTGGTTTATAGTTTTATGCTTGAATGCAATTATATTGCCATCTGCTTATATTACTAAACAAAAACTTGTATAGCTAAAGCATTAGCCTACCAAGACTTGAATAATCTGAGAAATCTGTTGCTTTCCCCCTATCTATCCCCTACCCCTTTTGTTAAAGTACCTATTCGAGACAGCTCAGGGAATCCCTGATGGACCTGTAAACCTGTCTTGGTTTATCCTGGCGATCGTTCTGCGGTAGTCTGGAATATGAAACTCTTACAAATAGTTCAGTTTGAATTATTACCTTTTTTACCAGTGGCATCAATGTCACACCATAGCATAAACATCTACCAGCCAGGCTTGAACTAAGGTTCTAAAACCCTTAGCAGAGTAGTGGTGCCAGCTCTTACCCCTAAGAGTTGTCTCAGGCTGCTACTCCTTGCTGCAAACAAGTTGTCTTTATTCAGAATTTGGTATTAAAATTACAAAAATGCCACATGACATTAATCAGATAAGCAGCAATAAAATGGCAAAAGTTTGCAGAGGAAGAGAAACTCATTGACAGGTCTGAGTACACTTGACTAATTAAGCTACATGCACATCAAAGTAGGAAACCTTGATCCAGCCAGACCCAAATGGCAGATTGCTTTGGCTAGATAACTTTTTATTTAACCGTACATCATAACGAGGGACTAGTTTAAACTATGTGGGAAAGGTCATGAGGTAACTTTGCTCTGCTAACATGTCTAGTAGCATTGTCCTACAAAATGGCTTTTTCTTTTAAAATCATCTTAGATTCCCAGCATGTGAGTAAAATTCATAACATTCCAGATCTTGAGCTCCAGGAACAACACACCAAACATTCAATCCATGACCAGCCAGTGTTCACTCAAATCTGTCCACCAGCTTCCATCTTTTCTTTCTCTCACTCGCACTCACTTGCGCACACACACCAGTGTCTGTCTCTCCCTCGCTCTGTACCCCTTACACCCTTCAGTCAGTGAGTGCAATTTACAGAAGAATGTTTTCTCTCTCACTCGCACATGAACATCTTCCAACTTCCTTACTATGCCAGTTTCAGCCTTGGTGTTATCATCGCCTGTAAAGGTAATGAGACATTCACATTCCAGAACAGTCAAGATGAGTGAGCTGAGCTTCAGAAGTTCAAATCTGCTTAATGTGGTATATATGAAAATGTAACAGGATTGTTCTATTACGTGCATATTGCACTCAGCTTATTAAATTACAAGTTCCTTTCCTATTGGGTATGAATTTTATTAAGAGTCTTCAATATAAACAGAATACTGATACTAAGAACAGATGTCCCCAATTCTTCAGAACAAATGCGTAATTTAAATTAAAAGGCATGTAAATAGGGAATGGTTAATATTTTAAGAACAAATGCATGTATTACATGTTATGTAAGGAAAATAGTGTTTGACAAGCTGGAGGTTTTTGAGAATAGATGAGCGAGAACTCGTGAATGTAGTGGATTTGGATTTTTGAAGATTTTTAATAAAGTTCAATGTTTGAACTTGTGCAAAATTAAACATGATGAAATTGAACCAAGATATTGTATAGACTGAATTGGTTGACAGACAAGAAACAAAGAATAGGAGTAAGTGGGTCACTTTTGCCATGGGGCACGGCCAGGTTCAGTACTTGGGTTCCAATTATTCACAATGTGTATAAATAATTTGGATGAGAGACTGGACTGTAATATTTCCAGGTTTGCTGATAATATAAAACTAGGTGGGTTGTGAGTGATGGAAGGATGTGTAGAGGCTTTAGAGTGATTTAGACTAGTTGAGTGGACAAATACATGGCAAATTTATTTTCAGGGGACATGATAGCCGAGTAATATTATGTTTCCCCTGGCCATGGGATCCAGAGCATGGGGTCACAATCCTCAGGGAATGCAGTCGAGATTTTCTCACTAGTGGCATTCAATGCCATGGTTCTGTGGAGAACAAATCACCCAATATTTTTAAGTGGAATCCTACAAACTAAGGGTGTTAAAGTGTATGGAGCAATAACAGGTTTCATGGTGTTGAGATGGTGAATTAGCCAGGATAATATTGAATGTGAAGTGGGTTCAGTGGGCCAATTGGTCCACTCCTCCTCCTAATTTCTATTGATTCATTCTTGACTCCTCAGATAATTAATTTGTCTATGTCCAAATGCAAAAGACCTGGACAAAACCCAGGTCTGGGCTGCCATACAAGTGCCAGCCAATGACTTTCTCCATCAAGAGAGAATCTAACCATCTCACCTTTTTTGACATTCTATGGCAGTACCATCAATTCCTCTCTCTTTTTTCCCCCCGCCCCCCCCCAAAAAAAACTTGCAACATCCTGGAGGTTACTATTAACCAGATACTGTACTGGACTAACCATATAAATTCTGTGATTACTAGAGCAGGTCAGAGGCTAGAAATCCTGCAGCAACTAACTTGCTTCCTAACTCCCTAAAGCTGTCCACCATTTACAAGGCACAAGTAAGGAATGTGATACAGTACTCCCCACTTGGTTGGATAAATTGTCTAACAACACTCAAGAAGCTTGACACCACGCAGGACAAAGCATCCCTATTGGCACCACATTCAGAAACATGTATTCCCTCCAACATAGATGATCAGTAACAGCAATGTGCGTAATCTATACGATGCATTGTGGAAATTCGTCAAGGCTCCTTATCACCTTTCAACACAACCCCAATCATCTAAAAGGAAAAGGGCAGTAGATGATATGGGAGCACCACCACCTACAAGTTCTTCTCGAAGCCATTTGCTATCCTGACTTGGAAATATGTGGCCATTTCTTCAATGTTGCTGGGCCAAAATCCTGGAACTTCCTCCTCAACAGCATTGTGGGCATACCAATAATAAATTAAATTTAGCAATTCAAGAAGCCAGTTCGCCATTCAAGGGCAGCCAGGTTGGATCAGTCAATATCCATACTCATGTCTCGCAAATGAATAAAATAAAGGAACTTATTTATTTATGTGAAACTTTCTATGATGCATTTGTCATTGAAATGATTGGATATGTAGCTCACCTAAAATTTTTCTTTTGAAGTTGCTGAACAGCAGGAAGGGCCTTCTTCCAGAACCTAACCCGCTACAGATTTTAAACAGCTTGGGTAATCCTGCTGCATTGCAGTTACTACTGAGGCCTTACCTCCATGGTTATGCTGGCAAGAAAAGTGAGTATTCTTTCTTGGTGAAATAATTCCTGTGACCTTGTGATTTTTTTTTAAACTCTGAACAGGATGCACTTCGCAAAGTATACTGTCATTCATTGCTTCATCTGACTCATTTGAATGTTTTCATTTCTAAGTAGCTTTTTAAATTTAAGGGTTTTGGTGGGCAAAAGGATTTGAAAGAATTCAGCATTTAGAAGGCACGAATAAGCACTTTTTTTCCCATGTTTGTTCATTTACTTTTGAATTCTTCACATGGAATTTAATTATACCATATCTAATAAGAAAGCTTGTAATTTGAGCTGTAAAATTCATAGTGTAGAGTAATGAAATTCAGCCGATATTTTGTGCTGACCTTTATTGGAGCAATCTAGAACTACTATTTTGTTTTCGCCACAACATTGTATTGTACTATAATAATTCTAATATTTATGCAACTTTAAAAAGTGCTTACATTTCTGCCTTAATCACCAGAAGTTACATTCCATGGTTTGTTAATCTATTGCATAAATGCATTTTCAAAGTTCCTTGTTAACCTTTGGAAGTATTTAACTTGATGCTTCCCAACCAGTGAAAATATCCTTCTTTGTTCAATTTATCAAAAACACTTTGTAATCTCCTAAGCTTCTACTCACTTATCACCGTGTCCTATGATTCCAATAACTTTTTTGATTTCTTCTTTTAAACATTTTAACTTCCCATTTCTGGCATTTTCTTGGTGAACCTCTTAACATTTTCTGATGCACTGATGTTTTCTGTCTAATGGAGCATCCAGAATTGCAAGTACTACTGTAACTGTGGACTGATCTGTATTTTGTCCAGATTTATCATGAATTCTTATATCCTTATACTCTTGACCACTATTTTCATCTTTCCCTATCTGCATTCAAACTTCCAGCTAGTAATATTCTTGTCCATTTTGATCTGTGTAATCTATATCCTCTTTGTAGTAAGACCATCAGAAATTAGATCAGGAATAGACTGGTCCCCCACCTGCTGTGCCATTGAATACAATCATAGCTGATGTGACATTCCTCAAACCCACTTTCCTGCATTTCCCCATAACCCTTGATTCACTTACTGACCAAGAACATATTTATCTCCGCTTTCAATGTACGCGTGGACTCTGCCCCACAGCTCTCTGTGGCAGGAAATTCCAAAGACCATCAACCTTCTGAGAGAAGCTCCTTCTCATCTCAGTCTTGAGTTGGTGCCCCTTAATTCTGAGACGACCCCCTCTGGTCTTAGAGTCTCCAAGAAAGACATTAAATTGTCTTTTGAATAAATGAATGTACTCATTCCCTTAACTTTTCCTATCAAAATATAAAGACATATTCATTCCACAAGCAGTCTTTGTTTTTCTGAGGTCTTTTATGATCCCTCTGCTCTGTGTTGACTTTTTGCTTTTTCGTCCTGTTTAAATTCTCTGGTTACAAGAGCAGATTGGCTGCTAGTAATCCTGCAGCAAGTAACTTGCCTTCTGTCCACCATATCCAGATGCAAATCTGAAGGGAATCTAATCTTTGTGGGAAACTGTCTCTAAACACTTCTTTCATGAATATGTTTTTAATCCATTCTATATGCTATACTGTGATTTGTTACATTTCCTCAAGTTCTATACGGTTGATGTTTTCAACAACTATCTTGAAACATTTCACTGCATTCTGACAATTCACTTACAGTACATCTGTGAATATGCTTCATCTTTAACAAGCAGGCAATCAGAAAAGTACTTGTGAACATTTTTAACCTTGTACGTGTTTGCAGGAGGTTCCATTGCGATTTCCCATCATCTTTATAACACCGACTTTGGTGCTTGAGAAATCTGTCACGTGAATAGCCCAAACATTTGAAGTTTGAAGTTCTCGTGTTTGTCTGCATGCGTTCAATGTAGTGTCAAACAAACAGAACATTTAGACTTGCATATACACTCTAGTCACAAAATCTCTTGGCATATTGAGCACAAAGCCCCTTTTTAAGTAAAAACTGTGGATTCCTAATTTCAGAAATGAAAACAGAAATTGCTGGAAAATAACTCAGCAGAGCTGGTGCCATCTATGAAGAGTAAGCAGGGTCACCAGACCTGAAATGTTAACTCTGCTGTCTCTGCACAGATGCTGCTGGATCTGCTGATTTTTTTTTTCCAGTAATTTCGTGTTTTTGTTGAATCACTTTAAAGTTGGTAAGTACACATGGTCATGCATTGATCACACAATAAGTGGCATTGTTGAGTTTTTTGTGTTTTACATACAACAAAATTTTTTTTTCACTTGTGAACTACATACAAGCAAATTATTTCTTCAAGTTAACCTGTAATCTGATATGATCTCTCTAGATATTTTGGGAAATACTAGCAACATGCCAGTTCTGCCAAATCCTGCATTGACTGCAGCCCTGCTTCAGATAAATCAAACACAGGTAATTTCAATGAGAAACTATGCTTTTAGAAATGTATTCAAACATATAAAGCATACTTTGGATAAATGCAGGCAGTGCATTCAAGCTGAGAGTCTGGTTGAATTGTCAGATATAAGCTAATGAAATTCTGCTTGACCTTGTCCTGAGTAGATTCCTTTAATGAAATTGGCAGGCAGTTTTTGGTCTAGTGCATGTGACATGACACTAACTTTGGTAGGATGAGCGGTTCCCATGGTGCTTCATTTCCATATAATCTTGTGGAGATTTTAGGAATCCAAGCACACTGCATGCCATCAGTTACTTTGAAATGTTGTGACTGTTATCTGAAATTTCTAATTCTTGTGTATTGTTGGGGGGAAAATAATACATTTTGTCAAAGTCATTTGTCTTTTTATTTCTCAGGACAATTTACAAGATACCCCAAAATAAAGGGAAATCATTATATTGAGAAGAAAATGCTGATTGGTTGGCAATTAGACTATGGTAAAAGCATTGTTATGCAAATGCACCACTTAATGATGACTGGCTGTTTAACTTTTTTTAAATTTTAAACCAGGCAGAATAAGAAAGGAAACAGAATAGTTGGCACCATATTCTAACGAAACTGGTGAAGTATGGTTCAGAAAAGATTTACAAGGATGTTGCCAGGGTTGGAGGATTTGAGCTAAAGGGAGAGGCTTAACAGGCTAGGGCTTTTTTCGCTGGAGCATCAGAGGTTGAAGGGTGACCTTATGGAGGTTTACAAAATCATGAGGGGCATGGATAGGATAAATAGACAAAGTCTTTTCCCTGGGATAGGGGAGTCCAGAACTAGAGGGCATGGGTTTAGGGTGAGGGGAAAGATATAAAAGAGATCTAAGGGGCACCCTTTTCACAGAGGGTGGTACATGTATGGAATGAGCCACCAGAAGAAGTGAGGGCGGCTGGTACAATTGCAGCATTTTAAAGGCATTTGGATGGGTAAATGAATAGCAAAGGTTTGAAAGGATATTGGTCGGGTGCTGGCAGGTGGGACTAGATTGGGTTGGGATATCTGGTCGGCATGGACGGGTTGGACCGAAGGTCTGTTTCCATACTGTACATCTCTATGACTCTTTGTCTACATGGTCTTTCTGTTACAATGAATAGAACCCTGCTTAGCTTCCAGTGCACCTCCAAGTGCAACATTATGGGTTCTATTGGCAATTCTTAAGTAGTTGTGGTCAGAATACTTTATGTACTCGGTTATGTCGTAGATTTTGCCCAATTGCAGAAATGTTCTAATGTTGGACACTGAGTTTTTCAAGAGAAGACTAGTTAAGTATGGTCAGAGCTTTCTTGCAAATGATATGAAAATATATGTTAATAAAAATGTTTTTGATGCAAACTGCTAATCTTTGGGGTGTATGGCCTATGTACCTTGCATCTCACCAGCACTAAAATTCACTTACTTTATTACTCATTTTTGTAATAGGCAGGCTGTCTTTTTTTTTATATGGCATCCTGTAAGTGGTGGTCATTGCTTGTGCTGCACCAGCTAACTTTGTCTGTTGCTCAAATGTTTGAGTTATTTTACTCTTCCTAATCTGAGGTAGACTAGCAGTTTTCAGGATTGAAAGGGATGGCATTAAGCCTGTTAATTGTTTGGTATGGTAGACAGCCAGAAATGATTTGATCCTTACCCTATAGAATGACTTTATTCCACTTCCCCAATTGGGCATTTGCTAAATAATCCTGCATGTGTGAAAGATTATGCTAATATCCAATTTAGGATTATCAGTTGGCCTTACAATATTAAGCGTGCTATAATGCATGTATAATAACATTAATATACAAAGCCCTCCTTTTTTAAATCTATTCATTTTTCCTGTTGCAATGCAGTAAAATAGGTGATGGCCACTTCTCAGACTAACGCCTGAGACAGTCAACCTGACTAGTTGGTTTAAAATTGAAACAAAAACCTGCTATTTAACTGTCAGTCATCATTAACTGGTTCATGCTCCATGGCAATGCATCAACCAGGCAGTGCACTCCATTTCTACACTAAATATTGTTTTCCCTTTACTTTGGGATTTCTTCTGGATTGTCCTGATGAGTGAAAGACAAAAGCTTAAACAATTTTTTTTTCCTGGAATACTGAAGTCCTGTTTTTCATCTATGTAATATCCAATGGACAATTTAATTGATCCCAATGCAATTTTGTAAATAACAAAATTAGATTGCAAAATGAAACATTCACTTTAAAATTGTTCTGCCAACTATTTGGTAATTGCCTTCTGTCCCTTCTTATGCGATGCTCTTTTGTCAATTCCCATGCTTGGCTAGGGAGGAAAATATCTATTTCTTTAATTACTCACGAAACCGCCAAGAATCTGTTTTTCTTTGAAGAATTCTTCTGTGACGAAGGAAAATTGGTATGATGTCTTTGTTTTCTCAAATGGCTAATTTCTTGCTTGCCTAGAGATGCACTTGTATTTCCTTGTAGGCCACTCTAGCAATACTGCTGACTGGGAGGAGATATGATCCAAGACTAGAGCTATTACCTGACTACGAATTTTGACCAGCACGAATGTGTATCTTGATCAAAATGTGCGCATAGCGACATGTGCAATGGTGTCAAAGTTTTTTGAGGTTTTTTTTTCTTGAAGTCTGAAGTACATTTTCACCTGTAGTGAAATATTTTGCCATTCTTCCTTCATTGGCTCCCATCCACCCCTTCTCTCCTGCCTTCTCACTCACCCGCCTTCTCTCTATCCAAGGAGTTTTCATTTAATTACATGCTGAGTGAATATCAGTATACCATATGATGTGGGATTAGTATAAAATCATGTACCTTCTGGTCCATTTCCTCCATCTAATCATTAATGAACAGTTGTGACTGAGAGTTCTTAATTTTGCTCTTTCATCTTGGTCGTTTTTTTTCCCCATTCTCCTCCATAAGCTAGCCAAAGAAGTTAAGAGTATTAGGCTGAAAGAAAAAGCATATAAAGAGGCCAAAGTCAGTAATTGACCTGAAGATTGGGATAAATTCAGAAGCTCAGAAGATTTAAAAAGATTATGAAGACAAAAAATAAACTGAGGGCAAACTAGTGAGGGACTATTTAAAAAATGACAAGCGCTTCTTTAAATATCTAAGAATAGAGAGGTCAAAATGAACATCCATTCAGAAAATGAAACTGGGAGACCATTTTTGGGAACAAGGAAACAATAAGGATTTAAACAGAGATTTTGCATCAGTCTTTGCAGGGAACATCCTTCGACCATCCCATTAATATTAAAGAATATGGGGAAGGAATTGAGGACCATCACCATTACTAGAGTAGTGGTATTCGGCACACTAATAGGGCTAAAGGCAGGTAAGTTACCTGGCCCTGCATCCTAAGATTGTAAAAGAAGTAACTACAGAGACAGTGGATGTCTTGGTTGCAATTTTCTAAAATGGATTCTGAAAAACTGTTAATGTGGCAACCCTGTTCATAAAGGGTGGATGCAAAAAGTGGGTAACTAACTATTGGCTAATTAGCTGAATATCAATTGTATTGGAATTGTTATTTAAGGAACAAATAGTAGAACTTTGGAAAATCATGGTCTAATCAAGTAGAGTCAGCATGGCTTCATGAAAGGCTAATGGTGTCTGATTAATTTGGAGTTTTTTGAAGTCTGAACCAGAGTGACGAGAGGAAAACTAATAAATGTGTTGTACTTGGAATTTGGGATGGTACTAGACAAGATACTTTTCGAAAGTTTGTGCTAAGAGCCCATGTTGTTGGATGTAGTATATAGCTTGGATAGAGAGTTGGTCATGACCAGGGAATAGTGACTGGGAATAAGGGGTACTTATTCAGGTTGGAAACGTGCAACGAGTTGCATTCCACAGGGATCAGTGCTGGGATTGTAACTGTTTGCAATATATGTTAATGACTTGGAGGGATGGAATGATTGTACTGCAGCCAAACTAGCAGAACACAAGTAGGTGGAAAGGCAACTTGAGAGGGATACAAACAGTTCAGAATGATATTGTAAGTTAAATAAGCGGGCTAAAAGTTGGCAAATAGAGTATAATGTGGGAAAATGTTGCTCATTTTTGAAGACAGAACAAAAGAACAAGATGTTATTTAAATGGAGGGAGACTGCAGAAAGCTGCAACACAAAGGGACTTTGGGGTTATTGTGCATGAAGCACAAAGCTAGCACACCAGGTGCAGCAGGTAGCCAGAAAGGCTGATGGAATGTTGGTCCTTATTTTGAGTTGAAGAGCAGGGAAGTCTTCCTGCAGCTTTACAAGGTGCTGGGGAGCACTGAGCAGGTTTCGTCCCCTTATTTAAGGAAAAATATCATATCATTGGAGGCAGGTCAGAGGAGCTTCGCTAAGGAGATCCCTGGTATGGAGGGATTGTCTTACGAGCAAAGTTTAAACACTTTAGGACTGTACTCATTGGAATTTAGACGAATGAGCAGTGATCTCATTGAAACACAGGATTCTGAAGCGGCTTAATGGTAAATGCTGAGGATGTTTCTCTTCCTGAGTGTGTCAAGGGCCAGAGGGCATAGTCTCAGAATTAAGAGGTGCCAATTTAAGATTGAGACAGAAGAATTTCTTCTGAGGTCTTGAGTCTTTGGAACTCCTTTTCATAGAGAGCTGTGGGGATAGAGTCCTTGTGTATATTTAAAGTTGACACAGATCCTTGATTATAAAGGAAATCAGCTTATGGAAAAAGGGCAGGAAAGTAGAAATGCGGAATGTTGGTTCAATCCTGTAATCTTACTAAATTGTGGAGTAGGCTTAAGGTGCTGACTGGCCTACTTCTGTTCCTATTTCTTATGGCCTTATTCCTTGACCTCTGGCTGCAAGCAAAGTTTTGTTCCTATGCTGTGTTACTATAAGACCTGGATTAATTTGGTTTGCGTGTCATCTGTGTTATGTGACCAATTTCATTTTAATTTCTTATTAGAATGCTGTGTTGGGAAATGGACTGTTTCAGAATCTAATGCGAATGCAGGCAGCACAACAGATGCTCGTAAACAAGGAGAATCCAGCAATCAACAATGTGAGTTATTGTTTAGATTATAGCTGACATAATCTAAAATTCTTAACTGTATTTATATTATGTTTGTTCTCGGTGCTGTTTTGTTCTTGCCACTCACCCATTTCTCCTGAATGCATAAACTTGTGCATTAGCATAATTGCGCAGGTCTTACAGGTAAATGCAGTGGCCTTTGCGTAAAGCTTGATTGAATGTGTTGGCAGGGTTATCAGCTGGGGGAGGCAGGAAAGAAACTTTTGAACCACCCGCTAATGTCTCATTTACATTTTTTTAGACATTGAGTTTGCCATACTTTTTCGATGCACACAGATGTTCAAGTCTTATGACATTTTTACATATTTGTATTTTATTCCTGTGATGGAGAATTCTGTTCTACACGTGTTATGGACTAGACCAGACCCCTTAAAATATTTTAAGAAGAAGGTAACCTAGGTACTGACTTTTTTGTATTTTGAAGGTAGATGTGAAAGGTGTGTTCCATATGTGATGCAACTAGTCAAACCACTTGATTTTAAGCAAAACAATTTATTTAAATGCTATGGTTAAAATGCAAACAAAAGAGAGAAGAATTTAGAAAACTTAACTGTTGGAAAGCTTAACCAAATAATGGATATGGTACTTATCACTAATTAACTGTTCTAACATCCCATAAATACACCACTTGGCAAAAAGGTAGATTCAGACATCGATTCTTACATGCAGCCCTCTGGTACAGGAGAAAACGCATCATGAGATTTCAGAGAAAGTAGCAGCGAGGAATCATTTTACTGAAGCTCCAACCCTTCTGAGACTGTAACAGCTTTTAACTGCTACGGTTTAAAAACTAGCAAGCCTGGATCTGAAAGAATCAGCCACTTCCCTTCCATTGTTACAATTTTTTTTTAAAGATTAAAGGCCTCAAACTATCGACTTAGGCCATCTCCAGTAGCCATTTTGGCACCTCTGCCGTTACAACCTCCCTTCAAAAAACCCACGACTAAATGACCTTTTTAAAGTGACAGTGTGGTCACACAAGACATTATCATCCTCTGACTCTTATATAAACAGATGTGGGTGGGGTGGGGGAGCAGATAGTAATTCATTGTCTTGAATGTTAAATTAGCACTTTTTAAAACTAATTTTTGTTACTTGCCAGCTTCAGATAAATGTGTTTTGGGATATGATTAAACCTCTCCTAAAATCATTTTAGCTCCTGTAGATCATAATAATGACTTCCTGTTCTCAATACCTTGAAGTGTTTATTCTTGCCTTAAGATTCAGCTAAATTTTGATAATGCACTAGAAAATTAACCAGCCCTGTCTTACAAATGCCTTTCACAATGCGTAAGTATCCTCTTTTTATATAGAAGTGACAAAGCGTCAACCTTTTGGTCTTGTTCTAAATTGAAAAAAATCAAACAGTTTATATTTGTCATAGCTCTTCAGAGACTGCATTCTTGAACCAACAATATTTTTTTAAAATATCAATTCTGAAGCTCCTAATCTTTTGAAAGTAACTTTTTCAGACATCACAAAATGTTCCTTCCTTTAAAGGAAGCTGGTGATGAATAACTATTTTACTTGAGATTTTCTGGATTTTAAATATGTAATCTTTGATCAAAGCAAAAAACAGGCAGTCAGGGTTAGTAAGTATTGATATCATAACAGATTTTCTGAGAAATGTTGATTATATGGTAGAATTTTATATTTGGCTTGTGTGATGTGGCTAAGTGCAAAACCAGGATCTTAAATTTAAACAAAAAATTGCAAAAGCCTGAGGATTGATTTGCCTCAAGTAGTAGAAAAGTTCAATTAAAAAAGATAATGATTTTGTAATGGTGGATTTTCAATAAATATAAACATTTATTTAAGAAATTAAATCTCTAAAGCAGAAGACATCTAACCATCACTCCTGTGGAAGCTAAGTATAAAGAGGATAAAAGAGCATCATGTTGCCAAAATGAGTACTAATCTTGAGGATTGGAAAAATTTTTGCGATTGAAAAAATCATTAGGGAGAAATTAAGAAGAATTACAGTATGTATGTATAAAGTAAGTAGTGCATTCTTGGAGACAGAGCCAGCAGCAATTATAATGGGGAGTTAATAGATAAAAAGGAAACCGTGAATGAAATGAATAATACTTTGTTTTGGTTTTCACTAAAGGGATACAAAAAATTCCATGTATAGCTCTAAATCAGAAGGAGGAAGGAAGAGAGGAACTTGAAGAAATTGCAATCATAAGAGAAGTGGTATGAAGCAAACTAATAGAGTTGCAGGCTGAAAAGTCTCTAGGTTCAGATGGATTCCACATCTGGAGGTCTTTGGGAATTATTAATAAGATAGAACATTTTTAGATTAAAAAATTACCTTATACAGAACTGAAGTGAAATCCATAGCATGAAGCCAAAAAGCTATGGATGCTGGAGATCTGAAACCGAAACAGTGCTGGCGAACTCAGCAGGTCTAGCAGCAAATGTAGAGGAAAAAAACACGCTCTTTATTCACTTATTAAATCTGAATACTTTGAGAAATTATGAAGACATAAAGTACAAATTGGCTGAGGTGGATTGGCGAATATATTAAAGTACAAAAGACAATGGATAGTCCTTAAATAACTGTTTCATGGCTTTCAGCAATTATGCATTCCTCCATGGTTCAAAAACTCAGTCAACAGTGGCTGACAATGGAGGTTAAGGACTATAAGATTAAAAGACAAGGCGTATAAATTTGACAGAAATAGAAGTTAATCTGAAGATTGGGAGATTTTTAAAGAATATAGCAAAGTAGGATCGAGCAACAGATGAGGAAAGAATAGACTAGGAGTGCAATATAGCAAAAACATGATTGTAAAAGTTTCTATATGTGCATTAGTTTTAGCCAAACGTTACTTTCTAATGGATCAACATTAAAAAGGTATTAGGAGAATTGCAACATGGCAGATTAGCTAAATAATTATTACGTCTGATTTACTGAGGATTGTACAAGAAATCTCTCAGACTAAGAGATCCAAGTTACTGTGGAGAATGAGAAGTTGAAGGAAATAAATATTAAGATTGTGTACTGGACAAATTAACGGGGCTGAAAGCTGACCAGTCCCCTGGATGTGATACTTTGCATCCCAGTGTATTAAAAGTAGTAACTGTAAAGATAGTTAACATGCAGGTAAACATCTTTCAAACTTGAAAGATTCTAGGTATTCTTGGATTGGAAGCTAGCAAATGTCACCCCACTTTTTAAGGAGGGGGTGAGAGAAAATGAGCTACAGCCATGTTAGCCTTGCATCAGTAGTAGAAAAAATGCTAAATTCTTATGAAGAATGTATAAATGTCAATGGTTTTGATGTGGGGGTGAATATAATAATTTCAGGCGTGTGATTGATGCAAAAGTAGATAGAAATATTTTGTCAGGAAGATCATTGGCGACCTTTAAACGGCATTTGGATAGGTACATGGATGGGTGCTTAATCTAGGTTAGAAGTTCGGCACAACATCGTGGGCCGAAGGGCCTGTTCTGTGCTGTATTGTTCTATGTTCTATGCAAAGCTGCTATTGGAGGATTTAGGTAGGCTTTATAAGAGGGGGAGAACCTGACAGATGGAATGTCATGTGGAAAAATGAAAGGTTGTCTATTTGGAAGGAGTAATAGATGTGGAGACTATTTCTTAAGTGATAAGAGGATAGAAATTGTAGATGTATAAAGGGACCTAAGTGTCCTTGTCAAGAAGTCATTGAAGGCTAACTTGTACATGGTACAAGCTATTAGAAAGGTTAATGGAATGTTAGCTTTATCACAAGAGAATTTGATTGGAGCTTGGTTAGACAGCACTTCATGTAGTTTTGGTCTCCTTATCTTAAGAAAAATATTGCTGCACTCCCTCTTTGGACAAATTCATCAGGTTTGTTTTTGGGATGGCAGGATTAAGGGAGAGAGCAGGTCAGGCTGCATTGTCTAGAAATTCAAAGAATCAGAGGTGATCTTTTTAAAGCCTGCAAAGTATTTGAAGGGATTGATAGAGATGAACTGTGATGGTCGGGCACTAAATGCTGCAGCCAGTGATGCTGGTATCGCATGAATGAATTTTGAGATTTCCCCTGTGGTTAGAAAGTCTACAAGTTGGGGAATTCAATTTGGGACCCATGTGTGAAGAAGTTTTTGCACTCAGGTTTGTGAATCTTTGGAAACCTCTCCTTCTGTAAAATGTACGCCATAAGCATTCTTTGCTTTTTAAGATGCTCCTTCCACCATCTACCCAAATATCATCTTGGAGTCAAATCTTGTTTAATAGCACTACTATACACTGCCCCCTAGGTGTGCTTTACTGCCTTGATGGTGTTACAGAAATGCAAATTACTCTGTCATCTTGTCAGAGATTTATGCATCCTTGTTAATATATGAAAACATTAAACAAAAATGTCCGCAAATCAGAAGATGTATTTGACTAGATAGGTTCAAGAGGGAGGTATTAAAGTGGGCCTTTAAAGAAAGATGTGGCAAAGTTTGGGAAGAGAATTCCAGGTCTTGGACTCTAGATGTCTATAAACACTACTCCGATGTTGGATTGAATTAGTGGGAAATACAAAGGATACCTTTTGTTAAGGTCACAGTTTGTAGAAATTTAAAAAGAATAGTTACAGGTACAGAAAAGATATTTGAGGTTTTGATCATGAATATAAACTTTAAAATTACATTTGTAGAGCAGCAGAATGGTGAGAAAAGAAACTGGACGTTATCTTTGCATTCCATAATGATCTTTGAAAAGGAAGAATGGCTTGTGTTTGATTTCGTCCAAGCACATCTGGCAATAGTGGCTAAACTAAGTGTTCATCATAAATGTTAACCTCCCAAATTTCAAGGGATTTAAATATTGGGCCCTTTTGAGGGAGCAGGCAATTTGGGATAAGAGTGGCTTTACTTGGCTATTATGATCTCAGCTGAGTGTAATACAAGACAAGCTAGACCCAGAGTGAAACCTGATTTAGACGATAGGTTGTATTTTTGCAATTTGTTTGCATATACACATGGGGATGTAAAGTCACTTTAAACAAAAGAACATCAATTATTGCACAAAAATGTGGAGAGAAGAATTCAAAGCTATACATCAGACAGTTTGGAAGTATTTATAAACAGTGAAAAGGATTCACCTGGTTTTCGCCAGCAAGACACGTTACAGGCATGTAGCCCCAATGAAACCTCACCCCTTGCTTCCCTCTTTAATTTCTTGCTCAACTGACAAGTAAGTTACAAGCATTTCTTCCTGATGATTTTCTACCTTTTCATTGAATATGATCCTGTCATTCATTCCCTGAGACAAAGGCACACGCTAACTTTCTCACTGAACTCTACATAAAAAGTTCAGTCTTCTCTAGTTTCTGTAAAAGCTATGAAACTGCGAAACAGCTGGTATGGATCTTTTCTTCTAAATGGCGATTGCCTTTGGCCTCTGGTTGGTTTTAATTACTCAGCTTGGTAAACACTTGAACAGTTATGTTACCAAATGCTTGCTTTTGTCATTTAGCTTAAGTTACAAGATACCTTGAAAATGTTGTTTGACCCACTGCTAAAAAATTATTCTCCTTCTCCTTATAAAAGAACAAGTCATGGACACAGAACTAAGAACTTTAGAATTCTGTATTTTACAGACAGGTATATTGGCAGCACAGGTGATGTGAAAATTTAATTAAGGAGAATAATCATTGCAGAACTATTGTGGCAAAATTTGTTTCAAAGGTTAAACCACTGGGTGCAAGAGATTTTGATCCTGGAGCAGCAACTGAAGGGACCTCTCTTGCAAGTGTAATGTGAACGAACTGAGATTAATGGTAATTATCAGAGGTTACCTTCTCTGTGATTTCATAAATGAGGCTGTTGAGAGAATTAGCTCATTTCCCGATGAAGGGTTTGTGCCCAAAGCATTGGCTGTCCTGCTCCTCAGATGCTACCTGACCAGCTGTGCTTTTCCAGCACCTCACTCTTCGACTGTTGAGAGAATGAACTCATTTAGAAGTCATTAAACCTG
Source organism: Chiloscyllium punctatum (assembly GCF_047496795.1). Taxonomy (NCBI): domain Eukaryota; kingdom Metazoa; phylum Chordata; class Chondrichthyes; order Orectolobiformes; family Hemiscylliidae; genus Chiloscyllium; species Chiloscyllium punctatum. The sequence continues at coordinate 74,936,534 of NC_092745.1, forward strand.
TGTGACACAGCTGGATTTTAAAGTCTAGTTTAAAAGGTTAAAATATTCTGCATCAAAAGCAGTTTGGCTTTAAATGGCTTTGCTGGAGTCAGCAGTTTATTGAATACTGACCTGTAACCCCAGCACATTGTTCATTGCAGAAAACAAAAATTGTTTTGCAATGTGAATTTAAACAAAATTGAATTCCAATGTAGAGTGGTCTGTACTGTGTGGATCTGGGTGCAGCAAGCAAGTTTTGCTTTAACAGTAGTGTTTGCATGATAGCCAATCCCCCATGAACAGGTGAAGAATGAGAAGAAAAGATCACAAATGTGTAGGAGAAATTGAGCTGAACCAAGTGGAAGGTACTTGATCCACCAGCACATAGTAATTATCAAAATTGCACTCTCTCCTAAGAGTGCTGCAAGTGAACTTTATATCCAAGAGTAATGCAGTCACTTGCAGTACCTGGTAATAACCGATGTAATGACCAGGTGTGCCTGTGACTGGTAGTGATCATACAGTTTTGCTGACAATAATACTGTTACTAGACAGAACCCATTGCTTAACTGAACTGAGAGCTTCAGTCAGTATATTGACTTCACATGACAGAACCAGCTGATATTTGAACCAAAAGAGATGAGACCAAGGACTCTGAGTCTGTTTTAGGGTTTTCCAATGGGGCATTATTTCTAAACCACTGTGAAGATTGGCTCTTGGAAGGTATCCATGCTGTCCTTAAAGGGAGAAGCAGGATACATAATGGAGCAAGAGAAATTATTTAAGGGAAAATCTGATATATTTCTTCTAACATTTTTATTTCCAGAAGCCTGGTTTGCTTGGTGACCCATCTGTTTTACTTCAAACTGCTTTGGGCCGAGGGCCAACTGCAATGATGAACCCTGGGAAAGGAATTTTGGCTGACTCACCAAAGGGTAAATTCAGAAGCTTCCAAACAGTGCAGCTGTAAAACTACCTTGAACCAAAGAGAAAGCTGTTTGAGTGATGAATGAAATGAGTAATGCAAGGGCTCAAATCAGACATACAACAAATCGTTACTGAGTTGCAGTGCCCATGACTATTGTCAAGGCAACCAATAGTGAGAGTCTGAGAAATATCTGTGTGCCAGCAAATGGCAGATATGCTGACGTAATAGTCATTGTATGGAAAATGACTACACAAGTATGATGAAGCCAGTATCAGATTCTAAATTCCCTTTTTGTGAGAGTTTACATTTCATCAGTAACAGTCCTCTTGGCTTCTGACTGTGAGCATATTTAATGAATTGGGGCAGCTAGAAGTGCTCCTACCGATTTTGCTATTTAAAATAAAATTTGTATTATTGCCAACTTTTGTGGAATAAATTGTTAACTTTTTTTCGGGTATTCCATGACAGCAGCAAGAGCTTATTTAGCTCTCCTACAGAATGTCCAAACAATTGGTTGTAATGAAATTAAACAGTTTTAAGAAGACTTTTTAAATATGTGGTAAAGCTGGAGTACAAATACAATTAATAGCTCAACTTAAATGAGACACAGGAGCATTATGATATGATATTAAGACATAAGGAGTTGTTGCAATGGGAGCTCAAAAGCTTGGTCAAAGAACTAAGTTTGTAAGTGTCATAGAGAAAGGTAAGGTGGGATGTTGTTAAGAAGTCTGGGCCATCGGTGACGGTGCAATTAAAATTAAGAATATATTGTAATTAGAGTGCACTTATCAGTTTGTCCTTCATTTTATTTAGGTACTTTAGAAAATAAGTTACAAACATATACATATATCTAATCAAATTAAATTAAATATATTTTAATTCCAATATTTGGAAGCTTTGAGGAGTAAATCCTTCCAATTGTTGCTGTATGGAACTGCATGATTAGACGGGGGGTTGGAATGCAAGTTCGATCTTTGACTGCAGGTATAAAATGTAAAACAAATGTCATCTGATTTTTATTGGATATGATTTTATATGCTTATAATCAGCGATGGTGTGATCCCAACTGATACTGTACAATTCAGATTCCAGATTGAAACTTGGCTTGATAGCTGTTAGGTTTACCCAAAGCACTGCACTGGTGCAGTACATAAAAATACTTTATGTATCATACCAAAAAAAAATCTCTTGTACAGTACAGTGTTTGTGCCAGAGTTCCTATCTCTAATACCTCACTAGGACATTTTCATGCAGACTGGAATTGGAGCTTCTTTCTGGAGGTATTATATACCAACTTAAATGTACTCTGCTTTTCAGTAACCTCTTAGAGGTTTTATCCCAACACTTTTGGTCTGGGACTAATTCTTTACTCTGTTACCTAATGCAGTATGTGTCATTCTTCCTCAGAAGCACTGGCCTGTACAAACTTCCTTCTGTAAGCTTTGCCAAAACCTAATTGTACAACTTAAAAAACCTCCCCCTCTGAGCTATGGGTGTCTTCCTTGAGCTTAAAAAGGGCATGTTCCAGACATCTGTAACAAACTTGGCACCCTGTTATTTACTTGACGGTGAACAAAAATCCAATAATTTGGAAACTCTCCATCAAATATTGCTTTAAAGAAATCATGACTATGGAAATATTTATAAATTATTAACTTCAGACACACTGAAAACCCACAAGTTACTAACTCAAACCAAAAAATCTAATTTGCAGTATATGATGTTGAAGAAAATATATAAATATAGTGTGCTTAAGATGTCATAATGATAGATCCTGGGGAGGTATTGTGCACTGAATCTAACTTGTACCTGAATTGGGAGTGCCTTTAATGGAGAAAGAAAGTCTTCCCTAAAATACAAAAAAAGATGAGCACATATTTAGAATAGTTGTATATAATTGTTTTAAAATGCAAAACTAAATTATTTTTCTGCTACTATTTGTATCTGTTTTTTGACACAGGTATTCCAGTTCCTGCATTGCCTGTTGAATTCACTAAAGTGGCCACTCAGCCACTGGTGGGGACTTTATCATTTCAGTCCAATCAGAAACTCCTGGGACAAAATACAAATGAGCATAAATCAATGTTGGAAAAGCCAAATGTAGTCATTGGGCCATCTTCAGTTTCTGCTTCAATGACTCAGGCACATCTTCAAGGAATTCCTAATTCATTTCTGAGCAGCTTGACCAGTCAGCAAAAAGCACAAACCCAGCCTAAAGTGTCTATGAGTAATGCTGTTTGGGTAAGTAATATTGAGGCACTTCCTCCTTTGTTACATTCTTCCTACCATTTCTTTTACTGTTTACACCCTACACCTGCTATCTAATGCACTTGAGTGCACATATTAATATCGTTTGCCTTAGAGTGTGGAAGCAGTTACATCGGGTTGTATTTCTTCAGGATATGGTATTTCATAGTGAATTATTAGATTGTAGAATAGTTGATCTTATGTGGCACTGTTTAAAGACTACTAACGATTTGTACTAGTTCCCAAAGGTATTTTTGATTCTTTTAATAGTTTTTACTTTACCACCATCAATTTTAAACTTCCATCAATTGAGTTTATTATCTGAGACTTGATTCCTTTTCAAAAAAGGAAATATACTGACTTTTTGGTGACCACAGTGATCATCTGACCTGTTTGAGATGAGTTATGAGATGAGTCTGAAATGAAATTAAAGGGGCACTGTGTGTCAGTCAGACATTAAGAAACAAAACAAATTGCTGGAAAATCTCCAGAGATTTGTGGGTTTGGAGAGAAATCAGAGTTAATGTTTCTGGTCCAATGACCCTTCAAAACTGGAGGTGTGGGAAAAGTCTGAGCCAGATGCATCCATTGAAGAATGTAATGTAGCTGTGGAAGTGAGTTTTGGTAAATACCTGTCAAACACCAGAAGTGACAATGAAGTTTATAAACGGTGAACAAGAAAAAAGATTGGAATGAAATCCTGTCAGAGAGCGAGCAGAACTTCAAGGTGGGCATGCCTGGAAGAGATGTGGCAGTGAATTAAACATTGTACAAAAAAAATCGAAAGAACTGTGAATGCTGGAAATCTGAAATGAAAGCAAATAGCTGGAAAATCTCAGCAGGTCTGGCAGCATTAATAGAGAGAAGTCAGTTAATATTTTGGGTCCAGTGACCCTTCTGCAGAATTGGAGAAGAAACATTAAGCACTCATCCCTGTTCCTGATTTACACCTTTTTGGGAAGTTAAATTACTGGGTTGAAAGCCATTTGCAATTTATTAAGCTTGGAAAGAAAAATACTTTAGATCTGGAAATACACAAATAAACTTTACTTCAGAAAAACAGCTTTGGGGCAGGTAAAAGAGAGAACATGGTTTGGTAGTGGCAAAGACCAAAAGACCCTTTTCCTCTATTTCCCCAATCCCATGGCATCCTGACCAGACATACCCAGAATCTGTGTGGCTTAAGCAACTGCTTTTGGCAGTATGGACACTTAAAATTGAGGCTTCCTACAAAAACATTTTTGAGGTGATTCTCCTTGAGTTTAGAACCTGAATACCCTTTTCAATTCAGAAATATGTCGTGGATCAGGGAACAGAAGGGTGCAGACAGGTAGTTCTTCTGGGTCATGACAGAGAGTTAACACCAACTTAAACTCTAGACAATCTCACAAAAAGGGAGAGATAAGGGTTAGGTAAATGCTCCTGCCACAAGCTGGAGAAAAAAGGTAAGGCAGGCAGAGAAATTAAAACTGTCTCCCAATCACTAAAAGTGATTTGGATGGGAAACCACCCCAGTTACTGCTGTTGCAAGATGACTGTGTGTGTAATCAAAACTTTATTTCTAGCAGAAATTTGAGCTGAAAAGCTAGTGTTTATAGTGTTAAAGGTCAGTATCTGCTGAGCATGATTGTTGACGAGGATAGCAATTAGGAGTTTACACTAAAATTAATGGTGACCACTAAACAGCCAGAGAGTGTACTCTGCATTCTGGTAAATTATTGGGTGCTCACCATACCTACTAATGGGTAAAATAAAAGATTTTCCACCTGAATGTAAGTTAAATTTGGCATGTTGACAAACGTACTCATGGAAAAGAGTATGTGGTGCCACTGGTGGTTAAAGTTTACTTCAAGTAAATGTGTTACAGATCTTGTCTCACTCTGGCCTGTGCTAGCATTAAGTATTTTATTGGAGGATGATTTAATTGGCAGTAGGATGTTACCGTCAAGTAGAAAGTGACATTCTAGCGCACCTGGGGAGGGTGGAGTGAGCCGGGGCAGAAAGGTCAGGAGCAAATGAGGTTCAGAAGTCAAACATGCTTACGCAAAACCCCTAAGGTTTGGAGTGGCTCAGAAAGGGTCACCAAATTGAACAGGGCTGAAATCTAGTCAGCAAGATCAGAATGGGTCAAAGTAGGGTACTGGTTGTAAAATAAGACGAGGAAAGGCCAGTGAAGATGACAAAAGTTGACAGGACAGAGCCAGAAGTTTGCCTAAGGATGAACACCTTTCCTCCCCCCCCCCTCATAAAATTGCAGGTAAACCAGTGGAATTCTCAGGCAAACCAGCTGTATGTGAAGCTGAAGTGGAAGAACTGCGTGTGAGTAAAGAAAAAAGCAAACAACCACCTGATGGCAGTAGATTTCCAGCTAAAGTGGGATAGGTTAGGTTCTCAATATGAAGAGTAAGAGGAACGTAACCTGCAGTAGAGACCACAAGTGTAGTTAAAAACTTATATATTGGGGTTTCAAAGGAAGAATATTAAGCTTTAAATTTTGACCAGTCACTCAGACACTTGTAAGTTTGATAAGAGAGATGTGAGGATGCAAGTTTAGATGTTGTACAGGATGCAAACATTGTATTACCTCCCATCGACCTTGTAGAAATCAAATTTGTAAAAATGCTTGAATCAGTTCTCTGGATTGTGGTGTAAAGTTGAAACTCGGGTGGCATGGAAGAAGGCTGACTTCCATCCACAAAGCAGATTTTGAACTCTGGTTAGGATGCAGAAAGTGAATATTATCCCAATGTATGTTTTATCCCAACTGCGTTGTTGGTTCATATTGAATAGAATGCTCACGATAAAGGAATGTCAGGTTGTAACAACTAAGCTGCCCAAACTTGCTGTTGGGCAAAATTGGAATAAATTGACCTTTTTCTTCATTTTGCCTGAGTCAAAGTCTGTCCAAAACACGAATCTTATTAAATTTTGTAAACAACTATGTCAGCATCCAAGTTTGCGCACACAAATGGTCATTTGAGCAAGGTACTTGAGTCACTTGGCATTTGTGAGAAATTTAGCTGAAGCAAGAGGTAGCTAGGGAAGAAACAGAATAGTTTTATCACAGTTTTAGAAACCTGACTCTTTAAGAATATCTCCAATTTTTAAAATCCAGGAACAATAATTATAAGGAAAACCAGAAGGAAGTCACTGATTGTAAAAATATTCTAGTCTATATTCTCAAATAGATGATTGGCAGAGGAAAAATGTATGGTTGTTCAAGTCTCCTTTTCTCCACAGACTACTACAATGAGCAACCAGACGTCATTGTTGGGAGTCCCACCACCTGATTTAAAAATACCGAACAATCCTTATCTTAACTTTTGCAATATACTGCCAAATCTGAATTTGCAAGGTAAGAAACCTGGGGAGGTGATCCCTTTTTAGCATATCAGCATGTATCAACTAGTGTTCGTAATGTTTCAAAAGAAAAATTGAACTGCTCAGACCAGTGCTTCCCAAGCATTTTCCAGATGTGACTCACTTTTGAGGCATTAACATGGTCATTACCTCACTGAGAACTTTTGGTTGAGGTGGGGCAACACTGGTTCTGAGCTCATGACCCCCAAGTTTCAGTTCTCAACCTCACTTTGTGTCTTGACTATCAATTATGGTCGCCTCGAGTTGCATTTTTTGGAAGAATGATGAGGAGGCACTGCAAATAAATCTGCCATTGATCCAAGGCAAAATGCGACATCAAAGCACGAAGTGTAGAGAAATATTTTTCTATTCAAATTATTCTCTCTCTGTTCAAAATATCATTACCAGTATTTCCAGATGAATTTCTTTCTTGATGCATGTTCAGGATATAGGTATGCAACATAGGTACTTGCATAGTAGTCAGGTTGACTGTGGTCTCTGATCACCACCTACAGTAGGTTTGTGCCAATTTAAAATGTATCTGCGCAGAGGTTTATTTTGTTGGAGATTATTTTTTTCCCCCCGAGATCTTTTGTTTATTTTGGAGAAATTTACTTCCGATCTGTAAAATTTGGATTTTTGATAAATATGTATGTGTAGGCAAAGCCAACCTTTAATATTTTCCTTATTCAAATAACCTGTATAATGTTTGTCTGCTGTTTCATGAACCATATTGGAACTGTTGAAAATCTGCCACTGAGAAGTTGCAATCTTTAAGAAAAATAGGAAGATACTTTCCTGAACTTTCATTTTGTTTTTGCTTTCTTGCTGTCCAGTGTACCCAACCAATTAATTGGTTATTCTAAATTTTGTTATTCTAAATTTTTAAACTCATGTCTTGTGTTCCCTCCAGTTGGAAATGCCAGTAAGCATAACGTTGGGCAACAGCAGACTGGAGTTCTGGAATCCATGTTAAATCCAGCAATCTCGAGGGCAGCCACAGCCCCTGAAATGCTACAGACGTCCACCTCCCAGTATGCATTTGACTGCTATCCTGAGTACACATCAAGCTGTGGGGAATATTCACAGGTAGAGCTGCAGAAAGCAATTTGCAACGGCTGCAGTCATATTGTTTAAGTTGGATTTTAAATGTATTAATTTTCCATTGCCTTGGTAGAACTGAAATTTAAATGTACAACCAGTATATGTGTACTTCAATAAACCATGAAATGTGCCCAAAAGAATGTGGCCAAAATAGATTGCAACTTAATTTTAGCCTAATTCTTAGTTATATAGTAGACAACCTTTAACGTACCTTGTAACATTTGTGTTTCAAAACAATTTGTGTGAACTGAAAAACTAGTGAGATGGGAACAGACCAGTATGGAAAAAGGCCTATGAAATTGTTTCTATATTGGTAGGATGCCATGCAACAGTGGTACCAGACCTATGTTCCATCACACAACTCCTCTGAGGCGTTTGTAGCAGGATGTGAAAAAGAACAGTGTGAGGTAAGTGAAATCACTGAGATTGCCATTAATTACATAAATAGGCCCATAGGTTGTGAAAGAACCATGGTGCAGTACAGTTTCTTTATTCTGTATTTTTGTATTCTAGCTCCTTAAATAAAAATAGGCTAGATGTTTTCGTGTGCTCTGCCCTTGGAATCCTCTGTTAAATTCAGCAAACTTGCTATAATAGCTTTAGTCAAGTCAGAGGCTCCCTGATGTTGCATCAAATCTGTTGCTGCTGATTCATTGGTGCACAGGTTTGAGAACAATGTGCTTTGCTATCTCTCACTCTAGTGTTTTTAGAATGTTAAGTTTTCTGTACCTAAACTCTGGAACAGAATGAGAGTCTAAGGGGATTATTCTTATTAGAAATGGTTATTGGGCATAAAGTGAAGCTGAACGCTGAATTGCTTGCATAATAAAAAACACAAGCTGAGTATTGCTTTGATATTTCATGCCACAGTGGAATGTTTGTGTATATAGTAAGGCTAAAGGGATGTTTGTACCTCAGAAAAACGCCTGATTTGGAAGAGGAAAACTTTGGGAATTGGTCCTGATGAAGGAAAATAATAATCCTCACTCCCAGTATAGTCACTTAAATTCTTAGAAAAAAATGATGGACTTCAGTAAGTTTTTTTTCTCAAAAAATGATAAGGTGTACTTCATACCTACTAGCTCTTTTTTTTCTCTTACGAGTGAAAAAACAACAAAATCTAGTGCCATTTCCTCCTTCCATGAGCTCAAAACATAAAGGCAGTGCAGTCCCGTAGAGAGTTGTTGTGGCAGTGTCCAGTACTGTTGTCTGCAGATAGCCCTATGCAATTTGTATAAACGTCTTTGTTTTCACCTCTTCCTAACTCCTTTTCTATTATTCATTCAACAGGTGGCTAGGCCACTATTTATCTCTGTATCACTAATTGTGGGCTGCTGCCTTGATCTGTTGCAGTCCATTTGGCTTAGGTACTCCCACAATGCTGTTTGGGTGGGGTTTCCATGATTTTAATGTAGTGACAGTGAAGGAGTGGTGATTTAGTTCCAAGTCAGAATGGTTTGTGGCTTGGAATGGAGCTAGCTAGGTGAATTGAGGCCACAAGTTTGGAAGGTGCTTGAACAAAAACAGAGTGCCAATAAAACTCAGCAGATCTGGCAGCATCTGTGGGGAAATGAGAGTTAACGTTTTGAGTCAGATGACTCTTCATCAGCAATGCTTTCTGTTTTTGTCTCTGATCTCCACTATCTTGTTTTATTTAATTGCATGTTGGTATGTGCTGCTGCCACAGTGGTAGAGGGAGTGAATGTTGAAGGTGTTGGTTGGGGTGCCAGTCAAGTAGGCTCCTTTATCCTACATGGCATAAAGCTTCTTGAGTGTTGTTGGAACTGCACTCATTCAGGCAATTGGGAGTATTCTATCATACTCCTGAATTGTGTCTTGCCGATGTTGGATAGACTTAGAGATTGAGATGTGCGCAGCAATTCAGCGTAATTGAAATGCATGAGAAGAATGTGTGAGAAGGTCAGCAATGATGAGATAAAAGCAGGCAGCACAGAGTCCCTCACCCTGTTTCTACCTGTCAAGTGGTGTCACATGAAAGCAGGTGATTGGGTGTTATTTGTCTTTTTTTAGTCCAGGTGGTAGAATACTTTCCCATTTGGAGTACAGCTAGAAAATTTTATTTTAAAATGTTTAGCACCCAAATTAAATTGAATAGAGATGGCTAGGTAAGGATGTGTGGTGGCTATATTATGTGGGAGTTGGTGGGCAATGGTGCAATCCATTTCAAGTGTTGGATGCTTGAGTTCAGTTTGAAGTTGAAACTGGGGTCTGAGCTATGATTGCTGCAACACGTCAAGGAGGAAGAAAGACTTGCCTGGACACTGTTTCAAGAGTCAGCCACACACATTGCATTAATTGTATGAAATTTGGTCCACGTCAGGACAAGGAGGCTGTGACTGAGTGAAGCAGATATTGGGATCCAGAATTTATCTTTGGAGTAGCTTTAGCCAGTGTCTTTGTCTAATAGAGACGAGACTCGCGTTCCTGATGTTGGCAAGGGCACAGGCTGCAGGGAAGATGAGCAAACTGTCCAAAGCACTCTGCCACAGCAGCATTCAAGTCTGGGAGAAAAAAAGAAATGAAGTAGTATTTGCCTGTGCACAGTGGAAAGAAAAACCAGAGGGAGCATGGGACGCGGTAGTACTGGGAATGATAGTTGTTCAGTGGGGGCAGGCTTTATTTGAACCATGCTTGGAACTGGTGAATTGTATAACAAACATTGTATTTAGGGCCTTTAACTGATGTGGGTAGAGGGTTCAATTGCAACACAGTTTTAAAAAATCAGAAGAAATGAGAGAGCAGAAATGTAAGGTAGTGAAGAGGCAATGATAAAATGCAACAAAACGGACACAAAATGGGCAGCAGCAAATCGAATCAGATGTAGTAATGGCTAAAAACTCAAAGCTCAAGGCTGTCTACAAATGCTGCTTGCATTCAGCTACAAAGATAAATAAGTTGGTGCCAATGGAATGAATGAATACAACATAATAGCTGTTGCAGAGATGTCGCAACAGGTGACCAGGACTGGTAGCTCAATATTCAAGCATATTTGATGTTCTGGAAGAATAGATAAAAAGAAAAGATGGTGAGAAAGCATTGTTAATAAAGGAAAATATTAGTACAGTGATACAGGTGCAATAGATCATAATGTTGAATCTGTTTGGATAGAAATAAGGAGTAGCAAGAGACAGAAGTCATGTGTGGCTGTCGTCTACAGTGCCCCGAAGAGTTGATTCACCTGTAGGACAATGTATAAATCAACAAATTATAGAGTTATGCCAGAAGGACACTACAGTTGACTTTGGTCATTTTAATCTGTGTAATGGCTAGACAAATCCGATTGGCAAAAGGAATGTGGGAATTGAATTTGTATGTATCAGGCTTTTTATTTTAAAACAATGTATGCACAAATGACCTGGGAACAGTCATTTTCAGATCTAGTTATGTGTAATGATGTAGGATTAATAAGATTTTGTATTTTTGAGTTCTCTACAGGGTAGTGATCGCAACATGGTAGAATTTCAAATTCAGTTTGAAGGAGAGCAAATGGAGTCTCAAACCAGTGTTCTCAACTAAAATAAGGGCAATCGGTTTGTGATGTGAAGAAAGAACTCCCTAAAGTAGGCAGGGAAAATGGACTTGAGGGAAAAATCAGTAAGCAGATATTTCATAACAATCAGCAAAAAAAAATCTTGATAAAGAGAAGGACTCAATGAGAATAACAAACTATCTTTGGTTAACAAAAGTGGTCAAACAGCATCTAGTCAAAAATTGAGGCATATGCAGTGGGGAAAATTAGTGGGAAGTCAGAGGCTTGGAAAATTTTTAGGAACCAATAATGGATGACTAAAAACTACATAATTTTAAAAAATATATATTTTAAAAGTATGTTATCTTTCCAGCCTTTGAACAGCTGGTTGTGATTGGTCTCCTGAACAGCTGCAATCCTTTCTCACAATTGGTGAGGGAGAGATTTCTGACCTTTTATGGTGGTTGGAAGCTCATTGATACAGTTAAGATGTTTGGGATTGAAACACTACCCTGAGGAATTCCTACGTTGATTTCCTGTGCCTCCTGATGACTGACTTGCAACAATCACTAACATCTTCCTTTTGTGTTAGTTATGGACTCCAACCAACAAAGATCCCCCCCCACCCCCCCAAATTCCCATTGGTTTGAATTTTGATATGGTTCTTTGTCATGTTTGGTCAAATGCTGCCTTGATCTCAAAAGCAGTTTCCGTCACTTATCCCCTGGAGTTGAGTTCTTTTGTCCATATTTGGGCTAAGGTTGTGAGGAGGTCAGAGGTTGTGTGGGCTTGGTGAAACTCAAATTGAAAGTAATGATCTGATTATAGTTAAGTGCCACTTAATAGCAATTCAACTACCCCGCCATCATTTTGCTGATCACTAGTAGGTCTGCAGAAGTTAGTGGTAGTTGGCCAGTTCAGACCCAAAATTAAAGCCTTTTGTTCCTCCAAAGGGCCCAAATGCAGTGTGCCTCTCGGAGTGTTTGGGTCCTCTTTTAAAACACTTTTTGGTTTTCAGGTCTGGGGTTTTGGATATATGGATAAAGGATACCCAACCTGGTTTGAGCAAGTATTGCAGTTGCCTGTAACTTTTGCAATCTTCATTGTGTGACAATACTATGGCTTTAAGAGGTTTTTGTCCTTTTTTTTTAAATAGAGGTTGAGACAGGTGTGAGAGGTCTGCTTTAAATCAGAGTAAATAGCTTGTGAAGTCTTGGGTCTTTTAAAAGTTGGAACAAGAGGAACAGCTTGAATGGGTGGGGTCAAGTTCCCAAAGAACCAGTATTTTCAATAGCTGTTGGGGTTGTGAAAGCTGCAAAGCTCTTGCTCTGCTATAGCTAAAAGCTTGGGTTCTCTTCCTACTGGTGGAATTGCATGCAATTCCAATCAGTTACTGTATTTGCCTTTGCCAAGTGTGTATTCATGCGATGTTACTATATTGAAAAAGTTAAGTAGTTTATTATTTTACTATTTTGCGAAAGTTACAGTTAAGCCAGTTTTCTTTTTCATTTATTTTTCTTTTGTCTGCATCTTAACTATAGTGTATGACTAAAGCATGTTTTGCTTCAAGTCCAATAGTTTGACCAATTGAATTGTGTCCAAAATGCAATGCTTGGCACTTGTCTTTAAAATAAGAAAAAGTTAGGGCCTAGGCTATCTTTTTGACATGTTTTGCTGGGGTAAGGTTTGGTTTGGTCTGGTCTGGTCTGGTCCATGACAGTTGCCTTCAGTAGCTTTGTTTATTGCCTGGAGTTAATCAAATTGGCTGAAGGGTGACACCTTTTGATACTGGAGATCTTCAGGTGACAGTAAAGATGAATTTTGGCACTTCTTGCTGAAGATTGATGCCAGTACCTTTTGTCTTTTACACTACTGTATTGGTCTTCCCCAGCAACTGAGGATGGAATATTGTGGAGCCTCTTCCAGCAAACTTTTAAATTACTCACTGCTATTCATGACAGGATAAACCAAGTCTGCAGAGGTTAGATCTGATCCATTGTAACTTAGCTCTTATCTACTGCGTGCTGCTTCCATTTATGTAGAATATAAGTAATCCTATATTGTAGCATCACCAGGTCAATGCCTAATTTTTTAAAGTATTCTGGGCTGATGCTGGCATGCTTGTCTGCGCTATTCATTGAATCAAAGTTGATCCCCTGGCTTGGCGACAAGGATGGTGAGGGTTATGCTGGTCGCTGAGGCGACAGATTGTATTTGAATACAATTCTGATGGCCTGCAGTATCTTATGAATGCATAGTTTTGAGTTGTTAGATCTATTTGAAAAGTGTACAATTTAGCATTGAGGTTTCCTCCTCCAGTTACACAAAGGAGTGTAACTCCACTGACAATGGGCCTTTGGTTTCTTGAAGATGGTATAGTGATCACTGTCTCACTTATGGACAGATACGTCTGCTGCATTTCGATTGAGGACAAAGGCAGATACGTTTTTCCACTTATTGGTTCCCTCACCACATGCTACAGATTCAGTCTAACAGCTTTGTCCTTTGGGAATTGACCAGCCCAGTCCAAAGTGGTGCTTCAAGGGCACTCTTTATAATGCACATTGAAGTTCTTTGCCACCATCTGTACTCCTAAGTGGTGATTTAAAGGGGAACTGATTCATCAACTGCTGGTAGGGCTGATGTTGGTGACAATCCGGTTTCCTTGCCCATATTTGATCTTATGCCGTGAGACCTCATTGAGTCTGTAGTCAATGATCAAGACTCTCACACAAACACCTCCCGGTGGTATGCAACTGTTTGCTAACTTTGATGGAATGGTTATGATGTCGGCATGGTAATCATATGCTCAGAATTATACCTTACAATCCCAGGCTGTTGCTTGACTAGTACGTGGGGCAGCTGACCAACTTCAACTTGAGGCCCCATGTGTTGCTAAGGAGGACTTTGACGAGTCGACAGGACTCCTGAGTGTTTCTCATTTTCGGTGCCTTGGTTGGTGCCAGGTGGTCCTTCTCGTTTTGAGCCTTAAATGAAACTTTGTAGTGGTTAGATGCAACTGAGTGACTTGTTAGTCTGTTTGACATTGTAGAGTAAATCCCATTGCTGTGGGTCTGGAGTTACACATAGGCCAGATGGCAGATTCCCTTTTTTTAAAGGCACTAGTGAACTGGGTGTATTTTTGCAACAAGCAACAAAACTGATTTCATGGATCACCATTAGACGAGCTAAAGTTGTTTAATTCCTGACTTATTAATTGAATTCAGATTGCACCATCAGCTTTTGTTTAATTTGAACTGAAACCCCAGAACTTGGGTCTCTGGATTGCTAGTCCAGTATCACTTGCCATCACCTCCCCAGTTGGTGTAAATGGTTCAACATTGTTCTGACTGCAAGTTTATTAATTGAGCCTAAAACCAATTGCTGGGAAATCTCATCCAGGTCTGGCAGCATCTGTGGAGAGAAGGCAGAGTGAACATTTTAGGTCCAGTGACCCTTCTGTTCTGAACTGTTAATCGTAGAACCCCTACAGCACGGAACTAGACCATTGGGGCCATTGAGCCCACACCGGCCCTCTGAAGAGCATTCCCCCTACTCTACTCCCTCTAATCCTGTAACTCCACATTTCCCATGGCTAATCTATTTGGCTTGTACATCTTTGGACTGTGGGAGGGAACTGGAGCACCTGGAGGAAACCCACACAGACGCAGGGAGAATGTGGAAGCTCTCACACAGTTGCCCAAGGCTAGAATCGAGCCTGGGTTCCTGACGCTGAGGCAGCTGTCCTAACCACTGAGCCACCATGCCACCCAACCCTGCTGAACTCTATCGACTAATGTTGACATTGCTTTCTTTCCACAGGTACTGCTAGACTTGCTGAGTTTTCCAACAATTTGTTGTTGTTTCTGATTTTCGGCATCCATAATTTTTTAAATTAATGGAGCAATGATCAGACTTTCAACTTCTGAAGCCTCCTTTTTGTAATAATAAAGCCTTCTGAAACATTCATTGCATGGCTTGCAAGGGTCCAAAGGGACTCCTTCCATGCTTTATCAGTTGCCCTTTCAGAGCCGAGATCATCATTTTTCTTGTTTGAGGGTTCCACTGGAGATTTTCTTTGAGGTTACATTTTGATTTTTAGGGGTTTTTATTCATGCCCACTAATTTATTAGATAATACTGTCATGTAGCAATAAATCTTCTGTCACAAATATATAAGATTAATCTCTCTCAGAATTCAGCAAGTTCCTCAAGTTTTCATGTATTTTTATTGGTCTTAGGTATCAGCCCCAACTTTTGTTCAGACATCCGCAGCTCCTGTTGAAATGTTCTATAACCAGGTAAGAAATCGAAAATGCATCCAAGCAAATGAGCACCTATGAGTGTCATAAATTTTCAGGAAAGCTTCTACAAAAATTGCCAATGTTGGTAATTTCTTATGAATTTTACTTTTGCTCGGAAAGTAATTCTTTCAAACTTCTCTCTTTCAATTTTCCGATGTTTAACTAATGGCTCTTGATGTTGAATAAATTCTAAATGAATATGACAAAGTTGTCATTCTTGCTTTTCATTTTTAGAAATCAAATCTCTATTCCCCAGTTAGTTATATAGGTATTTTCTCTTCCACCTGTTCAGAGTTGTCAGTACACACCTCCTGAAGTAGGTGGGAGCTGGCCCAGAGGTAGGGAAACTACCATTGCACCACAAGGGGCCTACCTGTTAATTGTATGTCACTTGTCTTTAATTACCTACGGATGGAGGGCATTAGTTGCATTTTCCATGCATTTTTAAAAGGAGATACTGAAGTTTGGGTTTAGTTGAAGTGGGAGGTGTGTACTTGTAATATCTTCCTTTCTAAATATTAGACTGAATAAAAATTGCCTTAAATTCTATCCTTTAACTGACCCTTTTGAATAAAGCACACTACCAGTTCTTGAGCATTTTGCATAATAGATGTTCTTCTTTTCGACTTTTTCAGCCAGTTTAGCTGTATTGTACATTTTTGCTCAATAATTGTATAGTTTTTTATATGCGAGATTAATTTTTCATGTTCCCTTCTAAGCCATTTTTTAAAAGTGCATTCCTTGGCCCTTTGATAATGAAAGGCTCCTAATTGCATTGCTAGTTTTAATATTGATTACAAGAACATAACAAGTGGTTCAGGATTTATGCTAATTTATGTATAATTTTGCTTCTGTGTGCATGAAGGAATGTCGAATATCCCATCTGCAATTTCTGTTGCCAAGGTATAGACCCACTGCATTTTGAGTGTAACTAACTGTCTTTACACATTTAGCGACTTGAATTTATTTAAAAAGACCAATCCAAAGAACACACCAATCATCTCATCAACTTGGGAGTTATATGTTTGGCAAAATCCAGAAAACATATTTAATATATTTGTCAATGTACTACTTGTCTTAACTTCATAAGTAGTTCATTTTTGATTGACGAGGTAATTGCAAATACTCTATACAGATGGAACTCTTTGTAAAGGATAGCTTTGCTTGTTTACTGTAACAAAAAGTACAAAACACTGATGAAATTTCAAAACTGTTTTCTCTACCCCATCCTTGTTTTGGTTGTTGCTTTTCAAGAAAAGTGAACTTCTGGATCCTATTGTCTATTTTATGGAAACAACTTGGAGGAAAATAAATCAACTATTTTGCATATTGGCTGTGATTCTCAGGACTGGATGTAAAATTTGGAAATTTATGATGTAGAGTATGACAATACTGTAAAGCATTTTTAGACTTTAACAAGAATTTTGGATGTGATTGAGTGAAAATGCAGAATAGCTCATGGAATTTGGATGTGATAGGTGAATGAGCCTTAACGCAGAGGATATTGTGAATTTTGAAAATTTGGCAGTTGTATATGTAGTCTTCTGTTCTCCATGAGACCAAGAAAGGTGTTGGAATAATCAGTTCTGAAGTGATTGCAAAGTTGTAAATGGTTAGGATGTCATTGAAAGTTGCAAAAATCTGGAACAACTGTGAAATGGTGGAAATGAGCTTCAAATCTCTGTCCTGTTTAATTATCGAGAAAAAGTTTCCATTACATGAAATGGCAAGCTGCCTTCTAATCTTTAGCAACTTGAGTGAGTAGCTAAGGATGGACTTAGAGATAATGGCAAAGGCCTTGATAAGGTTGAATATGATATTGGTATTCCCATTGTACAATCTTGCAAGAAATTATTTTCATCTAAATTTGGTGCCTTAGTTGCAAAGTGGCAACCGTGCATTAAAGACAGTAATGGTGAGATGGAGTTGAACATCCACAGTTAGGTGGAAGCTGACAAGGTATATTTTTATTTTTATTTTGCAGTATCTTTAACTGTGGACTGAAATAAGAAATGAACTGTTTTAAAATCAAGAATTGCTGCATGTTTTGAAAGCAAGTAATTTGGAACTTAGAAGCACCATTTACAAAGCAGCTTGTTCAAGCAGTGATTTAAAATTTGATTGCAGATGAACTGGAACTGAAGGGATGTGCACAGTTGGAGCTTTGGATAATTGATCTGTGGACTAGTAACCAGTTATTGATGACAGAAGTCTTCTGCATTCCAACAGCAGTTGCTTTCAGCTAGCTGAGCAGTTTGGGAGTATGAATGAGATTCAGAGAAGCTTTTCAGTTCTCCTTCATCACTTTAAACCTGAAGAAAATGAGTGTATTTTTCATTCAGTTGTGATAGTTCAGACTTTTGACTGAATTTTTAAACAGTCGATGTATTTATAGTACTTTTCATAACCATTGGACATCTCAAGTCATGCACGATAATTTTTCGCATCATAAAAAGATGGTAATATTTTGTGTACAACAAGCTCCTGCAGACAACAGTGTGATAATGATCAGAACGGATTTTGTCATGTTGATTAAAGGTAAGAATACACTCTAGACTGCTCAGTATAAATACCCTGTGTCTCTTTGAAAAAAACACCATGAATCTTTTATATCTGCTTGATATCCTCGTACAAATTCCTGTGGCACTTACTACAACGTGCCAACCTAGAAATTACTCATCTACCTTAACTCTGTTTCCTGTTAATTAGCTAATCCTCTGCTGCTTCTGCTGCCCACTTTATCTTAGAAGAGAGATCTATAACTTTTTAGCTGTGATCTAATGACTGAAATACTGTCATTTTCTGCAGAGGTCATTCTGCAATAATGCAACAGTTGTGTTCCTCTGCATCTTTGCGCTATAGAAAATTGCTAATAGTAAATCTCTATTCCCATTCAGTAGAAAGTTTGTGTTGGACAAACAATGTTCACAATTTGACATTTGCATTAGAGCTAATTCAAGTTGACGAAATGCAAGTTATAGTAGAAGACTTGTCTGTCACTTTTTTGGTGTTCTTTATGTGCCTCTTGTCTTATTCATTTTATTGGTATTTTTGGTATATATGTTGGCATCCACATTTCAAAAGTGTCTCTTTCCATCCTCACTTCTTATTTTTTTAAGTTTCTAAGACATACAGAAAAGCAGAATGTAGCCTCTGCTGAGTCTTTATTATAAGCTTGAGTTTTTTTTGTTCACACATTCTTCATCTTCGTAACATGGCTTCCAACTATTTCTGTCTTCTTTCTAATTCCTGTGTCACAGCTGCCATCCTCTGTTATAATTTCTACTAAACCGACAAACATATCTACTTTTGGTACAACGCAATCCACTTCAATCTCAGCCTTGTTTCTTTCAGCTGCTATTGAGGATGAACATCAAAAGGAATCAAACAATGGACATTCTTTCTTGATCTGCAATATTTTTAAGGCCTTTCCTAGTTTTGTAAGTAGATCTATCTGTATTTCCTTCCCCTTTTTATTTCTTAATGCCATCCATATGGATTATGCATTTTCCAATCCAAAATAATTTCTTACTTACATTAACAAAGCTAATCTATCACCTTTTTCCTTCCTATCTGCCCTTTCAAAAATATGTCTCACCTCCGAATTCTTAGTTCTCAATTCGGATATTCTTGTACCTGTTTCTGTTAAGGCGAAACAATCATGGCCATTAACCTTTAATTAAAGATCCTTTAATTTTGCCTTTTTACCATTTTCTTCCCCCTTGACCTTTTTAAAATATTGCTTACATACTCTCGGTTGTTTTCTGTTTTATTTTGGGTATTTTCTAAACAGCTGCCATGCCATGGTGCCATATCTTTGCAAGTCTATCTATCCTCTCTGCAGACCCACCACCATTTACTTTGTACAGCCCTAGTTATTCACTCTGTCAGGACACCCATGCCTGGACTAGTGAAGCCCATTCCACTAGAACAACTACCTATTACTCAGCTCTGGTGCTAGTTTCCCATTTCTCCAATGCTGATCTTTTGAGAGATATGTTTAACTCTGACTTTATTTACCTCTACCAAATTAGCATAGGATAGGCGAGAGACTATTACATGGACGGTTTGACTTTAGCTTTTAATTCTTCAAATTCTTTCAGCAGCACCTCTTTTCTAGACGTGTAAATATTGTGGTTCCAACATGGAACCCAGGTTCACTGCTTTTTGTCATTTATATTAATGATATTGAATTGAATATAGGAGGTATGATTAGTAAAATGATATGAAAATTGGTGGTATAGTGGACGTTGAAGGAGGTTGTGTCAGGGTATAATAGAACCTTGATCAGATGGAGATTAATTTAGATAAATGCAAAGTGCAGCACTTTGGAAAGGGAAATCAGGGCAGGACTTATACTTTTAATGGTAAGGTCCTGGGGAGTGTTGTAGAATAAAGAGTTTTTGGGGTGCAGGTTCATAGTTTTTGAAAGTGGAATTGCAAGTAGATAGGGTTATGTGAAGAAAGTATTTGGTGTGCTTGCCTTTATTGGTCAGTGCATTGAGTATCGGAGTTGGGAGGTCATTTTGTCGGTGTCCAGGATATTGGTTAGGCCTCTTGGTGAATGCTGCGTACAGTCTAGCCTCCCTGTTATAGGAAAGATGTTGTGAAACTCGAAAGGATTTGGAAAAGATTTACAAGGATATTGCCAGGCTTGGAGGGTTTGAGCTATCAGGAGAGGCTGAGTCTTTTTTTCCCTGGAGCATTGGAGGGTATAAGGTTAACTTGTAAGGATTTATAAAATCATGAAGAACATGGATACGGTGTGTAGTTAAGGTTTTTTCCCCACAGTAGTGGAATCCAAATCTAAAAGGCATCAGTTTAAGCTGAGAGGGGAAAGATTTAAAAAGGACCAGAGGGCAGCAACTTCACACAAAGGGTGGTGCGTGTATGGAATGAGCTGTGGCGGCTGGTAAATTACAGCATTTAAAAGGCGTTTGGATGTGTGAATGAAATAGGAAGGGATTTGAGGAATATGGGCCAAATGCTGGCAAATGAGACTAGATGAGTTTAAAATATCTGACTGACATAGACCGCGTTGGACTGAAGAGTTATTTTTGTGCTGTATATCACTGACTCTCTGGCTAATGAAAACTGGAGTCCACCCCTCCCTACTAAAGCGTTGAGGGGATGTCCTTAATGTTGGCACCAGACATGCGTCGCGACAACTTTACTGCCTGTCGATGGCTTCAGAGAACAGAATCTATCCTTTTTAGTTATACTGTCCTCTTCTACTAATACGTTTCTATTTCCTTCCCAATCTTGAAACACTGTACTATGTAGTGCGTTGTCAACGTGTTGCAGTTCTTGCTCTTTCCCTTGCCCTTGAGCTTTCAAAAGCCTTGTAATTGTTGAACAGTTGCAAGGGCTGAAATTCCTCAAATGCTCTTATACCTGACTTGGGGTCATACCTTTCTGACTCTGCCCAAATTCTGGGTTCCTTAATCAGGAGTGTGACTGCCTCCTGGAACAAATTATCCATATGCTGCCTTCTCTGGTGTGGTGCAATGTCTGCAGCATAGTCTACAGCTATTCAGCTATGAAATGGAGCTTAATGAGTTGCAAACACTGAATACAGATGTATTTATTCTGGATCACCTTGATGTTCAGCAGCTCCCACATGCTGAGCAGGAACACATCACTTTTCCTGCCATTACATAGAATTAATTTTTTTCCTTTACGCCTGTGGTATCCTAGTATCCTTGCTTTTTACATTTTTGTAATTGTTTTTGCACTGGTATCAATTTTCTACTTAAACTATTTTTTAATATGGGGTGCAAGTCTAGAGATATAAACAATCAGGCTCAATACTCAACAATTCTTGTCAATTAGCTGTTTTTCCTGCATTCATGTTACATGGTTCATGAAGCTACTCTGCTGGTCTTATTGCAGGTAGGCCTCTTAATCTGCATCTTTTATCCTCCCCTCACTACTTGCTCAAAATATGCTATTTTATGACTTAAGAATTGAATAAGGTTTAATAATTTGAGATACTCATCGATTAACCAGTTGAGACCAAGAATCAGTTTTTGAAGGCTGAAAACATTTTCAGATGAAAGCAACCACAATGCCTCTTACTCAACTGAATTTCATATCTTGTCAGAATGCAAGCAAGATATTGTAAGTTGCATTCAAAAATTCTGATTAAATCTCGTCTTTACTGTCAGTTTCACACTTCAATAACTTTTTTGTGATAACCAAGATCAAATACTTAGTCTGAAACATATGTAAATATTGTTTACTTCTAGATGTTATTCAAGAGTGTTCTTAGGTTAAATGTTCCCTCTCTTGTTTCTACTTCAGGTCTAAATCTACTCTCTTTCACCAATTTCTGTTTTATCACAGAAAGCTAGTTTGCAGGTGCAGCAGGTAATAAGGAAAGAAAGTGATATTTTGGCATCTATCGCTAATGGTATAGAGTATAAAACTAGGGAGGTGTTGTTTCAGCTGAACAAGGCATTAGGGAGAATACACCTGGAATACTGTAAGCAGTTTTGGCCCCCTTGCTTCAGGAGGGATGTAGTTGTATTGGAGGCAGTTCACAGTTGGTTTACTAGGTTGATTCCAGAGGTAAAGGTTTTATCTTTTGAAGACAAATTAAGCAATTTAGGCCTATACTGTCTGGCATTTAGAAGAATAAGAAAGATTGAATTGAGATGTAAGGTACTATGGGGGATTGACAAAATAACTAGGGAAATTGTTTTTTCATGTGGAGCGGTCGAGAATGAGAGGTTCCAGCTTTATAAAAGTGGATAGTAGACTTAAAACAGATGAGAAGTTACTTCTCAGAGTTGTAAATCTGTGGAATTCACCAGTCCAGAATGCAGTGGATGCCAAGATAGACCATTTTATGGATTTGACAGACACATTTTTAATTGGTAATGGATTGAAGGATTATGGGGAGCAGGCTGGGATGAGATCAGTTATGATCATAATTAAATGGCGCAGTAGGCTTGAGGTTGAGTTACCTACTCCTGTTCCTAGTTTGATTAGATTAGATTCCCTACAGTGTGGAAACAGGCCCTTCGGCTCAACC
Organism: Chiloscyllium punctatum; assembly: GCF_047496795.1. Classification (NCBI taxonomy): domain Eukaryota; kingdom Metazoa; phylum Chordata; class Chondrichthyes; order Orectolobiformes; family Hemiscylliidae; genus Chiloscyllium; species Chiloscyllium punctatum. The sequence continues at coordinate 74,958,984 of NC_092745.1, forward strand.
AGTCTACACCGACCCTCCGAAGAGTAATCCACCCAGACCCACTACCCTCTGACTAATGCACCTATAGTTTTGGGCAATTTCGCATGGCCAATTCACCTGACCTGCATATCTTTGGACTGTGGGAGGAAACTGGAGCACCTGGAGGAAACCCACGCAGACACGGAGAATGCAAACTCCACACAGACAGTTGCCCGAGGCTGGAACCTGGGACCCTGCTGCTGTGAGGCAGTAGTGCTAACCACTGAGCCATTGTGTCGCCCCAGTGGGACCGTGCAGTAGTTGAAATGTCTTATTGTTTCTTTCTATGAAAGCAAATAGAAAAATGTAAAAGGGTAGGTTGCAAAGGAAGTATTAACAAAATGAAAGGCAAAACTCGACCCTTGATTGCAGGTAATACACGAGCAATGATCGAGAAAGAAATACTTGAACGTAATTAAATTGAAACACAATTAAAGAAGGCTGTAGACAGGCTAAAGAGAGAGTATTAGAGGTGTGTGATGACTTATTGGAGCTGGAAAGAAATAACAATTAAATTTAGGCAGATGATAAAGTTTTTGACAGATAGTGTGCAGGAAAGGTAATGATATTTACTATTGTTTGAAGTAGTACAGACAAAACATAAGAAATTTCACATTGATCCATATTGAGCGAAATCCTCAAGATAAAGACAAATGAAGGACCAAATTTTGGTTACATTATTCCAATGGAGAGAAGAGCATTGCTGCAGCCTCGACTTGCCTTTTAAATGCTGTTGCAAAGGGAGCATGATTTCAGTGAAGATTAATTCTTCTGCTGACTCTAGTTTTTCTTGGACAAGTCTCTGCTATTTTGTAACTGAAGTCTCTAGTATAGAATTGACTAAAGGCAAGGGGACATATTCTAGGCCATTATGATATTTGAGTAAAGAATGCTTTGGAATTGGTGTGTACAGGAAAAACTCTAGAAGTAGACTAAGTAACAGAACGTTTAATCAAAGGCCAGAAATCTTCAGAGCTGCATCAAAATCCCTATTTCTGATCCACATCAGACTAGGAATTGGCCACATAGATTTTGGAGAAGTTTCCCATGTGAATTTATAGGGTAGGAGTCTTCCCAGCTGAGCAGCGCAGTCCAATGAAGGAAACAAGACAGGCTGGAACAGAGGGAGTCAGTGCTGTTCAGAATTCAGTATTCAGTGTTTTGGTGGACTTGAAGCCAATTTGGTAACAAATGAGAGAAGTGAGTGAGGAGTAGTGGTTGGGTAGGGGATTAGAGAAGCAAATAATTAGGAGAGGCATGGTGGGGGCAACCTAGTTCTGCATCAGATTTTCTTAACATACTTTGTACTATCACTGTTCTAGTGATTGTTTGAAGTTGCTCCCTTCCTTTGACTCTGTTTTTTTGACTATTTTTGCGATGCTTTTTGTGTAGTCTGTAAAAACTGATGCAAAATATTAATTGAAATTGTCATTTCCCTATTTCTAATGTTAATTCCCCAGTCTTAGACTTTAAGTCACCATTTGATGGAAGACCTTTGCAGCATGCCTACCTGCTCCATCTTTAACTCCCTTTCAACTCTGATCACTGCAAAGTGAATGCTGCACTTTGACTGCAGTAGCGGAAGTGCAGTGTGGCAAAATGTAGGGGAAGGTTGTGAAAACACTCAGTTGCTCAACGTTTGAAACAAGTGGTGCCAAAGAGAATCGTGTCCTATTTCAAATGTAGCAAAAGCAATCATAAGAGACCACAGCATGTATGTTAGACATCCCTGCACTAGTACTTAACTCTGTATTGGTGAAGATGGATATTAGGGATTTAGTCACTTTTAAAGGTGGGGGGGGTGGTGAAAGTGGAGGATGGTAGGGAGAGATTGGGGTTTTTTTTTGCCACTTTAAGCACGTGTGCATTACTTTTTATATTTCAATGTGTAAAAGATTTGTTTTGCCTGCTGAGAGCTACTATTGTGAAATTTGTTGAGACGGTGGATTGAGATACCTAAAAAAGCAACAGTTTCATTGAGCCACATATTCCTAACAACTCAAAGCTAAGGTGTTAAGTTGTAATTTCCTTCCAGCACACGTCTGTAAATACCAATGTGGACTATAGTATGGCAGTGCAAGTGGTGCCTTCGTATTATGCTGGAAGTCAAACCTATTACCCTGGAAGCATTCAAAGTGGCCAAACCACCAAGGTAGGATTAATGAATACTGCAAAGTTTGAATGATATTGATTAATTGGCAAGTGCCTAAATGCACTATTTCCCTGACACACTTTGGTCAAATTCAGCACCAGCAGTGGGTGAGAAGAACAAAGATGGGAGCTGCAGCCAAGTCTAAAGAGGCAACCAAGAATTTACAAAACGGGTCATGTTATAGAGTCAGGGTCATAAGCACAGAAACAGGCCCATTGATCCAACTTGTCCATGCCGACCAAGGTTCCTAAACTAAACTAGTCCCATTTGTCTGCATCTGGCAATATCCCTCTAAACCTTTCCAATTCGTGTACCTAATCTAATGTCTTTTAAGTGTTGCAATTGCACTTGTCTCTACCACTTCCTTTGGCAGTTCTTTTCACATATAAATCGCCGTCTGTGTGGGAAAAGTTGCCCTTCAGGTTCCTTTTTAAATTTTTCTCCCCTCACCTTAAAAATGTGCCCTTTAGTTTTGAGCTTCCTTACCCTAGAGAAAAAAAAACCTTAGGTATTCATCTTACCTATGCCCTTCATCATTTTATAAGCCTCTATACGGTCACCTTCTGGCCTATGCTCCAGTAAGAAAAGGACCCAGCCTATCCAGCCTCTCTTTATAACTCAAGCCTTCAGGCGAGGTGATGGCCAATTGGTATTATCACTGGTCTGTTAATCCAGAAACCCAGCCGTTGGCTGCAGGACTTAAGTTCGAATCTTGCCATGTCAGATGGTGTAACTTGAATTGAATAAAAAGGGCATCTGGAATTAAGAGTCTAATGATGACCATGACTTTGAAGCCAATTGTCAGAAAAACCCATCTGTTTCACTAATATCGTTAAGGGAAGGAAACTGCCATCCTTACCTGCTCTGGCCTACATGACATTCCAGACCCACAGCAGTATGGTTGACGCTTAACTGCCGTCAGGGCAATTAGGGATGGGGCAATAAATACTGATCTAACTAGATTAGATTCCCTACAGCGCAACAAGTCCACACTGACCCTCCGAAGAGCAACCCACCCAGACCCTTCCCCTAGCCTAGACTTACCCCTTACTAATGCTTCTAACATTATGGGCAATTTAGCATGATCAATTCATCTGACCTCCACATCTTCGGATTGTGGGAGGAAACCGGAGCACCCAGAGGAAACCCATGCAGATGCAGGGAGAATGTGCAAACTCCACACAGACAGTCGCCTGAGGCGGGAATCGAACCCTGGTCCCCGGTGCTGTGAGGCAGCAGTACGAACCACTGAGCCACCATGCCGCTCAAATACCTTCATCCTGTGAATGAGTAAAAGAAACCCTCCAGTCTTGGTAACATCCTTGTAAATCTTACTTATACCCTCCCCACTTTAATAATATCCTTCCTACAGCAGGGTGACCCAAACTGTGTACGGTACTCCAAAAGGTCACCTCTCAACCAGACACTGGAATAAGGGAAGTAAATATATGGCTAAAAAAGTGGTGCGGGAAAGAGGGGTTTCTTTTCATGGGCACTGGTATCAGTATTAGAGCAGGACACCACTGGTGCCAGTGTTCTAGCAAAAAGGGTAAATAGGGTGGTCAACAGAACTTTTCAACTAGGAAGTTGGGGGTGGGGGAGCGCGGGTATTGTGTCATGGAGGAAAGGGAAGGGAAAAACTCCAAAAAGTATAATGACGGCAATGGGAAGCAAAGCTACAGGTTAACATGAGGTGGATTCTGCATTGAAAGATATGAAAGATAAGAAAAGAAAGAAGAACTCAACAGAGGGTATTAAAGTCTACTCACACAATAGGACAGTGTGGCGAAGGTCAGGAATCAAACTCCAAACACACTGAATAAATGAATAACAATGAGAAGAGGAACAGTCAATTACAAGACTGAAGGTGTATCTGAATGCGTGTGGTATAAGAAATAAAGTTTTCACAGTGGAAGACAGGAGTAATATCCCAAAAATTAAAGGGTGTCACGGGGCTGAGTTGAGTATGGTTGCCATTACGAAAGAGATAGTGCTAGAAAAGTTAAAAAGTCTTAAAATTGATAAATCTCCTGGCCCCGATGGGATACACCCTAGAGTTCTGAGAGAGGTTGCTGAGGAAATAGCAGAGGCATTGGTTGAGATCTTTCAAGAGTCACTGGAGTCAGGAAAGGTCCCGGACGATTGGAAGATGGCTGTAGTAACCCCCTTGTTCAAGAAAGGATCAAGGCAAAAGATGGAAAATTATAGGCCAATCAGCTTAACCTCGGTTGTTGGTAAAATTCTAGAATCCATCATTAAGGATGAGGTTTCTAAATTCTTGGAAGAGCAGAGTCTGATTAGAACAAGTCAACATGGATTTAGTAAAGGGAGGTCATGCCTGACAAACCTGTTGGAATTTTTTGAAGAGGTAACAAGTAGGTTAGACCAGGGGAACCCAGTGGATGTGGTCTATCTGGACTTTCAAAAGGCCTTTGATAAGGTGCCACACGGGAGACTGCTGAGCAAGGTGAGGGCCCATGGTGTTCGAGGTGAGCTGCTGGGATGGATTGAGGATTGGCTATCTAACAGAAGGCAGAGAGTTGGGATAAAAGGTTCTTTTTCAGAATGGCAGCCAGTGACGAGCGGTGTCCCGCAGGGTTCGGTGCTGGGGCCACAGCTGTTCGCATTATATATTAATGATTTGGATGAGGGAACCGGGGGCATTCTAGCGAAGTTTGCCGATGATACAAAGTTAGGTAGACAGGCAGGTAGTACTGAGGAAGTGGGGAGGCTACAGAAGGATCTAGACCGGTTGGGAGAGTGGTCCAGGAAATGGCTGATGGAATTTAATGTGAGCAAGTGCGAGGTCTTGCACTTTGGCAAAAAGAATATAGGAATGGACTACTTTCTAAATGGTGAGAAACTTAATAAAGCCAAAGCACAAAGGGATCTGGGAGTGCTAGTCGAGGATTCTCTAAAGGTAAACATGCAGGTTGAGTCTGTGATTAAGAAAGCGAATGCAATGTTGTCTCTTATCTCAAGAGGGTTGGAATATAAAAGCAGAGATGTACTACTAAGACTTTATAAAGCTCTGGTTAGGCCCCATTTGGAGTACTGTGTCCAGTTTTGGTCCCCACACCTCAGGAAGGACATACTGGCACTGGAACGTGTCCAGCGGAGATTCACACGGATGATCCCTGGAATGACAGGTCTAGCATATGAGGAACGGCTGAGGATACTGGGATTGTATTCGTTGGAGTTTAGAAGATTAAGGGGAGATATAATAGAGACGTACAAAATAATACATGGCTTTGAAAAGGTGGATGCTAGAAAATTGTTTCTGTTAGGCGAGGAGACTAGGACCCGTGGACACAGCCTTAGAATTAGAGGGGGTCATTTCAGAACGGAAATGCGGAGACATTTCTTCAGCCAGAGAGTGGTGGGCCTGTGGAATTCATTGCCACGGAGTGCAGTGGAAGCCGGGACGCTAAATGTCTTCAAGGCCGAGATTGATAGGTTCTTGTTGTCTAGAGGAATTAAGGGCTACGGGGAGAACGCTGGCAAGTGGAGCTGAAATGCGCATCAGCCATGATTGAATGGCGGAGTGGACTCGATGGGCCGAATGGCCTTACTTCCACTCCTATGTCTTATGGTCTTAAATTAATTTGAAGCACAAATCCAAATTAGCAGGTATGATGAGGTGGGCATCATGGAGATGTGGCTGCAAAATAAACAGGACTAAGAGCTAAATATCTAAGGATATATGTCCTATCAAAAAGACAGGCAGAGAGGGGGGGGTAGGTATGCTTTATTAGTGAAAATGGGACTGGGAGAATCCAGTTGGTAGTGGATCGCAAGAAAAGGAATTTGTGGAATGTCCATGAAATGGCTTTTTGAAGCAGCTTGTAGTGGAGCCCAATAGGGAACAGCCAATTCTGTATTTAGTGCTGTGCGACGAGGCAGACTTGATAAGTGAGCTTTAAGGTGAAGGAGCCCTTAGAAGGCAGTGATCATAACATGATTGAATTTACTGTGCAATGTGAGAGGGGGAAGATGGAATCAGATGTAACTTTATTACAGTTGAATAAAGGCAACTAGAGAGGCATGTGGAAGGAGCTGACCAAAATTGACTGGGAGAGGAGCCTAGCAGGAAAGACAGTGGAACAGCAATGGCAGGAGTTTGTGGGAGGCATAGCAAAAATTTATCCCGAGGAAAAAGAAGCATACCATCTGGAGGATGAGTCGACCATGACTGACCAGGGAAGTCAAGGACGGCATAAAAGCAAAAAATACGGCATATAATGTGGCGAAAGGCAGTGGGAAGCCAGAGGATTGGGAAACCTTCAAAGACCAACAAAGGGCGATGAAGAAAGGAATAAGGAGGGAGAAGATTAAATATGAGAGCAAGCTGGCCAGTAATGTTCGGGAAGATTGCAAGAGTTTCTTCAGATATCTAGAGCAAAAGAGGCACAAGTGGACATTGAGCTGCTGGTAAATTATTCTGGAGAATTGGTAATGGGGAGCAAAGAAATGGCTGAGGAACTGAATGAGTACTTTGCATCAGTCTTCAGTGGAAGACGTTAGTAATTTCCCAAAAATTCGAATGTTTAGGAGCAGAAATGAGTACAGTGGCCATTACCAAGGAGGTGCTAAAAAAACTGGTCTGAACGTGGATGAATCATCTGGACCAGATGGGCTGCACCCTGGAGTTCTGAAAGATAGCAGAAGAGACAGTCAAGTCTTTCGTAGTGATCTTTCTGGTATCACTGGAGTCAGGGAGGGTCTCTGCATGAGAAAATAGCTAATGTAACCTCCCTGTTTAAGAAGTGAGCATGGCAAATGTTTCAGTACAGATGTTTCAGTAAGATTAGGGAGGGTGGTAAAAAAGGAGGGGGGGTGGCATTGCTAATTAGAAATGGTATAACGGCTGCAGAAAGGAAGTTTGAGGGGGATCTGCCTCTGGAGGTAGTATGGGCTGAAGTCAGAAATAGGAAAGGTGCAGTCACCTTGTTGGGTGTTTATTATAGGCCCCCCAATAGCAGCAGAGATGTGGAGAAACAGATTGGGAAACAGATTTTGGAAAGGTGCAGAAGCCACAGGGTCGTAGTCATGGGCGACTTCAACTTCCCAAATATTGATTGGAAGCTCTTTAGATCAAGTAGATTGGATGGGGCGGTGTTTGTGCAGTGTGTCCAGGAAGCTTTTCTGACGCAGTATGTAGATTGTCCAACCAGAGGGGAGGCCATATTGGATTTGGTACTCGGTAATGAACCGGGACAAGTGGTGGGCTTGTTAGTGGGTGAACATTTTGGTGATGGCGACCACAATTCTGTGACTTTCACCTTGGTTATGGAGAGAGATAGGTGCGCACAACAAGGAAGTTTCTACAATTGGGGGAAGGGAAATTACGATGCTGTAAGACAGGATTTGAGGAGCATACGTTGGGAGCATAGGCTGTCAGGGAAGGATGTGGTGGAAATGTGGGACTTTTTCAAGGAGCAGATACGACGTGTCCTTGATATGTATGTACCGATCAGGCAGGAAAGAAATGGTCGTGTGAGGGAGCCTTGGTTGACGAGGGAGGTTGAATGTCTAGTAAAGAGGAAGAAGGAGGCTTACATAAGGTTGAGGAAACAAGGTTCAGACAGAGCAGTGGAGGGATACAGGATAGCCAGAAGGGACCTGAAGAAAGGGATTAGGAGAGCTAAGAGAGGGCATGAAAAATCCCTGGCGGATAGGATCAAGGATAACCCCAAGGCATTCTATGCGTATGTGAGAAACCTGAGAATGACGAGAACGAGGGTAGGTCCGATCAAGGACAGTGGTGGGAGACTGTGTATTGAGTCGGAAGAGATAGGAGAGGTCTTGAACAAGTACTTCTCTTCAGTATTTACGAACGAGAGGGACTGTATTGTTGAAGAGGAGAGTGTGAAACGGACTGATAAGCTAGAAGAGATATCTGTTAGGAAGGAAGATGTGTTGGACATTTTGAACAACTTGAGGATAGACAAGTCCCCCGGGCCTGACGGGATATATCCTAGGATTATGTGGGAAGCAAGAGAGGAAATTGCAGTACCGTTGGCAATGATCTTCTCGTCTTCACTGGCAACAGGGGTGGTACCAGGGGACTGGAGAGTAGCGAATGTTGTGCCCCTGTTCAAAAAAGGGAATAGGGATAACCCCGGGAATTACAGGCCAGTTAGTCTTACTTCTGTGGTAGGCAAAGTAATGGAAAGGGTACTGAGGGATAGGATTTACGAGTATCTGGAACGGCACTGCTTGATTAGGGACAGCCAGCACGGATTTGTGAAGGGTAGGTCTTGCCTTACAAGTCTTATTGAATTCTTCGAGGAGGTGACCAAGCATGTGGATGAGGGTAGAGCAGTGGATGTAGTGTACATGGATTTTAGTAAGGCATTTGATAAGGTTCCCCATGGTAGGCTTATGCGGAAAGTCAGGAGGCATGGGATAGAGGGAAATTTGGCCAATTGGATAGAAAACTGGCTAACCGGTCGAAGTCAGAGAGTGGTAGTAGATGGTAAATATTCAGCCTGGAGTCCAGTTACAAGTGGAGTTCCGCAGGGATCAGTTCTGGGTCCTCTGCTGTTTGTAATTTTTATTAATGACTTAGATGAGGGAGTCGAAGGGTGGGTCAGTAAATTTGCAGATGATACAAAGATAGGTGGAGTTGTGGACAGTGAGGAGGGCTGTTGTCGGCTGCAGAGGGACTTAGATAGGATGCAGAGCTGGGCTGAGGAGTGGCAGATGGAGTTCAACCCTGCCAAGTGTGAAGTTGTCCATTTTGGAAGAACAAATAAGAATGCGGAATACAGGGTTAATGGTAGGGTTCTTGGTCAGGTGGAGGAACAGAGGGATCTTGGGGTCTATGTACATAGATCTTTGAAGGTTGCCACTCAGGTGGATAGAGTTTGTAAGAAGGCCTATGGAGTATTATCGTTCATTAGCAGAGGGATTGAATTCAAGAGTCGTGAGGTGATGTTGCAGCTGTACAGGACTTTGGTTAGGCCACATTTGGAGTACTGTGTGCAGTTCTGGTCGCCTCACTTTAGGAAAGATGTGGAAGCTTTGGAGAGGGTGCAGAGAAGATTTACCAGGATGTTGCCTGGAATGGAGAGTAGGTCGTACGAGGATAGGTTGAGAGTTCTCGGCCTTTTCTCGTTGGAACGGCGAAGGATGAGGGGTGACTTGATAGAGGTTTATAAGATGATCAGAGGAATAGATAGAGTAGACAGTCAGAAACTTTTTCCCCGGGTACAACAGAGTGTTACAAGGGGACATAAATTTAAGGTGAAGGGTGGAAGGTATAGGGGAGATGTCAGGGGTGGGTTCTTCACCCAGAGAGTGGTGGGGGCATGGAATGCGCTGCCCGTGGGAGTGGTAGAGTCAGATTCATTGGCGACCTTTAAGCGGCATTTGGATAGGTACATGGATGGGTGCTTAATCTAGGATAGAAGTTCGGCACAACATCGTGGGCCGAAGGGCCTGTTCTGTGCTGTATTGTTCTATGTTCTAAAAGACTGGACATTATAGGCTGATTAGCCTGACCTCAGTCGTTGGTAAGATTTTGGAGTCCATTGTAAAGAATGAGATTTCTGACTACTTGGAAGTGCGAGATAAAATAGGGCAAAGTCAGCATGGTTTCCTCAAGGGGGAGGTCTTGCCTGACAAATCTGTTAGAATTCTTTGAGGTGGTAATATGCAGGTTAGACCATGGACAGTCAATGGATGTTATCTATCTGGACTTTCAGAGAAGGTGCTGCACAAGTGGCTGCTGAGCAAGGTAAGGGTAGTAGAGGGAAGGTACTAGCACGGATAGAAGATTGGCAGTCTGGCGGATAGCCAGAGAATGGGGATAAGAGTCCTTCTCAGGATAGAGGTGAAAGTGAGGACTGCAGATGCTGGAGATTAGTGTGGTGCTGGAAAAGCACAGCAGGTCAGGCAGTATCCGAAGAGCAGGAAAATAGACATTTCGGGCAAAAGCCCTTCATCAGTCTTTCCTAATGAAGGGCTTTTGCCCGAAATGTCAATTTTTCTGCTCCTCGGATGTTGCCTGACCTGCTGTGCGTTTCCAGCACCATTGTAATTTTGACTTGTCAGGATAGTACCCTGTGTTAGGCTTGTGTTGGGACCACAACTTTTCACTTTTCCTTAATCGAGATAGTTAATTATACTGGCTAAGTTTTCAGGTGATTAAAGGTAAATGGAGGGGCAGGTGGTACAGAGGCTGCAGAAAGATTCAGACAGGTTAGGAGTGTGGGCTAAGTCGCAGATGAAATACAGTGTGGGAAAGAATGAAGTCATGCACTTTGGTTGGAAGATTAGAGGCCTGGATTATTTTCTAAATGGGGAGAAAATTCAGAAATCTGAAGTACAAAGGGAGTTGGGAGTCCTAGTCCAGCGTTCTCTTAAGGTAAACATGCGGGTTGGTTTGGTAATTAGGAAGACAAATGCAATGCTGTCATTCATCTCGAGAGGGCTAGAATGTAAAAGCAGGGGTGTATTTCTGAGGCTTTATAAGGCTATGGTCAGACCATATTTAGAGTATTGTGAGCAATTTGGGCCCTGTACTCAGAAAGCATATACTGACCCTGGAGCAGGTCCAGAGGAGGTTCACGAGAATGAACTCAGGAATGAAAGGCTTAACACATGAGGAACATTTGAGGACTCTGGGACTATACTCAATGGAGTTTAGAAGGATGAGGTTGTGGGGGGATCTAATTGAAACTTACAGAATACTGAACGACCTGGACAGAGTGGACATTGGGAAAATGTTTCCATTGGCAGGAGAGACTAGGACCTGAGGGAACAGCCTAAGAGCAAAGGGAAGACCCTTTAGAATGGAGGTAAGGAGAAACTTTAGCCAGAGAGTGGTGAATCTATGGAGTTCATTGCCACAGAGGGCTGTGGAGGCCAGGTCATTGAGTATATTTAAGACAGAGATAGGAAAGTTCTTGAATGCCAAGGGGATCAAAGCAGGAAAATGGAGTTGAAAAACCTAACGGCCATGATCGAGTGATAGAGCAGACTCCATGGGCTAAATGTCCTAATTTCTTCTCCTATGGTCTTAAGGCCTTAAAAGTGGCCTCACCAATGTCCTGTACGATTGCAGCATGATGTCTCAACTCCTATACTCAATGGTCTGAGCAATGAAAGCGAGCATGCCAAATGTGGTCTTTACCACCCTGTCTACCTGTGATGCAACTTTCAACAAACTATGTACCTGAATTTCTAGGTTTCTCTGTTCAACAGCACTATTCGGAGCCCTACCATTAACTGTGCAAGTACTGCCCTCGTTCATCTTAACAAAATTCAGCACCTTACATTTATTGAAATGAAACTCCATCTGCTGCTCCTTAGCCCAGTGGCCAAATTGATCAAGACCCTTTGTAATCTTAAATAACCTCCTTCACTGTCCACTATCCCACCAATTTTGGTGTCATCAAACTTACTAACCAGGCTTCCTAAATTCTCCTCCAAATTGTTTGCACAACAGTGGACCCAGCACTGATCCCTATGGAACCTTCCACCACCACCACCACCTTCTATCTCCTACCCTCAAGCCAGCTTTATATCCAGTTGGCAAGCTGTCCCCGAATCCCATGTGATCTAACTTTAGTAAAGCCTTCAGTAGATTCCACTTGGTAGACTGGTTAGTAAAGCCTATGTAGACATTATCTACTGCTCTGCCCTTATCTATCCTCTTGGTCACATCTTCAAAACACTCAATCAAGTTGCAAATTAAAATCAATATTGATACTAAACGCAACTCTTTCAAAATGCTTGATAGCGAATAACCACTTGCTGCATCCAACTTTCCCCACACAATTGAAAGAACTCAAACGGACCATTAGGAAAGGGGCTAACTGGAAAATTCATGCCTGATCCCCCATGGCTCCTTAGATCCGCACAAAGAAGAGCTACTTTGAGGAGACTGTCAAGATTTCCCCCCAAAGGGTGCTTCACTGGAGTAGTAAATTTTAATCTGAATTAAATCCTGCGCTCCATAGAATACTTGATAGTATTCTATATTAAAATTTCCTTTGAGTGTCGTCTTTCTAAAAATTTGTGTGTTTTAAATAAATAACTCAGTTAAGTTCTATAGCCCTCAAAGTAAAATTAACATCTGATGTAGCATTAAACCATCTGGAGCAGCAACGCACAACATTTAATTTTTTTTCAGTTCCTTCCGGTTCAAATGTGAAAATATCACCTAAAGTGCAGATCCTCATTCACATCAAAGGATCGGAAACCGTACCCAGGGGCATTGAGACTAAATTTGCTGTTGGCACTGCAATTGATTAAGATTTGTTTATTTCTCAGTTTTGCTTCTAATCTCTCACATTACCTGAAGTGAACCTGGTCAACATTAACTGGCTTGATCACTGTCAAGCTGAATAACTAATATCAACTGAGGCAGTACTAATATAATTTACTTCATTGTCTAGCAACAAGATATTACAAGTTTAGCCAAGTTTCTGAATCTAACTTTGATTCATTTTAACCTCTTGGTAGGGGTCTCCTTGTGCTACATCGCAGCAGTCACTTGCTCCAGGGGCTGGAATCCTGGGTCCAGCACCAATGGGAAACCCGATGTCTAATGTCAAGGTACATTTCAGATCCACTTTAATTGACTGGTAAAAATTTGAATATGTACCTTTCTAGTGTTTTTGAATTGATTTTTATCTATTTGCAATGTTTCTTGTGGCAACTCACTCAGGTTTGCTGTGTAGGCATGGGTTGGAATGGACTAGAATTGATTGTTTTCTGTAGCATTGAAGAGTTTGAGTAGAATAAATCTCCTGTAATACCATAACCCAGAGCATAACATATCTCCTGGTTTGTTGACTCCTTAGATAAGACATTAATTTGAGTAGTTGTAGTGGAGGTGATGATTTATAGAATCATAGACATTACAGAACAAAAATAGGCCATTTAGACCATCATACAGGTTGATAACTCCTCATCTGACTTTTGACCCATTAGAAGGAACACTGGTATTTACTTCAAGAATGGCAAAATTGACTAATACAAAAATTATGCTGAATTTATATCATCTTGATTGGATTGGACTTGTACATATTTTAAAAAGAGAGCAAGACATGGAAGACATTAAAAAAAATAAAATTTATTTGAAAAGGTTCAGATAATAGCTTATATCTATTTTAAGCTAGGTTTAATTTCCCTTGTAAAGGAAGGCTGAAGAGTGACCAAATAGAGCCCTTTAAGATTGAGAGGTTTTGATGTGAGTGTTTCCAGTTGTGGGGACAAGTAGAATTGAAGGCCAAGAATGATTTCTAGTCATAAAGCTATCTTTAATAATAAAATGCCTCATGCTTTGTAGATGTGTTCACAAATTTGGAATGAACACACTAGTGGAGAAACTATAGAGTTCTGACGAGTCCTATCTCACTTAATGCTAGTGGATTCTTTCTTCAGAGATGCTGCCAGACGTGCTGCGTTTCTCCAGTGTTTTCTGTTCTTATTTCAGATTTGCAGCTTCTGCAGTATTTGCTTTCTGAATTTAAATTTTGGCTTGGTCAGAGACTTGCAATTTAAGCAATTTCTTGAAGGGAAAAGAGAGGGGTAAGGTTTAGGGCCAGAAATTCATAGCTTGGCTCCTTGGAAGCTGAAAACCTGACCTCTAATTAAAGCAATTAAAATTTTGAGGCTAGAATTATAGGAGCACAGCTTGTCATCTTGCAGAACTGGATGTCATTAGAAATGGAAGGGAGCAAATCATAACGGGATTTGAACAAGGGATGATAGGTGAATAGAGCTTTAGGTGTGTAAGACAGTCAGCAGCATAACTTTAGTAGACATTGGGTTTATGGAAGGTTGGTCAGGTTTAGCTAGTAAAGCATATGTTAGGATAGTTGCCTTCAGTCATAAAGGCATAGAGTGTATCTGGGAGAAGTAAGCTGAGGCGGGGGTACAGTTTGGAAATAGAGGAGAAAGTAAGTGTTGTTAGCATGGATATAAAGGATTAATGGCTTTGGATGGAACTACTGAGTAATGGGCAGAGCTCAAAGATATGTACAGTGGCACAAAGTGTAGATAGTTTTATCAGTCTAAGATTGTGGCCAAGTACTGGATGCACTGCCAGGGGTTCTGAAGCTAAATCTTGATGTTGAAGAACTGGAGGAATTTTCATATTATCTAGCGCATTATATTCTGCAGTTAGCCTGACCTCTGTGTTGTAATACCATGATAAGTAAATGAGAAGTAGAGTTATCAATGTGCATGTGAAAGCAATACCATTTGACATTGTCTCCGAGGGAGAAAGTGTGTAAATTGACAAGAGAAGGTAGGTCATGGATCTAAATCCTCATGAACCTCCTAAAGGTGATGAGAATATGATGGTAATCCTGGTTTGTTTGAATAGGTTGAAATGGGGTCATATAATAGATTGACCAGAATATTGGAATAGAGGATTTGGGACACGCTTGTAATGAACGATAAAGATAAGTTGAAGTAAGTAGGACTGATATACCATTTTCAGAATGTTTACTGTTACTCCAACTAGACTGGTGAAGGATGTGTGAACTGGATGGATGTAAACTCTGACATTGAGAAAGATAGGAATGGAGCTCAGTGGCACTGAAAAGGTTGAACCATTTCTAATGGAACTATAGTCTATTCAATGTCATTCCAAAATCTACTAAGGTGAAAAACTTGCCTGATTCATGGGACCTCTTCATTCCTGAATCTGAAGGCACCTCCTTGCTTGTGTAGTTCCTAATTGAAAAGAGGTTCATAGTTCTGACAAGCTAGCATCTGATGAGCCTACATTACACGCAAAAGGAGTTTCTGATGCTTGCCATTGGGAAATTATATCCACCTTTAAAGTTCCAAGAACCTAATTGCAAACTTTCAGTCAGCAGTAGGGAAACTGATTTTTGGCCTCTTGCCCAATTATGTTCCCCTGCCTGTTTCCTGCTGCTTGTTGGAGATCAGTGATATAAATTCCATAGAATTGTCACTGCACTGCAGTAAACAGATAGAACTAACTTTGAATTGGGACAGTGGCATACCTACACTGATGATGTCATTGGACTCATAAATCAGAGGCCCAGACTATGCACTGTAACACAGGTTCCAATTTCACCGTGGCAACTGGTAGGATTTAAGCTCAATAAATCTAGAATTGAAATCCAACCTCTGTCAGGGTGAAACTGTAAGTTGTTTTTAAAGAACTACACGATTTATTGGTGAAGAAGATCTGCTATTCATATTTGATTTAGCCTACACTTGTCCCCAGTTCTGCGATAATATAGTTATATGTGGAATCCTAACGTTCCTCTGGAATGGGTTGAGTGTGTGTTGCTGGAAAAGCACATCAGGTTAGGCAGCATCCGAGGAGCAGGAAAATCAATGTTTCTGGCATAAGCCCTTCATCAGGAATGAGGCTGGGAACTTTGGGGGGTGGAGAGATAAATGGGAGGGGGCTGAGGCTAGGGCTAGGGCGAAGGTAGCTGAGAGTGCAATAGGTGGATGGAGGTGGGGATAAAAGTGATAGGTTGGAGAGGAGGGTGGAATGCATCAGTGGGAAGGAAGATGAGGGAGGTGCTGTGCTGGAAGGTTGGAACTGGGGTAAGGTGGGGAGAGGGGAAATGAGGAAACCGGACGCTTTCTCGCAGAGCGCTTTAGGAACATCTGAGACACCCGCACCTATCGACCCCACCACCCTGTGGCCAAACATTTCAACTCCAACTCCACCTCCCACTCAGCTGAGGACATGCAGATCCTGGGCTGCCTCCATTGCCACTCCCTCACCACCTGACGCCTGGAGGAAGGAATGCCTTATCTTCTGCCTTGGGACCCTTCAACCCCAGGGCATCAATGTGGATTTCACCAGTTTCCTCATTTCCCTCACCTTACCCCAGTTCCAACTTTTCAGCTCAGCATCTCCCTCATTACCTGCTCCACCTGTCAATCTTCCTTCCCACCTATCTGTTCCACCCTCCTCTCTGACCTATCACCTTTACCCCAACCTCCATCCACCTATTGCGCTCTCAGCTACCTTATCCCCAGCCCCACCCTCCTCCCATTTATTTCTCCAGCACTGAGGCTCCCAGCCTCATTCCTGATGAAGGGCTCCTGACAGAAATGTCTATTTTCCTGCTTGTCGGATGCTGCCTGACCTGCTGTGCTTTTCCAGCAACACCCACTCAACTCTGATCTCCAGCATCTGAAGACCTCACGAGTAAACCACTCCATTCCAGGACACTTAAGGATGGGCAGCAAGTGCTGACCTGGATTGCATGTACTACTTTTTGAACTGCTCACTGCACCTCCATTCACAAGTTGGTTCTTCTCCCAATTTGTAACTGGTGAGCCTATCAGCAACAAGCCCAAGAGAGATCCAACTATTGTTTGAAGGAACAGCTCCTCACCATCCCCTTTCATTCCATTTATGGGGATGATGTTTCTCTGGTTACCCCATGAGGAAATTTTCCTGAGTGACTTAAGGTCTTTTTGACAATTTTGTTCACAACGTCCATGTGTTTTAAACATCAGTAGGAGTTCAAAGGCAACAGGTAAAATATAGATATATGTAAAATACACATTGATCCTCAGAGAAACCAAAATAAATTGTTTAAAATAGTGTATGGATGAAATTAAAGAAGCAGCTGAAAGTTGATGTTATGGAATACCTGCAGAATGCAGAAGTGTGATGGTGACACTGCACCCCCCCCCCGCCCCCAACCCAACGTCACAAGTCAGCCCTACCAATGCTCCTCCCACCCTGCCCTTCATCAAGCAGTGTACTCTGATCACCAAATCACCCCCACTAACTCTTAGATCCCAGAAAATCTTTCACTGACCCACTCCACACAAACATCACTTGCACTGGTTAGCAACCCTCACCCCATATAACTCTGCTGTCGAAGTGAATTCAGCAAGTTTAAGCATTTTACTTCCTGGACTATGGCTGCTGTTGCTTTTTATTTTTAAAGATGTGGTTTCTGTGACAATTCAATCTAGTGCTGGACTGCTTTTGTTTCGTGGTCTTGCATCAGACGTCCAGTAGGAAAAACAGTAGATTTTGGGGACTGTGCCTGCTTCTGCTGAAACTTTATCTCAAAGCTTCAAGAACACTGGCAACGCTTGCATGCAATTGGGATTTAGTTATTCTTTAATCAAGATGTTTGTCATCTGTTGGGATAGAAAAGGAAGACCAGAGAAAGAGAGAGCACATTCTTCCTTCAAAGCTATTCAGTATTTGACCTGAGTACCCTAATAATACCTTGAGGGTAATCATGCAGTTAAAAGTGCAGCACTTTGTCATTTGTTTGCCAACCATTTGCTGCAGTGAAATGCTGTGGTGGACCATTCCACATTTCAAGAAATAACAGATGCTTTTTCAGCTGAGGATTTGCCTTGCATGATGTGCAGCCTTTGATTACAAGGCAAGTGAGATGATAGATGAGTCAGTTATTTTCCCAGATGACCACTTTTGGTGCCTTGATGTATTTGCTACTTAGAGCACTATGGGGGCTGCACAAGTGTCGTTTGAGATAGTCACTGCCATCAGTCCACTTTATTTTCTCTTGGACCAATGAGCAGTGACCACCATAGTGTATTTACAGAAGAGACACTGATTGTGGATAACAATATTGTATGGTAACAACTTGTTAAGGCAAAATGCTAGGACCTAGTAGACATGTCTGCTCCCACCAAAACCTAGATCAGAAATCCCTTATTTCCATACTGTGACAGCAGTAGAACAGTTGGAGCCGGTGTACGTTAATGTGACTGCAGGATGGTGTGTTGCCTCTCCGCTGATAGGGTCTGTGATGTCACTGGCTGCAGGACATCTTGAAGTAGGAGGAACATTTCTGTCCAGAGTGGAGATCAACTGTACTGATGTTGAGTTAATTCAGTAGAGACCAGAACACACAACTAAAATTTTACTATGTTGTATAGTTCATCTTGCTGGTGAAATGTAGTGTTATGCCATTGGAGAATACTCTAGTTTTCCATTGCAAGAATTAAGTGATTCTGATAGCAATCATGTTTTAAAAGAATTGGAAAATGCTGGAAATATTCAGTGCAGAATCTCTGGAGAAAGAAACAATTTCCTTAACCACAGATGGTGGCCACAACTGCTGAGTATTTCCAACAATTCCTTGTTTTTTAACTTAAAATTACTGTGATGCTAGAAATCTTATGCTATTGTTTAGTACAAACTAATTTCAAAGTACAAATGTTTTTTAAACATGATTTGAGAATAAACTCTTCATATTTTCCTTAAGTCTCCAGTGACTGGTCAGAAACGTGCATCTTCCTACCTCCTGCCTTCCCCTGAAGTGAGTCCAGATGGAGGCTACGTTGGACAGCACTCGCAGGGCCTTGGTGGCCATTATGCTGATTCCTATTACAAAAAAAAGAGGATATTTTGATTTATTGCTGTTATTTTTGCTGCTGTTTTCTCTTGCTTAATGCTGGAACGTATGTTTAAATGTGAAGCTGCCCTTTGTTGATGCATTTTCTGTTTAGAAAATTTATTTTCTTTCAAAAAAAACAAAAGTTTTAATGGTTTCCTTAAGTTTTTATGTTGAAATAGGATTTTTAATCTGATTCCCCCTACTTCCCCCATCATCCCTCCCAGCATCACATTACCATGCATTTTGGTTCGTGCCTGCTACAGGCAGCCTTGACCTCCCATTGTTTTGAAGGCAGCTGCACAATCTGGTTTCAAATTTCTATAGTTATGGCGGAGTGGGACCAGTTTTAACTTCTCTCAATCAGTCTTCATGGAATGTGCAGGAAGAATTATAGAGCTTTTCTGCTTAATCACACTTCAGTGTTTCACATTAGATTGTATTAAGATTTTTGCGAGGAAGGGAAAAGGTCATGGGGAAAAAGATTGAGTCCCCCCCCTCCCCCTGCAAATTATCTTTCTTTTCAATCATTTCACATCTGGTACACCTCTCTAGTTTAGTTATTGAATTGCACTTTTTACAGATTTGTTTGCATCTGTGGAATGTTTTTGATGTATATGGAAATTAGCTTTTTTACCATGGATGAACCACTTGTTCTCTGACTGCACTAACTGACATTTATTTGATGTAGTTGTCCTCATAGTTACACTATGCAGAATGGCCTGCTCCCACTGACCAAAGCAAAGATGTTAGGGTTTTTTGTGTTGCATACATCATATATCACTTAACATTTAAAAATACTTTGTGTTCTTTTTTGGTTGCTTTGAAGGTCCTTGTTTTATTGATGGGATGGTTATACTATGAAATAATTTTTAATGCTGATTCATGTATTTCTGTTTTTGATTTAATATGGTATGTGAATTACGATTTTTGGGGACTGTGGTAGTATAGTCCTAGTTTTCTTTTTAAAAAAAGTTTCTAACTTTTACCAGGGAAAAGCAGGAGTGCATTTCACTACACTTGAATCATAAACTGTGGTTTACCTTTCTGTTTTCTTTTTGAATAGTAAACAAAGTAAACGTCTTAATCACTTTTCTGTTTTTCCTTGTCCTTTTTAGATTTTTTTTTTCTTGATGAATTTTGTGATTTTAGTAGCTTTTAGACTGAAAGCTGGTACTGGCTCAAGATACCCAAGGTATTATCTATAGGGCTGCAACATAAATAGGGCAGTACTCGAGTCCATGATGGTATCATGACTCAGCTTAGATTCTGTGGAGCTTTCGTGAAACACATGTAGTTATATTTAAAGTGCTTTTTGTTACCCACTACCATTCTATTCCAGCTATGGACAGTTAAATCTAATTATACAAGTTAACAATGTGATTTTTAAAGATGTTTGCATTACTACGTTTTCACATCTAATGCCAGAAAAGTAGGGAGGAAATTAGAGAGTTGTGATTTAACACTTAACAATCTATGTATTGTCGGGGCATTTCAAACTGCACTTCGGAGTTTGAGAAGACCGTTCTTCGCTTCGGGATTTAAGTAGGTAAACCTGAGAGATTAGCAGTACGTTCAATGCTTTCTTGTATAAGGTTGAGAACAATCTGGAGGGTACTTTCAATTTCAATTGCAAAATTACAAACTAAGGGCATGAGTAGGCCCTTCATAATTCAATAAGATCGTGACTGACCTCAAATCTACATTTCCACCTATCTCTGATAACCTTTCAACCTCTTTACAAGAACCTACAGGTCTTAAAAATATTCAAGGACTCGCTTTCACCACCTTTTCAGGGAGACAGCATTCCAAAGGCTTGTGGTCCTCTGAGAAAATAGTTTAGCCTAATCTCTTTCAAATAGGCAACTCATAATTTTAGTGTTTAGATTCTTCCATGAGAGGAAAAATCCTTTTCACACCTATCTGTCAATATCTCTAAGGATTTTTGACGATTCAATCAAGTTGCCTTTTAACCTTTATAAACTCTAGCAGATTCAAGCCTGTCCAATATTTCCTTGTAAGATAATTTGTCCATTCTAGTTATTAGTCTAGTAAGCTTTCTCTGAACTCCCCCACCCCATGCATTTACGTCTTTCCTTAGTGACCATTACTGTACATCAGACACAGTCTGACCCAGTGTAAAACAGAAGCATCTCATGTTATTCAATTTGCTTCTCAATACAATTAATCATCTATCCATAAGTTCTTGGCTATCAAATTTGTCTACTCATGCCAACAAGTAGCAACAAGGTTCAACATCCACAGGTATATTGTGTAACTGATTTTTTGACCTATTTTAACGAGTTTTTAATTACATTTTTAATGAGCTGTACACGTTTGAAATTCATCATTCAGAGGAGTTCTTGGAAATGCAACTCTCTCATACGGAGGAATGACTGTCATTCTAGTACCTTTTCTAATTGCTTGCTGGATCTTATGCTAAACTTGTGCAATTCAGGGTCAAGCACACCTAGATGCCTCTGCTTTTTGGAGCTCTGAAATTTCTCACCATTTAGATGTATTTTTTTAATCCTTCTCACCAAAATGAAGATTCATATATTTCCCACGTACTCCATTTGCTACATCTTTGCCCTCTTGTCTTCTCAATATCTTTTTCTAACTTGTGTCCCCTACCTATCATCAGCAAACTTGTCAGCTATACCTTTTGTCCTTTCGTCAAAGATGAACAGTCCACTCATCTGCTAGTGTCACCCTGTGGCACACCATTAAGTGCATCTTGCCAAGCTAAGAGAGACCCATTTACACCTATTGTGCATTCTCCTATCCATGCAAATATATTACCCTTGCACCATGAGTTTTTATTTGATAATGATGTCATTATTTGATTTGTCAGTGACACTGGCAGATGAATGGACTGCTCATGATTTAGTACTCCAATTTCATAGTTGCCATGCACTAGTCTCTGCCTTTTAATCAAGATAAAATAACTCTAGACTAGAGTCCCACCTTAAATTTGAAGAGAATGGTGAAAGTGTATCAAGGAAGAGTAATCTTGTGTCCAGTGGCTAAACGTTCTCTAATAGATTGAATGATCAGTATTTGTGCATTGAATTAAGATCTCTACCAATTCTGTAGAGTAAATTATTGTTGCTGGAGTTCTTGAGACATTTAAAATTTCATAATTGGCTGTGTAACTTTGGTGGACACATTAGCTGATAGATTGCTATCCAAGGTGAGTATTCGATCAGGTAGATCAGGTAGGAGCTGAATTATATTGAGACCTATATTTCAGCTGCTGATATGCTCTGACTTCTGGTATTTGTGCTGATTTCAGGAATTTTGTTGGACTGTAACTTTTAATGCCAAAGGGAGAACAAGCTTGGAGTGATGCAGCTAAGCTTCACAGGAGGTGGTGTAAGATATTTATCCTAATTTGTCTAGCATCCTTCGAAAGGGTATAAAAACTTTCAAAAAGTCTTTCTGGTCACAGTTTCAGCAATATTTGTGGATTAAGGAAAGTGGATACTGTATAACTCTGTCCCACCTTTAAACCTTTTGTAGGCTTTTTAAAAACTGTCATCCTCAGTTCTGTGTTCACTACTTGTCGCTTCCTTAAGTACTCTGTAATAACAGTTAACAACCCAAATAAAATCCAGGCCATTGGTAAATTGCTTCGATTGCAATTTGCACTTTTCAATCTCAATATTTTGCTCAGTGGATTGTTAATGACAATGAGAAGTAGTGATTGCAACCAAGACGGTGACCAATAAGCAAAAGAATGTGGGTGGAAGGTTAATCTGTGGTGGAATTTTATCAGCTAGCCAAACTTGTCACACTTGCAGTGCAGGGAGAGGTGGGAGACCTTGAGATTGAGAGTGCAGTAATTTGCATCGAGGTTATTCATTCAGTAATTGTAACCTCTACTGAGAGTGCATCAGAAATAGAAAGCGAACGCTATTAAGACCAGGGCTGCAGCATCTAAAGGGAGACTAAAAGGGGTGTGAAAGAGGAGAGCACAGAGGCATTGTCCAACAATCTACCATTCGACTCCGCTTCCTGCAAGTGAAGGAGTGCCAGTGTCACTCAACACTGCCTCCCAAAGGGGGATGGTCACTGCTGTATGTTATGGTCGAGGAGCTGAATCCTGAGGAAGTGGTGGAGACCCATTGTTTGTGATGCTGAATTTCATTAAAACAGGATAATTCTAGGGATCGTCTTAAGATTGCTGTTATACCAGTTTGCGAATCATTGTTGAATCTGATGATGACCTGATTCTCATTTCTCACTAATCCAGCAAGGCACAAAGAGTATCTTCCAGATGGTGACCATCAGCTGCCATCAAGGTTCTTGCAGAATAGACACAAACATTGAACAGGTTTCATCCTTTGTTACTGAACGTACAAGTGACCTGTGACTCGTGCCAGTGGTTTTTTCAAGATTCTGGAAAGCTGCCATTGTCATACCAAGACATTCTCAGGTGGCTGATTTTTTTTTTCAAGCTTCCTGGGTACCTTTTGATCCATTACTGGGTGATGAGGGCTATCAACTGAATGCATGACTCCTGTGTGCCAAGTCACAACTTAGAACTGCAGGTATACTTTGTTGCTGGACAATTTGAGCACAGTGCCAATACTTTGATAGATTAAGCATCCATTCCAAGAGTAACCTGAAGCCTCCAAATGATTTGACAGTTATATCTGTAACCTTTCGGGGCACACCTGTCCCTCCCTGTTCATCTGTTGGCATTTGATCATTTTAGACACCGGGTCTAAAGGCAAGTATGTCTAAACATATTTCTGGCAGCCACTAGGTAGTTTGGATGGTTTCTCCATGACAGCCTCCACACTGTCTCTAGAGTGTGTTATTCATGGTTCCGATAGATTTCTTTACTTTGCATGTATAGGTTTGGAAACCCTTTTGAAGTCTTGCCAAATGTTCACACACCTCAAACTGTAGCGTGAGCACCTGTGTCCATTGAAGCCATAGAGATGTTATCGGTCTGAAACTCTGCTTTGCCATCTTCACCACCACCACCACCACCACCCCCACACCCCCCACCAAATGTCCAACAGACCTTTGGGTGCCCATAATTCGTACAATCTCCACAGTAAACTCAGCTCTGAAATGCTCGCTATGATCCTTACTACTTTTGTGCATATACTGTTAATGTCAGTGGGAGAATGCTATTTGTTGCATCCTCAGGTTACAAACAGAGGCCCTGCATCTGGCTGTTGTTGGCCATTACCAAAGAGAGAGTGCATATGTGAGAATGTCAAGAAGGCAATGTGAATTTCAACATTTGCTGAGGCTGAGAGAGATAAGTGGAATATGGGGTATAAAAGCTATTTGCTACTCAAGCCTTCTGTACCATTCAACAAGATGGTGACTGATCAAGTTGTGGTCTTAACTCAATTTTCCTGTTTGCTGTACACAGCTTTTGACACTCTTGCCTATCATTAGTTTAACTCCCCATGAACGAATTCAGTGACCAACCTTCACTGCTGGGGAAGAGAATTCCACAGAAATAAAAGCTCTCCTCATGTTAAATGGGAGAATCTTTTATTCTTGACATTGCCACCTGGTTATATTCAGTCTCCGCAAGCAGAAACATCCGTAATCCATCCAATCAGAACCCCAGGGTTATGTTTCAGTATGATCACTTGGCTTTGGTCTGAACCTCAATGACTATGGGAATCTGTTCAAGCTGTCTTTAAAGCCCTCAGCACAGGAGTGAGTTGAGTAAACCTCCTCTGAACTATTTCTAATGTGATATTCTTTTATTAAACAGACTAAAATTATGCACAATACGCCTTACCACAAGCCCTGTACTATGCAGTAAAATTTCTTTTTGTTGTAATAGATGATACTCAATTTCCATTTCCCTTAGTTGCTGTATTTCAATCTGTGATTCACACACCAGGGTACCCAGATCTTTCTGTATTTGAGCTCTGGAGTCTTTGTTTGTAACTTCTGCTTTTTTGTTCTTGCTGCGAAGTTGGGCAAATTCACATTTCCCACATTATACTCCATTTTCCAATGTTTTGTCCACCCATTTCAGCTATCTGTACCCCTTTTGCAGGTCGTCTACCTTCTCTTGACAATCTGCTTTCCTGCTTGGTATTGACAAATTTAGCAAATTTGATGTGGGTTGTAAATAATTGACACCCTAGCATTGATTCTTGTTGTACCCTACAAGTTGCAGCTTAAAAGATCAATTTATGCCTATTATTTGTTTCCTGTTAGTCTAGGTGAAGGACTGGTGAGCTAATAGATGACCCTATATTAAGTGCTTTATCTCTGTTTCTTCCATTCGCAATATGTTTGTGCTCGTGTTCATGTATTAGGCTAGTTGCTGTCTTGAGTTCTCGCCATCAGTGATCGCATGTCATTCCTCCCAGTGCCAGTGCTACTGTCTCCATTGCTGTGAGGATATTTCCAATTCTTGTTGTCTCATGTGCAACCATTTTGGTAGCAGTGTAACTCTGTTGTGCCAAAGGGCAACTTCCTGAAACGTCTGTTCAGTACTGACGGTGTTGACGTCAGATTCGTGTCCTCCACAGTGTGTTCCATGAAACTGAAGCCTTTCAGAGACATTGGCTCAGGCAAGGCTCACATTGCTACTTTTGGGTCCTGTTGGCCTTGAAAACTGTGGGTCTGCAGTGCTATTTCAGAGAGTCTGGAACCATGTAGCACATTTGCTTCGCTGAAGGGCCTTAGCAAACCAGAATTTTTTTGGCAATTGTAAATATTCTAGTCACCTTTTTATTGGGAGGGTGGTGTGGTAATCCAGATGTGGGTTTGGAAACTGCCATTTGAATTTAGCTTTTAATGCCAGGTCTTTTAAATAATATTCTCATGGCAAACCTGAGATTAGTTAGCAAGCGCAAACCTTTTGATGTGAATATCCATTGGCTTTATCAAAGTCAAGATTTAAAAGTCAGAATAAAGATCAGAATTGCAGACAAACTTGAGTTAATGCAGGAAACTTGAGGCTGCTGCAGCAGAAGCCATGCTTAAAGTGGCTATGGTTTTAAAATTGTTTTGGCAATGTGGCATGAGGTAGGGTTAATGACAAGTGATAAATGTTGGTTATTATTTAGTTACCAGATGTACTGTCAATCTGAGCAACAAGCGGGTGGATTGGTGATGTCTACTAACAAAAACTTATTGGTTTTGTTAGTATTAGATTGAAAGAAACCAGTACAACTTGCACAGGTATAAATAACGCAGAACAAAAATCAAAGTAAAGAATATTGAATTATCATACAAAGCCAAGATCATATTTGAACTGTATCTACTTGTTCAAAATCAAAGCAGAAAACATTTGAGCAGTCAGACATAATGATCGTGAATTTTTAGTTATGAATACTGGATTTTATTTGTGAAATGAGATTCAAGTAAACGTGGATGCAGTCAAGAAACTGGGAAGTTTTGAAAAGGTAAATTTGGATGCTTATTGCTAAATTGCATGAAGTGAACATGAGGTGAGAAGGTCAAACCAATGAAGACAAACTCAAGACTAGTATCTAATGTTCTAGTTCTGTGAAAAATATTTGCAACAGCATCTTGGATCAAGTAATGAAAATACAAACCCTGAAGTTATTGAAGAATAAATCTAAATTGCCTTCACTACTAGCTGTTTTATAGCTGTGCAGCTGAGTAGTTTTTAAAAAAAACCTAGTAACAAAGAAAACTGCCAAAAATTCAGATAAATTGAAATCCCATCACAATAGCTGGCCATTTTAAACAATTAATAGTTATGAAGAAAACTCAGATCCTTTGTGAAAAATCAATGAATTTATAGATGTCCCTTTCAAAGAAATGTCTATATATTTCACCTACTTTTGGTAGGGTGGCTGACAGTGGCCTGCCCTTGAAAATGACCTTGTAAACTACTCAATTGGATAAAAAATTAGATGCAATAGGTAGAGTAAGCTGAACTGCAGGATAGTACGGTGGCTGAGTGGTTAGCACTGCTGCTTCATAGTGCCAGGGACCCAGGTTAAATTTTAGTCTTGGGCAATGATGCACACTTCACATTATCCCATGCCAGTGTGGGTTTCTGTTTTCCAGTTTCTTCCAAAGGTTAGGCAGATTGGCCATGCTAAATTGCCCCTTAATGTGCAGTCTCGGTGGATTAGCCATGGTAAAAATATGAAGTTACAGGGATAGGATGAGATGCTCTTTGTTGGTCGGTGTAGACTTGATGCCATTTTTCTGCACTAGGGATTCTATGAATCACTACAAGCTCTCAACTACCATTGAGAGAGCATGGCTAAAATTGGGAGAGCTGCCCCACAGTCTAGTCAAGGAATAAATTGACTGATGGAGACTTGACACAGTTTAGAGAGCAAACTTTCTCCAAGGTGCAGTGTCACACTACCATCATTGTGAATGTGGATACGTTCAGAACTGAGAATGCCATTCAAATGACATCCATGAGAAATTCTGATCCTGCAACAACAAAATTGTATTCTATCACAACCTTTATGCCAGGGCAACAAGTTCTTTTTCAAAAAGGAGTGTAGGAGAGTATGTCAGGAGTAGTACTAGTTATGTCTAAAGAGGAATTGCCAACCTGGTTACATTACCATGTAGAACAACTTATGCTAAATACTCTCTCCACTAAGCCATGGAACAGAGTTCTAGTATCCTATCACATCCAGTTATAAGGTTCACTAGTCATCCAATTCTGTTCTTCCTGCTGTTCTTAGTCTTCTAGTATTTGATGTTCTTTGTTTTCCCAGAGCTGACAATTTAAATACATTGACTTTTGCAGCAAAATATATAAACATGAGGAATTACGGTTATTAAAAAAATTAAATTTCCTTTCAAATGCTATATAGCCAGAAACTGTTTGGAATGTACCATGTTACTTTAGCACAAAGTGACTTATAAGATTTGAAACCATGTACTTTTTAGTAGAGATTATAACCGTATGCTGATGTTTCTGCTTTAAAATTTGATTTTTGACCATGTCAGAATTTCATGGGTATAATATTGGATTCTATGTATTGGCTTTATTTTGTACACTAAAATAAATTTGTGTCAAGTTACATACTTAATTAAATCACCAATTCTTGCTGCACATATGATCCCCATTTTAATTTGGTATTTTTTAATAAAGATGGCAATATCTTTGCTGGTGAATTCCATCTAATGTTGATGTACATTGCACCTAAGCAACTGCTTTCTGCATGTCTAAATGATTTTGATAAGAGCAAAGTACTATGGCTGCTGGAGATCTGAAATCAAACTGTACTGGAAAAACTTAACAGGGCCAGTTACATTGGTGGACAAAGTAAGTGTCAATGCTTCTGAATAGGCACAATTTTAATGTAGTGGAAGAAAGCTTAGCCAAGCAAACAAATAGATAACCTATTTATTTTATGCCTACCTGCTCAGATGCTACCTGCTGTGCTTTTCCAGCACCACACTTTTTGACTCTGATCTCCAGCATCTGCAGTCCTCACTTTCTGCTGGTGGTTTTGAGTCAATTCAGAAATTATAAATTTGGTTTTTAGCGATTGTTGACATATGAGAATGTCTTTCCTATTCAACAGCTAGGCCTTAAAATTTATCATTATCTTCACAAGGTAAGTGTTGACCAGTCAGGAGGTTTTTATTGGCTGGAATGAGGATATATTCAAACTTTCATCTCAGTCCACCTGAGATGAGATTAGTTTGGCCTTTTGATCATGAGAGCATTTCTCCTCAGCAGTCTCCAATTTTAATTGGACAGCAAACCCACAGGTGGCCTGGTGATACATTACCTCCTAGAATATTCCCATTCAGATTTTTCACTTTCCATCCTGTGAGGTAACCTACTGTATTAGATTGTGGAGAATGCCAACATGAAGCTAGCCACCACCTGTACACATGCAATGCTTTTCCAAAGTCACTTAACATTTTGCATTGAGGTAACTCAGCTCATCTTAAGAAACACTAGAGGTGGTGTTCAAAATCTTCCAGTTCTTTTTACGTAGTTCATAAGGTTAGGTTTGAGGCTCCAACATGATTTTTGCATACGCTAGTTCTCTGCACCACCTAGTGGTGGCATTCAATAAATGCAGCCAGTGAATAAACCAGTCAGAACATCCCATAGTTGGGCAAGGTACCAACCTGACAGTTGCCATAAACAAACACAATAAAATAAGGTCAACCAAGAAGACAGTTTAATGTCTACATTACATTAAAAGACTACAATGCATAAAAGCATTAAGTTTTATATTACAAAAATCAAACCTGAATAGAAAAATTAATGCATTAAAGTTATTTTCTTACTCAAGTGTTGGTTGTCAAATTGAGGGAATGGAAGTGGAGATACATAGTGAAAGACTGCTCGTTATTCCCATGAATTTTGCAGAGCGATTGTGCCAAATAAAAATTTGTAAATATTTTAAAGTTGCTTTTTAAAATTTCTTTAATTAGGTTAAAAACTCATTTGTTAAGGAAACTTGATAACTTTATAACTAACTTCTGTATAACTTTAAAGAGCATAAAAGAAATTTTATACCCCAGCCCTTATGTAATGCTGCTTCACACAGCCAAGAAAATTCCAGGTTATAATGTCTATTAACAGCTGTTGTCTTTTAACAGTGCTTAGTACAACTTATCCAAAATCAGGAAGACAAAATTCTTAATTTTAAAATGTAGCACCCCCTTTTCTCAGGTGAAGGCAGAACTGCATTTATATATTTTGGTTACAAGGCAGATTACCAAATAAGGGCTTCTGACAGTAAATGGCTCTAAGTCTGTATATTTATAAGAGGAAAAAATTTGCAATAAAGACATCGGTGTCTTTATTTGGCATATATACTCAGCAATCTTCGTACCTGAAATGAATCATGCCAGCTGAAAAAATGGCCCAACTGGAGCACTGGATGCTATGTTCCATCTTTCCCAAGATTAAGTGATTCCTCATTTGCAGGAAATCCTTTACGGATCTGCTAAAGTTGAGCTGCACATTTCTGAAGCCTATTCCCTCTAACTCTATGTGTGTTTAAAACAAACAACCTACACCATTTCAGAAAATTATATCCACACATAGGAAAATAAAAATTCAAGCTATTTACAAAATAGTTTTGTTGCTAGAGAAATATAGAAATTTAAACTGCAAACTAAAATATAGTTCGATGACACTTTAATGACTTGAAATTGACTGCACAGAAGGGCATTGCTACATATTAGAATAGTGCCTTCTATAAATTTCCATTTAAAAAATAGAACATTAAACTTCTATCTTATCCTTCTGTATAACTAGACACTTTTTAAAAAGATAAAAGTTTGTCTTGCATTGCGCAAATTCAATATTCTTCCAGCATCCACTGGCTTTTTTTTAAAAATCACATGTTCTGCAGCAATGACTCAAATACATTCGTGAGATTTTTAAAAGTGGTTCTGTTGCTTGGACTGTGTTCCCAACACTTCTTCATATGATAGTAAATCTGAGAAAAAGTAAAACAACAAAGTTAGAAACTGTTTGGGTGGGAACTGAATATCACCTTCCTCCTGTTTCACTGTTTCATCTTCCTAGAGAGCCAATCAAGAACTTAGGCGATAGTTTGGATTAATGTGTTTAATTGTTGGACCATCAGAGATGTGTTTAGTGCCTCAATGGAAAGACAACAAGTCTTAGATATGGCAAGTCACTATTTGAGAAAGATTAAGGGAGTTCTCCTGCTGTGCGCCAGGATTTCTCTTTCAGACAAATTGATCAAACATGTTTTTAGCTTTTTTTTTGTTATTTGCCAACTGGTCATTATTTGGCCAGTGTGTGCACGAGTGTTACACTTAGAGAGCATGGATACAACAGGCCAATCGTTACTAAACATTTGTTTCTCCTCTTTCACCACCAAAAATGATAATTAATTGCAAACAGAGGAGTAGTGTGATCACCAACTTCACAACAAAACTTCGCAACATTTCCACCAAGTTACTGACTGTCTTCTATTAAGCTACACACAATAGGATGTTGCATTTCTGTTAAGTATTATTTGATTTTGCTCAATTGAACGTCCTTGTCCTCCCCCTCCCGCAAATATTGGTACTTAAATATATGAGCTAAAAACAGTTCAGAGTGGAGTATGGCGAGTCAGTAACAAAATATACATTAGTTTTACCTCATCAGGGCAATTAGCTGGACAAGGCAAACGCTTGCCTTCTTCAAGTACCCGAACAAGCCTTGTGACAGTCATCTGACCTTGAGTTGGACCAATCAATTTCAGGAACATCTGAGAAAATGAAAACAATATGCAATGTCAGAGACTCTTATGGACATGGGTAATTCATAAATGGAAATGCTGGTGGACATGTAGTCACTTACATTCATTGGACTATAATCAGACTCGCAGCACGTTAGCAATTCATACAAAGTAACACCAAAGGACCACACATCTGAAGCAATGTAGAACTTGCAATGAATCAAACATTCAGGTGCATACCTACAGAAACAAATCCAAGAATTGTATTTGGTCATTTACATGACAAGGACAGAAGCTTTGACATCCTAAGAGTCTTTAAAAATTAAAAACATAAGTCACCTAAAATGTATCTGTTGCTTTTCAAAGTATGGGGTGTTTGTGCTAGACTATGGAACATTTTTCTTCCACTTTGATCATTAACTGTTAAAAACAGGTGTTTCTAGGTTAGAGTGGTCAGCTACGTTTTGTCTAGTTTCTCCCACTGTCCTTTCTATATCATTGCCCCACTCAAACCGTATTTCTACATTTCTTCTTCCAAATATAGAAGACACAGGAGATGTTTGGCTACAGATGGTCATATGGCTACTTCTTGTACAGCATTCACTGATTGCTCAATACCTCTGTGGCTGAATACCACTAAAGATTAGCTGTTTAGGTATTCCTTTTTCTGCATTTAGGTAATAAGGGTAAGTCACCAGGTTGCTCACTGACATTTTGCCCTTGTTGCATGATACACGTGCACTGCATATTGCTTTATATGAAACAGGATTCTCAGGTGGCTAGACAGGTTTTAAACAGTTTCACATTCTGGTAATCAATGAGAATGGCCTAATTGCTGTTCATGTCACCCTATTGCAGATGGATTAGGGTTAGGGTACAATTGTATGAGAATCCATAAGCAAAGCAAGTGTTTGGCAACATATGGGAAGAACGGAGAGGAAATGAAAATGGGTCTCCTTTGATAAGTACAGGAAGGACTGTGGTTTAGCATGTAGCTTCTGAGCCACAATGAAAAGCTAGTTATTATTTGCAACTTTGACTGGTGGGTGGGGAGCGGGGTGGGGGAGTGATAAGACTTACCCAATCATCTCCAAAAGTACCAGACTCATCTGTTTTCCATACTTAACTGATTAGCAGTTGTGGATGTAGGCACCACCTACCTACTTTAGCAGCCCTGGCCCTTCCCAGTGGATCTGCTAATCTTTGCCAGCTAGAATGCCTCCAATTGATTTTTCAAGATTTGGGAGCCTGCCTTTCAGTCTGAATTGGACATGTCTGTATAAGGCTACTTCCTTCAAAATCACCCTCAGTGTTGGATTGCCAAGACTATTAAGGTCCCAACCTGCATTTCATCCCGATAGCAGGACTGAAACCACTAAACAGGAATTCACGCCCACTTGTGAGGAGAGCAGGCACGACAGTGGAGCCAATTCCATGATTCTTCCCCACTCTCCAAAAGTCTCTATATCCTGCAGAGCATCAAGAAGCATTACGTGTCTATATCTTTCAACTAAGTAGAAAAAGAGACTGGCATCAACTCTCACCAAAATACAGGACTGTCCAAATCATCTTGCACTTTATAATACTCTTTATTTGTCTGGATGGCTTTTGTTAGTCCAAAGTCTCCAATTTTTACCCGGTTTTCATTTTCAACAAGGACATTTCTTGCAGCTAAATCACGATGAACATACTGCCGAGATCCCAGGTACTCCATTCCCTGAAACAATAGTTTGCAATAATTAACATTCTACATAAATACCATCCATTTCAAGTAAGCATGCCTTTGTAAAAGAACTTCTTACATGGCTCTGGTCTGGTCTCCAGATTTCTCACTGTAATGGCAGTCCTAGCCCCACTAGCATTTCTTTAATTTGGTCTCACTTTGAGGTGACAGTCACCTGTGAGTAGACCTTCCTCATTTTTGTTTCTTTTACTTCCCCTTTCTGCTATTATTTGCCACAGGCCTGTCCTCCACATCTTCCCACAACCCTTCAAAATAAATTTATAGTTCTAAAAATCAACTTTTTTCCTTAGTTTATCTTCAAGAAAGTCTGCAGATTTATTTCAGTGTCCCTGCTATTGGCTGAATGATATATAGGGAGTTGCCATGTATAATCTATAGTTGAATGACTGAAAACACGAGGCTGTGACTGCAGATGAACTTGCATATTGACAATTTGTAACTCAATAAACAGGCAGAAGTGAGTCACAACATGCGCACTTAGTGCACAGAAACAGATGATTAAAGGCAACTTTTAAATATGATTTTTGGTTAACAACAATGTTTATTAAAGATCAAAATGCTAGTTCTCTCAAGGTAATTGAGTGTGATAAGTAAGCGATTAGCTGATCTTAGCAGGGAGCACAGATGACAGAAGGTGTGTGTGTGTGTGTGTGTGTGTGTGTGTGTGAGAGAGAGAGAGAGAGAGAGAGAGAGAGAGATACAGGCTATTTGACCCATTGAGTCTGCACTGACCTCTAGAGAGTATCCTACCTCCTTTCCCCAAATCACCATAACCCCACATTGTTACAATGGCTAATCCACCTTGTCTACACATCCCTGGACACTGGGCAATTTAATATAGCTGAATCAACCTAAACTGCTCATTTTTGGACTGTGGGAGGAAATCGGAAGACCTGGTGGAAACCCCATGCAGACACAGAGAGAACATGCAAAGTCCACAAAGACAGTCACTCAAAGGCTGGAATCAAACCTAGGTTCATGGTGCTGTGAGGCAGCAGTGCTAACCACAGAGAATCTGTTTTCTTCACTAAAAAGATCAAAGTTCATGCAACTGCTGTACAACATGGTACATCATGAGTTTACCTTGCAAATCTGCAGAGCATATCGAATTTGGCTTTTTAACGAAACTTTCTGTTTATGTCGTGGAAGATATTCTTTCAGGCTTCCAGCCGGGAGATATTCCATGATCAGCTTCATTCCCCTTCCACCTAGGACAGATCGGACAGAAGTAAATATAGTTTAAAAAATACTAACTGTAGGAAAACTGGAATGAGAAAAGGCAATATGGCCCACTAAATCTATGCATTCAGGACATCTGTGAAATCCTATCCAACAACAATTTAACCAATTTCACTAAATTAAATCAAGAAGGGATTTTACAACCTATTCTACAAGTTTTTGACATTTGTAGTGATCCATGGAATAATTTACTGGGCCAGCTTAAACAGGGATGCAAAGCTGTTTTGGAAATCTTCCACTAGAGCTAGAACCTTCCAAAATTACTTCCTTTCACTTCTTAGTAACTTGAATTCTGTGAGGGGGTGTACAATTTAATGACTTCAAACACAATGTTGAAGTGGCTATTGATTGGTACCTCATGATATCACAATACATATATTTGTAACCATTCACTTGAACATCCACCTGAGTCTGCTCAGTCTCATCCACTGCCAAACCACCAGAGTTCAAAGTTTTAATAAAAACAGAATTCTGACAATAAGTCACAGACTGAAACATTAACTCATTTCTCTAATGGATTACACCTACACACAGTTTACCCAGCATTTTTTGTCTTTGTTCAGATTTCTCGCAGCCACAATATTTTGCTTTAATGAGTGTTAAAATATGCAAAATGTGGGAATGGAGTTCAAAATGAAGACAACCACATTGTAACTGCTTACCTGTCAAATTGCTGAGTAGAAATTTAAAATTTACCCATGTTATTTCACCCTAAGTCATCACTGTTGATTTTCAATCATTATTATACTATATTTTTAAGCAACAATAAAACTGATTGATTTATCAAATGATTGTGTAGAGGACAAAACATATCAATATTGAATAACAGACAGGATGAATACCATCACAATGCTGAATTCCTGTCCTAAGGTGTGATTTTCAGCACAAGCCAGAAAAGGAATATACACTTCCTCAGAGACATTTTTCTGTGCAGCATTGACAGAAGTTTGTGACTCAGTCAGTGCATTATAAAGATTCTGTCTTTTCATTTTCTACTTTTTAAAAAAACTAGACTAAAATGAGAAATAATAATTTTAAAACATGCAGCAGTTCAAGAAAGCTCCTCACTACCACCTCAAAGACAACTAGGATTGGCAATGAAGAGTGGTTGCAGTTGTGAAAAGCAAGTAACCTAGCTTCCATTATAAACAGTTGTTTGCAAAGATTGAAGTTTGAATTGCCCTTGATTTGGGGCTGAAGGGGTGCGCAGATGCAGCTTTTGCTGGTAACAAAAAGTTCAATGTTCCACGGACGTTTTGCCTGCTTAGAACTGTGCGATTGGTTCTCACGTAACTGAATAGCTTGGAGGTAGTAGATGTTAGAGAGAAAGAGTGAGAGAGAAGTGTTCAGTCCTTCTCAGCTCAGTAATGGCCTCTTCTCGAAGGTCAAAACTCACTGTAAAGCTGAAGAAGAGTTTATCATTTTTCTAAGAGTTGTTGTAAACTGTGGCTTTTAACTGATAAATTAGAGACTTTTTACTGACTGAACTTGTGTTTCTTACTAACTAGTGTAAACATCCAGAAAAGAATGACTTAAACAACATGCTGGCCAGCACAAGAGTCTTAGGATCATTGAGACAACAGAACTTGGAATCAAAGACCGCTTTTCCGGTTTTTCTCCCCCCCCTCCGTCAATTACCTATTTTACCGTTTATCTGTAAGGAGGTGATACTAAGGGGATTAAATTTTTAATTATTATCTGCTAGTTCACAATAGTTTACCGAACTAAAGTAAATTATTTGTAATAAATAATGATTCTTGTTCAGTACAGAAACCTGGTATGCTGTCAACCTGAGTCAGAAAGTTAGGTAAATTGGGGAAACTTTGCTTACATTATAAACTCTAACTTTTGTGATGACTCGGAGTCAATTTCTAGTGTGTTACCCAAGTGAGTTGTAATAGGATGTCTTACAGAGATTCTACAATGTTTAATAAGATAGATACAACACATACTAAAGACAGAGGACAGCATGTTTTCAGAAGCAAATAAATCTTCAGTGATTCACTTTAGACGCAGTTTACAAAATTAAGTGGCTTAACAAGCAATGGTTTAATGATTCCTAACAAAAATCTAGGAACAACAAAAAATTGTATTTCTGTAGTGCCTTTAACATGGTAAAAGGTGAGCCACACATGAAGAAATTAGAACAAAAAGGAGTAGACTTTAAAGAGTGTCTTACAGGAAGAGTAAGGAGGAGAGGTTTAGGGAGGTAATCCCACAGTTTATGACTTATGCAGCTGATAATACAGCCACCAGTCATCGTTGTTGCCAGGAAACAAGTTGTAAAAATTCTACCCACTCTCCTGTAGGCAAGGTCTACTGCTATGATACAGATCAGCAATTTGTCAGCAACCCACAAAGTAGCTATTTGTATGTCTAGGAGGTACTTTGTAGCTAAACTCAATCAAACACCCTACTCAAAATTTCAGCAAGTGTCAGTATATAGCAATCAGAAACTCTGGCTGACATTTCCACCTCCTTAGCAGAAGATCACTGGCACCAATTGTGGAACATTTTCCCAAATCAATTTAGCTAACTGAATCCAAACTGGTGATTGAACCTAGAAAATCCCAGCTCTGTAGGTTCATTACAGTGTATAATTACAAGCAAGTATGTAGCAACGGTCAAGGCTAAATTAATATAAAATCACATGATTATCTTTACATAAGTAATTTTGAAACAAAAACACAACAGAAAATCAAATAATGAGCATTTACCTTCCTCAGTGCATATTCCTTTGTACTTCACTATATTTTCATGATAGAGAGTCTTTAGAATTTCAACTTCTCTTTTGAGGTCTGCTTTGTGCTCTTCACTGCTATCTGGTTTTAAAGACTTTACAGCAACAAGTTCCCCTGTGTTGTCACCCTCTGGATCATAGCGACAGAGCTCAACTTTCCCAAAATGACCCTTTAAAAATGAAAACAAAAAGAACAGCAGTTACCAAATCTCTAACTTAACTAAGAATGTTTTATTGAACAGTTTATAACAAGACAGTGATCATGGAGCTTGACATGAAGGAACTTTTGAATTCAAATCTCAGCCAAAAATCTGCTTAGTTTTTGATCAAACATGGAAGATGTGTCAGACCACCTTGGTTCCACCTTTAGATAAGACAATCTCTTCTGAAATTCTCAGTGCTTTTTTTTTGTGGCTCTTTTCTCATAGAAACATGATCTTAGACAAATATTTCTCTATAACAACCATCAGTGCTGTTTTACTCAGATTCCTGATGAAGGGCTTTTGCCCGAAACGTCGATTCTCCTGCTTCTTGGATGCTGCTAGACCTGCTGTCCTTTTTCAGCACCACACTCGCGCCTCTGGTCTCCACCATCTGCAGTCCTCACTTTCTCCTAGATGTTTATTACAGCCAGTCTAACAATAAATAAACTCACTATGCTGGTTCTTTGCGAACACCCCCTCCCCCACCCAAAATATATCCAGATGAGAGGGAATTTATTCCTCCACCTCGGCCACAAGGGGGGGGGGGGCGGGGGGGGGGGTTGAGCAGTTCATCAACTTCACCAACACATTCCACCCCAAACTTAAGTTCACCTAGACCATCTCTGACACCTCCCTCCCCTTCCTGGACCTCTCCATCGCCATTAATAACAACCGACTTGACACTGACATTTTTTACAAACCCACTGACTCCCACAGCTACCTGGATTACCCCTCTTCCCACCCTACCTCCTGCAAAAATGCCATCCCATATTCCCAATTCCTCCATCTCCACCGTATCTGCTCCCAGAAGGACCAGTTCCACCACAGAACACACTAGAAGGCCTCCTCCTTTAGAGATCGCAATTTCCCTTCTCACGTGATTGAAGATGCCCTCCAAAGCATCTCATCCACATCCCACACCTCCACCCTCAAACCCCACCCCGACAACCATAACAGGGACAGAACCCCCCAATCCTCATTTTCCACTCTACCAACCTTCGCATTAACCGTATCATCCGCCGACATTTCCACTACCTCCAAACAGACCCCACCACCAGAGATATATTTCCCTCCCCACCCCTTTCCGCAAAGACCATTCCCTCCGTGACTACCTGGTCAGGTCCACGCTCCCCCCCTCCCCCCACAACCCACCCTCCCGTCCTGACACCTTCCCCTGCCACCGCACCTCCTCCCTCACCTCCATCCAAGGCCCCAAAGGAGCCTTCCACATCCATCAAAGTTTCACCTGCACATCCACCAATGTCATTTATTGTATCCGTTGCTCCCGATGCGGTCTCCTCTACA
Source organism: Chiloscyllium punctatum (assembly GCF_047496795.1). Classification (NCBI taxonomy): domain Eukaryota; kingdom Metazoa; phylum Chordata; class Chondrichthyes; order Orectolobiformes; family Hemiscylliidae; genus Chiloscyllium; species Chiloscyllium punctatum. Next base: position 74,996,895 of record NC_092745.1, read on the forward strand.
CTGGGGAGACTGGCCGCCTTCTCGCAGAGCGCTTTAGGGAACATCTCAGAGACACCCGCACCAATCAACCCCACCGTCCTGTGGCCCAACATTTCAACTCCCCCTCCCACTCTGCCGAGGGCATGCAGGTCCTGGGCCTCCTCCACCATCTCTCCCTCACCACCTGACGCATGGAGGAAGAACACCTCATCTTCCGCCTTGGAACACTTCAACCCCAGGGCATCAATGTGGACTTCACCAGTTTCCTCATTTCCCCTCCTTACCCCAGTTCCAACCTTCCAGCTCAGCACTGTCCTCATGATCTGTCCTACCTGCCAATCTCCCTTCCCATCTATCCGCTCCACCCTCCTCTCTGACCTACCATCTACATCCCCACCCCCATTCATCTATTGTACTCTTTGCTACCTTCTCCCCAGCTCCGCTCCACCTCCCCACACCCCCCTCCATTTACCTCTCTACCCTGGAGGCTGCCTGCCTCTATTCTTGATGAAGGAATTTTGCCCAAAGCATCGATTTTCCTGCTCCTCGGATGCTGCCTGACCTGCTGTGCTTTTCCAGCACCACTCTAATCTTAACCGTTACAACACAACTTAACTATACATTAAATGACCAGCGTCAATAACTTTTAATTATTACAAAATATGTGTAATCTTAAAAAAAAAGCCACTGAATTTATCAGGCTTATTTATTTTCATGTGTTATTCACAATTTTCTGTTTGTTGGATTTTACACAACTTATCTGCTAGTTTGAGAAAATATTCTGCAAACTTTCCTCATGGCTCCCAAAGTAAATTAAGCAACGGTCCTGCATATCTATCTAACCTTACATTATAAAATGTTAAGATGTTTTTCACAACTGACTTCCTTAAAAAGGTAGTTCCCTGCTCCAGTAGTTTCAAACTTAATTAGGTTTCACACAGCATTGAATCAGTGTTAATTACTGTATTTATATTGACTTTTAGTGCTAATCTCACCCAAATATTTGATCAGATTTTCCACAAAATCTCAACATTGTTTTAAATGAGAACCTAATCTAAGTTTATTATTTTTTGGAAGGAATAAAACCCTTCTGATCTCAAGTGTAGGTTAATGTTTGTTAATTTATGTTATCATGAACCTGTTAGTACTTACATCATCCATTATTCATAAAATTTGAAGCAAATAACATCAATGCGTCAAGATCCAATTCACTCCATAATAGTGTCACACAGTTACTCTCCTGCAATATTTGAAAACTTTAAACTGTTTATTCGCCTCAATCATCCCCTCTATCAAAACATCTGTGGGTATCCAAGTATCAAGTTTTGTATAAGCCAATCCATATTTATGTTTTTTCCCAGCCCAGTTTTGGTCAACCTTGGCGATTCCTTGCAGTATGGCCTTTCAAATTTTGTTCATTAATTTAAAAGCAACACGGTGGCTCAGTGGTTAGCACTGCTGCCTCACAGTACTAGAGACCCGGGTTCAATTCCAACCTCAGGCAACTATCTGTGTGGAGTTTGTACATTCTCCCCGTGTCTGCGTAGTTTCCACCAGGTGCTCCGGTTTCCTCCCACAGTCCAAAAGTGTGCAGGTTAGGTGAATTGGCCATGCTAAATTGCCTGTACCCTTAGGTGAAGGGACAAATGTAGGGGAATGGGTCTGGGTGGGTTGCTCTTCAGAGGGCCGGTATGCACTTGTTGGTCCAAAGGGCCTGTTTCTACACTGTAAGTAATCTAATCTAAAAAGAATCTTTTTTAAAGAATTATCTCTCAATTCAGTATCAAAAATATATGCAAATGAAATGAGCTGCTTACCTCACCCAAATCCCGTATCCTTCGCAGAAATCTTTTTTCAAAGTGAGTTGGATCAATTTCTGCCTTTGGTTTATCTTCCGGAATTATATTTGGATCTGACCAGAAATATAAAATAAAAAAAACCAAAAGTTAAAGATCAGATGATAGCTTATTTGTTTTCTTTGGTATTTTTATATTGCACCAGTAACTGTTTAATGGCATACTCAATTTCAAACAAAATCATGTTCAGATTTTAGCTATGCTTAAACATACAGCACTGCATAATGACTTGTGTCTGCACCTGTAATTCCTCTTGAAGTGAAATAACTTCAGTCATACCTTTGTGTTAATTAACTGATCAAAAACAACCAATTCTGTACAGGAACAAGAAAAAACCTTGAACTTTGGTATGCTTTGATAGTGCTTTTTCGTTTCTTGTATGGAAGATGGGATAATTCTTTCCCCCTCCTCTGCCAGTCTTTTCTTAAGAAGAATAGAAATCCCATTGAATTTCAGTCAGTCAACATCCAAATGGGAGAAGATCCCTAAACACTTGAAGTGACAGTATTTCAAGACCAAATCAAAGGGATTCAGATCTGAAAATGTATGCAGTATTGGTGGGTTACAAAGATTGACTTTTGACGACATGCAGAATCTGATTTCACCCGTTATTACAGTCTCTTACTCTGCTCTTGCAACTTGTTGATATCTCTCATGATAGCTCGAAAGAATGGTCGCTCGGGTGGATTGTAGGTCATGCACTGTTGCATTAATTCAGCCAGTTCCTTACAGGAGGATGGGGGGGTGAGCTTACACTGAGCCTCGTAGAACCTCTCTTTCTGTATCATAAACAAACAGGAAAATATTTTATTATAAAGTGTGCATTGCATCAGAGTACAAAAAAACAGAGTATCACATGGAAAGAGGAGCTGGAAAATGAAATAAGTAAAGTGCGTGGTAATAATTTTATGGTTTGAAATACTAGAAATTGTAGAAGGCAAATTTGAAGACATTTTCTCCCTTCTTTCAGTCTTGCATAAAGTTGTCAAAGTCGTAGTAATCATCAATGAAAACACGTTAGGTCTCCTTTTTAAAAAGCAAGTAAGTGCACCCAAGATTTTAGCTCAGTGACACCAGATCTCCCTCCCTAACAGCTCAATGGGTTTACCTACTGCAGAGACTACAGCAGTTCAAGTATGCAGCTCAAGAGCAATTGGAGTTTGACAATAATTGCTAGCCTTTCCAACACTACCCACAACCAAAGAAGAAATAAGAAAAAATTGAAATGCCACAGATGGACTCTATTATATGCATTAACCAGATTCTTTCCTCCCATCCCACCTTCATGATACTTTCCAGTATGCTGCCCATAAAAAAAATTCTTCCAAATTCAATTTTAAAAAGAAAATAAACTGGCCTGTTTAGCTTTTTCCAATAGTTAATGAAACACAGGTGAACTAATTAGTTAGTTTCAAAATTCATTGACTTTCACAAATGACAAAAGAATACAAACTCAAAGGGACACTATTTCAAACTTCGTCCCAGTATTGCTTGGTTCCTGAAGTTTCTATATGGCTACAGCAGGAGCCAAATCAGGACAATATTCCCTCTTCTATCTCACTGTCATAGAAATGTGTTTTAAAAATACATGAATTTTACCACAATAAAATTTTTGAAGCATTAGACACAAGGTGGATGAGCTTGAGGCTCTTTTGGAAATTGGCAGATACGATATTGTGGGGATAACTGAGACGTGGCTTCATGGGGACAGGGCCTGGGAAATGAATATTCAAGGCTACATGTGTTATCGTAAGGATAGACTGACGGGCAGAGGAGGTGGGGTGGCCTTGTTGGTAAGGGAGGATATTTCAGTCCCTTGCGCGGGCGGACCTAGAGTCAGGGGATGTAGAGTCAGTGTGGATAGAGCTTCGAAACACTAAGGGTAAAAAGACCCTCATGGGAGTCATCTACAGGCCCCCAAACAGTAGTCTGGATGTTGGAGGTAAGTTAAATCAGGAGCTGAAATTGGCTTGTCGCAAAGATGTTACTACAGTTGTTATGGGGGATTTTAACATGCAGGTAGACTGGGAGAATCAGGATGGTATCGGGCCTCAAGAAAGAGACTTTGTGGAGTGCCTCAGAGATGGATTTTTAGTGCAGCTGGTGCTGGAGCCGACCAGGGATAAGGCGATTCTGGATCTGGTATTGTGTAACGAACCAGAATTGGTCAGTGACCTCGAAGTGAAGGAGCCGTTGGGAAGTAGTGACCATAATACAATAAGCTTCAATCTGCAATTTGAGAGGGAGTGGGTACAATCTGAAGTGACAATATTTCAGTTGAATAAAGGGAAATATGGAGCTATGAGGGAGCAACTGGCCAAAGTTCAATGGTATAATACCTTAACAGGGAAGACCGTGGAGGAACAATGGCAGATATTTCTGTGTATAATGCAGAAGATGCAGGATCAGTTCATTCCTAAAAGGAAGAAAGATCCCAGGAGGAGACATGGGCGGCCGTGGCTGACAAGGGAAGTAAAGAAGCATATAAGGTTAAAAGAGAAAAAGTATAACTTAGCGAAGATAAGCGGGAAAACGGAGGACTGGGAAGCTTTTAAAGAACAACAGAGGATTAGTAAGAAGGAAATACGCAGAGAAAAAATGAGGTACGAAGGTAAACTGGCCAAGAATATAAAGGAGGATAGTAAAAGCTTTTTTAGGTATGTCCAAGGCAAAAAAATGGTTAGGACAAAAATTGGGCCCTTGAAGACAGAAGCAGGGGAATATATTACTGGGAACGAAGAAATGGCAGAGGAATTAAATGAGTACTTCAGATCTGTGTTCACTGGGGAAGACACAAGCAATCTCCCTGAGGTAACAGTGGCTGAAGGACCTGAACTTAAGGGAATTTCTATTTGCCAGGATTTGGTGTTGGAGAGACTGTTAGGTCTGAAGGTTGATAAGTCTCCGGGACCTGATGGCCTGCATCCCAGGGTACTGAAGGAGGTGGCTCGGGAAATCGTGGATGCGCTGGTGATTATTTTCCAGAGTTCAATAGAATCGGGGTCGATTCCTGAGGATTGGAGGGCGGCTAATGTTGTGCCACTTTTTAAGAAGGGTGGGCGGGAGAAAGCAGGAAATTATAGACCAGTTAGTCTGACCTCAGTGGTGGGAAAGATGCTGGAGTCTATTATAAAGGATGAAATTACGGCACATCTGGATAATAGTAACAGGATAGGACAGAGTCAGCATGGATTTATGAAGGGGAAATCATGCTTGACTAATCTTCTTGAATTTTTTGAGGATGTAACTCGGAAGATGGACGAGGGAGATCCAGTGGATGTAGTGTACCTGGACTTTCAGAAAGCTTTTGATAAAGTCCCACACAAGAGGTTAGTGAGTAAAATTAGGGCGCACGGGATTGGGGGCAAAGTACTAGATTGGATAGAGAATTGGTTGGCTAATAGGAAACAAAGGGTAGTGATTAACGGCTCCATTTCGAAATGGCAGGCAGTGACCAGTGGGGTACCGCAGGGATCCATGCTGGGACCGCAGCTTTTTACAATATATGTAAATGATATAGAAGATGGTATCAGCAATAACATTAGCAAATTTGCTGATGACACAAAGCTAGGTGGTAGGGTAAAATGTGATGAGGATGTTAGGGGATTACAGGGTGACCTGGACAAGTTAGGTGAGTGGGCAGATGCATGGCAGATGCAGTTTAATGTGGATAAATGTCTGGTTATCCACTTTGGTGGCAAGAACAGGAAGGCAGATTACTACCTCAATGGTATCAAATTAGGTAAAGGGGCTGTTCAGAGAGATCTGGGTGTTCTTGTCCACCAGTCAATGAAGGCAAGCATGCAGGTACAGCAGGTCGTGAAGAAGGCTAATAGCATGCTGGCCTTCATAACAAGAGGGATTGAGTATAGAAGCAAAGAGGTGCTTCTGCAGCTGTACAGGGCCCTGGTGAGACCACACCTGGAGTACTGTGTACAGTTCTGGTCTCCAAATTTGAGGAAAGACATTCTGGCTATTGAGGGAGTGCAGCGTAGGTTCACGAGGTCAATTCCTGGAATGGCAGGATTGCCTTACACGGAAAGACTGAAGCGACTGGGCTTGTATACCCTTGAGTTTAGAAGACTGAGAGGGGATCTGATTGAAACGTATAGGCTTATGAAAGGATTGGACACTCTGGCAGGAGGGAACATATTTCCGTTGATGGGGGAGTGCCGAACCAGAGGACACAACTTAAAAATACGGGGTAGACCATTTAGGACAGAGATGAGGAGAAACTACTTCACCCAGAGAGTGGTGGCTGTGTGGAATGCTCTGCCCCAGAGGGCAGTGGAGGCCCAGTCTCTGGATTCTTTTAAGAAAGAATTGGATAGAGCTCTTAAAGATAGTGGAGTCAAGGGGTACGGAGATAAGGCTGGAACAGGATACTAATTAGGAATGATCAGCCATGATCATATTGAATGGCGGTGCAGGCTCGAAGGGCAGAATGGCCTACTCCTGCATCTATTGTCTATTGTCTATTGTCTATTGTCTATTGTCATAGCATTTTTACCTCCAAAATGATTCCAAAAAAATACCTTGGATTGAAAATTGATATAAGCTAAGAACAAAATGTTCCTCAGACAAGGCAACCCATTCGATTGGCATCTCATCCACAAACATCCACCACTGAGACTCAATAGCAAAAGTGTTTTCTATCTACAACATCCACTGCAGAAATTCAAAGTTCCTTAGACTGCACCTTCCAAACCCACAGCCATGTCCGTCTAGGACAAGGGCAGCAGGTACATGGGAAACCACAACCTGCAAGGTCCCCTCCAAGGCACTTACCACCCTGACTCAGAAATATATTACAATGCCTTCACTGTTCCTGGTCAGAATCTTGTAATGTTCTCCTTACAGGCATTGTGGATCAAACCACAGCATATGAACTGCAGCAGTTCAAGTAGCCAACTCACAACCATCTTCTTGAGGGGCAACCCAGGATGGACAATAAATGTTGGGTGACCACTTTCCTTGATTGAATAAAAAAAAAGTTGACTGACTTGCACTGACAGCTCCTTGAGAAATGATATGCATAGCACATGCTCAGACTTCATAATCCAAATGACTGGCTGAATCTTCCCCTAAGAGGGTACATTCTTTGACAGGATGTGGGGATCACAACTACCAGCACTTTTTGCCCAATCCCAATTGCCCAGATGAGCAATCTTCTTGAACCGCTGTAGACCATATGACGCAAGTACACCCACAGGATTGTTAAGAAAGGAGGAGTCTCAGAATCTTGGAGTGATGGTGAGGGAATGGCGATAGAGATCCAAGTAAGGATATTGTGGGGCTTGGCCGAGAATCTGCAGATGCTGGTGTTCTCATGCATCTGCTGCCATTGATCTTCATGGTGGTAGAAATCACAAGTTTGGAAGGTGCTGTCAAAATAAACCTTGGTGAGTCACTGCAGTATTTATTGTGGATGGTACACACACCTATCACTGTGCAGCAGTGAAGGAAGTAAATATGCAATCAAATTTAATCTTGTTACTGTGAATAAATACTGGTTTTACATTTCTACAATCCTATTTTGAGCACAGCAATTTCAGCTGCTGCCAAAAAAGTGCATTAAAAAAATGTCAAAAAGAATAGAGGACCTGAAGTTAGCAGTAATATTTCCACAATGTCATTTTTATACAGGCCTGGCTATAAATTTCTGTGTCTACATGTAGACTGAAGGAAAATGTAGACATGGAATAGTGCGATAAAAACATAACGTTAAGGCATGTGGCACAGCATTAAAATATATAGCTCTAGAAAAAGGGAGTGAGAAGGACAGATGAGCATATGATATGTTACTTATGATTGGACAACCTCTGCCAAGCTCCGATCTTTAAGAGGCACCTCTCCATTATAGCAAATGGCCCACAGGGTTGTCCCAAAGCTCCATTTGTCTGCAGCAATACTCAGGTTCTTGGAATCTTCTACACATTCTGGAGCAATCCATGGAACACGCTCCACACATTCTGGAACAGAAACATCCATAAAACTATGAAATACCTGGAGAATGTGCTCCTACAAATTTCCTTCTTGATCCCAATTAGATGCCTGTAAAATGAAGAATTTTCTTAAAAGATGAGGTTTGTTGAATTAATGGTAATATGCGTCAGGGAATTTGTACCAAATGCCTTCTGTAAATTCAAGTGAAGTGTCACGCCAAAGATTATAGCAGAAAATAAGATCTCACGGTATATAGCTAACACAGTAAAAGATTGGGTAGCTGGTTGAAAGCAGAGAATAAGCATAAATGGCTTTTTATCTAATTGTTAACAGGTGACAAGTGGGAGTCCAACCCAGGTCTGTGGTGGGGCTCCAGCTTACAATCTGCATCAATGATGTATGTAGGAGAAGCTAAGGCATTGTAGCTAAAATTGCAGACAATACAAAGATAGGTAGGAAAAGCAAGTTGTGCAGTCGACCTAAAAGTTTGCAGGCAGATATAGACAGGTTGAGCAAGTGGGAAAACATTTGGTAGTTGGAGCACAATATGGGAAAATATGACGTTGTTTGCTTTGACAGGAAATACTAAAAAAGTGTATTACTTAAATGGTGAAAGATTGCAGAACTCGAAGATGCAAAGGTCTCTATTTTCTAGTGCTGGAGTTACAAAAGGTTAGAATGCAGGTATAAGCATATAATCAAGGAAGCTAATGGAATTCTGAAAATAACAGAAAGCAGACCGTAACTAAATAGTGTGAACCCTTAGCACTGTCACGAAGGCAAAAATTAATTTTGCCATGGCAACTGGCTCGAGTGAAAAATAAAATTCTTTCGGTTAAAATATTGCAATGCCTCCTTACCAGTATATTGTGCTTGTCAAATTATGGCATGTAACTTGTGCTTCGTGTTCTTCATTCTATCAGTTTTTAATCTCTGTCTTGGCAGAGAAGACACTGAATATGAACCAATTGATAATATTATTCACCAAAGATTAAACCCCGCTCTGTGGCATTAGCTGACAGAAGCCTGGTGGGAAGTAGACTCATTATCATTGGGCTCAGTGTTACAATGCAAAGAAGAACCATAATTAGGCAGCTACCCAGCTGTTTAAAAGCAGCCAGTCTTGGTGTCTACATGTCAATGTTTGAAAATACCATTGCTCTCAATTTCTAATTGTAACATGGTTTAAAGCTTCACATTGTTTATTGGGAGAATATCTGCATTGAATAGGTAGACCATTTACCAGTCCATGCAACATCGGAGCTGAAATAGGCCATTCGGCCCCTCGTACTGCTCCACCATTCAATAAGCTGATGATCGATTTCTGTGTTTTGAATTCCTCATTCACATCCACCCCCAATAACAAGAATATATCAATTGCTGCCTTTAAAATATTCAATGACTCCACCTTCAGTGCCTTCTGAAGGACAGAGTTGCAAAGTTGCACAATCTTCAGGCGCGGTAGGGAATACCCTTCGCATTTTAAAACAGCGTCTTCTTGTTCTGGACTCACCCACAGAAGTAAACATCTTTTTCACGTCTACCTTGTCAAGACCATTCAGATTTTTATTCAGTTCAAACAAATCACCCTTTGCTCTTCTAAGCTCCAGCCTGTCTACTCGTTCCTCATGGAATAACCCACTAATTCCAGGTATCAAAATCTAGTAAACCACTTCTGAACAATCTATGACACATTTGCATCTGTTCTTAAGGGGACAAAATAAGGATAGGGCATTTGTGATGTGGTTTCAGTAATAACCTGTAAAATTAAAGCATAACAATAAAAGCATAACTTTTATGTTCAATTCCTCACATGTTAAAGGATATCTGCCTAATTATGGTTCTTCTTTGCATTGTAACACTGAGCCCTATGATAATGAGTCTACTTCCCACCAGGCTTCTGTCAGCTAATGCCACAGAGCGGGATTTAATCTTTGGTGAATAATATTATCAATTGGTTCATATCCAGTGTCTTCTCTGCCAAGACAGAGATTAAAAACTGATAAAATAAGAACACAAAGCACAAGTTACATGCCATAATTTGACAAGCACAATATACTGGTGAGGAGGCATTGCAATATTTTAACCAAAAGAATTTTATTTTTCACTCGAGCCAGTTGCCATGGCAAAATTAATTTTTGCCTTCATGACAGTGCTAAGGGTTCACATTATTTAGTTACGGTCTGCTTTCTGTTACTTTCAGAATGATCGGACTTGGACTTTCTATTCTTCCATTGTAAAGCCCAATCTAGTTCACATCTGAACCTCTGCCACTCTCACATCTACTCCCATGAACATTAACTTTGGGCAAAGGCCTAAATTTGCTTCCTTTATGTTTGCCACAACAGGGCAGGAAACTTCACAGGAAATGTGTACGACTAGGTGAGGAAATTCTAAGTGACGGCTATATATTCCTTTGTTTAGTTTCACTAAAATGATGCCATATTCTCTCCAGAATATACATCAAGATACTCCATTTCGATTTAAAAACTTGTAAAATGTGGAATTTGACAACTTTATGGAAATATTACCTTCTCTGGAGAGCACTGTTATTGGAACACCTGGGTCACTCAGTTTGATAAACGGACCTCCATCATTTTCAATCCCTTGTCTTGCCAGCAAAATATTTTTTGTACACACATTGCCGTGCACTAAATTCTTGTCCTCCTGTTCACAAAAATGATCTCTGTTAGCTCAACATTGACACTTAAAATGGATGAAATCAGATAATCTCCACTTGCACTAAGTATAAGAAAGTATGAAATGAGAAAAGGTTGATAAGTCTACCTGAAGTCTAACTTTTCCACGTCATAATTCACTCCACAAGATCCCAGAAGCAGAAACAATTCCTGGCTTTCAAATGTATCAAACAATGCTCTAAATATCTATCCATCCATCCTATGTCTCTACTATTTAAACGTTCAATAAAAGGTGCTGGACAGCATGCCAGAAGCAGCAGCAAACATACCTGAACATGATAAATCAACCTTGGTGAAGCTACAAAACTGAAATGCTTGAGCACCAAACAGTATAAACAGCAAAGAGCATAAGAGAGACAGGGTTATGTGATTCCACAAGTACAGATCAGATCTAAGCTGTGCAGCCCTGCCACGTCCAGTTATAAATGGCGCTGAACAATTAAACATCTCGCTGGAGGCAGTGGCTCCATAAATATCCCCACCCTCAATGATGGGGGAGTCCAGCGTATCAGTCCAAAAGATAAGGCTGAATTTGCAACAATCTGTAGCCAGCAGGACAGAGCAGACGATCCATCTCAGCCTCCTCCAGAGGTGCCCAGCATCATAGATGTCAGTTTTCAACCAATTCAATTCACTCCATGTGTTATCAAGAAATGGCTGAAAGCACTCAATACTGCAAAGACTATGGGCCCTGATATCATTTTGCCAACAGTACTGACAACTTGTGTTCCTAAACCTACTGCACTAATAGCCAAGCTGTCCCAGTAAAATTACAATCCTATCACCTACCCAACAATGTGGAAGGACATCCAGCTAAGCCATGTAGACAAAAACTAGGGCTTATCTAATGCCACCAAATATTGTCTCATCATTCAATTCTCCATCATCAGTAAACTGATGGAAGTGCTATCAACTGTGAGATCAAGCAGCACTTGTTCAGCAAAGACCAATAAGTGTTCCTCATTTTTGGTCTCACTGGGGCCACTCAGCTCCTGACATCATCATAGCCTTTGTTCAAAGCTGTAAAGATAAGAGGAACTCTAGCGGGGAGGTGAGTGCGATTGCTCTTGACATAAAGGTCACATTTCACTGAGTATAGGGGCAAGAAGCCCTAAGAGTCAATGCGAATCTGGGGAAAATTCTCCGCTGGTTGGAGGTTTTATCTTGCAGAAAGGGCACTGTTGGAGGTCAGTCATCTCAGCTCCGAGAGATCTCTGCAGGAATTGCTCAGGGTAATGTCCTAGGCCCAACCATCTTCAGCTGCTTCCTCATAAGATCAGAAATGGGGATGCTCGCTGATGATTGCACAATACTCAGCACCATTTGCAAGTCCTCAGTGAGCGAGGAAGTCCTTGTTCAAATGCACAAGACCTGGGCAATATCCAGGTTTGAGCTTACAAATTGAGAGCAAGACTCATGCCACACAAGTGCCTAGCAATGACCATCTCCAACAAAACAGAATCTGACCATCACTTCTTAACATTCATTAGCAACATCATCATCCGGGGGATTACCATTGACCAGAAACTGAACTCACCGAATAAGTGTTGTTGCTACAAGAACAGGTCACAGACTATGAATATTGTGGCAAGTAACTTATGTCCTGACTCCCCAAAGTCAGTCCATCACGCAGAAGGCACAAGTCAAGGAAGGAAGGAATACTTCCCACTTGCCTGGATGAGTAGAGATCCAATAACACTCAAGAAGCTTGACATCATCCAGGACAAAGCAGCCTGCTTCATTGGCACCTTCCACAACCCTCCACCATCAACACTCAGTAGCAGCAGTGTGTACTATCTGTAAGATGCACTGCAGAAATTTACCAAAGATCCCTACATGGCCCCTTCCAAAACCACAACCACTTCCATCAAGAAGAATAAGGGTAGCAGATGCATGGGAACACCACCACCCGCAAGATCCCCCCCTAAGCCACTCACCGTTCTGGCTTGGAAACTGGCACCATTCCGTTACTACTATGGAGGCAAAAATTGCAACTTCCTCCCTAACAGCATTGTGGGTGCACTTAGTTCAAATGGACTGCAGCACCACCACCTTCTCGATAGCAATTCGGGATGGGCAATAAATGCTAGCCCAGCCAGCAGTGTCATCCCATGAATATATCAACAAAAATAACTTTCTGTCTCAACTATAGATACACATGCAAAGGGAGCATAATATCCTATCAAAGATTGGTACTACTGGAATTATTTAGACCTACTTTCCCTTTAGATGTTACAGTAATCAAGTAAATGTGGCAATCTTACCAGATAGCTCAATGCACTCGCCAGCTGTTTTGCAACCAAAAATTTCCAGGGTGAGCTCTTCGAAAGATATTCACTCTTTCGAAGCATAAATAAATCAAGTGGTCCAAACTCAACCAATTCTTCAATCATGATATCTGTAAAAATTTAAAAAGCAAATGTAATTTTCATTACCATACTATTCTCTGTTTGTTCTTCCTATTCAATGGAGAATGAAGCTAACAGACAGATAAAGGTTAGGTTTTGCACTGAATTCCTAAAGATTCATACATTTAAAAGTGAAGCTTAGTTCATTATATGTGTATTTTTAAACAAGACTGATAGTTAAACAATGCAACAAACATTAACCTATTTTAAATATAGGTAAATATTAGTGAAGTGACAATGTAACTGGAGAAGTGATCTCGAGGTTCATGCCTTTAATCTGGGGTAGGTGTTCAAATCTCAGTTCAGCCACTGAAGGAATATGAATTCAATCATGAAATCTGGAATTGAAAGTTGGATTTCAGAAGCAGAAACCATGAAAGTATCACTGAATGCTGTAAAAGCCCATTCTCACCAATGACCTTTGGGGAAGGAAATCTGCTCTCCTTTCCTGGTTTGGCTTACATGTGGCTCCTGTAATGTGACTGACTCCTAAATGTCCTTGGTTCAAGGGTAGGAATGTATGGGAAACAAATGGCAGTCTTGCCAGTAAAGCCCACATTTCATGAAATTATAATAACAAAAAAAAAGCAGGGTTGTAACACAAGAACTAATTCTGGTGCTGCCATCTTTTCTGATTGGATCAGTTTAGTAGGGAAAGTTCCAGACATTTGAAGTATAATGGCCCAGATTTTCCACTGAGCCATCTTTATTCCAGTGTAGGTGGAAGTTGATCAAGGGGACACTGCAGAATCCCATCATAACAGCTCAGAAGCAATTGCCTGGCAAATTGAAATTTAATCAAAACCAGTCGAATTTAAGTAAAATAGTTAAAAATCACAACACCAGGTTATAGTCCAACAGGTTAATTTGGAAGCACTAGCTTTCGGAGCACTGTTCCTTCAGCAGGTGGGCAGCACAGTGGCTCAGTGGTTAGCACTGCTGCCTCACCATGCCAGAGATCCGGGCTCAATTCCTGCCTCGGGCAACTGTCTGTGTGGAGTTTGCACATTCTCCCAGTGTGCGCGTGGGTTTCCTCCAGGTGTTCCGGTTTCCTCCCACAGTCCAAAGATGTGCAGGTTAGGTGAATTGGCCATGCTAAATTGCCTGTAGTGTTAGGCGAAGGGGTAAATGTAGGGGAATGGGTCTGGGTGGGTTGCTCTTCGGAGGGTCAGTGTGGACTTGTTGGGCTGAAGGGCCTGTTTCCACACTAAGTAATCTAATCAATGCTCTGAAAGCTAGTGCTTCCAAATAAACCTGTTGGACTATAACCTAGTGTTGTGAGATTTTTAACCAAGAAAAACTAGACTATTAAATTTATAGTCTAGCTCCTGACTAGCTATTAAAATGATCTCATCCATCCCCAATTACACATCCCTAAACAGTTACTCTTCTCAGACAATAACTTGAACCCCATCTCTCTTACCAGCCATGCACCACCTCCAGATCTGAAACCGCCACCATCCCCAAACTAAGTATCCAAAATCCCCTGCCCCTATTAGATCTAACCCAACCCTAACCTACCCTCAACACTACATCACTCACCTTGCAACCTTGTACCGTAACACTCTGCTTCCTTCCTATTTGCCATTCAATCCAGCTGCCACCCACTCCCTGTTCATCTGGCATTCCACTTCCACCCCCCCCACCCCACTGATCGCAGCTGTCAAAGGGGCTGTCAGGACCTTGAAATTCCAGGAGATGGCAGCTGTCTGCTGGGTTAAGGGAGTACATTGTGTTCGACAGTTCTAGGTGACAAAAGTACAGTGTCACATTTCTGAAGCAACTCTGATCGAATCTCCTCTGAGGAATGTCGAGCTCCCTTCGATCATTTCTGAAAGAGGTGGTGGACAGGGGATCAGCAGAAGGTTGACACTCCTCTGAAATCCAGGCCTTTGAAAAGTGAACTGAGGTTTTTGTTCCTATAGCGACCACGTGTTCTGACTACCTGTGCAGTTGCTGATCTTCTACACTGTTGCTGTGATATTTGTGCCCAGAAAGTCTAAAGGAGTGAACAGTCAGTGTCTGTACATAAGCTGGACACCCGTTGTGTCCCGTGAACTGGAAGTAGGAGCAGGAGTAGGTCATTCGCTCCTTTTAGCCCACTGCACCACTCACCATGAACACGGCTGATCCCTGCTCTCTCCCCATAACCTTTGATTCCATTAGCACTATGAAGTAGATCTAACACCTTCTTGAAACCATTCAACGTTTTTGAGTCGACTGCTTTCTTAGGCAGAGAATTCCAAAGGATCACCACTCTACAGGTAAAGAAATATCTCATCTCAATCCTGAATGGCCTACCAGTATCTTTAGACTGTGGTCCCTGCTTCTAGACTGCTGGGTCATCAGAAACATCCTTCTTGCCCGTCTAGCCACCCTGTCTAGTCCTGTAAGAATAAGATAGGTTTCTATAATATCCACTCTAATTCTCTGAAACTCCAATGAGTATAATCGATCCAGTGTCTCTTCAAATGTCAGTCCTGCCATCCCAGCTATAGTCTGCTAAACCTTTGTCGCATTCTCTCCACAGCTCAGACATCCCTCCTCAGGTAAGGAGACCAAAACTACATAAAATATTCCAGGTAAAGAATTGCACTGGCTAACCAGTGAGCCAAGCAATAATTTGATAACTTGTATTTTTTTAAATATAAATTTATATGATTTATACTTGAACTTATGTGAATCTTTGTGCCTCTTTAATAAGCTGGGCAGCGCAAACTCTATATGGCAATAATATCAATCACTGAAATCAGCAGAATCTGGATGTTGGTTTGCTTGCTGAGCTGGAAGGTTCACATCCAGACGTTTCGTCACCCTACTAGGTAACATCTTCAGTGGCAAAGCACTGTTGATAATTCCTGCTTTCTATTTATATGTTTGGGTTTCTTTGGGTTGGTGATGTCATTTCCTGTGGAAATAAGCCAAAGAAACCTAAACATATAAAGAGAAAGCAGAAATTATCAGCAGTGCTTCGCCCAGAGGCTCATTGAAGATTTTACCTAGTAGGGTGATGAAATGTCTAGAAATGAACCTTCCAGCTCAGCGAACAAACCTACATGCAGAACCTCAACCTGAGCTACAAATCTTCTCAAAACTCGCTCTACAAAATCCATTACTGAACTTCTCGTCTACAGGGCAAATGTAGTTGGTCAAGATGGACTGCAACATGAAGCTAACAAATCATTGCTAGAGCACTTCCTCTCTTGCTTCACAAACCCTTGAAATCAAACACTGCCTACTGCTCAAAGGTAGGATTTTAAGACAAAATGATTGTTTTTAATGGGTTTTAAAAAATGATGCATGCATCAGCTGATATCATGAGTGCATGTGCAGGCTCTATAATGCTCTCAAAATCAGTTGCTAGGCAAACACATTTAATCTTATTTAATTTAATCCACAATTTCTTCAAATTTTCAGACCTTCTGTCCTCCATGGGAAATAAAAGCAAAAATGAAACAATATACAGCTAAATCTGGAAGTTTCTAAAATAAAAGCAAAGATTAGATTAGATTCTCTACAGTGTGGAAACAGGCCCTTTGACCCAACAAGCCCACACCGACCCGCTGAAGAGTTACCCATCCAGACCCATTTCCCTCTGACTGATGCACACTATGGACAATTTAGCATGGCCAATTCACCTGACCCGCACATCTTTGTGACTGTGGGAGGAAACCCACTATGTGGAGAATGTGCAAACTCCACACAGACGGTCGCCCAAGGCCGGAATCGAACCTGGGACCCTGGTGCTGTGAAACAGCAGTGCTAACCACTGAGCCACTGTGCTCCCAAAGAGCCAGAGAAACTCAACAGGTCTGTCATCTATGGAAATAGAAACAAAATTAATGTTTCGAGTTCAGTGTGACTCTTCTCTACAAACTCCAAGGGCTGTATTGAAAGTCAATTGTATCAGAACTGTGTATAAACACGGGTAAGCATTAGATAAACCAACCTCAAAGCTTTTGCTGACTGTTTCAAAGGCATCAAACACAATGTAATTAATAAAGTGCAACAATAATATGAATCAGCCACTGTGGAAGGAGTTATCGATCTAATTATTTTTCTATCACTCTTCCACAGTCTCTGAATTTTAGATGAGAGACTAGGTTTTTCTCAGTGCACAGCATGAAAAGGGTACAGAACTCTATATTCTCCCAGCCTTGAGAATTATTACACAATACCGAGGTCAGTTAGCTGTAGCAGCTTCAACTGTGTTTTTAAAGAAAGCTGAGAAGATAAGCACTTCTCTGATACATTAAGATCAATGATAACAAATTGAGTTTAAAATATTAAACCACAGGACTTGGTATACTTATAAATTTTGAACCTGATTAAACGAGAAGAGAACTGCACCTCATGCAAAACCCAGTGCCAGTCTAGGCCGAGAGATGACATCATATAATGTACAATCAAACTGTCTACTGACAAAGTTACACCAACTATTTTGTGTTGCTACATTTCCAAGACCATTAGTAAGTACTATAACTTAAACAATGAAACACTGCATCTGAATAAATTTGCTGGGATACTTTATAGTGTGGGAGGTGGTGCATGTTGTTAGGCGGTAAAGTGCAGAATGGAGGTCCCTCCTCTATCCTGCCTTCCTCCCGAACCCCCAACTTAGTCTGGGGCAGGACATAATGGGTCATATTGCTCTATCAGGAGGATTTAACTGAAAAGCAGATGTCTGGTGGCTAAGGACAGTGTTCCCTCCTTGCTGACATGCCAGGTCCTCTTAAAACAAATATCCCCCTACTCCTAAATACTGCTGGGGCCTCTTTGCTGGGGCCTTGGTGAACCCCGTCACTCATCTCTTTCCTGAGGTTCCACTGCTGACCCCGAGTGCAAATAGCATTACAAGTGTTGGAAGCTGGACCTCTGCCAGGCACCAGGATCTCTCAGGGAAGTTCTCCACTAATAGAAACCAGAAAACCAATAGCAGGAGCTTGATTAGGTTTCCTTCTCCCAGGGCCTGTCAAACTGGCTGCAGCAGGTTGTCAGCAGATGTTCACGTTGTGGACAAACTGAACCATTTAATTCTACCCTTCAGCTTTGAAACTTAATTGTTTTTCTTAACTCATCAAAAGCTGCTGGGTTAATCTTGTGGAATGGAACAAAAGCCCACTTTGACACAAGTGGCCACTTACTTTTCAAGTCCCGTGCCACAGATACAATTTTCAAAGCCTTTCTATTCTCCCCTAAGAGCTTATTGTAGTCAAACCCACAAAAGAAGGTTCCAATCCTGCCATTGAAACCAACACCCTGTGCAATGAATGGGAATACAAGTGTAGTGTTCATACTAATGAATTAGTTATCTGAAAACAGGAGGTCAAATTTCACCATTGTGGCCAAAATGTAGTTTCTGATTTACAAGAAGTTTAAACTTGCCCTCTGAAATGGGGTAAGCATTAATACAGCTTTCCTTCACCTGTCTGAGGGCAATTAGAAATGGGCAATAAACACTAACCTTGCCAACAACACCAACATCCTGTGAATGATGTTTTTTTTAAAAACTGGGCCAAGATCTCACATAACTGGATTGGATTCAAAGCAGTCACAATGGAGTGTACAGTGAATTAACAAATTCTCTCTCCCTGGCCCCCAACAGTGGCAAAACAAATTGGTACTTACTTTCCAGATCTCGCACACAAACACCATGCAGGAGTACAATGTGCTTGTGAGAAACTTGCCTCATCATGCTGGCTGTCTCAAAGAAAGGCTATGGAGAAAATACAATTATTTCATTAGTTTCAATATATAAAACTGATGAGTTTCCCAATGATTTTTTTTTTTGCAACTTCAGCTCATCAGTAATAAAACTACTCAAAATCAGGAATCATAGAATCCTTAGTGTGGAAGCAGGTCCTTTGGCCCATTGAATCCACACCAACCCTCCAAACAGCACTACACCTAGACACACCCTCTATCCTATCCCTGTAACCCTGCATCTTCCATGGTCAATCCACCTAACCTGCACATCTTTGGACAGTGGGAGGAAACCAGAACACCCAGAGGAAACCCACACAGACAAGGGGAGAATGTGCAAACAGTTGGCCAAGGGCAGAATCAAACCCACGTCCCTGTGAGACAGCAGTGCTAACCACTGAGTCACTGTGCTGGAACAGATTTAAAATAACAAATTTTAAAGTAGATTTTAAAATAACACTAGAATTCTAATGCTGGAGGAGTGCACAAGTATAGGAAAAGAGGTGGTCATGATGGAAGTTAAACAAGAAATAGAATTAGAAATTTGAGGCATCGGGGAACCAGAAGTCAACGTGCAGCAGCTAGGACATGAAGTGATGAGCAAATGAGGCTTGAAGCAGGATATATAATCAGGAGATATTTTGGATAAGTTGAGGGAAGTAGAGAATGGCAGCCAGGAAAATGTTGAAATAATGGAGTGTAGGTACGATAAAGACATAAATTTAAAAGCAGATATGCCAATGTAGGGGTTGGAGTAGTGTTGAGGGGATTAATGTTTATTGGTTAAGTTAAAGTGCATTATGTTTTCAAGCATGCTGTTGCAATAACAACAGCTTAAGGATAACAGCATTGCTACGAATAGCAAGTAGTGAAAGGAAGCTGAAGGCCAGATAGTGCAGTTCAGTTATCACAGAAACTAGCAGAACCCAAGCTGAATGTTGAGATAACAGGGTGCTGCATGAAGTTCAGAACTATAGATGTACTGCAAACTCTACAACTGAGAAGTTCTTTGGGTGACTGAGATATGTACATGTCTGAATAATAGCTTTGCTTCCTTGACACCCTCGAAGTTGCAATAGCCATTTTTCACCACAACAGAGTGGTAGCTTGCAATGTCATAAGAGGTTCATGTGGACAAGATTTCTGATCAAGTGAATTGGGTTTGAAATTCTATTCATTAAGTAGGAATTGAAGATTGATCGCCTTTAGTTTACAAGTTACTTATTGGTGAATTGTTAAATTTTCTTCTCTTCTCTTTGCTCCCCCTGTTGGTTTGGAAATAAAACAGACATTTGAAAGATTGAATGTAAACTGACCATCAAATTTTAAAGGCTATTTTTTTCCAACAGAGATGGGATCCAGACTAAATGTAGAGTGTATTGTATGTGAAAACATTAAAGTTCAGCTTTTTTTAAAAAAGGAGAGCTTAGCTTTTCCCAGGCAATTAAACATTCTTCAATACATTCGAGGTTACTGGTAAAAAATTAATTCAAAAGAATTTAACTAAATCTAACAAAGTGACTGACAATATTTCTCACTGACGGTGTTTAAGGTCTGCCAGGGTCACAGAGCTCCTGCGCTCACTACAGCCTTGATCCAAACATAGACAAAAGAGCTGAATTCCAGAGGTGAAGTGAGAGTGACCAATCTTGGCACCAAGGCAGAATTTTATCAAGTATGGTATCAAGAAGCCCTCACAAAATTGGAACCAATGAGAATCAAGGGAAAAAACTTTATACTGATTGGAGTCATACCTAGCATAAAGGAACATTGTTATAGTTGTTGCAAATGAATCACCTTAGCTCCAGATATCACTGTCGGAGGCCCTCAGAGTAGTATCCTACACTAAAATGAATTCAGCTGCTTCAATGACTTTCCCTCCATTATAAAAAGTAAGAAGTGGAGACCTTCACTAATGTTCAGCACTAATCACTGCTCCTCAGATACTGAAGTCACTTGTGTTCATAGGCATTGGCTGATACGTGGCAAGTAACTTTTGCACTACACAGCAATTAGACAATGAACATCGCCAACAAGAGTCTCTAACCATTGCCCTGGATATTCAGTGGCATTACCACCACTGAATCACCCATGATCAACAGCTAGGGAATTATCATAGATTATCATAAACTGGACTGGCTGTATAAATATTGTGGCTACAAGAGCAGTTCAAACACTTGGAATTCTGTGATGGCTAATTCATCTTTTGTCTCCCCAATATCTGTCTACTGCTTACAAGGTTCAAGACTGGACTGTGATGAAATCTCCAAATATACAAGAAGTTTGCCATCATCCAGGACACTGCACCCTGCTTGATAGGTGCTTTATTGACCAATTTTAATAGCCATCCCTGTCACAACCAAAAATCCTGCAAACTTCAAACTTCCCTCAAATCTACACATCATCATGACTTGGAAATATACTGCCATTCCGTCACTGTTACTGTCTCAAAATCCTGGAACTCCCTTTTCAATGGCACTATGGATGGCCCTACACCACAAGAACTGCAGCAGTTCAAGAATGCAGCTCACAACTGTCTTCCCCTGGACAATTAGGGATAGGCAATAAATGCTGCAGCGATGCTCAAATCCCACGAACAAATAAATTAAAACATGCAGTGCAGTTGTGGCTTACCAGAGAAATGTCTCTGTGACTGGGATCAAGAATTTTGAGGACCACCCGGATGTCCTTTGTATTGTAAAAACTTTCATTCTCTTCATCGTCATCTTTGTAATTCAATGTCCCTAAATAAATGTTTGTTCTGGTCCCTCTTCCAAGGTGTTCCAACTGGTATTGGGTAAAAAAAAATATATTTAATTAGACTAGATGCCATGGAATGTCACCCACCCCACACAATAAATAAAACAGAAAACATGCAATGTTATTTGCCTCTTTGCAATACAATAAATAGAGAAATGGAAGACTGATTTGGGTCAGCATTTGTTTTGGTATAAAAGCAAAAGAAAAACACTGGAGCCCCTCTCCCTTTCTATAACACCACTAAGTGATGGACTGATTGGTTGAATTTCCTTTCTGCTGAATTTCTTAGCTCAAATCTTATTGCTACCCAATGGTTGGTTGATTGATTCAATGCCAAACACTAAGTTACGATAGGGTTTAAACATTGGATCTTAAAATATGACAGTGAGGATTTTCACTGTTATTCACCATCAGCCCGCCAATCGCCAGGATATGCAAATGCTCAATCACTAGGTGAGAGCAACATCAGATTTAGCTGTGATGGGTCTTGGTGCCAACAAAGCATGGCAACATTTACTATTCAGCTTCATATGAAAAGCCTCAGTCATCTGCAGAACTGAACCCCAACATAAATCAGCAACAGTGAGCCTACCTGACAGATCTCCTCCTTGCGAATTCGGTGGAAGCTCAATTGACTTAAATTGTAGTTGTTTGCAGTCAGCTGTGAATTCTGGGACTGGCTTTTTGTCATCACTAACAGGTTTGAGATTTCTACAGCAAAGAAAATATTAGAAAAACATTTGGAAATGTTTCTTTCAATACAAACAGCCCATGTACAATCTGTAGTGCTTGACTCCATGTGAGGAAGAGGTTTTGGAAAATTAATCTACTTTCTCATTCTTTTCTGCAGCAACTGAATCGTCAAGGCAATGGGAAATAAAACTGAGAATGTTTCAAGTAGGAACGGTACTTTGTGTATAAATCAGCTCCTGCACAGGTAAAGGGAACTAGATCATTCCTGATTCACAGGAAGGGAGATGGGCTTGGAAGAGGATAGAAAAAAACTGTCAATGTTTGTCAGTTCCTCAAACAAAACCTAAATGACAGACTAAGTTGAGCAGCTTTGTCACAACTCCACATTCTTACAAGTCTAAACCTTTTCAAGGACCAATGTATAAAGGACCATGTCAAACCATGTAAAGACAGCAGATTTCCTTCCTGAAGGACATTAATGAACCAGATGGGTTTTTCCAACAATCAACAATAGTTTCATGGGCAGAATTAGAATCTTTAATTCCAATTTTGTGTTGAATTCAAATTTCACCTTCTGTAATGACAAAATTTGAATCTGCATCCCCAAACCATTACCTGGATTAATAATCTAGTGATAACACCATTAGCCCCATCACCTCCATTCTCTTGATTAGGCAATATACTCATAATTTAGAAAAAAGCATGTTTGTCAGGGTCTTGGCTGAAGCTAGATATGAACAACATTTGCTCCTGAGAAAGGGAGATAATTTAGAACTGTTAAGAAAAGGTTACATCAGTGTCAAGAAATTAGTTTCAAAGCTCCAGACCAGAAATGTTTAGTTGAAATCCTGATTGGAGTTATTTAAAGCTAAGAAAGTCTAAGCTTAGTTGTATGAAGGCTCAAGGAAGAGGAGATCAGACTATCAAGACTGGTGAATTGAAGCCACAGCTGTCAAAACTGTGTGGTACAGGAAGGAATTCTGTGTTTGGTATTTGAGTACTGGAATGTTCTGTAGGGATGACTGATTATAGTTTGCTACACGTTTCTAAATCATTAAACATGTATTATATGTAAAGAGTTTAGATATTTTTATCTTCATTTCTTTTGTATAATAAACTTATGCTTATTGTTAAAATCAAATCTTCAGCAAAACATGATTAAGTTTCAGTATTGTTTATATAACCATCTTATTAGAATTAAAAAAATGAAGCATCAAGCTGGATTTCAGTCTGGGATCTAATTTGTCCTGTAATAACATCAACTGGAACAACAGAAAACAGTTTTTAATATATCAACTGAAAAAGACTAGTGCTCTTTACAGACTACTGCAAAGGTATATTTTTGACAACAGATTACAGGAAACTTTAATTTCTACCTCACTTCTGCTGCACCTAACCTTACAAATGTTTAATCTTACATCTGGGCGCACACAGTAAGAAATTGTTCCCTCACAGCATTGTCATTCCTCATTTGAAATAAACATCACAAAAAGTGAAAAATTACACCAATCAATAATTTGCAGACAGTTTGTAAGATGCATTTCATTTAAAAGTTAGAAACTCTCAGATGAAATGCTTTGCTGTTTTACTAGCAAGTCTGAAGCCTGCTAATACCACTAAAAGACATTAATCTCCTTAAGGCAGCATTTCTGCAAGCTACCAGCTTCAGGTTAGTTTCTGCAGTATCTGTTCTAGATACTATTCTCAGGAATACATTTGGTATATAAATGCTTGAAATTCTACTCTATAGTAAACAATAGTTAAATTTAAATCCTCATGAGATTTAAAATCTACATGCTGTCAAATAAAAACAGCATGAAACTCCAGCCTGACAAGACCGAGCATAACTTCCTTGAAGAGTGAAATTTGGCCCAGACTCTGATCTATATTGCAAGTGAAGAGCTAAATTCATAGTATAAACACATCCTCACTATGCCACTTTGTATCGCATAATTCATGTTCCAAGTAATTTGTGAATCACAGCATCACAGCAGAGGACAGAATTGACTCAGCAAGGGTAGACAGCTAATGGGAACAGAACCTAAAGTAGAACTAAAGAAACAGCTCAAAATGCAAGATTTCAGTGGGAGTTACTTCTGCTTACGTTGGGTCAATTTCGTAGACCAAACAGCTGGTGCTGCTGAGGTCTTAGTATCATTGTGGAGTTCTACAGCCTGGGATGGGGGCATTTGGATAAAGACAAGGAGCAGGGAGGCAGCTAGCAAAACAATAATTTATAATGGGAGACTTAATTCTTACACAGATAAGGAGGCGAAAAATTAGGAACAAGGGGGAAACAAAGGAATTTGGACGTCCAAGAACAGAGAATATTAAAAACTAAACCACTAATGTAGTAGAAAACAATCAAGGGCTAATGGATTTTGTCCTTTATATCAACTAATGGAATGCAATGGTGAGAAAGTGGTGCATCAGATGTACAGATGGTTAAACTCTAGCTGGATTAAGTTCCATTTTGGGCATAACAACTCAGGACAGATATTCTGACCTTGGACGTGGTGTATGTAAATCTGCCAGATTCGTGACATTCATCAGAACACGACCTGTGTAAATGTACGTGCCTAAATGTAGCATGTACATCTTTGAATATAGTCAGCTATGGGCAGACCTAAATGAGGTGTTTAAAGTCTTAAAGGGATTGAATAGGATCAGTACATCACAATTATTTATTTTGGTGGAGGAATTCAAATAGTGAGTGTGATCATAAAATAGGCGCTAAGTCATTCAGGAGTGAAATGAAGTAGGATTTTTTGACACAAAAAGTGGAAGATGCTGGGTCAACTGAAATTATCAAGACTGACATTGACAGAATCTTATTAACGGTATCAAGTGTTCAGGGTCAAATGGAATTGTGACACAGATCAGCCATGACCTAAATGTGCAGCACGCCAGGCTCAAATAACAGTGTAGACTATCTGAGTAGTGATGCGGATTGTTGATTTGTATCTAAAATAAACTAAACTTTTATGTTGAAAGGTCATTCAAGACCACGTTGGGTTAAAGAGATTTCACAATGGTAGTTGCTCATGTGACAATAACTGTATCTCTAGTGAGCACTGGCCTAGATGATTTCTCTGCGCTCGTGTATCTTTTTTTGCAGCTATAAGCATAGATAATTTAAAGTTTAAAATGTAGAAGGTGTACGCCTGTTAAAAGGACTGTGTGGGCGTATGTGTGGGACTGCATGTGTGTGTGGGCTTGAAGAGTGTGTCGGTTTCTATGTGTGGGTTCAAAGGAGGAAAGGTGCACACATGTGGCTTAGTACATTGTCAACCCACAAATCTAGATACAGGCAACAAATTACTTATTGGCAATTCATTTTAACAAATCAATACTGGATGCATACTAAAGCCCCATGTGTGAAATTATGCAAAATAACAGTTGTGAACAGTGGGTTGTGAATGAGGGATTAACCAGCTTTGGATTTAAATGTAGATTCGAATATGGATAAATGTTCATAATCTTCAGAATATTTGCTTAGTATTTACAATATAATGAACTTGTAGTTTTTCTGAAGGAACAATAGAAACATATTAAATTCCAGTTCAAGTCAACCAGTTGCTGCAGTCAAACAGGAAACAAAGTTGATAAACATGGTAAGACCATATTAACTATATCCTTTCTACACTGAATAATCTTTTCACCTAAATTTTTTGAGAATGTGTATGGGAGGTGAGGAGATCAATTATATTTTTTTTAATGTGAAAGGCCAAGCATAATGTATCACATGAAGATTTCTTGAAGAGAATAGTTATTTTAGCAAATTCTCCAAATAAACCTCCAACGTGAAAATAACTAAGGATTTTGAAATATAGCTAGTAGGGTGCAGCAAATCACACCAGCCACAGCTAAAGGTCAGTCGAAGCAAGATATTTTGATAAGGAGCTTCCTTTTGCAGTAAACACACAAAGAAAACAAATTCCTTAGACCCCTCTGCACAAAACAAAGTTGAACACAAACATAAAATATTTAAATGGAGAGAATTATAGTACTGCCGACCACAATCATTAGCTGATTTAATCGTCCCCTTCACATCTTTAAATCACAGTAAAAACCTTGTGCAAATTAATTGTTTAATTAAGTTACTCAATCTTCTGAAATGATTTGTTCTCAATATGATGTAGCAATTAATGACCCTGGCAATCTATCACATTTGTAAAGAAACTGATATGTAATGGATATTAGAGGTGTCAGACACAGATCTCTATAGATCGACTTTGTAACTTATGCCACCCATCCATGATTTGTTAATGATGTCTGCCAAAGAAAATTTTAAATCTACATTTACTTTAACATAGAGTAGTACAAAGATAGAAAGACTTGTATTTATGCAGTGCCTTTAATGATCACCAAATGTGGCAAAATGTTTTAAAGACAATGAAGTATTTTTGAAGTGTAGACATTGTTGTAGAGGAGGAAATGCAGCCAAATGCAACCAGCAACTGCCATAAATGGCAATGCCACAATGACCAGTTAATCTACTTTTGTGATGCTGCCTCCAGCATAATCACCAGGATACTGGGGAAAAAGCTCCTTGTTCTCCTTCAAACAGTACCATAGGATCTTTTATGTCTACCCGAAAGGGCACACTGGGTCTTTCTTTAACATCTATCCAAGGAACAGCACTTCCTAATGTGCAGCAAACTCTCAATACTTCACTGGAACATCAGCCTTTGTTTTTCTGCTCAAGTCTGGAATAGGACCTCTGTTTCAGCTGTGAGAGTGCTACCCACTGATCAGAGCTGACACATATGGTACTTAGCTCTCTATGGGGCTTACTTTGAACATAATTCTTTTCATATTTGTAAGGCAGCTCTTTTTAAGAATGAATCAATGGAGGGGTAGTGGTGGTGTCAATGGATTAGGAAGCCAGAGTCTAGGTGAATGCTTGGAAGCACAGATTTAAATCCTACTCATGTAACTGATAGAGGTTAAATTCAATCAATGAGTTTGGAATATAAAGCTACTCTCAATAACAATGACTATTATCAATTGTTTTAAAAACACATCTGGTTCAGTAACGTCCTTCCAGAAAGGAAATCTGCCATCAGTCTGTTCTATACATGACATTACAGCACTGTGTGTGACGTGAATTACCCCAAAGGTGAGATTAGGGATGGGGAACAAATATTGGCCTTGCCAATGATGCACAAATCTCATGCAAAACTGAAGAAAAAAAGTTTATGGCTGAACATAAAATAGGAATTGGGAACTTACAACATTTGAAAAACATAGGGCGAAAGTCATAATTATTAATTCATCCATCTCTTATAGTTTACAGATCTCATCTGCATTTCTTGGAGTTTTTGTTTTTCTACTAGATATCCAACATTCATGGCTCACCTCCACCCTGATCTTATCACTGTTTATCTGGATGGGTGTGTCGTCAGAAAAAATAACTCTCAAACACATAATCCTTGCAACTAAACGCTGTTACAGCTAAATTAATATGGATTAATTTAATTTTTTGATTCAATAAAAATTAAACTGTATAGTGCAGTTTTAATTCTTGTACTTACAAGCAATTAAACATACCTGATCTTATATAAAAATACTATCAGTTTGCAGCCATGGTGTTGACATCGTACGTGCTGAGTGTTGAATAATCAGCAGAGAATAAAACTCAAGAGTTTTTTTAAGTAGTAATATTTGCAGAAAAAGTCACAGCTTTTCAGAAAACTAGGAAATCATAAAATATTACATTTCTGAGACTTAATTTACTGTGAAATCATTTCACAATTTTTCGTACTGAGATTTCAACTGAAATTATTTTTCTGGGGAAGGGTTACAAGCTGGGCTAGGCACACTTGGACCAGGAAGGGAAAAAGTCAATGATTGCCATCTAGCTATTCCATTTTGAAAATGCATTTCCATAGACAGCGAACAATGTTTGGTTCAGCTGGGAGTTCCTGCATAATTCATTAACACTGATACTCAGGCTAAAACTACATGTGAATACTCAGCATTTAGCAATGATAAGTTGACAAATAATGCTGAACACTGACTGTTTTCTTTATTAACTAATAATGGTATGAATGAGCGATTCAGCAGATGAGCTGAGGCAAGGGTAGAGTTATGGAGGTGGAATTAAGTGATCTTACATATATGGTAAGAAGTTCCTCTTAAGGTCAAATATGATGCCAGCATTGCAAACAGCTAGGTTCAATCTCAGACATTTGAGAGGGAGAGGGAGAGGGGCAGAGTCAGTTGCTAAGGAGTAGAGTTTGTGGTGGGACCACAAGGTCATGAATTCAGTTTTCCCAAGATTTACTTAAAGAAATTTCTGCTCACCTGGTACTCAATGTTTGAGCAAACAATGTACCAATTTACAGACAGCTGACGTGTTGAGAATGCAGGTGTTGGTAATAAAGTTGAATTTCATCATGATGCAAGGTAACAAGATTTTGGATGATGTCACCAAGAAACAACATATAAACAAGAAATAGGATTGCACCAAGATCGGAGTTAACAGTGTATGAATGGGAAGACAAGCCATTTGTAAGGGTGGAGAATGATAGATAAGGAACCAAGTGGTCAGTGGAGAGGCACTGCGACAAGATTGTAACTCAACTGTGACAAAGATAGTTCAAGGAGAATATGGACAGAAAGTTTATGCATGTCACAGTCAAATAATATACAATTTGTGATATTAAAAGAGGCCAAATTTTTACTGTGGCAAGGACAGAAATCTCACTGGAGGGATTCAAAAATGGAGTTCCAATAAAGATTACATAGTTTCTTAATTAAAGGTTGTAATAATTCATGCAGCTTTTATAATACTCACCTCTCGGCTTTGGTGGACAACAAGTTTTCAGTTGGAAGCTTACATCCTCGGTTTTAAGAATCTGCCCTTTGAGATGGCTCATGAGTTCCTTAAGGTTTGTGAAGTAACTCTCGGAGCCATGCAGCTTGTAACCTAAATCCTTACTCACTTCGATCTGAAAGTTCTTATACTGCTTTGTTGGTCTCAAACCACTGCCTCCATCACGGAAGTCAATGCACTTAAAGAAAACAAATTGTGAGATTAATTACCAAATGTTTGTTGCCATCTGTTTCATAAACAGGAAAGGTTGAGAATGGGGAAGTTATTTCCTTTCCCTATCACTTGACATAAAATAGACATTTCCTTGAACTTCTCAGCACCAATGTGACCTGTTGTTAATGTGACTCCTTCTTCTAATTCACTCAGGTGAACCTTCAGCAACTCCACTGACTTCAGCAAGAATCAGGAAAAATTCAATAATCCTCAACCTCCCCCTTCCCCTCTCCAAAATAAGGGAACAATTGCTGGATTGAGTTACTTGGGTAGTGGATTTTCTGTGACCCATCAGTCTGAAAGCTGAAACACCAGTACTCACTGGTTATTATACAAATGAATGTTATCCAACTTTTCCTGTTTGCAAGGTGTTTTGTAAATATGGACTTCTTCTTAGAACTGCCCAAATCCCTCAAAGCATTGGTGTCGCCATGATAAGATGACCTGATTACCAGCATCTTGCTGAAAGGATTCCTCCTTTTAGTCTGCAGAAGTGAGAGGACATGAATCAGGGAGAGCTGCTCCAGGTGATACAGCAGAAAGGGAAGCAAGGTCAAAGTGAACTGCAGGTACAACAGGTATTTCTAACCTCTCTATCTCCTCCACCAGGCTCCCTGGTGCAGTTTCACAAATGTAGCACTCTCACACTTTGTCCCTAAACAATCTTGAACATACCACTTTGTTTCAGCCACCTTCTATGGAAGTTAGTGCTCACATATACAGTCTCATGAAGGGATGTCTAATCAGCAGTTGATTGTCAAACTTGGAGGTGACTGCTTTAACACTGTCCAGCAAATTCAAGTCATGCTAGTCAACAATTGAGATCAATTTGGTGTTAAAATCAAATAGGAGTTTTCAATAACCCAGTACTCATTTAGAACCTAATTTCACCCTCTGACTAACATTATCTCAATATTCCAATAAAATGAATAACATTGCTTCCCTTAATTATAAGTAGTGCTGCTATACTGGATGACTTACGTAGTTGTAAAATATTGCCTTTTAAGTTACAAGACAAGTCATACCATTGTGTTGTGATACATTACCATTGTGCTAAATGAGACCAACTTTGAACAGATCTAGCAGCTCAAAACTGGATATTCATGAAGAGGTGTGAGCTAACAACAGCACAACCATACTCCAAACAGCATTATGCCTCTATCTACAGCACATGCACTGCAGCAGTTCAAGAAAGGAGTTTACCCACCACCTTCACTAGGGCAACTAGGAACTGGAAATAAATGCTGACCAGTCAGTGATACTCATGTCCCAAAAGTGAATAAAAAATTTCTGTGCAACAGCAGTTGGGACTTTCACCAACTAAACAAAAACTAAAGAAGCTGCTGTCTAGAACTGGTATGAAACAGATTCAAATTCCTTGCCCAAGAGTTGGGACAATTCCAAGCTGCACTAACCCAATCTGGAAAATTCCCTGTAATGTCAAGTTTTTGTTCTGAGTAAGGTAGATTTGTTGGAAGTTCTGACACTGAGCTGTGGAAGAAGCTGTTAGTCTTGGGTGAATGACCTGCTTTGATATACCAGCAGAGATATATCAGAGGTCAGAGGTACTTAAACAAGCATTGAAACAACAAGAGAGCCCTTACACTTTCTCCAACATTCCACTCCCCACCGCCCCCCCTTACCCCTATGTACTCATCACTGCTCCACTTATTTCAACTCATGGCATCTTATGCCTCTTCCCCACCTGACCCCCCCCCCCCTAAAAACCATATACTTTGCTTGATGATCAATACTCACTTGCCCAAGTTCCATGAAGCCCCCACTGACCCCCAACAAACAAAGCCTCCATGACAACATTAACTTTCAACCCACCCCACATGGCCCCTCATACCAATTCCAACCTGTCTTCCACCCACCAGAAGGACCCTGACACCTAAAATCCCAAATCACCCAGAAGCCATAATGGGCAAACCTCAGGATCCATGTTGAGAAGAAATAAGACGAAGTTATTACCTGCCCAATTCATTGTTATATGTAAAAAACACTCTCTCTGATAAAGACATATTCATTATTTTGTCCAAAATGGAGACTGGGTCCTGAACATAGAGGTCCTGTATCTATTTTACTCACTAATGGAAAGATTTGGGCCATGATTCTCCCACATGTAAAACCAGAACTCAACTGGGATAGTTTAGTTTAATGCCGAGGTCAGGGAGATCTCAATTTCATTGGAGCAAGGGTCTTAAATTGCAGTGTGAGGGGTACAAATTTTCAGAGTAGGCATAAATGAACTTGGAGTGCATAGAAGGTTTATGCAACTGTCAAGTTGTGAAGTTTTTAAAATCCTCAGCCCTTTATACATTATATAAAAAAAAAGGGCTGAAAAAAAAGGGTCGAATCAATAGGTGTGAAAATAATCTGACGAGCAGGAGAGTTGACAGTTTGGGCATAAGCCCTTTATCAGGCTTTCCTGATGAAGGGCTTATGCCTGAAACGTCGACTCTCCTGCTCCTCAGATGCTGCTTGACCTGATGTGCTTTTCCAGCACCACACTCTTGACTCTGAACTCCAGCATCTGCAGTCCTCACTTTCTCCTAGTGAAAATAATCTGGTCTAACAATTATAATGTTTGTTTGTTGATGTTAACCTAGGAGCTACCATTATATCGTTCGAATGCTTGGCTGTGTATAATTATTCCAGCAGGAATTCCAGCTTGATTAAAGCTCAGATTCATTATTGAAAGATTAGCTGTATTTGATGCAAAGTTAATACAAAGAGTCTGTTCATTTTTATATAGATTAAATTACCTGAGGGCATTTAAAAGTTTTGACTGGTCTTTCATGAATGCAAGTGTTTTCTTTTTGCCAGGGAAGACTAACAAACATTTAAAAATGTATTTTATTCCACTTAACATCGATCCCGAGATCTGCCTATAACAGATACAGAGTGAGTTGGCATGGAGGCCATAACAGGCAAGAGTAGCAGGTGATCAATATTAAATCATGGACCATGCGGGTTATGTGATTGGAAATCCTGCCATCTGGGCTAGATAAGAGGAACTTTCCCAATGAGCATTACCCACCTCAGGAGTGAATTGAAGCCCAGGTCTCAAATGGGTTTGGAAATTTTATTTATTTCTTAAAACCAAAGGATATGATAGAGTACCTTTAATATACAAGTTACAATCCCAAACTTTCCTTCCTTTAAAATAGGAAAGAAAGAGAAAGACAAGTTAATTGTTCAACTGAGTTCTTTCAATTGTTACCTCAGTGGTTCCACTGCATGCAACTGTCAGAAGGATGTGGTTGAAATCTGTACAGCTCCAACGCAACACGTACATGCCATCCTCATTGCCTTCGTGTTTCAACTTGTTGATAGCATATTCAGTACTGATAAAAATAAATTATGAATAGGTCATAATTATGGTCTGCTGTTAGAAATGTATAAAGAAAAGGTGAAAAGAAGTTGGGCCTGCTTACCATGGACATTTATAACCATGGAATTGACCGAACTCAAAAGTTAAATTAGACATTAGCAAAGGACTCAAATTAAAAATTAGGAAGTTAGATACAGTGTTTTTATACATAATGAGAGTTGTTGATAAAATCATCAGAAAAGGTCATCAACGAAATGGTTAGTAAAATGGGGACCTTAACGTGTTAAGCAGAAAAAAAAAAAGAGATCAAAAACACTTGCAGCTTTAGCACCCTGTTTAACCCCAAAGCCTAGCTCCCGGCCATTTATCACAAAAACTGCTTCACTCCAGATCTGTAACACATTTGCCACCACCCATACCCCTGCCCCTTCCAGTGCTCTCTTTGCTGTCCTCCTTTGCAACCATCCAGAACCATAGCCTGTGTGAACATCTGTTTCATTCATGTAGTCATTTACCAAGTTCTTCTCACTCATCACCCTTGAACCCATTGACCTACATTGGCTCCATCTCCCAAACTGTCTTCATTCACAAGTTTCTCTTTGTCAGCGTGTGTTATCTTCTCAAGCTGTTTGACAGTTATCCCATTACCTTTGAATATTTCTGTTAGAATATTTTGTGAATTATCCCATATCATCGCACCATTAGGAGTGAAACCTTTAACTGCTGGGTCCCTCTCTCAAAATCCCATTTTCCAACAATTAAAAGCCATATGTCGCTACTTTCAAAAGCACCACAATCCATCTCCTCAAGCAAATGATTTCTCACAACTTATGTAAGAGATATATACTTGCAAGTGCTAAATAGATCCAAGTTACTGTCATTGATATGGTATATAAAATTGATACATAAAGTATCTAAGTCTTGAAACTAAATCACAAGGAGGAAGGAAGGTAATTCCATTATTGGAAAGCCCATTGGCTACTTTATTTTTAATTAGATGCGTAAGTGCCAATCTTTTGTTGAACTTTTCCAACTTTATATGGCCAGACTGGTGCTGATTTTATTTTTAAAATGTTGGTATATGTAACTGAAAACTAAGGCTGTAAATAGCACATAGCATGCCTGAAAAGGACTCAGGAAGCCGGCAACTTAAATGAAGGAAGCGTGATTAGGTGACGTCAAGTGTGGATTTGAAAAGACCAAAGATTTTAAAGAAAGTTTAAACATTCAGGAAATTTTGTTTTAAACACCAAATCTGGAGCCAGAAGGAAAAAAATATGAAAAACTGTGAAATTTTGGCATGGGAGAAAAGTGGAGAAGATTGCACTGGTGTTCGTACAATAATGGGTACAAGGAGGTTTCAACATAAGGATTATTCAGCTCAACATGATGTTATTCCTTCCAATGGAAGTTAAAATATTTCTACAATTTTTAGAGGAAAAAGGAGAGCGAGAGAGAGAGAGCATTAAATAATTTTAAAATTTCAGTTTACCGTATCGGTCCATGACAGCCATTTTTAATGTTGTGCACCACTACAGGAGGAGCTACTTCTGTGCATAGGTAGTGATGGGCATCGACTGTTAATCGGAAGTAACCATCAATCAAGGAGACCAGGGAAAGGGCTTCTTCATAAGAGGACAGATTCAGCTCCTAAAACACAAAATGCATCCAGAAAGCTTTTAAGATATTTTTTAAAAAGGACATATTTTACTATACAACATTCCCAATAATGGGGCTGACATATTCATGAATCATAGGTTTTTTTTAAAAGCTAGTGTGAAAAATATGGGGAAACTATATTCTAGCTGGTTTCTGATTCTGAAGTTGGATAGCTAATGAGTTATATTGTGACAAGCAGTTTGAAAAAGATTTTAATAAAAACAGTGAAGTTCCTCGGGTGGCTCATTGGTTGAACAAACAGGTTTGAATGGAAGCATAGAAGACAAAATTGGAATCCCAGCTGATAATCTCAGCTGGATGACAGTGTAGCACTAAGGTTGGACTCCACATCATTGTGACTAAAGAGAGAGAAGGCTGCAACTAGGGTTCATGTCCCTGATTGTTATTAAGTGACCCATACTAAGAAAGTTGCATTAGTGGGCAGGTTTGAACTCAAGTTACAAAATTCTACTTGGTTAAGTAGCCTGTCAACATTAACTTTCCTGTTACTGATATTTACATAAAAACAGCTGAGTGCATATATATTAAAGTCCTTTCTCTGCCTTTTTGTAAAATGGTGGCATTAACACATTTATTTTAAGCAGTCTAATGCTTTTCGTAAAATAACAGATTAGAGAATTGGAACAAATGGATTATTCCAATTGTAACATCACAAACAATAATTTCTATCTAAAGCTGTCCAAGTTCACATATGAAGAATATAGTTGAGATATTCAAGACTGGATGGTACATGGCATCTCTGAATCAACACTTCAGGCAGAGAGGAAAATTCTAAAAGTTATGATTGTTATGGTTACATGCTCCATTTATCAGACTCATTTTCTACAACTAAATTGCAAGAGTTGCAAGAATGTAACATTTACAACAAAACTGTTTAAAACAAACCTTGTAACCAAAAAAGATACCATAATTGCTGATAAAATTCCAATTTGGTAGGTGTACAAAATGGGCGCTAATGGGTTTGCTGACTATTCTACACCAACTGGATTCTCCTTTTCACTTTCATCAGAATAGAAAATTACTAAGTACAATAAACAGCTGACAGCAGGTAATGGTGAAGGGATAGAAAAGAAGCCAGTTTTGGAGGAAGTGAGTTCTGAGGAATGTGGTACTTAAGGTTATAGAAATAGGGAGACTTAAGTTGACAAGAGGAGATTTGAATGGAACAATGAACGTTTTAAATTAGAAGCATTGGGAGCATAGAAATTAATGCAAACTGCGGAGCACAGGAATGATTGATGAATATGATTTGCTGCAGTTTTTAGATAAGTTGAATGTGGACGGTGGAACCTGCTGGAAGAACATCTGGATATTGAGTTTAGGAGAAATACTAAGGATTTTCATGAAAAGGTTAACTAAGATATGTGTTGCTGACAGGTTAATTGACAGAGGTGCAAGTATGCAGTCCTCCTGATGGACAGGACATGGAAAAATTTAACACAAAGTCAATAGGGGGAAAGATTGAAAATGACTGCCTTCAACTTAAGACACTAGCCAGGAAGGGGGATGGAGTAGATGTTGTATGTATTGATTTTATGGAAGGCAGTGAAGTTTTGGTCTGTAAATTTAACAGGAGGAAATTGTAAAGCATCTAGGAATGCATATTAGACAAGCAGGGTGAGGTAGTGGAAAAGTTTAGACAGATGGTGCAGAAGGAGAGCTGGGATATAAGCTTAGTGAATGTGGTCTTCACATGACATTACTGAGATGCAGCATGTAGACGAGCAAAAGGAGGGCCAAGAATAGGTTCTCAGGGGATTCTGTAGGTAATGGAGAAAGGAGAGGAACGACTGCTGTTGATGCTCTGCCAATAGAAACATCAAAGGTCAGTCCAACACTGTAAAATAACAGAGGAATATGGTTTGAGAATCAACTATGCCAAAGGCTGCACATAGATCAAGAAATATTAGGAAGATTGAGGCACTGTGTTAATAGTGACTGCGAATGCCATTTGGAATGGGTGTTGATAGTAAAAATCATTTTACATTGATGCAAATAGAGTACAGTTTGAAGAATGTTGTGAGAAAGTTAATGTGTAATTTTCTGGGAGCAGTTGCTATTTGATGAAAATGGGCAGTGTTTTTCATAGGTAAAAACAATGACTGCAGATGATGGAAACCAGATTCTGGATTAGAGTGGTGCTGGAAAAGCACAGCAGTTCAGGCAGCATCCGAGGAGCAGGAAAATCGACTTTTCGGGCAAAAGCCCTTCATCAGGAATACAGGCAGAATGCCTGAAGTGTGGAGAGATAAATGAGAGGATGGTGGGGGTGAGGAGAAAGTAGCATAGAGTACAATAGGTGAATGGGGGTGGGGATGAAGGTGATAGGTCAGAGAGGAGGGTGGAGTGGATAGGTGGAAAAGAAGATAGGCAGGTAGGACAAGTCATGGGGACAGTGCTGAGCTGGAAGTTTGGAACTGGGGTGAGGTGGGGGAAGGGGAAATGAGGAAACTGGTGAAGTCCACATTGATGTCCTGGGGTTGAAGTGTTCTGAGGCGGGAGAGGAGGCCCCGTGGCCCAACATTTCAAACCCCCCCCCTCCCACTCTGCCGAGGGCATGGAGGTCCTGGGCCTCATTCACTGCTGCTCCATCACCACCCGATGCCTGGAGGAAGAACGCCTCATCTTCCTACCTGCCTATCTGACTTGTCCTACCTGCCTATTTTCTTTTCCACCTATCCACTCCACCCTCCTCTCTGACCTATCACCTTCATCCCACCCCCATTCACCCACTGTACTCTTTGCTACCTTCCCCCACCCTCCTCCCTGACCTATCACCTTCATCCCCACCCCAATTCACCTATTTGTACTCTATACTACTTTCTCCCCACCCCCACCATCCTCTCATTTATCTCTCCACACTTCAGGCCTGCCTGTATTCCCGATGAAGGGCTTTTGCCTGAAAAGTCGATTTTCCTGCTCCTTGGATGCTGCCTGAACTGCTGTGCTTTTCCAGCATCACTCTAATCCAAAGGGTTTCATAGCCTAAATCATTAAATGCTGATTGATCAGGAAATTCACCTGAAGCCTAAACATTTTATATTCTCTCTTTCTCCCTCCTCCATTCTGAATTTGGCAGTTATAGCTGTGAAAATCTTTCACATAATACTCACCAGAACCTAACAACTTGCTGAGAATCCAAATTAGTTTTCTTTCAGTAGCAACATTAAAATTCAAGTACATCAAATACACTGCTGAAGTCTCCCTTCATAACTGGCAGCTCTAATAGTTACTCATTCAACATAGTGGGATGAAGTATGATTACTGGAAATATACTTTTACATAATTTCTGATCATTTTGAACAGTAATAGGATTTAGCACCTAAAACTTAAGAACATCTAACAGAGAAGAGGCCATTGAAAGCCTCAAGTCTCCTCTGCCATTGTATTAAACTACAACTAGTCTGGATCTAAACATCATTTAGTTCCCATTGTTTTATTTCCCTTGATAACCCAAATAGTAGTTACTGCCCTAGATCACTATCCAGTGATCTTTCCTGAAAAAGGTGCCTCTCTGCTTTTTAAAAAAAGATAAAACCAAATTTGATTGCCAGATTTACCCCTCCCTCTTTCTATGGCCTTGGTGCCTGAATACTTGAATACTAATGACTGATGCTCACAGAAAGGTGATCCAGCAACAGTAAATAAGATTGGGAGACAACTAGAGTGCAATGAAATAACCTACCAGCTTTTTGTTGTCTTGTTTATTGATGATGACAATGGAGTCCTTTATGACGATATGCGTGATTTCACAAAAGTGTGAAAACAGATTCCAGTCTTCATTTAGAACTCTCTTGTTTTCACCAGATTTCTTTTTGCTTTTGCTCTTCTTCAATTTGCTTTTCTCTTTCAAACCGACTGCAGACTTTAATAGGGAGTAAAAATCAGTATTACAAAACATGATATAAACTTAGAAGATGATTTGCTAGCTTTTGACCTTAAGGTCTACTGAACCTTCTGACAAAAAAGTAGTGAGATATTGCTGACTTCCCAATTGGGACAAGCTTAATATTTCAAACAAATAACTATCTGTGCGAGAGAGTCCATTTTGAATCTTGCCTACAGAAACTGCACTTGGAAGTCTTCTTGTACAATTCTAGAGTTAGCTGGTAGAAATCATCTGACACCTCTTCCTTTCCAAATTCCACTAATTCTTAAAGGAGTTCTGTTTTTGTTTGGAGAACTTACATCAGAAAATTAGCCATTGAAGTACAGCTCATGAAAGTACACATTGAAATCAAAATGTAAAATTGAAAGAGCTTAAAACTAATCAGATTCCATTTCCACATTAAAACAATTCAAGTGCGGAATGCATGTGGATTCCTTAAAAAATATCAATGTTATGATTTCATTATCTTTGGATTTCCCCTTAGGTTTTCAAACATTTATAGTCCTCAAATACAAGTGGAAACGTTTAGGTTTGAAAGTCTGTCCAACTTTAACATTCATATGTTGGGCTATACATGTAGAAGTTAGAAGTTTCTTCCTCATTGGAAATTGCACTACCTTTTTTTAAACATTATAAGTTTATATATGCTCTGCATACAGAAACCCTGATTTTAATTTGACACACCCCGTGGCAATGCGACACTTTAAGGTCAGACCTCAATACAGCGTGACATTGGGTAGAATGTACATTGATTGTGCAATTCCAGTATGGCCATTTCTCACAGGCAAGCTGTATTAAAAGTGGGAGCTCAGGTCTTTTTGGAGACTATCGCAATTTAAATTCTAGTCATAGCAACATGCTATTACCAGCAAAGCATTCCACTACACATACACACTCCAGCTCAAAACTCTCATATTCAAAACACTTTACCTTGAGTTGACAGAGGAAGTGGTTTCAATTAAAAAAAACACCACTTCCTTGTAGCAGCAGATAATACAGAACATGTATGAAGAGTCTCACACATCTTATTACAAATAACAAAAGCTTCCTTGAACTGAACATTATTAATGTGGTTGTCAGTAATAATTCATATTTACTATGAGGTACTGCAGGGGAAGGGGACGGGACCAGGGCAAACTTGATCTTAAAAAGTAACAAAAGAAATGAGAAGAATTAACAAGCAACCTGTTCTACAACCCACCCAAATCCTCTTATCCATGGGAAGCTCAGTGAAGATCAATTTCACCGAGGTATTCAGAGGAAAAGTTCCAGTGATAAACAAGGGGGTTCTTAGCGCTCAAAAGAGGAATTGTGTAGTGTTTGACACTGAAACCTGTCTCCCATCTCATACTTCTGTGTTTTTACTCAATGTTTTGTTTTTGTTTGTGGGATATTGTGCAAGAACATGTCTGGCTGCAAAGATCCTGAGAAAGATTGCGCACAATATGAAATTACCAGCTTCTTTTCCTGTCACATGGTGCTGAGCATTCATGAAAATTTAACAAAAAAGCAAACTAAAAATGCAGAACTTCCACAAAAATATTCCAATAACTGCTTCCCACTTCCACAAACAGCACTGCATACTCTGCAGACATATGATTTCAGAAATGGTCCCTACTCCAAGTTAGTTGATTTAATTCACGGTAGTAGAGGCAGTGCTAAGTCATCTGAACTCCAAAGGGGAATAAATTACCTTCTCTTAACAGCTACCTAGTACCATTCTCCATATTAGCACTTGGCACATTGTGTGATAATTTATTTTCACATTCAACAATAAAAGAGCCATAAGTTTTTGAGTGATTTGCATAGGGCAGCAATACAGGAAACAAGCTGACAGACAATACAATGTGCCATGCATACATAGGATATTAACCCTGCAGTAGTTAGCCAAATTATGCAGACTATCTGAGAGCCTGTCCTTTGATCTGTTGAAAGATCTGCTATCTTTTAAAACTTGCAAGAAGCTGACAGGAATAGGCAATGTTATTATTTTCCCACACTTCATTCATTAGGACAATTGACTCTGGAAAACTACAATAGCAAACTTCATTTCAGGAAATGAGCAGAAAAAACATGTTTCGAGGTGGCCCTTACCTCTTTTGGTACACGTCTCCATTTTATTCCTATACTTCCTGCGATCATCACCTCATGTTCTCTCTCTTTTTGTTCCTTTTCAATGGGCTCATGGTTGGACATTACCCGTTCATTTTCTGCTGAGATCAATAGACTTGTGGGTTTATATGTTTCCATTCCAAAATTCTTTGTCAAGGACTCCAAGGTAGCCAGATACTTGACCTTGAGATCATGAGGGGATACGTTGCTATCACACACCGTCCTATTGTTGAACTCTTTCAGGAAGTTTTTGAAGACATTATTGATTCGACACCGGGTCAGGATGTTTTGCTGTTTGATGCTTCTGTTCAACGTTTCAGGAATGTAATGCTTGTAACTGAAAGAAAAGGAGTAAAAATCGTATTTTCCAATAATTTACTTTACCTGTCCTTTATTTTATCTTGTCACAGTGAAATAACATTCATTCCCACTACTCATGTTCTTATCCAAATTAACTCAATGGGATATGCAGTGAATACTTAATACCCCACAATATAATATGAGGTTTGGTGTTTCTTCCAAAGCCATGGATATTCCAAAGTTCCATGTAGGAAATCAACATCCTTCAGGTTTGTCTACACATGCCTTAAAAGGCATAATCTGAATATTACGAACAAAAATAAAACCCACTGAAAGTATGTTCCTAAAAAAAAATGAAATTCTGTCAGAGTTTAAAGGCATTAGATGGATTTTAAAGGTTAAGATGCATCTGATTAATAACTACATTGCAGTCAATGTGACAAAAACAGCTTCAAAAACAATACAGATTCCTGAAGAAAGGCTTTTGCCTGAAACATCGATTTCCCCTCTCCTCAGATGCTGCCTCACCTGCTGTGATTTTTCAGCACCACACTCAACTCTAATCTCTCGCATCGACAGTCCTCATTACACCTTCAAAAACCATGAGGAGGGAGACACATTTCTTTCTAAAGCTACCAGTGATCAAAGCTTTGACAGCTGAACAAATTTTGAATGTGGTCACTGAAAATTTGTGGCCTACCTCCCTTTTATGTCTGCCCTTCAGCATATGTACTCCTGTATGTCTCTAGACATCCTGTCTGTAGGACACTGACTGACAGTTTCTTCCTACTTGGGATATACCCTATCCTCTATCTTAAACAATCACTCCTCCAACCACCTACACTCAATGGCATCTACGTGCTATCTATAAATTACACCTCAGCCAATTCCCAAGGCTCCTTTGACAGCACCTTTTAAACCCATAACCTCTACCATTTACAGAGTTAAGGGCAGCAAATGCTTGGAAGCTCCATGAACTGCAAGTTCCAATATTTACACATTCCTGACTTGGAACTAATATCACTGTTCCTAGGTTAAAATCCTGGACCTTCCTTCCTAACAACACCAAACATGGGTGCCCCTATACTCCAAAGACTGAAGAGGTTCATTAAG
Organism: Chiloscyllium punctatum; assembly: GCF_047496795.1. NCBI lineage: Eukaryota > Metazoa > Chordata > Chondrichthyes > Orectolobiformes > Hemiscylliidae > Chiloscyllium > Chiloscyllium punctatum. The sequence goes on from NC_092745.1 coordinate 75,038,424, forward strand.
GCAGCTCACTACCACTTTCAACAGGGCAATTAAAGATATTGCAATTAATGTTGACCTTGTAAGTGAAGTTCACATTCCATGAAGAAATAAAGAAGTTAAACTTTAGCACACATACAGCTGAAAACTTTTGCTACCACTAGATATGATTATTCTGACACAATCTTAGCTGGTGTCTCACATTTTATCTTCCATTACCAGGAGGACATTCAAATGCTGACATCTTAAATTGAACCATGCCCTTCACTCTCACTCCTGTGTTCACTGAATTGCACTGGCTCCCAGTTATGCTAGAACTCAATTTTAACATTCTCATTCTGGTTAACAAATTTCACCATTATTGTATTGTTGCCGTAACTCTAAAATCCATTCCTCTGAAAGATCCGCATTTATCCAATTCTGAACTCAAGCATTCCTAACATTAATCACTCCACCACCAAAGGCAGTGTATTCAGCTGCTTGGGCCACACCCTCTAGAATTGTTTTCCTAAATCTCTCAGTGCCTCATTCCTCCTTTAAGATGCTCCTTAAAATTGACTCCATAACCAAGCTTTTGGACATCTGTCTTCACATCATCTCATGTGGCTCAGTGTTAAAGTTTGTAGGAGAACAATCTTGTGAAGTTCCTATGGACATTTTGCTAAAAACAGTGCCATATAAATACAAATGGTCATCTTCATCACTATAATTGAAAATACTGGAATTATTTGATTTGTAATTCAAGTACAGAGACCACATAAAAATAACAAATTTGAAGACAGTAGCATGTTGCATTGTTTTAATGGAGCCAGCTGCAGCAGATTAGCCATTGATAATAAAGCCCTGCCCCCATTTTAATTTAATTGGTCTTAGTGATGTGGTATATGTTACAGCATCTTAACACAATTCACTGGGGATGGAGCCCAATGAGAAGCAATTACACAAGGGATGGTGTTCAGCCTGACTCATACCATACAACTACTCTATTTGAACTTCCCAGTTCAAACCACTTCAGTCTTCTTCAAAATGCAAGCATAAATCTAATATAAAACATCAGAGCAGACATGAAAATAAACAAACTGAATATCTTCTCATGTTTCTTGCCTCATATACAAGGTTGCTTATCTGGGTCTGGAAGGCAGGGTTCTCATTTTAAAGCACTCAAACCACTCATGACTGGCATGCAAGGGTTTCACATCAAGAGCATTTGATTTTTTTTTTCAAGTCCTCATATATTCAAAGCAAGTGGTACATTTCTTTGATGTTCAATCCAGGAAGGAAAGAGTTTTCCCAAATCTCCCTGTTACCTCAGGATGCACATGAACTACTGGAGTTAGATTTCACAGAACACATTTGCTAGTTGCTTTTGTTTTATCAGGAGAAGAGCAACTTGCAGATAAAGCCAAATCAGTGAGATCTAAATCTCTTTGGATATTCAAGTTTCACTCAGCACATATTCAATTCTGGAGAGCACACCTAAATTAACACTCAGTTGAATAGATTTCCTGATTTTCTTTGCCACAATGTCTTTGCTTTCCTGTCTAGTCTAAATGTACCACTTGTTTTGAATGCAGACGGAGATGTCACTCACATAGGCAAAGATCAAAACAAGCTAAATAAACTGGAACTTAACCAGGAGTGCTGTGGTTTGGTGAGTATTTATCTTCAGCACTGTTGGAATTCAAGTAAAAAAGGCAACAAATCTAGTAAATGTTATTGGAACTTTGGATAGTAAAGCAAAAGCCATGTTATAATATAACTGTGTTAATCAAAATTGTGTTCATTAAGGACTACCTGTACTTCAAATACTGTATTTTAAAGTGTCATATATTTATGCAAATTAAAAAGGGGAAGTGGAGTAGGGAGGATCCTGAGACAATAATGGGACTGATGCTAAGTAAACCAGCTCTATGGTGTATTCAGGTAGACTGTAAATGATACTCAATTGCTAGCGTGTTTCAGAAACCAATAAACACCCTATGATTCAGTGTTTTATTTTATCACTCAGAGCTAAGCACGGTGAGGCTAGAAAGCAGAGACATGGACACACTATGAACTTTGCCACAATGGGCAGAAGAGAGGATAAAGTTTTAAATTTGAGAAATAGGGCCTATTAAGCCAGACTTTCGGGAAATATCAGAATATTCATCTGCCCTGCCATGGATAGCAAAATGTTTAAACTGGGTCTGATCACAAAATCACTCTCCCTCTGTGTGCAGTCTGTCTCTCTCCCTTCCTGATAAATTTTTCTCTCCCTCTCTCTCCCCAACGGTCACACACTCTCCATCTCCCCCTCTTGCTGCAGTAATCATAGTCCCACTATCTGCACACTACACCCACTGCTGCACCCCTCATCATTCTGCACTAACTGTCCTCCCCTCACACCATTTGGTAGATTTCCTCTCCCATTCACAGGTGCCCAGCTGGGATGCTACATTTGGCTTTCTGTCAGCAGGATACGGAATAGAATATCATTTTGTGGTCTTGTTGTTACTTCTGGCAAGAATTAATATCTCTGGCTTTGCTGGACTCTTTAAATGCTTTCTTGTCTATAAAGGAGATATGAAATGATGGATCAGTTAAAAGAGAGTGCTTCTATTTCCCACTCCATTCTGCCATTTTAACACCTGGGGAATCGATACTCAAGTCTTCATCCAAAAAGACTGGGATCCCTTGTCAATCTAAAACCTTAATAGCATTTTCTTCCCTTGTAGCCAGCCAACAAGTGACTGTTTAGTGAAAACAACTTTCCTTTATGAAGCCAGGATAAAAAAAAGATGCTCCCTCCCACCCACTGGGCCTTTGACCAGCATTCAACAGAGAAAACCCTGACACAGCACACCATCAGTAAGGTTCTGTAGACAGGAACTGTGAACAGACATTGTTCAAAACAAGGAAACGCAAGTTTAACCATTAGGAAGTTAATGCCAGATGGGGAGACAGATAAAACTTTATCATTCAGACTGCTGAGGGCTCAACAGGCAGGACCATTACTGCACACAGAAACAATACCTTCAAGCAACAACTAAATATCTTTCTGAAGAGGTGAAGGATTGAGGTATTTGGCAAGATGGTGGACAGGAGAAATATAGGTCAATTGTGAAAGGGACTTGTTGAGTCCAATGGCCAATTCATGTCTTTAAAATTTACAATAATTTGATGAAGAACAAGAAGAAATGTTTTTAAAAGTAATTATCATGTAACAGAGTATATTCCAAAGTAACATCTCTGCCCAATGTCAGTTGTTCACAATCTCACCTCATTTCCTTGGAAATCTCTTGCAATGGTATTTTTCGTTGAAGTGCTTGATGTGTCATGGCCAGTACGGCCATCCCCAGGCATTCATTCTCTATTTCATGAAATTCAAACTCATTTTTAGGATCTCGAACAGGTGCAAGACCTTTGATCAAATCATACTGGCCCTGAAAAGGGAAAAAAAAAATTTTTAAAAAATAAAAATTATTAAAAAATAAAAATACATCAATATCACTGTTGTTTACGAGGATTACTCTCTAAAGTTTGCCAAGAAAGCAGTCGCCGTCTTTCACATTCACTCACTTTTTGTCCCTCTCAGTTTACCATTTGCTATGTCTTTACATTTTTCTCTGCTTTCGTCTGTATGACTAACTTCCTTTGTTTGACTCTCTCTGGGCAGGAGGTGCAGCAATGGAGGCTCAAAGAAACAAGAAAACCTCTTGGAGGTCATGGGTTAGTTCCTGTTGTACAAGACATGGCTCTGAAAGAGTTAATATCAAAGACCACAATAAACTGCATCTAATCTGGTGATGCCAAACAGTCTTGGGTGGAGAAAAGAGAAGTTTACTTTGAGATCCTGAAGTGGTCATTTCTGGATCGTGATAGCCTTAATAATGATGTGTAAATAGCCAATGTAACTGGGACTTAGCATGCTAAACATAATGTTTGTAAGACAAGCACCTTTTCTTGTTGAGACTCATTATTGCTTCATCCTCTAAATGTTAACCAAACAGGTCCTCAGAATCACTTGATAAAAGGAGGACTGATAGGTAATGGTCTTGGCCTAGTACTTTTATCACCAGGTAAAGTTCAATGAAAATCTGTAATTAGGAGTCTAATGATGACATTGTTAATTGTTGGGTAACTATCTGGCTTACTAATGTCCTACAGGGGGCTCTTGAGTCAAGAACCCTGTGTTGAAATCCTGCCTGCTCCAGTAGTATGTAATATTAATTCGGAGAAGGGCGATTAGAAAATATCTACAAAGAAGAACTTGTAAAGCTCTTGTGGTGCAGGAGTAATTGTAGAATCCCGATAGTGCTGAAAGAGGCCATTTGGCCCATTGAGTCTGCATTGAACTTTTAAAGGGCATCCCAATGCCCCCCTCCATCAACCTTTATCTTGTAACCCGTGTTTACCATGGCTGACCCATTTAGCTTCCACATCCGTAGACGCTACAGAACAATTTATGGCCAATCCACCTAACTTGCACATCTTTGCAGTGTGGGAGGAAACTGGAGCACCCCAGGAAAATGCACGCAGACAGAGGGAGTGTGTAAACATCACTCAGTCACCCAAGACTGGAATCGAATCCAGATCCCTGGCACTGTGAGGCTGCAGTACTAACCACCAAGCCACTGTGCCACCCATAGTGCTTCTGCCTCTGGGACAGAAGGCCTGGGTTCAAGTCCCTCCTGTGATGGAAGCAACATTTTTGAACAGGTTGATTCAAAATACTTATAAATGACGACTATGGGGGACTCTTGTGGCACTGTGATAGTGACCCTGCCTCTAGGTCAGAGGTCTGGGTTTGAACTCCATTAGACATGTATCATAACATCGCTGAACATGTTAGTTAAAGATCTCTACAAATACCTCTAAGTGAGAAGACACAGTAAGTTGTATGAATGAGAGGAGGCACTCATAAAGGAATAGAGTAGACAAATTTGTGGCAGAGTTCAACGTGTGGAAGTGCAAAAATGATGCACTTTTTTAGGAATCTATTAAGGTTAACTGTGGGATATTTTATGGTGCAGTGGTAGTGCCTCTACACTGATCCAGGACGCCTGGGTTCAAGTCCCACCAGCTCCAGAGGTGTATATCACTGAACAGGTTGATTAATGTACACAGACCTTAGTGGGTCTGTTCTGAGCAGTGACTGGATTGTAGAGGTGTTTGTTTAAGGGCTCTTGTACAGTAGTGGTAGTATTGGTACCAGTGAGCCAGAATACTTAGGCTCATGTCCTATCTATTCCAGAGCAGTCCAATAACATACCTCCACAAGTTGATCAAAAATATCTACAGTTGTTTTGTCAACTGGGTCAGTGGCATCATGGAAAGCGTGTGACTACAGATCACAGATTGTCGGTTCCACTTCTTTCCAGCTCGAGATGTTTAAGGGTTCTTGTGGTGCAGTGACAGTTCCCCTGTCTCTGAGCTGGAAGAACTTGATTCAAGTCTCACCTACACCAGCTATAAACTCATCACAACAGGTTGAAAATAACCACATTGCCGACTGGTCTAACATACTGATTAGAGTTCCAGTCTGTATGGATGGCTAGGTTCAAATCCTGCAGTTATGAATTTGTACTCCTGTGGTGCAGTGATACTGTCCCCACATTTGAACAGAGACACTTGGGTAGGGTAAATAGACAAAGTCTTAACCCTGGTGAGGGTAAGTCCAGAACTAAACAGCATAGGTTTACGGTGCAAGGGGAAAGATTTAAAAGAGACCTAAGGGGCAGCTTTTTCAAGCAGAGGGTGGTGCATGTATGGAATCAGCTGCCAGAGCAAGCAGTGGAGGCTGGTACAATTCCAGCATTTAAAAGGCATCTAGATGGGTATATGAATAGGAACGGTTTAGAGGGATATGGGCTGAGTGCTGGCAAATGGGACTAGATTAGGTTGGAATATCTGGTCGGCATGGATGAGTTGGACCGAAGGATCTGTTTCCATGCTGTACATCTCTATGACTCTAAGTCCCAACTGCTTCAGACGTTATAACATCTCTGAAAAGGTTGATCATGAATACGAACAAAAGGAGAATTGTTGACAGCATCCTACCCCAACCATGAGCTGGTCATGGGTGGTTGCAGGGTGGAGTTCTTGACCACCAAGCAGTGCTTACTCAATAGAGGTTAGCAGCCCTTGTGCTCCATAGTGCCAATGGGGAGGCTGTGGCTGCTGCATTTAAGCATTGAGAAGTTAACTGCACCATTAGTACACTCAGCAGCATCGCAACCAGATGAACAAAATGTTCACATTAATTTATTGGACAATATGTACACACATTACATGGTTCAGGGATCTGGAAAAATCACTGTTTAGCAATATAACAATTATAGCTGCACACAAAGTCAACTGAAGAATTAAAACCCATTGCAAATTGAACTAAAGTTCCTCACGACCAAGAAACCACTGAACTTGATAAATCCTATTTGAAAAATGTTTCATTCTACCTGAGCAAACAGGTATTCCAGGGAATTTGCATCCAAAAGAGGAGTCCCACTTTCCGTACTTTTGGGATCATGGTCATTCTTCTGTTTTCTTACAGGGGAGTGTCTCCAGACTGGTTGCTCATTTTCATTCGATCCATGCCAGTTTCCAAAGAAGTACCTGCAGAAACAGGATATGGTCAGTACTGGAAGTCAGAAAATATATACAGTGGTAAAGGGTAATGGTTACCATGGAAATGCAGTTAGACGGGCAAGTGTGGCACATAGATTTGATTTTCAGTCTATGCTATAGAATGTTTACTACTCTATTTAATTCTCATACACTCCATAATTTCTCAATCTTGACTGTAGCATCAAAAGAAAAAACAATACGCAGAGTCCTGGAACTTGTCTACAAGGTTTTCTTCTTTTAAAACAACATGGATAGTGTAACAGCAGGCTGTCTATTTACTAGCTGAGGCACGGAGGAGCTGAGTGGATGTTCAATAAAGTAATTTCTTCACTATTGCGGGGTTGGGGGGGGGGGGGGTGGTGGAGTTTGTAAAGGAAACAGTGAATTGGTTTTGGTTTTCATGATACTATTAAAACCTAACTTGTACTGAAGTAGAGTGGTAACCGTCTTTCATTAACTCTAGTTATTAATCTCTACAGCAAGTGTAGAAAGCTGGATAGACACATGGTGTACAGTGGCTGGGTCTAATCCTGTTTCACTTTGCCAATAGACTTCTTTGGTTAACCATCAGGAAAGCAAGAGCCTTGCCTAATTAAAGGAGTCCCAAAAGATTTATGCCAACTGAAACCTCCCTACAGCTGTACAGGCCAAGATCAGTTAAGTCTGGGGATAAACATTAAATTTTCCTTATATGGTCATTACCCAACCACAAGACCAGCGAGAAAAGCCACTAAATAACATGGCTAAGTTTTCGGTCTCCAAATTGTCAGATACCAGACATACGCCACAACACAAAGAGGCCCTTTAGCCCCTTCAAAGTCCTGATTCAATGCAGGAATTGCCCAGAAATTTTAAACTTCTGATGGGAAATTACCCAGTTACCTTACATATGACCAGGTTAATACATTATATGTAAATTGAACACACCCATTATTAGAGTGCTAAAACAAATTATCGGAAAAGCTCAGCAGGTCTGGCAGCACCTGAGGAGAGAAATCAGGCTCAGTGTTTCAGGTCCAGTGACCCTTCTTCAGAACTGTATTTTTGTTTCTGATTTCTGGAACCTGCAGTTCTTTTGGTTTTGACTTACATATAGTGAGAGAGAAATGCAATCTTCACAGAATACAGGGAAGGGAATACACAATATGGATGTAAGCTTGGCAGAAACAACGGCGAACTGTAACATTTTCCATAGGTAGGTGCAAAATTTAAAAAAAGCTAGAATGAATGTGGATTCATCATTAATGGACATAAGAGAATTTATACTGGAGAATAAGGAAATAGCAGAGAAGCTAAAAATGATTTTGTGTCTGACTGCATGGAGTAAGCTGCAGAAACACTCAGAAATAAGTAACCCAGAGACTTGTGAAACAGAGAAACAAAGAAACAAAGTGAAGGTTCTTAAAGTTAATTGGATTTAGGGTGAATAAATCCCCTGGAATAGATTAGCAATATCCCAGAGTGTTGAAGGAGATGGCTATTCTTCTAAACGCTGTAGATCCCAGAAGGGTCCTGCAGCTTGGAAAGCAACAAATGTGATCTCACGATTTAAGAAAGGACAACAAGGGAAAATGGAGAACTATAGATCTGCCAGTTTGACACCAGTGGTGGGGAAAGTATGAGAAACTATTATAAAGGATGTGTCAATCACACTTAGAAAAAGGTCAATTGGATATCAGTATGAATTGATGAAACAGAAATCATGTTCCAAAAACCTGTCAAAGTTTTAGAGGATGTTATTTGTAGTCTAAATGAGAGAACCAATGGATATGAAACATTTGGATGTTTAGAAAGTCAGTAAACACACAAAGTCAGTAATCAAAATCAGAACACATGGGATTGGGCGCAATATAATAATATGAGCTAATAATTCTTTAGCAGACATGAAGCAAAATATAAATAAATATTCATTCTCAAGAATCACAGGCCATTATCAATGGGTGCCATAAAAATCAGTGACATGCCCACCGCTTTTTAAAAAAAATGTATTGATGGGATGAGGGCATCGCTGGCTAGGCAGCATTTATTGCCCATCCCTAATTGAAGAGTCAATTATATTGCTGAGAGTCTGGAGTCACATGTAGGCCAGAGCAGGTAAGGATGACAGTTTCCTTTCCTGCACGGCGTTAATGAACCAGATGGGTTTTTCCAACAATCAGTGGATTCAGGGTCATCATTAGACTCTTAATTTCAGATATTTTATTGAATTCAAATTCAACTATCTACTGTGGCAGGATTCGAACCCATGACTCCAGAACATTATCTGGGTCTCTAGGTTAACAGTCAAGTCATAATACCACTGGGCCATTGCCTCCCTCTTCACAATCTATATTAATGTTTGGGTGTGGGAACCAACTGCAACATGTCTAAATTTGTTGAGGACACAGAACTAGGTGAGAAAGAGGCAAAGAAGCAGATTAGGAAATGCAAAGTAAATAGGCAGGAACATGGTAGATGGAATATAGTGTGAATAAAAGTGAAGTTGTCCATTTTACGAGGAAAGACAAAGAGGCAGAATATTTCTTAAGTCATGAGAGTTTGGGAGGTGTTAGTGTCCAAATGGAGTCACTAAAAGCTATCATGCAGGTGCAATGAGCAACAAAGAAGTCAAATGGTGTGTTGGCTTCATCACAAGGGGATTTGAGTGGAGGAGTAAAGATGTCTTGTTGAAATTATACAGCGCCTTGGTCAGACTGCGCCTGGAGTATTGTGGAGTTTTGGTCTCCTTAGCCAAGGAGGGATATACTTGCCATTTCAGGAGCACAAGGCAGCTTCACCAGACTCAAGCCCTGGATAACAGGATTGTCTGATGAGGAGAGGTTGAGGCCTGTATTTTCTAGAGTTTCAAAGAATGAGAGATAATTGCACTGACTTCCAAACTTCTTACAGGCTGTGACACAGCGGATGTAACTGGCAAGTGAACTAGAATTTGGGGATTTAATCTCAGAATAAAGTCTAGGCCACTTAGACAGAGTGGGTGAAATTTCTACATTGACAATGTGGTGTATACTTGCTACTTGAAGGTGTTTCAGCTGAATCACTGAGCACGTTCAAGATGGAAATCGTTAAGATTTTTGGAGACTAATGACATCAGGGATTATGGAGATAATGCAGGAAAGTGGCATTGAGGTAGATGGTCATCCATAATCTAATTGAATGGTGGAGCAGGCTTGATGGATTGAATGGCCTATTCCTGTTTGTGTGTTTGCAGGGTAAAATTAGTCTCCAACTCAGAAACTATCCACCTCAGACATTTCTAACTGACTCACCTGGAGTATTATCCAGGAAGTATTAGATTAATAAAAACCAGTTCGGACATCTGGGTAACCATATAACTGATGCACCCCTTCAACTGCCCCTCTCCCATCCAAGTCCTCACCCAACCTCAACCCTCCCCTTACCACCCAGCCAGCCTGCCACGTTCTCCAGCTGGCAACCTGCTACCCTACCACTTACCAAGACATTTTACTCAGCTGGCAGCCACCCGTCTTACTCATCTACCTTATTTAGCTACACAACTACACATTCACATTTACAAAATGAGAAATCCTGAAACATTTAAGTCCTCTACTGCCAGAATATGGCAGCCAATGCCATAAACTGAGAGGCAGGAGTCATGGTGGTCACTTGGCCTCTCCTGCACTACATGGAGGTTTGCCAAGATTCCAAGAAGAGGATCAAGGGAGCAACCAACACTGGAATTCTGACCTGAAAAGATGTTACTGAGTAAGTGAGGTAGTTGGTTTTTTTTCCTATGATTAGCATCAGTCAAACTGTTCCAATAGTATTCAGAAGATTTGGGTCCATAATATTTTCTCCAATATAGCCATGCATGGGAAAGTATGCTTCATCAATGACTTCCCTTCCACCATAGGGCCAGAAGTGGGATGTTCACTGATGCTTGCACAATGTTCATCACCATTCCTCTAATCCTCAGGTATGGAGGCAGTCTGTGTCCAAATGCAGCAAGAGCTGGACAATGTCCAGGTTGGGCTGACAAGCAGCAAGTAACACTCACACAAGTGCCAGAAAGTGACCATCTAACCATTGCCCTTTGATATTTAATGGCATTATCTGCACTGATTCCCCCATTATCAACATCTCGGGGTTACCATTGAAATGGATTAGCCATATAAATACACTGGCTACAAGAGCAGGTCAGAGACTAGGAATTCTGCAGCACTTAATTCACCTCCTGACTCCCCAAAGCCTGTCCACTATCTACAACTGCCTGGATGAGTACAGCTCCAAAAATACTCAAGAAGCTTGACATCATCCAGGACGAAGCAGCCCAGTTGATTGGCACCCCATCAACCACCACAGCCTGGACAATGTGGGTACATCGGAGCCCAAAAACAAGAGCCTGGGGCACAAGGGACCTGCTGTACTCAGGTCAGAGGCAGAGCTTGGGCTCCTGATTTCTGTCCCAATCTACCACCTTCATTATTAACTGCCTTTACCATCAATACACAGTGGCAACAATGTATATCATCTAAAAGACTCACTATGACTCCTTCAACACCACCATGCAAACCCATAACCTCTACCAGCTAGAAGGACAAGGGCACGAGGTGCAAGGGAAGACCACTATTTGCAAATTTCCCTCCCAATCAGACCTAATTCTAACTTGATAGTATATTATTGTCTCTTCACTGTCACTGGGTCAAAATCCTGGAATTCCCTGCCTAACAGCACTGTGGATGTACCACATCTATTGTGGTTCAAGGCAGCTGCTCAGGAGCAATTTCGGATTGGCCAATAAATACTAACATATAGTCAGCGACTTCCACATTCCATGAAAAAAACAAAGCAGTTTTGGACTTTATGAAGCAGCTTGCACGAGCCTGATACAAAAGCATGTCAAACAAGTCTGGGAATTCCTGATAAGCAAACAATGTCAAAATGTTTGTCAGATTTGTATTTACAAAGTCCATTTATAGTAAAAACGACTAAACACTGTTCACATCTATAAAAAGCTCTTCCAAATTCGCTGAATAAGAATAAATCAGCAAAGAAAAGCCAAAGGAAACATGGAGGTTAATACCTGTGAAGAGCAAAGTTAGTTTTGGGTGTATCTTTCATCAGTTATTTCTCTTGATTGCAATTTGCAGCTTAACTCTATGTTTAAAATAAAATAGACCACATTTCTCCCTGAAACAAGTGTCAGCAGCACTTATAAAGCATTAAATGGGATGCAGAAATTATGGATCACACTGAGGATGTGGCAAGGTAGAGTTTAATTGAAGGCTCACTGTTTCCCTCAGATCTGACGAATTACAACATCTTATTTCCTTTTTAGGTTAACAGCACCTCTCACACAGGCATTTTGTATAAGCTCAACAAATAACAATATCAAAGTTCATCTTGATTAACGTCATGAAGCACTTACAAAGTACAGCAAACACTCCAGAGATTTGCAACAGTCAATTTCAGCTTTTAACTCCAGAGGAAAGAAGAGAAAGCAAATCAAGGATGAGAATTTAACAGTATAAGGAACAGTCATGAATTGGATGTGATCTTCAGCCTATCTTTTTTCTCATCTTACATTAACTCTCAAGAAGCATTAACACACCAAGCATTAACATGAAATCTTTATGGCCTTACTTCTTAAGAAACTTGTATGAGCTTTACTCAACAGAATACCATTGTGTCCGTCACTGTATTTGTATGTGTGTGTATCAGCATGTCTGCACTAGAGAACATCAGGAGATATTTTCATGAAAGAGGTCTCAAACAAATAGATGCCTGGACTCCTTCGAGGGGGGATTGCGTTTATAGATTAAGACTGTACTCTGCGCAATTCACCTCAGCAAACTGGAAACGAACAGTAGTCGAAAAGTATGGTGCTGGAAAAGCACAGCAGGTCAAGCAGCATCTGAGGAGCAGAAGAGTTGACGGTTTGAGCATAAGCCCTTCAACCGAATGTTGAGGATGGGGAAAGGGGGCTGAGAGATAAATAGGAGGGTGGGGGAGTAGCTATGAAGGCGATATTTAGATGCTGTTGGGGGGTTGTTGTGATAGGTTGGTGGTGAGGGTAAAGAAGATAGGTGGGAAGGAAGATGAACAGGTAGTTCAGGTCAAGAGGGCAGTGCTGAGTCAGAGGGTATGACCTGGGATAAGGTGGTAGGTGGCGAGATTTGGAAACTAGTGAAATCGATGTTGATGCTGTGTGGTTGAAGGAAAGTGTAGTCTAACAATAGCATGTGATGACAGAAATGTAAGGCTAACATTTCTGATATTATAATTTTAGGGTTTATGAGACCTGAAACATTCAGTCTACTTCCTTTCACCCCAGTTATTGGCTACCATGCTGGAAGCTTCTGGAATTTTGTGTCTTTATTTTAAATACCTGAATTTTTTTTTGCCATATTAGCAAAGACAGCAAGGCAGTCAATCTTCTTAGGCTGCCATCAAGTTGCACCTGGAAACTAATTCAAATATACAGTCTACATTCTTTTAAAATTGCCGAAGAACAGAAAACAGTGAGTTATATGAAATTATTTATCTGATTGATGGCTGATAAACAGTGGTAATCTCGACATATCAGAATACAGAGAAGACTTCAAAATTGCCAATAACAAGTTGTGGAAGTGTGGCAAACAGTGCAATCTAATGACACAGAATAGTGAAAGGCTGACAGAATGGGCAGACAAGTGTCGGACAGAATTTAATACAAAGAAGCATTAAGTGGTGTATTTTGACAGAAGGGATAGGAATTTCTCAAGAGCGTGGCACATACTGAAAGACCAGTTATCAAAGAATGTGGGATCTTGGGTTTCATAAATCGAGACATTGAATACAAAAGCAGGATGTTATGAAGAACTTAAAGCTCTGGTTAAGCCAAAAGTTAATATATGTGTTTGATTCTACTTACCACACCTCAGGAAGTATGAGAGGACAAGGTGCAGAGGTGACTTAACAGATATCTCCAGAGGGATATTAGCAACAAGGTTAGGTTGAAGAACATGGGGTTGTTTTCATTGGAGTAAAGGGTTTTGAGAGAAAATTTGACAGAGGCCAACAAGATTGTAACAGGCTCAGATAAGGTAAACAAAAAAGGAAATACCATATCCGTTGATGGTACAGGAACTGAGAGACATAATTATTGATTTTTGGCAAAAAGATGAAGAAGGATCGAGAGAAAGAACTGTTAAACTTAATGAACTTAAAAGACTCTATACAGACAACAATCAGAACGAATAGCATTGCAAGAACTACATTGGACAAACATGCAGAAAACTAGCCAGCAGAATATATGAACATCAACTAGCCACAAAAAGACATGACCCACTCTAACTAGCATCCTTACATACCGACGAGGAAGGACATGTGGGAAAATTAATAAACAGTGAAATTCACAACGAATCTTGGAGGAACTGCTGGGCAAAGTTCACAGCACAAAATCAGATAAGTTAATTGTTGTTTTAAGTCTGTCCAAAAGAAAGGCTGCAGTAGTGGGTTCTTTCTTGATTATATGCTTTTGGAGATAAGTCTCTTGATTAAACTTAAACTATAAGCCAAAGCTATTAAGTTAACCTGGGGCAGTGTTTTGTAGAGGAATAAGACGACGTTATTTTCTGGGTCTGTAGGTTGTGAAGGAGCAAAAATGGCCTTTGCAGTGATATGAACTTCTTGTCAGATGTGGGAGTTTAAAGAGAGTTTAAGGGTTACTGCAGATTATATCTGCCATAAATCCTGTTGGATGCGAATCATATCAAAACGAGTGGATTGGTTGGAGAGACAGATGGAAGCAATGAGAAATTTGCAACAGCAAAAGTATGTGATGGATGGCAGTTATAGGAAGGGGGGGGGAAAGTCTCAAATACAGTCACATAGATGGGTTAACTCCAGGAAGGGTGAGAGGGGTCGGCACCTAGGGCAGGAGTCTTTTGTGGATATGCCCATTTCAAACAGGTATGCTGTTTTGGAAAATGTAGGGGGTAATGGATTCTCAGGGAAACGTAGCACGAACAGCCAATTTTCTGGTAAAGAGGAGTACGTCGGCTTCCAAGATTGTGTTAGGGGATTCTGTAGTCCGAGGTACAGACAGACGTTTCTGCGGCCAGCAGAGAAAAAACAGAATGGTGTGTTGTTTCCCTGGTGCCAGGATCAAGGATGTCTCAGAGAGGGTGCAGAATGTTCTCATGGGGGAGAGGAGCCAGCAGGAGGTCATTGTCCACATTGGAACCAATGATATTGGAAGGGAAAAGGTTGAGATTCTGAAGAAAGATTACAGAGAGTTAGGCAGAAATTTAAAAAGGAGGTCCTCAAGGGTAGTAAGATCTGGATTACTCCCAGTGCTATGAGCTAGTGAGGGCAGGAATAAGGGGATAGAGCAGATGAATGCATGGCTGAGAAGCTGGTGTATGGGAGAAGGATTCACATTTTTGGACCATTGGAATCTCTTTTGGAGTAGAAGTGACCTGTACAAGAAGGATGGATTGCACCTAAATTGGAAGGAGACTAATATACTGGCAGGGAAATTTGCTGGAACTGCTTGGGAGGATTTAAACTAGTAAGGTGGTGGGGGGGGGCAGTGGCCCAGGGAGATAGTGAGGAAAGAGATTGATCTGAGACAGGCACAGCTGAGAACAGAGTTGAGTCAAACAGTCAGGGCAGGCAGGGACAAGGTAAGACAAATAAATTAAACTACAATTATTTCAATGCAAGGAGCCTAACAGGGAAGGCAGATGAACTTAGGACATGGTTAGGAACATGGGACTGGGATATCATAGCAATTACAGAAACATGGCTCAGGGATGGGCAGGACTGGCAGCTTAATGTTCCAGGATACAAATGCTACAGGAAGGATAGAAAGGGAGGCAAGAGAGGAGGGGGAGTGGCATTTTTGATAAGAGATAGCATTACAGCTGTGCTAAGGGAGGATATTCCTGGAAATACATCCAGGGAAGTATTTTGGGTAGAACTGAGAAATAAGAAAGGGATGATCATCTTATTGGAATTGTATTATAGACCCCCCCCACACCCCACCAATAGTCAGAGGGAAATTGAGAAACAAACTTGTAAGGAGATCTCAGCTATCTGTAAGAATAATAGGGTAGTTACGGTAGGGGATTTTAACTTTCCAAACATCGACTGGGACTGCCATAGTGTTAAAGGTTTAGATGGAGAGGAATTCCTTAAGTGTGTACAAGACAATTTTCTGATTCAGTATGTGGATGTACCTACGAGAGAAAGGTGCAAAACTTGACCTACTCTTGGGAAATAAGGCTGTGCAGGTGACTGAGGTGTCAGTGGGGGAGCACTTTGGGGCCAGTGACCATAATTCTATTTGTTTTAAAATAGCGATGGAAAAGGATAGACCAGATCTAAAAATTGAAGTTCTAAATTCGAGAAAAACCAATTTTGACGGTATTAGGCAAGAACTTTTGAAAGCTGATTGGAGGCAGATGTTTGCAGGTAAAGGGACGGCTGGAAAATGGGAAGCCTTCAGAAATGAGATAACAAGAATCCAGAGAAAGTATATTCCTGTCGGGGTGAAAGGGAAGGCTGGTAGGTATAGGGATTGCTGGATGACTAAAGAAATTGAGGGTTTGGTTAAGAAAAAGAAGGAAGCATACGTCAGGTATAGACAGGATAGATCACGTGAATCCTTAGAAGAGATTAAGGGAAGTAGGAGTATACTTAAGAGGGAAATCAGGAGGGCAAAACGGGGACATGAGATAGCTTTGGCAAATAGAATTAAGGAGAATCCAAAGAGTGTTTACAAATATGTTAAGGAAAATAGGGTAACTAGGGAGAGAATAGGGACCCTCAAAGATCAGCAAGGCGGCCTTTGTGTGGAGCTACAGAAAATGGGGGAGATACTAAATGAATATTTTGCATCAGTATTTACTGTGGAAAAGGATATGGAAGATATAGACTGTAGGGAAATAGATGGTGACATCTTGCAAAATGTCCAGATTACAGAGGAGGAAGTGCTGGATGTCTTGAAACGGTTGAAGGTGGATCAATCCCCAGGACCTGATCAGGTGTACCTGAGAAGTCTGTAGGAAGCTAGAGAAGTGATTGCTGGGCCTCTTGCTGAGATATTTGTACTATCGATCGTCAGAGGTGAGGTGCCGGAAGACTAGAGGTTGGCAAATATGGTGCCACTGTATAAGAAGGGTGGTAAAGACAAGCCGGGAACTTTAGACCAGTAAGCCTGATCTCAGTGGTGGGCAAGTTGTTGGAGGGAACCCTGAGGCACAGGATGTACATGTATTTGGAAAGGCAAGGACAGATTAGGGAGAGTCAACATGCCTTTGTGCATGGGAAATCATGTCTCACAAACTTGATTGAGTTTTTGGAAGAATTAACAAAGAAGATTGATGAGGGCAGAGCAGTAGATATGATCTATATGGACTTCAGTAAGGCGTTCGACAAGGTTCCCCATGGGAGACTGATTAGCAAGGTTATATCTCATGGAATACAGGGAGAAATAGCCATTTGGATACAGAACTAGCTCAAAGGTAGAAGACAGAGGGTTGTTTTTCAGACTGGTGGCCTGTGACCAATGGAGTACCACAAGGATTGGTGCTGGGCCCTCTACTTTTTGTCATTTACATAAATGATTTGGATGCAAGCAAAAGAGGTACAGTTCATAAGTTTGCAGATGACACCAAAATTGGAGGTGTAGTGGACAGCGAAGAGGGTTACCTCAGATTATAACAGGATCTGGACCAGATGGGCCAATGGGCTGAGAAGAGGCAGATGGAGTTTAATTCAGATAAATGCGAGGTGCTGCATTTTGGGAAAGCAAATCTTCGCAGGACTTATACACTTAATGGTAAGGTCCTCGGGAGTGTTGCTGAGCAAAGAGACCTTGGAGTGCAGGTTCATAGCTCCTTGAAAGTGGAGTTGCAGGTAGATACGATAGTGAAGGCGGCGCTTGGTATGCTTTCCTTTATTGGTCAAAGTATTGAGTTCAGGAGTTGGGAGGTCATGTTGCAGCTGTACAGGACATTGGTTAGGCTACTGTTGGAATATTGCATGCAATTCTGATCTTCCTATCGGAAAGATATTGTGAAACTTGAAAGAGTTCAGAAATGATTTGCAAGGATGTTGCCAGGGTTGGAGGATTTCAACTATATGGAGAGGCTGAACAGGCTGGGGCTGTTTTCCCTGGAGCGTTGGAGGCTGATGGGTGACCTTATAGAGGTGTACAAAATTATGAGGGCACGAATAGGATAAAGGACAAAGTCTTTTCCCTGGGGTCCGGGAGTCCAGAATTAGAGAGCATAGGTTTAGGGTGAGAGGGGAAAGATATAAAAGAGATGTAAGGAGCAACTTTTTCACGCAGAGAGTGGTACGTGTATGGAATGAGCAGCCAGAGGATGTGGTGGAGGCTGGTACAATTGCACCATTTTAAGAAGCATTTGGATGAGTATATGAATAGGAAGGGTTTGGAGGGATATGGGCCAGGTGCTGGCAGGTGGGACTAGATTGGGGTGGGATATCTGGTCGGCATGGACGGGTTGGAATGAACGGTCTGTTTCCATGCTGTACATCTCTACGACTCAATGACTCTGGGACAACACATCCATCCTTGGACAAGCCAAACAGAGACACGCGCAAGAATTCTTAGAAGCACGGCATTCCAACTGGACGTCTATCAACAACCACATTGACATGGACTACATCTTCCATCCCCTGAGAAAAAGTACAGGAAATGACATCACCAACCCATGGAAACCTCAACACAAATAGAAAGTGGGCCATCACACCAGTGTTTCACTGGAAGCTCACTGATGATATTACCTGGTATGGTGATGAAACATCTGAAAACAAACCTTCCAGCTCAGTGAGCAAACTTACATCCAGAAAGACATTTTTTTTTAAAATGCAGGTGATAATGGTCTGGAACTTGCTGCTTTATGTGGGTGGAGGAAGTGGAAACTATTAACTATTTTAAAAGGAATTTGAATGGGGACTTGAAGGAAATAAACTTGCAAGACTTTAGGGATAGTGAAGGGAAATAGGATTCATTGATTTTCTTTACAGAAAGCTAGAACAGGCTTTCCAGGCTGTCAGGCCTCCTTCTGAATTTTAACGACTCTATAACCTATCCATCCTTGTTCCATAGATAATGTTGTTGGGTTTGAGGGGGGACAATTTAGGGTAACACCTTCATACTAAATTGTACTCATACATGAATTCACAATAATAATTACTTCAGCGATCAGGATCTGTTCGGGAGGTCTGGGAACCTTTGGAAGTTAAGCAATACTTTTGGAGCGGATAAAGAGTGCAGCTGGAAAAAGCAAAACAGGTCAAGCAGCATCAGAAGACAGGGGGAGTCAATGTTTCAGAGAAGAAGCTTTGATCAGGACTGGGGGAGGGGAAGAGGGCTGAGAAATTGTTTTTCTAAATGAGGAGTTGCTGGCTTGTGCTCAAGAGTTTAGCTCTTAGGGGAACCAGGGTCCTTGATTTGAGTGAAGACAGAAGCAGTTACAAGGGACACTTGGACAGGTACATGAATGGAAAGGTGTAGAAGGTTCTGGGCCAAGCACAGGCAAGTTGGACAAGTTTAGTTTGGGATACTTGGTCAGCATGAATGAGTTGGACCAAAGAGTCCATTTCCGTGCTGTACGACTCTATGACTTGATGTTGGCTACTTAGAACAGCAGGCTTTCCTCAGAGGGGCAACAGAGACTTCTCACCAGCAGGAAGATCACTGTTCCTTCAATTAATTTCAACTCCTTACATGTACATTGCAATATTTTGGTTTGTTCTTCAAAGGTTTTCATGAATGAAGCATCAGTCATCATGACGTATAAGTTTAAACTGGAAAAAGATTTTACTTAAAAAGGAGCAAATAAAGGGAAATTTAATTCTAAAAACAAAATCGGCACTTCTTCATCCTGAAACGGAATGGTCTAAATAACCTCTAGCATTTAACATATGTCACAGTATGATAACAAAAGCAGAATTATATCCTACCTCATCCGAAAATGTAGCTTCACAGCTGTTTGCTCCTCGACTTTGAAGACATGATTGGGTGAAAACCAGAGTTTTTTATCTGGGTCATACAGAGTGAAGAGATTCTGACATAATGGAGAAATTCCTGATAAAAAGAAACATTCAAAACATCACCTTATGTATGAAGTGAATTCAAACATACCTTGAGATATTCACAACTGTACAGACATAATTTTGAATTCAACCAAATTTTCCAAATCTAATCATTATCAGCAGACTGTTGTCCCACTCCAGTCTCTGTTGGAGTTCAAAGCTGGTCGTTGGGATGGACAGAAGCTGCTCAAGAGCAAGGACTATATGCAGGTGTTGATGCTGGGGGCAGTCTTGTGTACCCAATGACATGTAGTCTTAGGAGAAGAGACTCAATATTTAGTTTGGGCCAGTTATTGGCCAACTCCCAACTGGTGTCGAGTTGTCTGACAGCTCCATGAAGGCAGAAGTAGCAAGATAACTTCCAGGCTAAGGTGGAGCTGCTACTGAAGAAAATTAGACTTTATATATTTAAAGGAGAAGAGATGAAATCCCTTGGGAGGAAGATAGATTTTAAGGGAATTTTGTGACTCAGGTGATCACTGATGCTTGGATAGGTTGCTGAGAAAATTTGTGGAATCCGCCTTGGTTATGTCTGCCAATCAACATGGAATATGTGGTCTGTCTGACCACAGTTTGCGTGTTGATTCACAATCGCCACATGTTCATTCTGTTATTTAGAGTATATGATAGATAGAACTGATTATTTGCTTTGTTGACTCATACAGTTAAACAAAAATATTCTGTTTCTTTAAAACGTGGAATCTTAAGCTCTGTTCTTTCAGTAATTATCTGGGATTTCAAACTTCAATCTACTTGACCAATCGTTACTAAATGAGGAACTTCTCTGGTCTCATAACAGCTAATACTCTACACTGAGGAATGAAACAGACTCAAGGTCAACTTGGGATCAGAATTCATAAAATAACAGCTATTTTAATGGAGTATGTCAGGCTTGGTGTTTATTAAAAAGGTATGCAAGATTGAACTCATTCAGATGACATAGAGCTCTTCATTTCCCAAAGAATGGTGGACTTATAGAATAAGGTGATTAGCTTAGGTGCTGATTGCTGATTTGCTCAGATCTTGGTTAATTCAATTCACCTACAGAAGTCAAAGAGGAATTTTAACAGTCTTTGCATTCTCTAAGTTATCCTGGACATTTATGCTACTCCCAATGATTTATATGTCTGGATTGGGTGAAATGTCAATGTGAAGCTTTATGGCAGTGTGAGATACGCCAAGTACACCACTAACTGACCTCCTTGTAAGCAAACATGCTGTTAGCAGGAGATTTTAAAAAACCTTGTCTAAAAACATGCACACAAAACTTATATCCATGTTCTTACCACATTTCTTGGCAGCTTCAATGCACAACTCTTCAGCAACATGCTCACCCTCCTGGTACTTTATGGGGGAATTTGGCACGTACATGAACACTTCAATGCCCTTCTCTGGAGTTGTTGAGAGCGCTTGCAACATGTTTGATTTTCTTTTTTTCAGGCAAAAGGCCATGACACGAGTCCACTTACATTTAGATCCTGCGCGAAGATTCAACTTGTTAACATATTTCTTTGCTCAACATACAGAAAGAAACATGAAGCACTTCAGAATTTGTGCAATGCATGACTTAATATTATGTCATTTACCATTGCAACTCAAGCAGACAATTTTACAAGAACAAAGTGTAAAGCTAACTTCATATTCCAGCCAATTTTTCTCACCATTGAAGTCAGAGTGATGTTGGGTGGGGTGTAAAACACATTTCACCCAACTGTGTGATGCCTGTTTTGTGATAATTGAGAACAAGCTTAAGAATACAGATCTCTTGAATGCAAGCACAAGGTCAGATTTGTTGGAAAATGCTTGTAAAATGTCTATTGTACAGCACCTAACCCCCACACCAACTCATGTCCACCCATCCACCTCTATACCCCTCACATCATAGATGCCAACTCTTAGCCAATTCATAACATCCATGGCACCTAATAACTCACCTCGTCTCCACCATGAGTCGGCCTCAAGTGCCATATGGAGATGATTGTTAAAAAAATTCCACTTATAAACCTATTCAGAGTTTTTAAATCTCCAGTGGTTAATTTCGTTTAAAGCAGACATCTAGTTACATGCTTTAAAAGCTAACTTAAATTGTTACTGAAACCTGTGAGCTCAAAATCCCCAGCTGAGGTGATTAAATATTTTGATATTCAACCAATCTTTCATAATGATATATAATAATAGCCCTTGGGAAAATGTCAGCGAGCTCTAACAAAACTGCATTAGCAAATACAAAATGTGTTTTTATTTCACATACATCTGACAATGCAGTCCAGGAGAACTTTTTTTAAAATGTTGCTTGATTTTAAATGCGTGATGTTTAAAAAAATGTTTAAGGTCATCACAGTGATACAGATTTTATCTGTTCTTCAAGAACATTTACATCTAAACCACCACACTGCAGGCTAAGCACCTTGCAACTGTCAGTATTGGGTTGGTTTTGAATCTCAGCTACTTTTAAATCAACCACTAAATTGATTTATGCCTCTGTGCGTATGTATCAAGCAACTCTCTGTGTCTCCTATTAGTGAAAATGGTTTTGGACAGACTTCTCAATCGAGCTCGCAGCCATTATTTGGAAAAGACTCTGCAGTCTTCACAAGTGCATGAACATCCAGCTCATAATTTCAAAACATAAACATGGCTCTTGTTCTCATTACTAAAGATCCTAGAATTTACCTCAATTATCAAAGATCACTGGAATATTTTTCCCATAATTTAAAATATTGAAAGAAAAGGTATATTGGAAAATATCATAACTGGGAAAACATTTTTGATCTCCCAGGTTAAAGAAGTGTTTTCCTCCCTCTACAAGGCCTACTACAATCACCAGTACTGTCAGACCAGTGACATCTCTGAATACAGGTTGGCCCCAAGAGACAGTCTTCCCAGCCTTGACAGTGTTAAGGAATCACAATAGCACATGCTCAGAACCTCTAGCTGAGATGATTAAACACTATGATACACAGCCAAGCATTCAAGATATTTTTCATGGTAATTACAGATCAGCAGTAAATGATGGCTTATCCACAGGCATCCACATCCCATAAACAAATAAATGAGTAAAACCTCAAGCTTTCTTCGATCCTACTTATTTCTTCCAGTTTCAGCTCTCCCTCCTCCTTCTTCACCACTGACAGGTACAGTTACATGTCTGAGGTTGACACAATAGTTATTTTCCTCACTTCGGTGTCTCAGACACATCCTGCAGGATAGCTCTTATCTTTATGAACTTGACTGCCCAAACAGTTTAGAAATTAACCTTCGACACACATGTAATTTGTAGCAGGGATCAACAGTAAAGGCATATTCACTGTTTACTGCATAGTTCTAAATATATCACCAATGTATTTGGATTTCCAAATCCTATCACATACCTTTACATTGGACTTTGAAACAGAATCGAATAAAAATGCCACTAGATTGCAGTTTGAGTGATAAGTGAAATAGTGATAATTTTTCACTCTTAATTTAGTCTTCCACTGCTCAACAATAAATGGTCAAACCTGCTGCATCAAATTTAAACATAAACAGAGCCTGATCTCAACACCCCAAATTAGTGAGGCAGTTAATCGCATGTAATTGAGGCAATTATTTGTCTCTCCAACAGCCTATTTGCATTCCCATCTTCTCAGGCCCCTAAAATCCTACTTCCTCTGATGATATTAGAGGAAATTCCAAATTGGAACAAAGACCAAACTCCAGTTTTCAAAATTCACAAGGATTAATGAAATATAAAAATGCATGCTAATAGGAATAAGAGAGCACTGCAAACAGGGTGAGAGGTATTCTGAAATAATTTGTCTACCAGCATGAATGGCAAAGGAAAGTAACCCACTACTGTGATTCCTTCAGACTTTCAATTCTGGAAAGACTGTCTATTGGGGTCCACCATCATTCAGAGATGTCACTGGTCTGACAGCACTGCTGATCATAGTAGGTTGTCAAAATGTTTGAGCTGGGTAGAGAGGTGAGGTAGGATCCTCAACAGTCTTATTCTGTTTACTCCACACATCAATTTCAGACTTTGCCCTGTGTTCCTCAACCCACTTTCAGTGTTCTTTTAGGCCAGTTTCAATGCTAAATGCAATAAAATAATTTTGAACCATGTAACAGACACAAGTGAATGTGCATTTAGCACTAAAGGGCATCTGAAAGCTAGCGGCAAGTACTAGAAGTTGGTGAAAAAGGTGAGTTTCACAGAAGAAAAGTCAGATTGAACAATTTGGAGGACAGGATAAATATTGATTAATGGGGGTAGATTTAAAGGGTTACAGCAGCAGGGGCCCAGAACACATTGCACAAGATTGGCAATGCTAAGTGCCAGTTTGGGTGGAATGCAAATTCAAACTTAAAACCTCTGACAAAAACTCAGCCTAAGTTTCAGAACACAAAATGTAGTCCAGGCATTTCTGACTGACATGTGGCACTGTATAGGCATGTTAATTTATTTTTACAATGTAGATACTGCTAATTTCACTGCAAATATATTTATTAAGTGAAATCATGTCAAATATTTTATGCAATTTGATTGATGTGCTTTGTCCTACTCTGAAGGAGGGTCACTGGACCCGAAACATTGATTTGGCTTGCTCTCCACAGATGCTGCCGGACCTGCTCAGTTTCTTCAGCAATTTCAGCTTTTTCCCTGAAGTGCTATAAATTTCCACAAGAATGTGCTTTGCTGGGAACACCAGCATTGATTACCCATCCCAAATTGCCCTCAAGGAAGTGGTTGTGATCTGTCTTCTGAACTACTGCAGCTTTTGTCATTAGGCTGAGTAGCAGTGTAATTAAAAAGCAACCACATTTCTGTGAGTTCAAGTCCTATTTAGACCAGACCAGAGAAGAATGACAAACTTTCATCTTGAGAGCATTCATAAACTCATATGATCTATCACCATAACCTATAACCTTCTTGATTAACATTCTTTGGAGAACATTGCTCACCTGGTAATTACACTTTTAAAGATCAACTGAGTTGAGATAATGGGGAGAACATTCCTTTGTGATTGCATCATGAATCAGTAAATGTAAAACCATACCAGTTTCTTATTCTAGATTTATTTAATGTATTTATATTTCCCAACTATCACGGTGGGATGGTGTCTCCAGTGTGTTTGTCCAGGTCCCTTATTGTCCTGTTAACATACCCAGGGTAGGGTAAAATAGGGTATTATCACTAGGTTATTTATCCAGAGACCAAGCTCTGGGAACCCGGGTTCCAATCTCGCCATGGCCAGTGGTGGAATGTGACTTCATTGATAACCTGGAAATAACAGTCTAATGATGCTCATGAAGCCATTGCCAATTGTCAGGGGAAAAAAACCCCATCTGGTCAACTCATGTCTTTTAGGGGAGGAAACTGTCATCCTTACCTGGTCTGGCCAACATGCGACTCCAGACCCACAGCAATGTGGTCGGCTCTTAACTGCTCATCCACCCAGTGAAGGTCACACCCCACCAATGAATGCTTTGAAAACCAACAATGATACCATTACCTGGTTAACCTGCTCTTTTGAGCTGGCAGAAAAAATGCTGACGGTCCTGCTTTAAATGTGCAAATCAGGATTCATCTGCAATTATAGTTTTGGTTCTGCATGAAACTTTTCCATGAGACTAAACTTGCTGAGGGCCAGAGAAAATCTGGGGAGGCAAGGATTCTTTTGTTTTGTTTTATTGTTGTAACTTCTCTTGTGAACTAGTTCTTGGCCTCACCACACAAGGATGCCTTAAGCATTCTTTATCGTGGTTTCACTTCTCTCACCAAATTGCAATTGCATCACCACTCCCCACTACACATAATGGGTCATCAAGGAATGGGGACATTTCATGGGGATCGTGGAAACTACCTCTTGCAAGTGAAATCATGTTGCCATCTAGGTGATAAACCATGACTAGGTTTCGGAGGATTCTCACCGTGAAGCCCAATGCGTTTTCTCACCATGTCATGGCAAACAAACCTCATCTAACTACCTACTCTGGCCCTACAACATCCGATTCTTGCTTCACCTTACCATGTGCTGTTCCCAGAGCAACTCACCACTCACAGATATCCATCTTATGCTGATGTCATCTTTAAAAGGTTGCTGCACATCCAGATGAGCACTGGCATGCTAAAGTTGCCCTGAACAGTCAAGGGCATTCTCTGAAGATGTCCAAGAACGGTGGCACCACAATTCTCCAACAAGGATCTGGAGGTCCTGGATGAGACACTCATGCAAAGACTGGCAAAGGAGGCCACACCAAACCCTGGCACCTGGTCACTGTCATATTGCCGGTCCAGAGGAACCATCATCCAGATTGATCGGGTTGTTAAGAAGGCATACAGTGTGTTAGCTTTTATTGATAGAGGGATCGAGTTGCAGATTTTGCAGATGTGCAAAGCTCAAGTGCAGCTCCATTTGGAGTTACAGGAAAGATGTGGAAGCATTGGAAAGGGTACAGAGGAGATTTACTAAGATGTTGCCTGGTATGGAGGGAAGGTCTTACGAGGAAAGGCTGAGGAACTGGAGACTGTTCTCGTTAGATAGAAGAAGGTTGAGAGATGATTTAATAGAGACATGCAAGATGATCAGAGGATTAGATAGGGTCGACAGTGAGAACCCTTTTCCTTGGATAGTGATGGCTAGCATGAGGGGACATAGCTTTAAATTGAGGGGTGATAGATATGGGCCAGCTGTCAGAGGTAGGTTCTTTATTCAGAGAGTAGTAAGGGAGTTTTAATGGTTATTGGAAAAACGTATGGTCGATAATGAATAGTGCAGGCGGGATGGACTTCAGATTGGCTTCACAGGTCGGCGCAACATCGAGGGGTGAAAGGCCTGTATTGTGTGTAATGTTCTGTGTTCTAATTGCCAGCAATGCCAAAGGTCTGTTACCGTCTCCATTGTACCAGGCTAAGGGGCACTCTTTTCTGAATACATTCACTGTGTTACTGCACCTATCAAGGCTCATGCTTAGCCACTTCCACTATTGCCCAAAACATCTTTCCTCACTTAGTGTCACCCCTACCACCTCACCCTATCTTTTTGGTGAGGAGGAGACCACTATTAGGCACCCTCACCACCAACAAGAGGAGAATCATGGCCTTCACAAGGGAAGGTGTGGGATGCAGAAATATCCTTGTCTGATCAGCTTAGCATCACACTTCATTCCACTGCAACACTCACATCAACCCCACTGCCAGTCTCATTATTACACCACCACTCGTGACACTCCTCCCTGTTGTGTTATACATTTACTGCCAGCATCGCTACCACCTCCACAGTGAAATGGCTGGCATCTCCAGAACCACCTCCTGTAACATAATGAGGTCTCAGATGGCACATCAGCAACACCTCGGTCACCTCAGAGGGAACATCAGACTTTGAGACTACGGGAGCACCTCACAGCAACAGTCCCACAGTTAGGAGGGAGGAAAAAACAATTCACCCCAGGCAGCTGGCACTTGGCAGACTATTGGAGCCTGGGCACCTGCTCATCCCCAGGCAGAGAGGATCCTGTGTATTTGTCAGCAATAAGAGCCATTTATCCCCACGGAGAGGGATCAGCAGTAGCAGCCGAGAGGTATGCTCCTCATTACGTGGAGGCTGCAGGAGTTCATCAACATGAACAGGTTGGTATTTGCCTCAGCGAGCCAGGTCATCACCCTCAGAGAATGCTGGAAAGGCAGACATAGCTAAACTCCATCACCCCAACCACTGCTCCTCAGGACTGAAGGCATGAAATTAAACATGCAGACTGTTAGTTTAAGTGTATAAGAAAAAAAAAAGCAGAAAGGCCTTTGACTACTTCAGAAACCTTCTATGCGAAAAATAAATGCTCTATGACTTCTTACTCAATTTTCTCTCTGGAAGGTGTTGGCTCAGTCAGCAAGGCTCTGTAGGCATTAAAAGCTAACAACCCAAGGAAGTACGTTTCATGGGCGAATCTGAGCAGACTATTTAAACTTGGGAAGTTGCAACCCTCCATACTGTGTTCTCAGCTAATGTCCACATGCACACTCTAGATCACAAAAAAAGGCAAGAAACCTCTCCTGAATTTGCTTTAGCAATTGGCTAGTTACACAAGTCAATGCTCCAAATGATTTTGGATGAGGAATTGAAAGTTGTGTGCATTTTATCACGTCACAAGTTGTATATAAGCACAAACATTTAGGGGAAACCCATTTTCCACATTTCTTTTCAACATGTCTGCTGTATAACCAACTTGTCCTGCCTGTGATAACAAAAGCTAGCTACAGTATATGTACTGTAAATGGGAAAACACTTTGAAGTTTTACCTAAAAACTTCATTTCCTGTTTCACCGAATTCATAACCCTATTCAAAGAAACTGATAGTTTTGCTTTATTGAGTTGCTCAAATGGGAAATTCCCACAAAAGTATGAGCAAATTCCAGTAAATACATTTGACAGATGACACTGTAACTGGAAAGTCACTCAAAAACTACTGGTGAGAAATCTAAACAAAAGTTTCAGTTAGTTGGCCACGAATATCAAAACCTTGTATTGGGAAAAAATGGGCCAATTTTCTGATGAGAAACAGGAGACCAACAGCAAAATCTGGGCTGTCGACTCAAACACTTACAAGACAAAGCTACACTATATGTAGGCAGGCCAGTAACTGTAGTTATAGTTAAGCAAATAGAAATAACACATAGCTACATTACAAGAGAAACTCACTGCCAATTTAGAATGAATGCACACTTTTTGTTCAAAATGCTGGCCATTGGGTGTTCTTTTGTGTTATTCATTAAGTTACACAGAAAATGAACTTTCCAGACTCTATACCCCCATACTCATGTCTGCAATGCTAGATTATTTTAGGTAGGGTGTTGATAGGATAGACTGATTAGTCTTAAACTTTGAGGTGCTGAAAGAAACAACATGCAGAATTAATGTTCTATGAAAGACAAGAGTCAGAGGTAGACCAGGTGAAGGTGAGATACGCATGAAACCTGGAAACAAGCAGATTAACTTTTCCAATTCTGACGAGTATGAAGTAGCAACAATGATATCATCAGAGAAAGAGTTGAATAGGACAGGAACAAGGAATATTACAAACATCCCACAAATAGACAGGCCTGACTGAGATACGTGCGCATACCCATAGCCTTATTCTTATCTGGTTACTTCTGGTCGAAGGTCCAAGTGTGGCAAGGAACCAATAGCTTAACTGTAATGCCAACCAATGAACTGCTGGCACTCGTCAGCTAGGGTCATAGCGATCAATAGAACCAGGGAGGACAACCCTATAATAACAAAAAACAGCAAGTACTAGAGAAACTAATCAGACCTTAGAGCATCTGAAGAGAGAAGCAGAGTTAACGTTCCAAGTCCAATATGACATTCCTTCAGAACTGCAACTGGAACAGATGGTGAGGGCACCCATTATAAAACACAAAGGCAGCAAAAAGTGGTAAAGGAAGGAGAGAGATGTAAAATGGGCATAGATGAAGATGTGGGAAAGAGAAAATAGGTCCCCACTATTGAGCGCAAAGTCCAAAGTACACAAACAATATATAGCCAGGTAATGTTCAAGTAAAATGATACTTCATCTGGAAGGTGTGTTTGAGGCCTTAGATGGTGAGGAGGGAGATGCTGACTGGGCAAGTGGTACAATTCTGTGATTGTATAGGCAGTTGAGGAGTAGAACACAGAACACAACAGGCTGTTTGGCCCTCAATGTTCTGCCGACCTTTAATCCCACCCTAAGATCAGACTAACCTACATATCCTTCAGTGTACTATCTTCCAAGTGCCTTTCCAAGAGTCGCTTAAATGGTCCGAATGTATCTGACCCTACTACCACTGCTGGCAGTGCATTCCATGCACCCAGCACTCTGTGTACCTCTGACATCTCCCCTAAACCTTCCTCCAGTCACCTTAAAATTATACCCCATCATGACAGACATTTCTGTCCTAGGAAAAAAGTCTCTGGCTATCCATTCTATCAATGCCTATCATCATCTTGTATATCTCTATCAAGTCATCTCTCCCTTCTTAATTCCAATGAGAAAAGCCTTAACTCCCTCAACCATTCTTCATAAGACATGCCCTCTAGTCCAGGCTGCCTGGTAAATCTCCTCTGCACCCTTTCTAAAGCTTCCTATAATGAGGCTACCGGAATTGAACACAATATTCCAAGTGTGGTCGAAGCAGGGCTCCATAGAGCTACAGTATAACCTCATGGCTCTTAAACTCAATTCTGCTGCTAATGAAATCCAACATATCATATGCCTTCCTAACAACCCTATTAACTTGGGTGGCAACTTTGAAGGATCTATGGACATGGAACTGAAGATCCTTCTGTTCCTCCACACTGTCAAGAATCCTGCCTTTAATCCTGTATTCTGCATTCAAATTCAACCTTCCAAAGTGAATTAAAGTCATAGAGATGTATAAGCATGGAAACAGACCCTTCGATCCTACTCATTGACCAGATATCCCAACCTAATGTAGTCCCACTTGTCAGCACCCAGCCCATATCCCTCCAAACACTTCCTATACAGTTTTCCAGGTTGAACTCAATCTGCCACTTCTCAGCCCAGCTCTGCATCCTGTGAATGTCCCATTTCAACCTACAACAGCCCTACCCTTCCACCTCCTCATTGAATTCATTTATAAAAGTCACAAGAGCAGAGGTCCAAGTAGCGATCCCCTGCGGAACAGCACTGGTCACCGAGCTCCAGGCCGAATACCTTCCATCTACCACCACTCTGTCTTCTATGGGCCAGCCAATTCTGTGTTCAGACAGCCAGATTTCCTTGTATCCCATGCCTCCTTACTTTCTGAATGAGTCTACCATGAGGAACCTCATCAAATGCCTTGCTAAAATCCATGTACACCACATCCACTGCTCTACCTTCATCAATGTGTTTTGTCACATCCACAAAGAGTTCGATAAGCTTTGAGAGGTATGACCTGCCCCTCACCAAGCCATGCTGACTATCTCTAATCAAATATGGTTTTCCAAGTAGTCATAAATCCTGTTTGAAATAATGGAGGAGTGCACCAGAGTATTGTCGGAATGCTGACAGTGGAGGTGAGGGGAACGATCTGTTTGGTGGTCATATTCCACTAGAGGTGGCAGACAAGGTCGAGGATGATACTTTGAATCGGTGATTAGTGAGGTGAAAAGTGGTGACAAGAGAAACCGTATTGCTGTTTGGAGAAGAAAAGCAAGTGGTGAGGACATAAGTGCAGGATTTGGGTCAGGCATGGCTGAGGTCCCTATCAATATAAAGATACCTTGGTTGAGTAAAATGGAGGGGGTGGGGGGGGGGGGGGGGGGGGAGAAAGAGTTGAAAGCATGCAGGTGGAAACTGGCAACATTGGAACAGATGCAATGGAGACAGAGAAAGAGTGAGAATTGAATAGAGTTGTGCAGGAAGCAGGGTAAGGAAGTGTAGTTGAGGTAATTGTGGGAATTGCTAAGTTTGTCATGGATATTGGTGGACTCTGCTTTTGGAAATAGAAAGAGAAGTCAAAGAAGGAAAGGAAAAAGTCAGAGGGACCACATAAAGGCAAGAGAAGGGCAGAAACTGGAAACGAACTGATTAAATTTTCCCAATTCTGGACAAGCACTTGAATTAGCACCAATGACATCTTTGGAGAAAGACTTCAACTGAGTACAAATGGAGCAAGGAACATTCTACATACCCCACAAAGAGACAGGCATAACTGAGAATCATGTGCATTTGCATAGCCACAGCTTTGACTTGGAGAAAGTGAGAAGAATTAAACAAAGTTGTTCAAAGTGAGAGCAACCTCAGCTAGGTGAAGGGTAGTGGTGGCGGATTGGGAATGTTCAGGCCTCTTTTCAATTACGAGTCAGAGAGCCTTCAGACCCTCCTACTGGGATAATGGATGTACAGAAGGGATTGAACATCCATGGTGTACAGGTGGTAGCTACTGCCAGAAATCTGGAAATTTTGGAACTGATGTCAGAAGTATCATGAATTTAAGCAAGAAAGGGACTAAACAAAAGGGGCAAAAACAGTCAAGATAGGAAGAAATATGCTCACTGGGGCAGGAACAGGCTGAATTGAGGATCTGCCATTGCAGTCCTGCTGGTGAATTTTGGTAAGGAGATGGAAACGGGCTGTGAGGTGTTGGAGGACTGCAAGGGAGGAAGCTGTGGAGCAGAAAATGCCCAGAGGAAAATGCTAGTGACAGTCCTGGAAATAACAGCTTGATGCTCAATATTGGGGACATAACCCATTGGGAGACTTGAGTCGGTGCTCAACTTCTATAAGATAGAGGGTAGCATGGCAGACAACAAGACAAACTGATTACAGGCAGAATTGATAACAACTTCCGGGTTACACCTGAGAGAACAGAGTGCAGTAAGTTCAGAGGGAAAGAGGGTAGAGTGGTAAGGAGAGCAGAAAAGTGAAGGCGGCCAATCTCACGTCAGCAGTTCTTGATGAAGACGACAAGTGAAGGCAAAGAGGGCAAAAGTGGAGGGGGAGTATTAGAGGTGTGTGAAAGGGTCTATGTTTTGGGGAGAGGACTCTTTTCCAGAGTGGGAGCAGAAGTGAAGGCGACTGGAGAAGAATTTAATATCACGTCACTCCCGAAAATCATTGAGGTGGGGGAGTAAAAGGGATAAAGCAAAGTCCTTTGCTGAGCACAGATTGTACAGCAGAATGTGCTATGTCAGAATATAGCGAATACATGGGATTAAGAGGAGTGGAGATAGAGCTGAAAGAAAGGGGAGGGGAGGGGAGGAACAATCCAGAGGGCTGTCGGCACATGTGAGTCTTCAGAGCTTGCATTTCTTAAGGCCTGAAAGAGAGAAATGGAACTGTGGATCAGGGCGTCTATGGCTCAGTGTGAGGCAGTGCTGCTAAAGAGACACAGTGCAGGGCACTGAGTGTTGATCTTAGGATGCAGCAGGAGCAGCTGAGGAACACTGTGTCATGGAGATACCTCTAGTCTTGGTTAGGTTCAAATGTAAAGGATGGAACTTGAGTTGTGTGACAGTGTAGTAAGCTTCAGCATTTTAATTTCTAGGTTGAAAGCAGGAGCAATAACTCTGCCTCAAATAAAGTGTTAAGGGATAAGGACAAACTGTTATACTGGAACTGAAAACAATTAGCCACGCCTGGGAGAAGGCGGCGATATAAACAAACTGTTTTAACAACTGCTTGATAAATGGTTGCTTTATGTCACAAGGACAAAGGATTGTCCTGCAGGAGTATATAGTGAGTTAATCATAGGAAAGATGTGCCTGCAAACTGTTAATGCCAAATGTAACAGGAACAAAGAAGCTACTTTTGATAAGGCAAGCTGCAGGCCTAATGATTCCAGAGGAGCAGTCAATATTTCAGAAGGAAGAATCAAAAAGATCAATAATGGCACACCACAAACTTGAAGGATGGAAAATTGTATAATAATTCAACTCCAGGATCCTTCAGGAGCAGAACTCTGAAGAACAACACTGCATAAGCATCAAACCCTGCATGCATCAAGAGATAGACTCTGTTGGTCAGAATTGAAGCATTAAATCGGGTAATAGCCAAGTTGAGTTGTGAGGCACAGCTTGCTTAGGAGAGGTGTCATTTTGGTTGCTACGTGCAATAAAGGTGCATACAATAAATAATTGTTTCAATATTTCTGAGGAGACCACATCAAGAGCAACGGACACAGTAAATGAAGTGGTTGAATGTGCAAGAAAACTTCTGCTGGACGTGAAAAGATCCTTTGGGGCCTTGGACAGAGGTGAGGGGGAGGTGTGGGCGCAGGTTTTATACTTCCTGTGATGGCAAGGGAAGGTGTTGTGAGTGGAGGACGGGTTGGTGGGGGCCATGGACCTAACGAGGGAGTTGCGGAGGGAATGGTCTCTGCGGAATGCGGATTGGGTGGGGAGGGAGGTATCAGAGATATATCTCTGATGGTGGAGTCTGACTGTGGGTGGCGGAAATGGCAGAGGATAATGCACTGTATCTGGAGATTCATGGGGTGGGGGACTAGGGGTGGGGGATTCTATCCTTGTTACAGTTAGAGGAATGGGATTCAAAGGTGGAGGTGCAGGAAGTGGAGGTGATGCGCTGGATGGCAATGTCACTCAGGTGGGAGGGGAAATTGCAGTCTTTGAAGAAGGAGGCCATCTAGGACGAGGTGTAGTCAAGATAGCTATGGGAGTCAAAATAGATGCCCGTGTTCAGTTGATCACCGGAGACAGAGATGGAAAAATCCAGGAAGGGGAGGGAGGTGTCAGAGATGTTCCAGGTGAAGTTAAAATCAAGGCAGAAGGTGTTTGTGAAGTTAATGAACTGTTCAATCTCCTCATGGGAAGATAAGACGGTACTGATACAATCATCAATGCAGTGGAGGAACCGGTGGGGAATGGTGCCAATGTAACTGAGGAGAATGGACTGCTGCACATATCCTAAGAGGCAGGCCCATGTGGGTGCCCATGGCTAGCCCTTTCATCTGAAGGAAGTGGGAGGATTCAAAGGAGAACCTGTTGAGAGTGAGGACCAGTTCCACTCATCGAACGATTGGAGGGGGACTGGTTGGTTCAGCAGGTGGAAGAAACGGAGGGCTTGGAGGCCTTCATCATGGCGAATGGATGTGTACAGGGATTGAATGTTGATAATGAAGATGAGGCTTTGAGGGCTGGGGATACCAAAGTCACGGAGGAGGTCGACAGCTTGGGTGGTGTCATGAATGTATGTGGGGAGTTCCTGGGCCAAGGGGGATCAAGTTAAAATAGAAGGAGAGAATTTCGGTAGAGCAGGAGCAGGCAGGGATGAAGAGTCAGCCAAGGCAGTCAGGTTTGTGAATTTTAAGCACTTCTCAAAACACTTTGGTATAGTATTACATTGTTTAAATAAAATTCTTGATCATTCAAATACTAAAATGCAGAAAAAGGACATCAAATTGTCAGGATTAGAGAATTGCTGGGATTTTAGATATCAATTTTCAAAACAGGAAAATCATATTTTACTGGTGGATTTGTCAAACTGAGTCCCAGATATGATACATGTTGAACTATTTGACACTAAAAAACTCTATCTTTAATTGGTCAAAAGGCTGTCTTAAAAATAATGGATTCAGTACTTGACAGTTTCATCTCTTGTAATAATAAATGAACAGCAAAACCATTATACTGGTTTCCATGCAAATTTAGAATGAATGCAACTTTTAATGAACGCCTTTTACTCATTTGCTTTAACATGACAGTTACTGATACCACATGGTTCTGTCTTTCTTGCCAAATATTGCAGCTTAACAATTATCAGCATAACCAACAGAACGGCTTGTCCCATAACCTTGCATACATCTTCAAAGCATGAAATGGATTGTGATTTCAGTAGATGGATTTCTATGAAGTACTGACAAGATTCATTTTCCATGGAGCAATAAACATGCAACTCTGTAGTTCTAGTCTACAAGACAATAAGACCAGAAATGTCCAGGAGCAAGGGCAGTACGTATAAACTGTTCATCAATAGGGTAACAGGTGTAAAACTGTTTGTACAGGACAAACAGTAATATTATTACTTTCATTTTATTTCTTTGTATGCATACATCTTCTTCTGATAACTTTTGATTATATTTCTCTGTCTATTTACTATTACAAATGGTCATCCCCTATGCTCCCAGATCAATGAATTCGACCCACTTCTTCCGCCGCCTCCATCTCTGTGCTTACTTTTTCCATCAGGACGCCTGCCCACCCTCTGAGAACGCCTTCTCCCGCCTCCACCTGAACACTCGTGCTGGTCTGTTACCTACCTTCAATCGCCATTTCCAACTGCCGCCGTCACATTGACTGCCTCAACCTGTCCACCCCCCCTCACCTACACCAACCTCCTGCCCTCACAATGTGCATCCCTCCATTTCCTCCACTCCAGCCTTAACGTCACCACCAAACCAGCAGATAAGGAGGGGGGAGGCACAGTGGTAGTTTGGCGTTCCAACCTCTATACCACTGAAGCCAGGCGCCAACTCATGGACACCTCCTCCTACTGTCCCCTCGACCACAACCTCACCTCCTATCACCAGACAATCATCTCCCAGACCAGACACAACCTAGATACCTCAGGAGATCTCCCACCCACAGCCTCCAATGTCACAGTCCAGGAGCACCTCACTACCCATTTCTACCTCTTAGCCAAAACTCTCAAACCTGACTGCCTCGGTCTGTTCCTGTCCCACCAAACGTATCCCTGCATACCTTGACACCGTTGTTTCCTCCCCCAGTCCAGAAACTCCCCATCTAGGTTCATGACACCACACATACCCTCCACCTCCTCCATGACTTTGTTATCCCCGGCCCCCAACGCCTCATCTTTACCATGGACATCCAGTTCCTATACACATCTATCTGCCATGACGAAGGCCTCCAAGCCCTGCATTTCTTCGTCTCATGCCAATGCAATCAGTATCCTTCCACTAAGACCCTTCCACACATTCATTTGGCTAAACTGGTCCTCATCCTCAACAATTTCTCCTTCGAATCTTCCTACTTCTTCCAGAGCCAAGGAGTAGCCATGGGCACCTGCATGGGCCCCAGTTATGCCCGCCTCATCGTCAGGTATGTGGAACAGTCCATCTTCCGCAGCTACACCGGCACCACTCCCCACTTTTTCC
This sequence comes from Chiloscyllium punctatum, assembly GCF_047496795.1. Lineage (NCBI taxonomy): Eukaryota > Metazoa > Chordata > Chondrichthyes > Orectolobiformes > Hemiscylliidae > Chiloscyllium > Chiloscyllium punctatum. The sequence continues at coordinate 75,074,677 of NC_092745.1, forward strand.
TCCGCTACATCAATGACTGTATCCACGCCACCTTATTCTCCCACAAGGACATTGTACAGTTCACAACTTCACGTGTGTTCCTCCCCGGTCTCAAATTCACCTGGACTACCTTGGGCACCTTCCTAGGCCTCTGGATCTCCATTTCCAATGGCCAACTCCACATGGACAGATTCCCACAGCTACCTGGACCATACCTCCTCCCACCTGCTTCGTGTAAAAATGCTCCCTTATTCCCAAATCCTCTGCCTCCACTGCATCTGCTCCCAGGAGGTCCAATTCCACTACAAAACATCCCAGATGGCCTCCTTCTTGAAAGACCGCAATTTCCCCTCCCACATGGTCAATGATGTCCTCCAGCACATCTTATTCACTTCCTGCACCTTCACCCTTGAACCCCACCCCTCCAATCACAACAAGGACAGAACCCCCATCTCCCCCCACCACCACCCCCAGTCTTCACCTTCCACACTACCAACTTCCAGATACATAGCATCATCCTCCGCCATTTCTGCCACCTACAAACAGACTCCACCACCAGGGATGTATCCTCTATCTGCATTCCGAAGAGACCATTCCCTCCGCAGCTCCCTGGTTAGGTTCATGCTCCACACCAACCCCCCACCCCCACCCCCACTCCTGGCAGCTTCCCCTGCCGCTGCAAGAAGTGCAAAATCTGCACCCATACATTCCCCCCCTTACCTCTGTCCAAGAGTCCAAAGGATCCTGCCACATCCAACAGGGATTTACCTGTACTTCCACATACATCATCTACTGTGTCCATTGCTCCCGATATGGCCTCTTGCACATTGGGGAGACAGGACGCCTATTGCGGAACATTTCAGAGACCATCTCTGGGATGGATACATACATGAAACAACCCCACCACCCTGTGGCCAAACACTTCAATTCCCTCTCCCACTCCATCAAGGGCATGCAAGTCCTGGGCCTCCTCCATTGCCAAACCCTAACCACCCAAGTCCTGGTGGAATAATGCCTCAGATTCCACCCTGGGCTCTTCCAGCCACAAGACATCAATGTCAATTTTACCAGTTTCCTCACTTCCCCTCTCAACCTTATCCCAGATCCTACTTTCCAACTCGGCACTGCCCTCTTGTTCTGTCCTACATGTTCATCTTGCTTCCCACCTATCCACTCCACCCTCCTCTCTGATCTATCACCTTCACCCCCACCTTCATCTACCTATTGCATTCCCAGCTACCATTCCCCCAGCCCCACTCACCTTCCAATTATCTCTCAGCCCCCTTGGGTCACAGCCTCATTCCTGATGAAGGGCTTGTGCTCGAAACATTGACACTCTCCTGCTTCTCGGATGCTACCTGACCTGCTGTGCTTTTCCAGTGCCACACTCTTCAACTCTGATCTCCAGCATCTGTAGTCCTCACTTTCTCCTATTACAAATTGTGGCCAATATCTCCAATGTAAGTTTATAATTTTGATTATGTAGTTGCAGCTTCTATAGAAGTTTTTGTTTTATTCACTAGCGGGATGTGAACATTGCTGGCTGGCCAGTATTCATTGCCTGCCCCTAATTGCCCTTGAGGTAGTGGTGAATGAGCTGTCTTCTTGAACTGCAGTCTACGTTTTGGAGGTAAACCCACAATCCCTTTCGGGAATTGCAGTTCATGAAGGCATTCAGTCAACTCTGCCACCATTTTATGTGCCGTTTATTTTTATCAACAGACTCAGCAATTTAATATTCTCTGTCTGCAAGCCCTTCTTGCTTGCAGAACCTGATTTTTTGTCACAATCTCATCTTGGCACTCATATTAATTTCAAGTGCTGATTATTCATAATTTGATATAATTTATCAAGGAACAAATTGTCAACAATGTGGACTAATGCAAGAAAAGCAGCATGGATTTGTTACAAGTAAATGATGCTTAACTGACTTGATTGAATTTTCACTGATGGCAATGGAGAACAGTGATACATTATTGTAGGAAGAACAAGAAAGTAGCATCAAATCAAAGATATGGTTCTAAAGGGGTAAAGGAGCAGGGAAACCTACACAACTGTCGGAATCACTGAACGTAGCAGGACAGGTTGAGAACGAGTTACTAAAGCAACTCAAAATGCTGGGCTTTGCAAAAGAGAAATGTGGATTACAAAAGCAAAAAGGTTAAAGTAAAAATTTATAAAACCAAATCACAGAAAATTTTTTGAATGTATTAGAATATATCAAGGTGGATAAATCTCATCTGGTCCTGACCAAATATCTCCAATAACACTGCAAGTGGCTAGAGAAGAAATTGCGGGGGCCCTGGCTGATATTTTTGCATCATTAGCCACAGTGAGGTCCTGAAAGACTGGAGGGTAGCGAATGTTGTGCCATTATTCAAGAAGGGCTGCAAAGAAAAACCTGGCAACTATAGATCAGTAAGCCTAACATATGTGGAGGATATGTTACTTGAAAAGAATGAGGGATCTAAGATATACATATATCTGGAAAGACAGGGCTTGATTAGGAGTAGTCAGCATGGCTTTGTGCATGGGAGATCATACCTCACACAAATTTGTTAGAATTCTTTGATGAAGTGACCAGGAAGATGGTTGAGGTCAGGGTGGTAGACATCATCTATATGGATTTCAGTAAGGGCTTTGATAAGGCTCCATGTGGTAGGCTGCTCTGGAAGGTTAAATCACATGGGTTCCAGGATGAGTTGGCAAATTGGATACAAAATTGGCTTGAAAGTAGGAAGTAGAGGGTAATAGTGGAAGGATGCTTGTAGGTCTGGAGGCATGTTATTTGCAGAGTGACTCAGGGGTCGGTGCTGGGCCCATTGCTGCTTATTATCTATAACAATGATTTGAATTGGAATATACAAGGCATGATTAGTAAGTTTGCTGATGACACTAAAATAGGCAGTATCATGGACAATGAGGAAGGTTGTCAGAAATTCAGAAAGGCAGCAGGAACTTAATCAGCTGGGGAAGTGGGCTGGGAAATGGCAAATTGAGTTTAATATAGATAGGTATGAGGTCTTGCATTTTGGAAAGTCAAATCAAGGTAGGAATTTTTTTTGGGAATGATAGGGTCTTAAGGAGTGTAGTGGTGTAGTGGATCAAGAGGGATTTTGGTGTTCAGGTTCACAGTTCTATGAAAGTGGAACCACAGGTAGACAAGGCAGTGAAGGCGGTGTTTGGCACACTAGTCTTCATCAGTCAGAGCATTGAGTATACAAGTTGGGAAATTATGTTGCAGTTACACAGCATGTTGGCGAAGTTGCACTTGGGGAGTACTGTGTTCAGTTTTGGTCACCTTGCTGTAGGAAGGATGTTATTAAACTGGAAAGAGTGCAGAAGAAATTTATAAGGATGTTGCCTGGACTCAATGGTCCGAGTTATAGGGAGACGATGGACAAGATAGGACTTTTTTTCTTTAGAGCATAGGAAACTCAGGAGAGACCTTATGGGAGGTGTGTAAGATCATGAGAGTCATGGATAGGATGAATGCACTCAGTTCTTTTCCCAGAGTTGGGAAATCGAGGACGAGAGGACATCAGTTTAAGATCAAAGGTAAAGAATAAAGGGGAACCTGAGGTGCAACTTTTTATAAAACAGAGGGTGTACACATATGGAATGAGCTGCCCGCAGAAGTGGTTGAGGCTGGTACATTAACATTTAAAAAGGCATTTGGACAAATAAAAGGTTAGGAAAAGATCAGAAGGATATGGACCAAGCTCAGGGAAATGGGGTTAGCATGGACAGACATTTTGTTTGGCATGGAATAATTTGGGCCAAAGGGTCTGTCTCTGTGCTATAAGACTCTTCTGCACTCTCTCCAAAGCCTCCACATCCTTCCTGTCATATGGCTCTATGACGCTAACCCTGGTTTCAGCCTCGGCTGGATAACTGCGTTTAGCTTTGGGCATCACATTTCAGAAAGGCTGAAAATGTATAGAGGGTACAGAAAAAGTTGACAAGATAGTTGTGTGAAGGTGGTGAGACTGGAGTTGTGTGGATAGGCTGAAGAAGCAGAATCTGTTCTCCATGGAGGAGAAGGTCAAGAGGGATGTAGAAGAGCAGTTGATAATCATGATGAGCCTGAACAGTGTACATAGGGAGAAATGTTCCCTTTGGTGCAAGAGTGGAGAACCAGAGGATATCCACTTAAGGTTATTGGCAAAAAACAAAGGTCTTAAGAGGATATTGTTTAGGATCTGGTTGCACTGTTCTGAGATTGTCGGAATTCAATCAATATCAGACTAAGAATTTGCAGGGCCAACAGTAAAACTACAAATAGGGGGAAAAATAATCAAATCATATCTAGGCCTGTTGGTGATAAAGAGCTTGAAATAGCTTTTTTTTCCTGTATGAACTACTCAATCATAACTCTTTGCATTCCAAGTACTACCAGTTTCTTCCTTTAACATTAACTCATTCAGCTGACACTCAGCAGCCAATTAAGTCTTGCTAAACAGATTCATCACTTCTCTTTAAATAAAACTTTAAATGAAACAATCTTTGAACAGAATCACATGAGATTTTTTCCATAATCTGTTTCTTTGAATAGAAGCTTAATCACAAAATGATGCAAACATTTTTTCTCATGTCCTTATACTTTTAACAGCAAGTGTACTCTTCGAGGATCTCCAACAACTCCTTTGAACAAATGCCTTTTCTTTGTGAAAATGTGACAAAAAATAAACTGTTGATTGTATCTACCCACTTCATTTTTTGAATCTCCTTCTAGCATTTCCCTTCACTGACAAATTAATTCTTACCCTCTTCTCAGTGATATCCTTTCTCCTACAAAAATGCAAAATACTGCAATTGCTTGTAATTGGAGTTAAAAGAAGGAAAAGCTTGTGAAACTCAGGTCTACATAGAGAACCAGAATTAACAGATGAAGTTTGATATGATACTTACACTTACAATTCCACTCAAAGGATAACTTTCTCTTAGCTATGTTAATCACTTGCAGCACCTGTATACTAACTTATTGGAACTCATGCATTCATGCACATGAATGCATCTTAGAGTTCAGCAGTCATTCCTCTTTTTTCATACTTGCTTTTTTATTTTTCCTGAACTGAAAAATTTTACATTTTCCCATATTATGCTCCATTGGACAGATTTTTTGCTCACTCACTCAACCCTCCATCCCCAACCTTAGCGGTGAGTCTACTGGAACGCAGTTTATATATTCTTGCTCCCGGACGTTTCTGGTCTGATTTTCTCCAATACTGGAACTGCAAAGTTGTCTATTGCACTATAGAAAACAAATTTCTTCAGCACTTCATTCAAATAGATCTAGTGGAACATAATTCCATTTCATGCTTTGAAGATCAATTGAAGATTATGGGAGAAGTCATCCTATTGGTTATATCAATAATTGTTAGGCTGCACTATTTGGTTAGAAAGAAACTTACTGGTACCACAGAGTACTATCACGTTAAAGCAAATTAAGACATGTATTAAAAATTGCACTCGTTCCCTGACTGCCTTAAAACAGTATAAAGACTTTGCTATTCACACCATGTTACGAGATGAAACCAATAAGAACTGAATCGATTACTTTTGCGAGCATTTTGACAAATTCAAGGTAGAATTTAGACTGCCAGATCAATTAACATGTTCCACATTGGAAATTCAACATGAAAAACTCATCAGAAAAATGACTTTTGTCACAAAAATGGACATGTGACATCCCAACAGTCTACTCCTGATAATTTGAAGTCTTTCTCTGCACTAAAGAATTCGAATGATCAAGGATTTGATTTAAACAAATGTCAAACCAAAGTAGAATTCTGATGCTTAAAAGGAATTACATAACCAGATAATTGGAATGAAGCAACTTGTATACTGAAACATTTTGTTTCCAGTGATACCTATATTGTACTCTAAAGAAAGAGAATCAGAGAATAACTGTGTTTGAAATGTGGATAAGGCAGGGGATAGTCAGAACCAGCTGGATAACCAGAGGGGAAATACATGGGTTAAACCAAGAACTGAAGTTCAGCAATCCAACAGGTTGCTAAACGCAGAAACAGAACAACAGCCAACTAGAGTTATTGGAAACAAAAATCTGACAGCCTTATCTTGGAAACAATTGAAGGAGAAATTGAATTGAAAGTAGAAGAGGAAGAAAAATCAGATGGATGGACAACATTGAGACATGGACTAATGGCAGTATGACCAAAAAATCCCCACGGAAGCCACCAGACAATGCCAATGTTTCCACTCAGCCCAAGAGGTCAATGAATGAATGATGTCAATTCCAATCAGATCATGCCTAATTTTATCAAACATGCAGAAATCTTGGATTAGGCTGGCATTTCCTAGCCTCCCTCTATTAATGCCAGGATTTAATGTATGATATGTAGAGTAGGATTGAGGTGTGCACACATATCAATCAATTCCACACAATCCAAACCAATGGCAGGTGCTTTTGAAACATTCTAGGATACGGGAGGTAAAGATCAACTAGTATCGAAAAAAATATTTTTATAAATAATTGGGATTTTTGACATTAACAAAGATAGAAGCAAGAGTAGGCTATTCGACCTCTCAAGCATGCTCTACAATTCATTATCATCATGGCTGATCATCAAGCTCAATACCTGAATTCTGCCCCCCCCCCCCCCCCAAATCCCCTGATCCCTTTAGCTACAAGAGCTATATCTAGCACCTTCTTCAAGGAGGAAGTTGCTTTGCAGATGAAGACAAACTTATCTGCAAGGACATCTTGAATTTCAAAATTACTATATCTTCTTTGAATTGCCTCTTTGACTCCTAGAAATGACTTTAAAAGAGCTGTTTTGTTATTAGTGCTGCAGCTAAAACTGATTTTTGTTTTGTTTGACAGTTTCTCAAGGAGTAACCAGATTGCAGTCTTTCTTACAGTTTAACTTAATTTTGGCCTTGTCCTTATCTTTGCAAAGTCAGTCAATTCTAAATCACAGCAGATAATCTTGCTTGATTATAAACAGTGACTACATTTTAAAAAGCACTTCCTTGGCTGTGAAATATTCTGGGACACCACTCATTGTGAAACGCAATTATATAAATACATATCTATCTTCAATAATATGAGCAATAATTATATTCATGTTACCATTTGAATCTGTTCATGTTTCCAGTATGCCTTGTGATTTTGGTTATTGTTAAACAAATCTAGGTCTCGTCGTGTATTGTTGTAGTTTCCCATAAAGTTTGTGTGATAAGTCTATATTAAAAAGGCCCAACACGTTCTTCACAATCTTGTAGCACTCAATGTACAACAATACCAGGGGGAACATTTCCAAAAGTGCGTTTTACCCACAACATCAGAATGAAAACTGTCTTCAACTATGCCAAATTACAAAGAAGTAGTGGCAGAGTTGTACAATTGAATACATGGTCTAACTGCAGAGAATCTCTGTGTTGGCAACAGAATACAGTGCTATTAGTGATCAACATGACTTAAAACCTTTAATACAGAAGCAAAATTCTGCAGATTCTAGAAATCTGAAGTGAAACAAAATACAAAAGATGCAGGAAAACTTCTGCAGTTGAGGCAGTATCTATGAGTGTAAATGTGTTAATGTGTTAAATCAATGATCTTTCATCAGAACTAAAGAAAGACATAAATTAAGAATTCCAGTAGGAGTGGAGAAGCTGCAGGAAGAAAACGGAAGGTCTGAGACAGGGTGGAGGCCAGGAGAGATTACCAAACCAAAGACTTCATGACATCAGCCAAAGGGATCGGCAATAGCTACAGTAAAGAAGCAAAAGGCTGTATCCAAATGAGACAAGCATGGCTCCATAAAGAAACATCTAAATGCAACAGGAAGGGATAAAGAAAGAAACAAGACAAGACCAGACATCAAAACAAAAAGAAAAGAATAAATTGAAGATTGGGCTACGCTCTTAAGTTGTTGAACTCCTCATTGAACCCAGGAAGCTGTAGAATGCTGACTCAAAAGATAGGGGCTGTTCCTGGAGATTGTGTTGAACTTCGCTGGAAGGCTGCATCAAGCCATGGACAAAGACCAGCATGAGAGCAAAACTGATAATTAAAATGATAAGCAACCGGAAGCTCAGAGCAGTGCTTGCAGACTGAACAGAGGTGTTCCGCAAAACAGATAGCACTCGGAACCTGTGTGTTTCGAGCTTATTTCAAACTGCTTCAGAAAACATTAGCTTCCATCACTTCACAGTGCAAAGCTACATGCAGTATTGTTTGTCTGGAAGGACACTCTGGTCACATTGAAAATCGGCAGCAGAAGGAACAAGTCCATGGCTTTTTACCTGCACGATTTCCCAGAAACCAGGATCTTGCTGATAACATCATTTTGGTACCTGAGAAATGCCTCAAAATTCCATGGCTTTCAGGAACTATATGTGTGTATATATATATTAAAAAATCAGGAAAGCGCAAGGTCATGTTGGTCATACATTACACTTCTCAAAAGTGCATATTAAATGGTCGGGCAGAGAAACAGATACATTCCAGTTTAGTCTTGCTGAGGTCCACTGCATGTCGCACAACCTTGTCAGTCAAAGAAAGTCTACTCTATAGCAAATACAGTTTGCTCCAACGAAATACAGTTTATAACCCAATCTTCTTCCTGTGTTCATCCAAACACACAATATCTCTAGAACACAGCTTGGTGTTGGAGAGGTCTGAAGGTTGATAAGTCCCCGGGGCCTGATGGTCTACATCCCAGGGTACTGAAGGAGGTGGCTCGAGAAATCGTGGATGCGTTGGTGATTATTTTCCAGAGTTCGATAGACTCGGGATCAGTTCCTGCGGATTGGAGGGTGGCTAATGTTATACCACTTTTTAAGAAAGGTGGGAGAGAGAAAACAGGAAATAATAGACCAGTTAGTCTGACCTCAGTGGTGAGAAAGATGCTGGAGTCTATTATAAAGGATGAAATTACGATACATCTGGATAGCAGTAACAGGATAGGTCAGAGTCAGCATGGATTTATGAAGCTGAAATCATCCTTGACTAATCTTCTGGAATTTTTTGAAGATGTAACTCTGAAGATGGATGAGGGGGATCCAGTAGTGTTCCTGGACTTTCAGAAAGCTTTTGATAAAGTCCCACATAGGAGGTTAGTGAGCAAAATTAGAGCGCATGGTATTGGGGGCAAAGTACTAACTTGGATTGACAGTTGGTTGGCTGACAGGAAACAAAGAGTAGTGATAAACAGCTCTATTTCGGAATGGCAGGCAGTGACCAGTGGGGTACTGCAGGGATCAGTACTGGGATTGCAGCTTTTTTCAATATATGTTAATGATATAGAAGATGGTATTAGCAATAACATTAGCAAATTTGCTGATGATACTAAGCTGGGTGGCAGGGTGAAATGTGATGAGGATGTTGGGAGATTACAGGGTGACCTGGACAAGTTAGGTGAGTCAGTCAGATGCATACATTTAATGTGGATAAATGTATGGTTATCCACTTTGGTGGCAAGAACAGGAAGGCAGATTACTACCTAAATGGAATCAATTTAGGTAAAGGGGCAATACAGAGAGATCCGGGTGTTCTTGTACACCAGTCAATGAAGGTAAGCATGCAGGTACAGCAGGTAGTGAAGAAGGCTAATACCATGCTGGCCTTCATAACAAGAGGGATTGAGTATAGAAGCAAAGAGGTTCTTCTGCAGCTCTACAGGGCCCTGGTGAGACCACACCTGGAGTACTGTGTACAGTTCTGGTCTCCAAATTTGAGGAAAGACATTCTGGCTATTGAGGGAGTGCAGCGTAGGTTCATGAGGTCAATTCCTGGAATGGCGGGATTACTTTACACTGAAAGACTGGAGCGACTGGGCTTGTATACCCTTGAGTTTAGAAGACTGAGAGGGGATATGATTGAGACATATAAGATTATTAAAGGATTGGACACTCTGGAGGCAGGAAACCTGATGGGTGAGTGCCGAACCAGAGGACACAGCTTAAAAATACGGGGTAGACCATTTAGGACAGAGAGGAGGAGAAATTTCTTCACCCAGAGTGTGGTGGTTGTGTGGAATGCTCTAACCGAGAGGGCAGTAGAGGCCCAGTCTCTGGATTCATTTAAGAAAGAGTTGGATCGAGCTCTCAAGGATTGTGGAATCAAGGGTTGTGGAGATAAAGCAGGAACAGGATACTGATTAAGGATGATCAGCCATGATCCTATTGAATGGTGGTGCAGGCTTGAAGGGCAGAATGGCCTACTCCTGCACCTATTGTCTATTAACAGTCAACCATACATAACCACCCCTTCTTTCCTCAAGAGGTTGAGATGTAGCTTTTGTTGACAGTTTGTCTTCTCTCTCCTTACAAGTTGTTAAGAAAAGTTGAAGATCTTTATAGACCTCTAGTCACATGCAATGTCCTTGTTATTTCATGAAAGCATAAAGATATTATGTTAACAAGCAACTGTGAAATAAGGTTTGATGTCCTTTGGGGAAGGAAATCTACAGGCTGACTTGGTCTGACTTTTACACCATTCCAGACTCTCAGTGATGTGGCTGACCCTTCCTCCATCTCAACAACTCAACAGATAATAATCATTGGCCTAGCCAGTAACACCCACATCCCATGAACAGATCAAGAAAAGGGCAGTTCCTATGAATTTTCAAACCTCAACCCCTATCACCTAGCCATGGAACTAATCATGCTGTGTGTACCTTCCAATATCCTTAACTTAATACTATGTTGGCAATTGTATTTCACAACATGGTCACAAAAATAAATAGATAGATACAAATTACACATCCTGCGCTTTCAGAAGCTAAACAGCATGGTTGACTCAGCGAATTGCTCCCAGAGGTATTAAAGCCTAAAGTATCCTTATGTACATGGGGAATGTTAACATGTTAATTATTTTCACCTGCAGAACATACCAACAGGGAATGCACAAGTAAAAAGGAAATAGAAACTCTAATTGGTGTGGGATCTTGCAGGATGCCCACTTACTTATAAAGGAATAGCAAGCTTTGAATCCGTGATAAACTGAACAGACAAGAATTCGACACTAGGCTCTGATCGCTGCCACTGAAGGTCTTGGCTCAGTTATAAAGTCCACTAACACGCCGAAAGCCGTTGCCCAAGAGTTAATGAGCTGGCGTTGAAATCCATTCAGGACTCCCCAGGCAGTATCGAATCCTGCCAACTAAGTTTCCTCACATTCCTGACAGTGTACACCTGGCTAGTTCAGTTTGTATAATATGGGGCCTTCAGTAAGGCCAGTAAATGGAGGAATAGAAGCAGGCCATTCAGCCCACCAAGTCTGCTCTGCCATTTAATGAAATCATCGCTAAGCAACTCCACCTTCCTGCCTTTTCCCCAGAACCCTTGATTCCTATATTAATTAAAATTTGTCTATCTCAGCCTTCAATATACTTAATAATTAAACCTCAACAACCCTGCATGGTAAGGAATTCCACAGAGAAAGGGAGGTGATGGCCTAGTAATATTTTTGCTGGACTGTTAATGCAGGGACCAAGGTAATGTTCTGAGGACTTGGGATCGAATCCCACCATAGCAGGTGCTGGAATCTACATTCAATAAGAGTCTGGAATGAGGTGTCTATTGATGACCGTGAATCCATTGATAATTATTGGAAAAATCCATTTGGTTCACTAATGTTCTTTACGAAAAGAAACTGACATCTTGGCCTCCGTGTGTGTTCTAGCTGTCCTCGGTCGGTGAGAATGGGCATTAAATGCTGGCCTATCTAGTGATGCCCTCATCTTGTGAATTAGGAAATGATTCACAACAATCAGAAGAAATTCTTCCTCGACTCTGTCTAAAATGGCAACCCCCCTCTTAAGTCCTCTTGTCCTAAATTCTCCCACAAGGGGTAACAACTTTTCAATCTCTTACCAGGCAAGCCCCATAAGAATCTTCTATGTTTCAATAATGTTGCCTCTCAATCTTCTAAACCCCAATGAGTACAGGGCCAACCTACTTATAAGACAGTACATACATGCTCAGGATCAACCTAGTGAACCTTCTCTGGGCTGCCTCCAATGCCAGCAAATCTTTCCTGAGATCAGGGGCCCACATTCAGCTGTGGTTTGACTGTGCCTTGTACCATATTATCAAGATTTCCCAATTTTTATGTTTCATTCCCTTTAAATAAAGGCCAACATTCCAAATTGCCTTCTTTATTGCCCACTGAACTTGGATACTGGATTGAGATGCCGTAGGTTTCTGCAATCTTTTTCCATTTAAATATTATTCAGCTCCTCTATTTTGCTTGCCAACATGCCTAACCTCTCATTTTCCCACTTTGCATTCACGTTATACACACCTGCCAAGTTTTTGCCCATTCAATTACCCTGTCTACATCTCTTTTGTACCATGTGTCACCCTCACCATTTAATTACCTCCTTATTTTTGTCTAATGAACAAACTAGGTTATAGTGCCTTCATTTTCTTCATCCAGGTAATTAATACACACTGTAAATAACTGTGGCCCCACCACGGGATCCTGTTGTACTCCACTAGTTATAGGTTGTTATCCTGAAAATGCCACCCTTATCCAAACTTCTTGCCTTTTGCTACCTAGCCAATCTTCCAATCATGCAAATATACTACATCCAACACCATGGGCACTTATGAAGCAGCCCAACATGTAAAACCTTATCAAATGTCTTCTGAATATCAAAATATTCTACATCCACTGCTTACCCTTTATCTTCCTGCTTGTTACTTACTCAAAGATTCAGATAAATTTGTCCGGCATGACCTCCCCTTCATGAAAGCCACACTGATTTTGCTTGATTATATTACATATTCCTAAATGCTCTGTTATTACATAAGATGAAAGTATGTTCTGATGTGATCCAGTGTATAAGCTATCATCTGAAGATAAGTGCAGTTATGACATTCTGCTTTATTGCATGGACTTGGATGATATTAGTGTTTCCCTACTTAGATACAACATTAATTTAAAAAGTCAAACAAATTGTTCCCATTTTTAAAAAAAGAACTCCATGAACCAATGCCTGCATCCCATGAAGGAATAAAAAAGCTGTCTTCATTTGCACAAAGTTGAAATTTAATAAATTGCACTTTCCTCAAGAACTGTTTTAGTGCTACTGCAACTACAAATAGATACTTTCTTTTTGCAGATATAATATGTGGCCTCCAATCAAACTGAAATTAAGGCAACTGATTTATTACCATTAAAAAAATAAAGTTTTCATGCCTATTACTGTTGATCTCGATGCTTCAAATGTATGCAAGTTTTCTTAAACCTAACCATGGCTTTTTCTAGGAATTTCCCCAGCTTCAGGTATTTCCCAGTGGATGAAATAAACATCTTGGTATGAGTGGGAAAATCAACAGACCACCTACCTCTTACACTGTGAAGTCATTACCCTGCAAGTTGTCTCATTTGCATGATGCTAAGGAAGCCTTTCAATGCTGCCTTGTTTCTGTCTTACCCTCTGCGGAAGCAAAGATTAAGGAACTCAACATGGTGTTGTCTATATATCCTTCAGAATAATGATAGCAAAATACTGGAAATCAGATACAAACAGAAATGCTGGAAAAACTCAACAGGTCTAACAGCATCATTGGAGACTTTGACGTGATTCTTCTTTAGAATTCCTTCAGCATACCCAATCAGCTTGCACTCCAGAAAAGATGTGCACATGAAAAAATTTAGTGACTCTGTCCAACCCTTCATGGGTCCCTGCTGCATTCAACATTAATGCAAACATTGACGAGAGAAACGTCTAGTTTGTGTAGGACCTTTCTGATGAGGTCTTTTCAATGCAGTTCAAAGTCATTTCAGTCTTGTAGCTCTAATAACCTGTTGTGCAGAACTGCATAATGGTTGCAGCAAACAATTCTCCAAATATTGGAGACAAGTAAGTCCCAGTGTGTGCCAGAGTTATGTTCCTCAAAAATCTCATAAATGATGATTTTCACAAGTGACAAACATGGCAGACTGCACATGCGCAGTGCGAGACACAGTGCATACGTTCCATTCCAAAAAGTATACTTGCTTTTTCTTTTGTCTTTAAAAACTACAGACAAGTGAAGATTAGAGTTGCAGGGGCAGAAAATTAGGATTTGCACAGTAGGTTTTGCACAGATACACAAATTCACAAAAAGCAGGTAGTTGGAGTAGACTATACTGCAGACACTAGGATATGTCCAAACAACAAGTAGTGATTGCCTTAAGTTAACAATTTTCCTCCAGGAATGTGAATCAGAAGGAGTAGACCATTCAGTATCTTGACCTTGTAATAGGTGATATGATGATGGCTGACATTCTACCTTTATGTACTGAACTCACTTTCCTAGCCACTCCCATATCCCTTGATTCTATGAGTGATCAAAACACTATCAATCTCAGTCATGAATATAGTCAATGATGGAGCAGCCACAACCTTCTGGGTAGACAACTGCAAAAATTTACGTGCCCACAGTGAAGGAATTTCTCCTCATCCCAGTTTTAAACGATCATTCTCTTATCTTGATATTGCTCTATACCTCTCCGTGTTTATCCTGTGAAACCACTTCATAACCTTGAATGTTGCTCTTCTTCTAAACTTGGGGGGAAGCACAGTGGCTCAGTGGTTAGCACTGCTGCCTCACAGCTGCAGGGACCCAGGTTCAATTCCAGCCTCGGGTGACTGTCTGTGTGGAGTTTGCACATTCTCCCCGTGACTGCGTGGATTTCCTCTGGGGGCTCAGGTTTCCTCCCACAATCCAAAGATGTGCAGGTTAGGTGAAGTGGCCATGCTAAATTGCCCATAGTGTTAGGTGCATTAGTCAGGGGTAAATACGGGGAATGGGACTGGATGGGTTGCTCTTTGGAGGGTCGATGTGGACTAGTTGGGCCAAAGGGTCTGTTCCCACGCTGTAGGGAATCTAATTTAACACTTAAAGGCCTAATTTACTAAAAATTACTGTAAGACAACCCTCATTCTAGAAGTTAAACGACTGAATACTATGTCACCTCCTTGAACATCATTGTCACCAAAAATGTATGGAGGTTGGTGCACAATGTCTTATTCTTGCTCTTCAATTCCATTGACAATTCCATGACCAGTATGCCATTTGCCTTGAGTGTGTGAAATCCAAGAATCTCTAGTTTAGAGAAAACACAACCTGACACAGAAGCCAATAGTTTCTTAACCCTCCACTGTTACAAATACTTGGTTCTGCTTCTGCTCACTTAACAGATCCCACTTGTGTTAATACCTGCAATATGTCTAATGAGAGGTCCAGGGTGGTGTGGATTATTTTTCAAGCTCATTGCATGGGATTAATACAAGCCAAAAAAAATTGAGCACTGCAAAATACTGCTTTTGATATCAATGTATATATTTCAGGATATATGCAACACTGACCAACTGCAGGCAAAAAAAGAGTGAGCACGAGTGTGTGGAAGAACACTTGAGGGAGCTATTCAATTGTATTTAAGAGGGACTTAATTAATAACAATAATCTGTATCTAACTAGCTTCTCTAAATCGAATAAACATTCCAAGACACTTCACAGAAACACTAACAAGCAAAATTTGACACCAAGACTCAAAAGGAGATGAAGGAAAGTCAAAAGGAATTTAGGTGGGCGTTCCAAAGTTTAGAGTCTGAGCAGTTGAAAACATGGCTGCCAATGGCATAGCAATTAAAATGGTTGTTAAGCTAGAATTAGAGGAATACATGGATCTTAGGAGGCTTGACAACTGGAGCAGATTGCGGAAATAGGGAGAGGCGCGACCCGAGAGTGATTTGAAAATACAGATGAGAATTTTAAACTGAGACATTGCTTGATTGGGAACCAAGCCTTGATCAGTGAGGGTGGGAAATGAGGTATAAGTGAGGAAATAGGTAGCAGAGCTTTGAATGACCTCAAGTTCGGAATGTGAGAAACTAACCAAGAGTTTGTGTGAATAATCAAGACGAGAGGTGACAAAAGCATAAATGAAGCCATAAGTGAGCGGTGGCACAGGCAAAGTCAAGCTAACTTTCAGAGAGGTCGGGATTACATGGATGTGTGGTTGGAATCTGACCAAATAGGACACCACATTTGTGAAAAGGGAGAAAATTCTGAAACTTGGCATACTATAAGATCAAAGACTCAATTCATTTTCCCAGCTCTCTCTGCAGAATAAGCATATTTTATCCCCTCAACTCCAATCCCAGTAAGTGAACAACATGTAGTTCTGAGGTTTATCCCCAATCACCTTGGGGTAATTGTGGGATATTCCAGAGCATTGGTCAACTTTACAAGCAACTTCTGGATACAGTACTGCAGGGCAGCCAATCACAATCAATGCTCCAAATTCACAATTTCACACCCGAAAGTCCCAAAAAGATCCAGGAGAATTCAGTCACAGGGACAACCAATAAAAAGTTACCCCCATTAGTAAAATTGAAAGAAAGATGAGGAGAAGCTCATCCAAACACAGGCTGCTTCTCTCTCACATTTCTGCTAAGTTAGGTAACGATGAGAAAAAGTGAGCAAGGCTCCAGGGATGCTTTGTGCAAGGAGAATTGAGGGCAACCTCTGCTAATGCTGGAGTGAGGGAAGTTTTTTACTAGGGTCAAGCAAGTTCGCTGCTGACAGTCCCTCTACCAGGTTCCAGGAGGAAGGGGGACAATTCAGGGGGAGCAGCAAGCCCCCTCGATGGAGGAATTTCCAAAGATGGGGGTTGGGAGGGGGGAATTAAGAGGCTGTGAGCCGGGTGAGAGTGCCTGCAGCAGAAGAAGAGAAAGGCTGCAAAGGAAAGGGGAAGGAGAAGAAGAAAGGCTCTGAGGAGTTAGGGTGGGTAGGGTGAGGAGAAGAAAGGGGATGTAAGGAGTGGGAGGTGGGAAGAAGATAGGCTGGGAGGAACTGTAATAGAGAGAATGCAAAAAGAAAAAAAATTAAGCCTGCGAACAAAGAAATAATTCAATTATTCAGGAGTCAGGAAAATCTGAAACCATTAAGGTAATGAAGTCCAAACAAATTAATGAGGCTGCATATGTTCCAGAACTGTGGAATGGGGATTACGTAGGCCTGTGATTGTAATGAAGACTGCCAATTATTAATTTTAACTTGGAGGATGAGAGGAGATTTAAAACAATGCTTAGTAACTGGCAGGTTAAAACCTTCCAGCCTTGTGCACATGATGGAAACACATTAGTTATAATATGATCAGTCTGTGGAAGATGTTTAGAACAATGGCTTTTTGTGTGTGTGTGTGAGTTATTTAGCAAAAAAAACCTTGTGCTCAGTAATGCCGGTGGTATTTTACCAATATAAGGTATGGTGGTGTCCAGGAAGCTACTATTTTCCTCATGTGTTGAGGATTTAAGTTTAATCAAGTGTTACGAATTGTTGAGCATATTGATGAATTTTACTAATTCTGCTGCAAGACAGTCCAAGTACCCATTTGTCAATATAAATACAGAAACTATTCTTAGAACATTGCTACATCACTTAACTCAAATATGAAATTGGAGACAATGAAAAAGGAATAAAAAGGAACACCTGAAAACCAAGAAAGAGACCCAAAAATAAAAAGGTAACTCTCAAAAAAGCACTTGACAAAAAATATTTTGACTCCTGCTTACAGCTCACACTTTAACCAGGTTACAGTCTACAAGTTCATCTCATGTCACAGATCACATGATCCATCCTTCATGAAGTGCAATTACTTCTGACAATCTGTTATTAAAAGTAGAAGTTAATCAAAACAGCATTAACTAATTTTTCTTGGAGTTGTTTATCCCCCATCGGTATGGTAATTATAAGTAGCGTGTAAACACTTCCTCCAGCTGCACAAACCATAATGGTGACCTTAGAGGTTTACAAAATTATGAGGGGCATGGATAGAATAAATAAACAAAGTCGTTTCCCTGGGGTTGGGGAATCCAGAACTGGACGGCATAGGTTTAGAGTGAGAGGGGAAAGATATAAAAGAGACCCAAGGGGCACCTTTTCACGCAAGGGTAGTACGTGTATGGAATGAGCTGCCAGAGGATGTTGTGGAGGCTGGTACAATTGCAACATTTAAGAGGAATTTAGATGGGTATATGAATAGGAAGGGTTTGGAGGGATATGGGCCGGGTGCTGGCAGGTGGGACTAGATTGGGTTGGGATATCTGGTCGGCATGGACAGGTTAGACTGAAGGGTCTGTTTCCATGCTGTACATCTCTATGACTCTAAGTTGTAGATTTCTATTGTCAATGGATATCCATCAGAAAAAATTGCAATTAAGCCAATATCTGTCTAATATTAATCAATTAAGCAATTTGAATAAATCCTACGATCAGCAACACAAACTTCGTCAGCAGCTTTTTACCCTGGTGGTATGTACAGTTCAAGTCTTTCTTAGTCTCCAGGCACAATCCAAATACAAAAGGATAAACTTATCATCATACAATGATGTATTTATCACTTGCAAGTAAAAATCAATATTCATCTTAATCAAAATGCTGGTGAGAAACTTGCAATGCATAACTTTGAACCAAATCAATGTGGATTATGTTTGGAGAACAGTCTTAAATACTTGCTCTCCCACTCCAGACTTTTCTTACACCGTCCCAGGCTATGTTTCAATTTTGAGTAAAGATACTAAACTGCTCCCTACACTGTTCAAAAACAAAAAGATTTGCACTGACATGTTGTAAAGCTCACAATACCGGTTTTTATTTCACCTCAGAATTGACACAAATCCCATTTTTACCAGGGTAATTCTCAAACAATTAAACTCACCATATCTTTTTGCTTGTTACTCATTTAGAAATATGCGCCAGAAGAAGCTTCTCAGTTGATCAACATGCTTAGAAAATGAACTGGACATACAATGAAGGTCTCATGTTCCTCCATGGTCTGCCAATCATGGTGCAATTGTGCTTAGTACCTAACTGATAGACAGAACATTAACCGGAATGCTTGGTACTAGTGATTATGAGTGGATGTGAAAATGTTTGAACCCCAAATGAAGGCAGGATTGGGGTCACATATTTTGATTTCTGATGCTGCTGCTTCTTGAATAGCTTATCAATACTTATTGTTGAAACTTGTATAATGAACAATGGATACCATATAATATTAGAAAAACAAATCCTGCTCACAGAACCCAACCTTAGCAAAAGGTATCTTTGGGAGAAAAGTAGGAACTCAGCATTGAAAAAGAACGCACTTAAAATCAGTACAATGATCTTATGTTCAGCAGTCTCAGACCTCAGGTATGAAGAAGGTATTTATCATTTCTTTAACATTGGCGAAAATATTCTACAAGGAAAATAGGCGAGATAAAAATATAAAAGAGAGAGAAAATGTAATAAGAAACATTGAACAGCTAAGAAAAACTAAAATATAAAACAATACTAAGAAAGAATTAAAATAGGTAAAATGGAAAACATTTAAGAGTGCAGATTTTTAAAGGAATGAACAAAGAAAATTTAAGCAACAGAAACAGGAAGGCTGAAGGAAGAGGAGAAAAAAATAAGCAGGTAGCTAAAACTCCATTTACTTTTGGTAGCTCCAAAGTCCAGTTGAATCACTACTGACCAGTCTCATTCAGTTGAACAGAGCAACAATTGCTCTAGTTAGTGAGCATATGCTCCCAAGAGGAATATGCAAACTTGCATTACTGGCAGAAACTCCGTTTACTTGCATTCTTAGTTCAGTGTCAATGAGTATATCCAAATTCAGAGTTTTATTTGATTGTTGGCATTTTTTTTCAATAATGTTAATATAATTCCCATGGTTATTGCTGGCTCCTGGGGTCTGTACACAGAACAGACGAGGTGAGTAGCCATGGAGAATACATGGGAGTATGGGGGTGGCAAGGGAAAGCTGAAGTGGCATGGAAATCATGAGCTCATGGGCAACATAAAGAACTTGAGAAGGTTGGCTGGGGTTAGGTTGGGGAGACATTGAAAAGTTTGTGGAAGCTAGGCTACTATGTAGGAGAACCTTTCAGCAGGCTCACCTCTGCATCCATGCTACTCTCAGCCTCTCTCACAGGATTCAGTGTAAACCCATGTGAAAAGACATGAGAGAGAAAACAAAAATCACATGTGGTCAGGCGTGTATTTCAGAAGGTGAAGTGCATAGGTCGGGTTTCCCAGAGTTCACACAAAAGTCTGAAGATGTAGTAAAGCTAATTGTGATTAACCTCCTGACTGATTAATTCTCCTGGTAGAGACAAAGGAGAACAGTCTGGTAGATATTGCTTGTTAATTCTTTCATTGTTAAACGGATGATTTGATTGTGGTTTATTTAAAAAAACACAGTTGGACTTGGTGTGTGAAAGGAACTGTAAGACTGCGTAGTTAATAAATTCTAGAGACAAAGCAAGTTATCTTGGTTTCCGTTTCTCCAAGTGGCTTGGATCCAAATTGTCACTCAGCATTATTGGCAGGAAATATCCTCCACAGACCCTATAGTGACTGTGCTGAAAACAATATGTTGAAACAGCATGGTAACTAATCAGGAGGTATTGGGACATTTTGAACTGTGCAAAACAACAAGATAAATTTTTATTGCAGAATATCCCATGGCATTCATAGAGGTTTATAATGAACACCAAGATAGCAAAAATTATTAGGATAATTTACAAACCGGTATATCACTACGCAATGTTCAACAGCTGTCCTGAGTTAAGTGGAAATAGAAATATATCCTTAACCTATTTCTAAGTATTCAAACCAGTTCTAAGAGTCACAATCATTAAATGATGTGTATTTAGCCATGTAGATTCCAGTCAGTTTTACTGTTTTACAAAGAACGAATCACTGAGTAATAAGGAAATTGCTGAAATTGCAGTATATTTTGTACCATCAGCTTTTTGAATAACTTCCCATACTGCCACAAACCCCCAATGTCTAAGAATTGTCTAAAACTGTCTCACATCATTCCTGATAGAAATGGCCTTATGGACTTCTCGTCAGTGCTAAGAGACGATGAACCAGCAGGAGACGAAGCAAATGATTCAATATCTCTCAGCCAAAGTTGATACAAATCTTGATAAGAGGTTTTTATTTTAAAATGAGACAGACAGCATGCTGATTATAGATAATTGCTTGGGACACTATTTCATTAAGTTCTTGTTATTATGTCTATTCTGAAAGTATCATGCAATCAAGCAAGTTCTCTAAGTGTTATATTCTCCTTAGTGAGCAAAAATGGTGTTTTACTTCCCTAAATAAAGCTAATCTATTTGGTGGGCTCACAAATATTTTACCTTTTCTATTACCTGCAGAATGTGTAAACTTTGAGTAAGACAAATTCCCCAACCCCTCTGCAAGCTCTACCCTCAGTTTGGCATTGTCTTCAGTAGTAATTCCTTAAACAACAGTTAACTATATTCCTGAATAGATAATCATCCCTTTTGAGAAGTATTATTCAATACAGCTTTACCATACAAAGAAAAACAAAAGTAATCTTACCCCAAATATTTATTGTTTCGTTAAAATGTGATGTCAGATTTATAATCCATGTAATATAACCTGCTTTGTTTCTTTGATGTGGCGGTGCCGATGTTTGATGTTAAACTTACAACACCAGGTTATGGTCCAACAGGTTTATTTGAAATCACAAGCTTTTGGAGCGCTGCATTCTGAAAACTTGTGACTTCAAATAAACATTTTAGACTATAACCTGGTATCTTTTAAGTTCTGGCTTTTTTGATTTTAAAAAAAGGCGTGCAAGAGATCTGGGCATGTGCCCAGAAGACCAATGTAAGGAGTGCCCTTCAGTGAGGCATTAACCACAACACCTTTTCTGGCATGTTGTTCTCCACTATCATTAAATTATTTACCCTCCGAATTATGAAACCATAAGCTCAAAAAAAAAGATTTCAGCAGAACACATTCTTGACAGTATATAGGGGTCATTCCCACCCTGAACAACATTGTTACTTGAACACAGCTACTTATGTTGAACTTGTACTTGAGCTTGCACATTACCTGTGGTTCTGAATTAAGACTGTTTCACACAAAAAATGAACAAAACACTGAAGGTTTGTGTTTCATAACAAACAGCAAAGCTCAGACAGCTGTTCCAGTATGACTACAATGCTGCAAAACTCCTGTTCACAAAAAAGGTAAGGCAAATGCAATCTGACCAATTAACATGCTATCAATTCATCTCAATCAAAATGATGGTAGATGTCACTGACAGCAATATTAAGGCACACTTTTCAATCTGCTTGCCAACGCTCATTTTAGATGCCACTTACCTCCAGATTTTTGTTTTTTGTTTTCCATAATATTATACTTTGTTGAGTTTTCAACAAAATGAAAGGTTTCGCAATCTCAAAGCACACTTACATCTCACAGGTCTGAGGTAATTTATTTTAAACCAGAAGCTATATCATTACTTGCTCATGACAGCCACTTCAAGGCAACATTTGACTGGGGGTGGGGGTACGAAGAGGTGGGTGGAAGGAGTGGAGCATTGATGAGGAGCAAAATTGAGGTAAATGAGAATCAAGGGAAAAGATTCTCCACCAATTGGAAACACACCTGGCACAAAGCTTGTAGGAGGCTGATTGTTCCAATGTCAGGACAAGGTTAAAGGCTTTCTTCAGAGGACTGCCCCAATTATGTTGAGCTGCTTCGATCAAGTTTTCTCTATGACAGTGTTACAAATGGGCATTTTTGTTTTGGCTGCACAAGATTCAGTGCCAGTTACAATTCTTCAGATAAATAATCTGTGCCTTCATGCAAGGCCTTATTAAGGAGCAGGTTTGGACTGAGGGATGGCAAGTAACACAGCAATGAAGAGGCAAAAATGATCTTTGAAAAGAGAGAATCTAACCATCTCCTGTGATGTTAACCAGCATTAACACTGCTGAATACCCCACCATCTGAATTAAGGGTTTCCATTAATCAAAAACTGAACTAGAATGGCCAAAAAAAAAGGTTACGAGGCTGAGAAGTCTGATCAATAACTCATTTCATAGAAACACAGAAGAGAGGGGGTGTAGGCAATTCGACGTATTGAGCGTTGTGGGAGAAAATGTGCTTCCTTGTCCACCTCCAGCATGGACACAAAGGACATAAGGAACCACGTCTGCCTAAGTCACAACAGAAACTACCCAGAGTGCCTCAGCCTTGACCAAACAGGCTAACTAAGTCACTAGGCAGCAAACAGGAGATGACTCAAGCCACTTCCAGACTGGGGAGAAGACAGCCAAGGATCAATACCGAACCAAACTATTGACCCCGACGACACTCGGCAACTAGGGCAACTGAATGATATCACAAGTGCTAAAAAAAGACAGTGCAAGATAGCAGACGATGACACCTCCCTCCCCGATCATCTCAATGCCTTCTATGCTTGCTTTCAGCAGAATTTCAGCGGAGAGGTAACACCTATTCCGACAAGTCCTGACGAACCTATCCCAACAGTCACTGTATCAGGAGATCAGATGTGTCTTCTTTTGTGTGAATCCAAGGAAAGTAATGGGACCAGACGGAGTACCAGGCCATGCACTCAATGCACGCGCAGGTCAACTGGCAGAGGTCTTCTTGGACATCTTCAACCGCTCCTTGCAGCAGGCCACTGACCCTGCCTGTTTCAAAAGGGCCAACATCATCCCTGTGCCTAAGAAGACTCATGCAGCATGTCTCAATGACGACCACCCAGTGGCCCTAACTTCGATGGTCATGAAGTTATTGAAAGGCTAGTCATGGCATTGATCAACTCCAGCCTCCCCACTACCCTTGATCCACTCCAATTTGCCTATCAGACCAACAGATCCACATCAGATGCCACATCAATTGCCTTTCACTCATCCCTAGAACATTTTGAAACTAAGAACAGCTACGTAAGAAGCCTACTCATTGAAGGATGAACAGTAGTCAACACTATTATCCCCTCGAGACTAGTTATGAAGTTAGTGATCTCGGACTAAGCCCCCTCTCTGAAACTGGATCCTCACTGTGCCCTGTGGGTCAGGAAAATCAGTGAAGATTAGGGACAATATTTCATCCTCACTAACACTCAACACTGGAGCCCCCCAGGCGTACTAAGCCCCCTACTGTACTCACTGTATACCCATGACTGCGTCACCAAATACCAGACTAATGCCATTTACAAGTTCGCTGATTACACCACCATAGTCGGTCGAATCTCTGATGGCAATGAAATAGACTACAGAAAAGAGGTGAAAGACTGGAAAAATGGTGCACTGAGAACAACCTAGCTCATAATGCCAGCAAATCCAAGGAACTCATTATTGACTTTCGGCAGGATGTTACTTGTGCCCCCCTACACATTAATAGCATAGAGGTAGAACGAGTGGAGAGTGTCAAGCTCCTGGGAGTGGTCATCCACAGCAAGCTTTCTTGAACTCTTCATGTGAACACACTGGTTAATAAGGCCCAACAACATCTCTTCTTCCTCAGGCAGCTGAGGAAATTTGGCATGACAGCGAATACCCTTGCCAACTTTTATAGGTGCGCCATCAAGAACATTCTGTCTGGACATATCACTACCTGGTATGGCAACTGTACCGTTCAAGATCGGAGACGGTTACTGAGAGTGGTGAACTCGGCCCAGACAATCACAAAGGCCAACCTCCCATCTATAGAATCCATCTACCACGCCCGCTCTCAAGGAAAGGCCACCAGCTTTCTCAAAGATCCATCCCACCCTGGCAATGTTTTTCTACAACCTCTACCATTGGGGAGAAGGTACAGAAGCCTGAACACATGCACCAGCTGGTTTTGAAACAGTTTCTATCCATCTGTCGTTGGAATTGTGAATGGACTCACAAACTCTTAACATTCACCTGTACTAGTGTTTTTGTTTTTGCCATTGTTTACCTCTTATTTACTTATCTATGCTACTTAACTCTGTGATCATTTGGAGATGCCGGTGTCGGACTGGGGTGTACAAAGTTAAAAACCACCTGATGAAAGAGCAGCGCTCCAAAAGCTAGTGCTTCCAATAAACCTGTTGGACTAACCTGATGTTGTGTGAGTTTATAATCTGTGATCTGCCTGTATTGCTCACAAGACAAAGCTTTGCACTGTGCCTTGGTACACATGACAATAAATTCAATTCAATTCAACACCTCCCAAGACAGCCTGACAATAGATTTCCTAGCCCTCAGTAAGCACAACTGCTCCCAAAGCCCTAAGGGCAGCCTCTCTCCTCACACATACTGGAACTCCACAAAGGATGTTCAGACTGAAAGGCACCAAGGGACCTTGCTGCAGACTAACCACAACGGATGGAGAAACATTAGCATCAACTCTCGCACTGAGGATCGAAATCTCCTAACTCAATCACGGACTGATTGCTGCTATTGGACGGCTGATTGTCGTCCCATTGATTGTGTTTTACTCTTGATTGTACTGTAATTCACACATTAATGTATCCCTATAAAATTGCCTCTGCCCATTGCTCGAGGAAGAGAACCGTTGATCTACCTGTACAGACCGTCAGTTCTGTGTCAGCCTAGTCAGTTTCTCTTCCAGCAATATCCCTTGTAATAAACAGCGTGTCAATTTCATCCGATTTACGCTTGCGTAGTCTCTGTTCAATTGGGTAATTTCTCCGACAAGCCTGTTCTGCCATTCACTATCATGGCCGTTCATCGAGCTCAGTACCCTAATCCTGCCCTCCCCCCATATCCCTTGATCTCCTTACCGAAAACACATGTTTTTGGCCTCATAGGTTCACCACTCTCTGGTAGGAAAGTTCTCTTCATCACAATCCTAAAAAGGTTTACCATTAATCTTTAAACTATGACCCCTGGTTCTGGACATCCCAACCATCAGGAATATCTTTCCTGCATCTAAACTGTCTAGTCCTGTTAGAATTTTATAGGTTTCTATGAGATTTCCTCCCTCATTTTTCTAAACTCCAGGGATTACAATCCTAAGCAATTCAATTTCTCCTCGTATTTCAATCTTACCATCTCAGGAATCAATTTGGTAAACTTTCTCTGCATTCCCACTATAGCAAGAACACCGTTCCTCAGACAAAGAGATCAAAACTACACACAATAATTCCAGATGTGGCCTCACAAAGGCACTGTAATCCTCAGAATTCCAGTCAAACAATTAGCCTTCTGTAAATCCATGTTAGCAGTGTCTGATTCGACGAGGTTTCTAAGTGCTCTGATTTAAAATACTTGATAAACGAACTCTCGCACCCTCTTTACTACTGACATCAGACTCACTGGTGTACAACTCCCTGTTTTCTCTCTACCTCCCTTTTTAAGTTGGTGGGGTTACATTCACTATCCTCCAATCTGTATAAACTGCTCAACAGTCTAAAGAGTCTTGTCAGACAATAACCAACACATCCACTATTCCCAGGGCAATCCTTAACTTCTCTGATATGCAGATTAATTGGGCTCTGGGGATTTATCAGCCTTCAATCCCATCAATTTCTTCACACTATTCCTCTACTAATACAGATTTGCTTCAGTCCTTCCCTCTCACTGAACCCTGCATTCTCCAGCATTTCTGGTATATTTCTGGGGTGGTACAGTGGTTAGCACTGTTTCCTCACAGCACCAGGGAGCTGCGTTTGATTCCACTTTTGGGCAACTGTGTGGACTTTGCATGTTCTCCCTATGCCTGTGTGAGTTTTGTCCAGGTGCTATGGCTTCCTTCCACAATTCAAAGATGTGCAGGTTAGGTGGATTGGCCATGGGAAATGCAGGGTTACAGGGATGAGGGAGGGGATGGGTCTGGGTGGACTGCTCTTTGGTGGGTCGATATAAACTTGATGGGCTGAATGGCCTGCTTCCACACTGTAATGATTCTATGATTCGAGTCCTCCTTTGTGAAGATGGAAGTGAAGTATGAATATAGCTTGTCAACCATTTCTTTGCTCACCATTATAAATCCCCCTTTTGCTGATTGTAAGAGACCTACGACCTACATTAGTTTTGACTAAGATTTTTCTCTTTACATGACCATAGAAACATTTACAGTCCGTACTGCTCTCCACAAGCTTACTCCATAACCCTTTTTCCCTTTCTTAATCGATCCCTTGGTCTGCTTTGCCAACTTCTAAACTGTTCCCGATCCTCAGGTCTATTTTTTTTCTTACTGATTTGTATGCTTTTTTTATTGCATCTAACAATAATACTAGCTTCCCTCACAAGTCATGGCTTAGCACTGTTATTTTTGTTTATTGCTTTCTAGAATAAGAATACAATTTGTATTTCACCCATTTATTCTTCAATGTTCACCATTGCCGATCCACTGTCATTCCTTTCAGTATATTTCTCAATCCATCAAAACCAATGCATATCATTGTGTCCTAACTCTGCAAAGCCTGTCTATGATCTGTCATCAAGTGTGAAGGAAGACTTTTCATTTGCCTGACGAGTGTGGCTCCAATGACATTCAATATGCTCACTCCTATTCTGGACAAAAATAGCATTGCCTATCACCTTAAACAATCTGGCCTCATCTATCACCTTAACCAATCAGTCGCTTCACCACCAGCACACAAAGGCAGCAGTGTGTACCAAGCACAAGATACTCAGTTGTTGGCACAGTGGCAATACTCCAAGTGTTCAGTCACAAATTCAATATACTAAATGGACAAGTTTTTTTTAGTCCAGCATTGGTTTGTTATGGAAGGAAATGGTTTAATTAGGAATTAGAAGTATAAGATCATTCAGATCGAAACAGTGTCAGGATTCAGGATTAACTAATCAGGAGCTGACACCAACTGAGCCCTCTGGTGTTCCGCAGCTGATTTGGACACACAACCTTCTCAATCTCCTGTTCTGGCATGTGCA
This sequence comes from Chiloscyllium punctatum, assembly GCF_047496795.1. NCBI lineage: Eukaryota > Metazoa > Chordata > Chondrichthyes > Orectolobiformes > Hemiscylliidae > Chiloscyllium > Chiloscyllium punctatum. The sequence continues at coordinate 75,102,360 of NC_092745.1, forward strand.
GAAAATCCCAAATGTGGTTATCCACAAACCTGAAACATTTAAGCTGATCCTAAACCCACTGGGCCAAATCTACAACTATCATTTAACCTTCTGTTATTATCACTGAACTAAACTGCATATCATGTTATAATTCCAGTTAAGAAAAAGTGATGATGTTTGATCAGCCATCTCTCCATTCATAGAGTCATAGAGATGTACAGCATGGAAACAGACCCTTCGGTTCAATCTGTCCATGCCGACCAGATATCCCAACCTAATCCAGTCCCACCCAGTCCATATCCCTCTAAATCCTTCCTATTCATATACCCATTCAAATGCCTCTTAAATGTTGCAATTGTACTAGCTTCCACCACATCCTCTGGCTGCTCATTCCATACACGCACCACCCTCTGCATGAAAAAGTTGCCCCTTAGGTCTCTTTTATATCTTTCCCCTCTCACCTTAAACCTATGCCCTCTAGTTCTGGACTCTCCGATCCCAGGGAAAAGACTGTCTATTTACCCTATCCATGCCCCTCATAATTTTGTAAACCTCTATAAGGTCACCCCTCAGCCTCCGACACTCCAGGGAAAACAGCCCCAGCCTGTTCAGCCTCTCCCTATAGCTCAAATCCTCCAACCCTGGCAACATCCTTGTAAATCTTTCCTGAACCCTTTCAAGTTTCACAACATCTTCCTGATAGGAAGGAGACCAGAATTGCACGACCGCAACATGACCTCCCAACTCCTGTACTCAATACTCTGACCAATAAAGGAAAGCATACCAAACGCTTTCTTCACTATCCTAACTACCTGCGACTCCACTTTCAAGCAGTTATGAAAGTGCACTCCAAGGTCTCTTTGTTCAGCAACACTCCCTAGGACCTTACCATTAAGTGTATGAGTCCTGCTAAGATTTGCTTTCCCAAAATGCAGCACCTCGCATTTATATGAATTAAACTCCATTTGTCACTTCTCAGCCCATTGGCCCATCTGGTCCAGATTCAGGGAAGAACTAAGGTAAAGAAGATTACTGGTAGGATCCCAGGGCTAAACTCCCAAAAAATCTAGACTATACAACCTTGAACAAAATAAAAATAATAATGACTCATAGATACTGCGAGGAAAAGTGAGCAATTTAGATCATAAAATCCCTAGTGTAGAAGCAGGCCACTCAGCCCATTGAATCTATCCCACCCTTACTAACAGCATTCCAACCAGACCCACCCTCCTACCCTATCCCTATAACCCTGCATTTCTCATGGCTAAGTCACCTGGCTTGCACAACTTTGGACTATGGGAGGAAACCAGAGCACCCAGAAGAAGCCCGCACAGACATGGGGAGAATGTCTGTGTAGAGTTTGCACAGTCACTAGGGGTGGAATCAAGCCCGGGACCCTGATGCTGTGAGGCAGCAGAGCTAACCACTGTGCTGCCCATATATTAAGAGCTTGGATTTCAAACTTGCAGGATATCGGTATTGGTTACCTTTATGGAGGATTTAAAAACAAGATCAAAGAGTCCTTCTGGATCTGTGACCATACCTAATTCATGCCAGACAGCAGATGAATGCAAGCCCCGCACTATTAATGGAAGATGACTTTTATCGCACTTGATATATCTCACTATTTCCTTTCATTTTGGAAGGTGCACATAAAAAGTAAGAAACAACTTAAACCAAGGAGACTATTCAAAGAGATGGCTGCAGTTTTAACAATCATGTTTACTGGAACACATTGCGAGTTAAGTGCAAATGTTGCCTTGCAGAAAGCGTGAAACTGACAGGACAGAGCCGAAGGGTCATGAGCTCAGGGACAACTACTTGACAATAATGTTTTGATTGGCTCCTAAACTGGTGACCGTGGCTTACCTGGGGCAAATGCAGTAGAGAACTACCTCGCCTGCAAAAAGAAAGCTACAAAAGGCTGTGCCTCTTTCTCCTTTGTGGAGTACCAGAAAGTCTCAAGTCTTAGTCAGCTGTCTTTGACTCAACTTTCTCTGTAAATCCCCTGTTGAAGAATTAATAAAATACTTCAGATAGAATGAAAAGGTCCAATTCTGAAAACATGACTAAAAGATTGAACACTGGTGTGAAAATAACTGATTTTCATTGTTTTCTTTTAAGTCTGGACAGTGGAGGGTGAAAGACGAAGCCTCCAGCAGCAGCAACACCAAGACGAGCCAGACATGGCTCCATCCCAGCCTGGGGTCTCCCGGCAAGCAAGGAGCAGGACCCAGACTGAATTCTCCAGCCCAGACTCAAGTCTCCAGGTACAAGGCTAGGCTCGGGCACCTTAAGGAGGAATAGTTGTCTCCAAACAGCATGGCAGTCTCCTTGTGAGGCGATGCTTTCCCTGCATGGTCATCTTCTTCATCTTTGGCGTCCGATACTCAAGGGGCCCGGCTATATCTTCAGGGTATTGCACGATTCCTTAAATCAGCTTTCCCCAAATCCAGGAGACATGAACTGAACTGTGATGAACTGTGAATTCATTTAACTTGCTTTTATTATGTATGACATCTGTCACTGATGTAGGCATTGTGGTGGGGTGATTTATATTTTCATTGTATATTTTACACATAGAATTACATGTGACAATAAATTTCCATTCTGTTCTAACTTTGTGGCGAACAAAACCAACTAATCAACATCAGTGGTTCATAATGGCATTATCAAACTCTGTTTCAATTTTTTTTCTTTTACCTTTTTCAACTTAAATATCCATGACTTTTCTGCCTTCATCTGTCTGTCTATGAAGAGGGGCAACTTAAGAAGGAGTAGAGTTTTAACTATAGAGTTATAAATTAGCAATTCATAATTCCTTTTTGCCTTTGGTTAATGGCTATTTGTTTGCAGTAAACAGTTATTTTATCATTACAAATCTGGTGAGCATTTTCTTTGAATCCAAGTTTGTCAATCAGATAAACTGGAGAGAATCTGTTTAGTTTGACAAAATTTCTCGCACATTTATAATGTCCACAGGAATAATTGAGCTTCATTTCCAGCACACGATCCTAATGGATCATGACAACAGGAATAAACATTGAAAGGCATTAGCTTGCTATTGGTTTTGAGTTTGAGGCACGAGTAGCATGGTGGCACCGTGTTAGCACTGCTGCCTCACAGTGCCACTGTTTGTGTGGAGTTTGCACATTCTCCCCATGTCTGCGTGGGTTTCCCCCGGGTGCTCTGGTTTCCTCCCACAGTCCAAAAATGTGCAGGTTAGGTGAATTGGCCATGTTAAATTGTCTATAGTGTTAGGTGAAGGAGTAAATGTAAAGGAACGGGTCTGGGTGGGTTGCTCTTCAGAGGGTCGGTGTAGACTTGTTGGGCCGAAGGGCCTGTTTCCACACTGTAAGTAATCTATCCATCTATCTAAAATGCAAAGACTGTGAACTTCTACAGTAGTTTTGGAGAGCTGACTGGAGGTCGAAGCAAATATAGTTTGTCTCCCAGACAGTTCAGGGAAAGTTTAAGTAAATTGGTGTAAAGGTTTAGCTTGTGAAATACATAGATCAGGAACATTTGCTTCAAAATCTGCAACTATCAAAAGATCAAGAAAGTCTAAGATTTCAGTTTTGTGAATATTCATGGCAGAATTCTTCGCAGAATGGGGAAAAGCAATTCAGTCAAACTTAAAAATGTGATATAGAACATTTGAAATGCTAAATTGATATTGTTGGGGAATAAATGATATTTGTTTGGCTCCTTGTTTTTAAAGATCTTGCAAACTCTGTTCTCTAGTTAGTTTGATTTGTTTTATTTTATATTTTCCCTTTTATGCAATAAATGTCCTATTTCTTGTTTTAAAAAAACTTTTAGCCTTATGCACCGATGTTCAGTGAAAGGCGAACACAAAATAAATGACATGATCTATCATGCTGGATTTCACACTCGAACCTAATCTGCCTAGCAATTATATTATCTAGAATCACATTAGTATGCAGAATAAGATAATAATTCTAAACTATATATACAACACATACAACTGTTACACTAACATTCAGGATTAAAATGAGGTGAATGAATTAAAAGCCTAATGTCAGGAAGAGCATTGGGCTGCAAAGCCAGCTGCCAGATCAAAGTTTGTTTTCACCATGTGACCCCATGTAACATTGGAAAATCTCGAAAATAAAACATTTTGACAAAAGGTAGTTGAGCATCCCACAACCTACAACTTAAATGGCCAATGCAGTCAAGAGAGATCCCATCACTGTCAGTCACCCAAATAGCAATTAAAATTCTCTCCTTTGCAAAGGAACTCCAATCTTTCACCTTCAAAGGTGAGACCTCAAATGTCCTTAAAGCCCCTCTGATTCTGTCAGCTTCAACACCTATTCAAGCTTGGCTCATTTAATCTCTTCTTCTGAGACCAAGACTCCTTCAAGATTTTTTGAGACTGATTCCGAGTGTCCAGTTAATGCTACAATTTCAGCTTTTATCAAGTAGCTAGCTTCATCAAGCTGCCACTGAATTTCATTAAGCTTCAAGTTTTTTTAGCTATATTAAATAGGAACTGCTTATGGGCTTCCTTAACCCCATTCACAGCTGAAAAGAATCCTTAGTAGTTTCCATGGTTTCTTTTTATCTAACCTTTCTCCACAGAGCACAGAACCACCACTCTCTGGGTCATCTCCAAGTAATAATTGCCTGGAGTCTACCTGTGCTTTCTGGAGCTGCTACTTCTGACGCAGTATCTCCTGGATCCAATTTGTAATGAACTCATGCACCAGTAAACACTCAGTGAAAACAAGAGCACCCAAATATGACTGATCAACATACTGATACTGTCACCTGTTCTAGGCTGCACTTAACTGACCTCGAGGGTTTACTGAATGCTTTTAACTATTTCAGCTCAAACTCTCTTTGGACTGCAATTATGCAAGTGTGTAATTCCTCATCAATGTCAAATTGGTTTCACAAAACGCACAGGATGTCTTCAGATCCTCACAAGATCTGGATAGTTTATCAAGTGCTTATCTAATACTGAGGTCAAGAATGCTCCTCTGCCATTTAAAAGTTCAACTCAATAACGCACATGAATATAAAAGCTCACTGTCTGCGCTGAAAGGTTCCAAGGTTGACTGCCATGTTGTAGAAGTTTTGAAATCCAAACAGTATATCCTCTGGTGTAGTATAAGCAACACTTATGTACTACCACATTAAATCTATTGAAGTAACTTTTTGCAAAAAATAAATAATGCAGATGCACACTGCTATTTTAATATCATTATAATCTCTCCAAACCAAGAGAAGAGCACCAATACAAAATCAAAAAGGTTCCAGAAATAAATGAAACCGCCACTATTTTTAATCCAAACTTTAAATTTCACAGAAACTTGATGAAAATTTCTTACCATTTCTGGAAAATGAGACCTGAATACATAACCAAAATATTATGTGTAATGGTTGCTAACTTGCGTCTATCTTACTTTTCTGTACTAAATGATAAACAATTTTACCTTGCATTTAACCTTCTACCCAAGGTCATTGGTACCACTGCAGATCACTATCTCTGGCAGAAGAATGTCCTGCCATTGCTATGCTGTGATATCCTTGATCTTGCATGAGGGAGACAACATGCCAACATTGAGCCATGTCTACAGGGACAGAAGGTGCTCCCTGTTCCTTTAACAAAATGACTCCTCTGTACCGAATGATCCATCTTTCTAACTCCTCCCCACTGCACAGCCACAAAATGTGGCTCTAACTACACCCTAAGAAACCAGTACCCTAAGCCAAAACAGAAAACCAATTTGCGTGCAGGACCCAAGGGGGCTCCTACACTCCCTGCCTGTTCTCTTTAACTGCCTGGTGGTTGCCCATTCCCTTTCTGGCTCCCAGCCATTATGTTAAATGCTATGCACATAACTCATAGCCTTGTCGATTTGCCAGTGATTCCAGCTACCACTCAATCACTGACCCAGAGCTCAAACATGTGTGGCTGGGAGCATTTCCTGCACATATTGTTGTGCAGAATACTAGTAGAGTTTGTGCCTTCGCACATATTACAGGGCACACATTCCACTGCACAACACTGAGCTGCCATACTTTAAAACTACATCCCTTACATTAACGTTACTCTTTTTTCAATTATTAATGTTACTTTATTATGTTGGCCCTAACTTTCCCTTAGTCACGCCCTAGGATATAACATATTCACATGGATAAGCTTGTGTAGGTAATGGAAAACAAAAAAAAACTATGTCCTTTGGATATTAGACAGTGTCAACCAGAAAGTGCCACAGAGATCCTTGCTAGGACCTTAATTAATAGAAATCACACAGGATCAGAGGGTACTGTTGCTAAATTTGCTGATGACACAAAGATACTTAGAAAAGTAAGTCGTAGAAGAAGGCATGAGGAGATTATAAAGGGATACCAATTTGCCTGCAAAGTGGGCAAAAACATGCTAAGTGGAGTAGAATGCAGGAACACGTGAAACTGTCTATTTTGGCAGGAAGAACAAAAAAAAGCATATTATCTAAATGATGAAAGATTGAAGTGCTCTGAGCTGCAGAGCGTTCTATGTCCTGGTGCAAGACTCTCAAAGGCTAGCACGCAGATACACCAAGCAGGAGAAAGTGAGGATGCAGGTGTTGGAGATCAGAGTCAAAAAGTGTGGCACTGAAAATCACAGTCGATCGGGCAGCATCCAAGGAGCAGGAGAGTTGAGGTTTTGAACATAAGCCCTTCATCAGGAATATCGGGGGAAGGGCCAAGGGGGCGCAGAGATAAATGATGGGGTGGGGCTTGGGGGAAGGTAGCTTGGTATGCGATATGTAGATGAATTAGGGTGGGCTGATGGCAAGAGGTCAGAGCGGATAGATGGGAAGGAAGATGGAGAGGTAGTGAGGACGTTGCCTAGTTGGAGGGTTGGATCTGGGATAAGGCACGGTGGGGGGGTGAGATGAGGAAACTGGTGAAATCGACATTGATTCTGTGTGGGTGAACGATTCCAAGACGTTCTTCCTCCAGTCAGTTGGTGCTGCCCAGGATTTGGCAGTGAAGACTAGCATGTGTTTGGCAGAGTGGGAAGGGGAGTTGATGTGGTCGGCCACAGAGCAATTGGGTTATTTAGTGCGTGCACCCTGGAGATGTTCTCTGAACTGTTCTGCAAGTTGGCATCGTGTCCCCCCAGCATAGAGGACACCACATCGAGAATAACGGATACATGAGATGAGGTGTTTGGATGTGCAGGAAAATCTCTGCCAGATATGGAAGGATCCTTTGGGGCCTTGGATGGAGGTGAGGGAGGTGGTGTGGGCACAGGTTTTACACCTCTTGTGCTGGCAGGGGAAGGTGCCAGGAGTGGAGGGTGGGCTGGTAGGGGCGTAGATCTAACCAGGGAGTCGCAGAGGGAATGGTCTCTACAGAATGGAGTGGAGAGGGAAATATCTCTTTGGTGGTGGGGTCTGACTGTAGGTGACAGAAATGGCACCAAGCAATTAGGAAAGCTAATATAATGTTATTGCTTACTGAGAGAGAATGGATACTGAAATAGGGAGGTTATGCTTCATGGGTAGCACGGTGGCTCAGTGGTTCAGACTGCTGCCTCACAGTGCCAGGAACCCAGGTTCAATTCCAGCCTTGGGTGACTATCTGTGTGGAGTTTACACATTCTCCCTATGTGTGTGGGTTTCCTCTGGGTGCTCCGGTTTCCTTCCACAGTCCAAAGATGTGTAGGTAAGGTAAATTGGTCATGTTAAATTGCCCATAGTGCAAGGTGCATTAGTCAGAGCGAAATGGGTCTGGGTGAGTTACTCTTCAGAGGGTGGGTGTGGACTTTTGAGTCGAAGGGCCTGTTTCCACACTGTAGGGAATCTAATCTTATACATGGTATTAGTAATAACAATAGTGCAAAGTACTGTGCACAGTATTGTCTCCACATTTTAGGAAGGATATGAATACAGTTCAGAGGTTCACTATATTAATACATGGAGTGGGCAGGTTGTCCTATGAGGAAAATGTTGAACAGGCCAAGCTTGTTCCCTCTAATGTGCACATACATGCAAGCACTGAGGAGCTGGACACACTGATCTGTGTGTCAACATCCATGTACAGAAAACAATGCCATGAAAAAAGGGAGTGTGTCTTGAATGTGCTGGGGTTTAACAGAGTAAGAGATGACTTAATTGAAACATACAAGATCCTGAGAGATTTTGAATGTGTGAACCTGAAAAAGGTGTCTACTCTTGCAGGAGGATCTAAAATTAAGGCTGATCATTTAAAATCAAGGGGCCATCCATTTACGATAGAGGAAGGTTGTTTTTTCTCAGAGGGTTGTGAATCTTTGAAACTCTCTTTCTCAAAAGATGGTGGAAGCAATATCTGAACATATTTAAGATCTGCCATCCATACTTGGTCTGGCCTACATCTGACTCCAAACTCAGCAGTGTGGCTAACTCTTAAACTGCTTTCTGGGCAAATGGGGATGGGCAATAAAGACTGGCCTCGCCAGTAGCTCCCATGTTCGATGGATGGCTTTTTTTTAAAAAAGGTAGATTTAGATAAATCCTTGGGAAGCAAGAGGGTGAAAGGCTATTGGTAGGCCATGACCTTATTATGGGAGAGCAGACTCGAGGGGCAAATGGCCTACTCCTAACTCAGTGCTGGTATTTTCCTGTTATGTGTTCTCATGTCAAATTTGGTTCTAATACGCCTGCATGAAGTCCCTTCCTTTGAGTCGTTTTAGATTAAGGGCGTTAGAAACGCAGGTCACAGTTTGTGCAGGTAAAATGGGTCAATTTTTTATTTCGTCTGTATTTCCTCAATTTTTCACTTTTAAAAGGCATCTGCACACTTGGTTATTCGTCGGAATCAACAATAAACCACCCACTGTCCTATCAAACTCTCCCGCAATCTGTCGAATTACACTAGCATCAACTTTTAAAGTCGAGAGTATAAAATGCCCTCTTCCTTAGGTTCTGTGAAATATGGCAAACAACACTTTTTTTCACACTCTCTCCGCACTCTCGAATCGAGAGACCTAGGGATCATGGTTTGAACAACCCCACACAGGAGCCGAGTTCCGACTAGGTTTCCAACCACTCCGCACATCATCGGCTTCGAGCGAAGCGAAGCTTCTGCTTAAAAGGAACAGGGGGAATTCCAGTAATTCCTCAAAGAGAGATGGCCAAGGCAAACACT